>NC_140579.1:843165758-843826758 GCF_964204655.1 Triturus cristatus
CGGTAGGTGCTGGGGTGAAGAGAGGCGGTAGGTGCTGGGGTGAAGAGAGGCGGTAGGTGCTGGGGTGAATAGAGGTGGTAGGTGCTGGGGTGAAGAGAGGTGGTAGGTGCTGGGGTGAAGAGAGGTGGTAGGTGCTGGGTTGAAGATATGTGGTAGGTTCTGCGGTAAAGAGAGGTGGTAGGTGGTAGGTGCTGGGGTGAAGGGATTTAGTAGGTTCTGGGGTGAACGAGTGAAGAGAGGCAGTAGGTGCTGGGGTGAAGTTAGGTTGTAGGTGCTGGGGTGAAGAGAGGTGGTAGGTTTTGGGGTGAATGGGTGAATAGAGGCAGTAGGTGCTGGGGTGAAGAGAGGTGGTAGGTGCTGGGGTGAAGAGAGGTGGTAGGTGCTGGGGTGAAGAGAGGTGGTAGGTGCTGGGGTGAACGAGTGAAGAGAGGCGGTAGGTGGTGGGGTGAAGAGAGGTTGTAGGTGCTGGGGTGAAAAGAGTTGGTAGGTGCTGGGGTGAACGGGTGAAGAGAGGCAGTAGGTGCTAGGTTGAAGAGAGGCGGTAGGTGCTGGGGTGAAGAGAGGCGGTAGGTGCTGGGGTGAAGAGAGGCTGTAGGAGTTGGGGTGAAGAGAGGTGGTAGGTGCGGGGGTGAAGAGAGGTATGTGGAAATGATTAGAATGGTTTAGTAGGCTGTGATGTAACAGAATCTCAGCCATGTCAGGATTCTATGTTTAACCAGTAATGCCTGTGAAGCTGAAGGTGGCTGTGTATTTATCTGCTCTATTAAACCTACTTCAATACTACTAAAAAGGAGTGGATTACTACAAATTTGGCGACGAGCGATCTTGTGCAGGGGACAAGAAGCCAATCCTTCACCCCTGGAACGACACTAATTGGAAATTAGTGCTATTGGAAGATTTCTTCTTTTGATTTTCATGGATGAACTGTAAGTCTCCTGTTTATACTTATTGTTGACTTCGAGTCAGGAGGAGGAGAGACTTGTGGAGACTCGTGAGACTTGTGGAGTACATACATATTTTTAAAAATATGTTTGTAAGTTCAACTGCTGCAGGGACTGTTTGGGAGCACTTAATTTAACTGGATTTGTCAGCGTGTCAGCGTGCCAGCGTGCCAGCGCCTGTGTGGTGTTTCATTTGCCGGTGTGTGGAGATTTCAAACTCAAGGAAATGTATATATTAAACATCCTGCGCGGCATTATCTAACTGCAGTGTTTCCATTCAAAAGTCAGCTCGAGCCATCTACGCGCAATCTTACCTGCTCGAGGACGTGTGTCTTCGGTGGTGCTTCTGTGACGCATTTCCTTTCGCAGCTCCTTTTGGATATTGGGTGCACAAGCGTGCCTTGAGCCATCCTGCCTGTGCGTAAGCAGCGTGCCGCCATCTTTTGCTTGGCACGTTACGAAATACACAGAGCTTCGGGGCGTTTGTAAACCACAAGTCTTGCCAACCACGTTGTCAGATAGAACGCGTGTGAAATTGACTTGATGTAAAGCGCAATAAAATAGAGCGCAATGGAATTGACGCGTGTGTATGGAAGTGAAGTTAAAGCCAGCAATTAAAGCAGTAGAAAAAGGGTGAAACAAGAAGAGATTAACCTGGTTGACATCGACATTTGGAATTGGAATCTACACTACAGAACAATACATGTTAATTATTTTAATCAATTATTTTAGTTGGTTATTTTAATTATTTGTATTAATTCATTATTTTAGTCTGTTGTGTTAATTTTTATTCTAGGTTATTTCAAATTTTTCACCTAAGTAACAAAATGTCTGATGACTCCATGTCAGCACCTCCAAAATTTTTACCTGTTCCAGGTGAACCTGCTATACCGTGGAAAAGATGGAAGAACATTTTTTTTACGTATTTATTGGCAATTGGGGGTGATAAATATGGTCCTGTGAGGAGACAGGCAATTCTCTTGCATCATCTGGGTGTCGAAGGTAGGAGAATATACGATGATTTACCAGAGATATCCTTGGGCATGGGAGATGGTCAACCCGTAAACATTTATGAGATGTCTCTTCAGATGTTGGAAAAACATTTCACTCCAAAAATAAATGTCGTTTTTGAAAGACACAAGTTTTTTTGCAGAATACAAAAAACTGATGAAAGTATCGTGTCGTATGTCGCATCTTTGCGGGGGTTAGCTATAACATGTGAATTCCAAGCTCTTTGTGATTCATTAATAAGAGATCAGATAGTCAGATGCACAAATAACAAGTCTGTAAAACAAAAATTGTTATCAAAGAACCCTACTTTGGAAGAGGCCATCGAAATATCAAGGAGTATGGAAGATACTGATCACTGGATGCGAGAAATTGATAAAGGGAAAAATACTGCTGTGGGTACAACGATAAATAGTGAAAAAGAAGTTTCTGCAGAAGTAAATGATGCTAAGAAAGAATTCAAAAAAACGACAAGTAAAACATATGGAAGTGCTACAACTAAAATAGGTGAAAGGAGGCCTATAATTTGTTATAGGTGTGGATGTCCTGGACATGTAAGCTCCAGCTTTGCATGTGGAGCTAGGAATGCTACATGCAGAGTATGTGGAAAAAGGGGTCACTTAGCAAAGGCGTGCAGATCAAAAGGAGGTGTGCAGGGAGTGAGTGTGAAGGAAATAGCGAATGAAGAAGAGGAGAATGAGCTATTTCTCACTATTGATGGAATAGAAATAAATAAACACCATGAAATAGAAGAGATAGACAAGGCTGTTTCAGAAAATATTTTGCATATTGATAATAACCCTATGAAACTGAAGAAGGAAAGTACTGAGAAGATTGAAAAACCGCATTGTGAAATTACGTTAGGAAAGGGAACTGTAAGATTGTTAGCTGATTCTGGTAGTCTGTTCACTTTGGTGTCAAAGGATGCATTTCAAGAAAAGTTAGATGGGAAAATGAATCAACTTCAACCTTCTGATGTTAAGGCTGTAGGCTATGGAGGTTCAAGGATCAATATTTTGGGAATGCAGTGGATGAGTATCATCTTTAAGAAAAACGGAGTTTATGGAAGGGTGTATGTCACTAATGAAGGATCCAATTTATTGGGATGGAGACATCAAAAAGACTTGAAAATTAAATTGGATCCAAATGCTGTCGAGCCTGTAATGGCTATTGAATCTAACATAGAAAATGTATCTTCTGAGGTTCAAACAAGTAATGAATGGGGAGAGATGTTAATGAAGAGGTATTCTCATGTATTTTCCAATGAATTAGGTATGCTAAAAGGGTTCATGCATCGGATTATCTTGAAGAGCAATGCGAAACCGATTGTCCATAAAGTAAGGACAATACCTCACATGATGAAAGAACCTCTTCAGAAAGAATTAGAGAAACTGTTAGATGCTAAGGTGATCGAACCAATTGAATCATCGGAATGGTTGTCTCCAATAGTCGTTGCACCGAAGGATGGTGACAAAATTCGGCTATGTATTGACTTGAGGGACCTTAACAAGAACATTTGGGTTGATCGACAGCCATTACCAAATATTGGGGAGATGCTGAGTATGATGGGTGGGGGACATGTTTTTAGTGTGTTAGACATGTCTTCGGCATATCATCAGGTAAACCTGCATCCAGAATCTCGTCCACTAACTTCATTTGTTACACCTTTAGGGGCATTCCGATATTGTAGGATGCCATTTGGGCTGGCATCGGCCTCTGCTGTTTTTCAGCGGGTAATGCAGAACATATTCAAAGGTATGGAGAGGGTACTTTGTTTCCAAGATGATATTATGATTGTTGGAAGATCTTTTCGTGAACATGATGAAATCATGGAAGAAGTCTTGGAAAGAATTTCCAAATGTGGCCTGACGATAAAGAGAGAAAAGTGTCAAATGAGGTTGGGCGTAGTGAGTTATCTTGGTCACCAGATTTCTGCTGAGGGAATAAAACCTAAAAGTAGCATAGTAAAGGCGGTGAAGGAAGCTCCGTGTCCCATTAATAAGGAAGAGTTGAAGTCTTTTCTGGGGCTTGCTGAGTATTGCTCAAAATTTATTCCAAAGTTCACGGATTTGGTGGAACCTATGAGACTTTTGTTGAAGAAGGGCGTCAGGTATGAATGGAATTTGGAGTGTGAGAAGGCATTTAGTGATGTAAAAGCTAGTCTGTTGAGTGCACCGTCATTGGGGCATTTTGATCCTAAGAAGAGAACGATTTTAATCAGTGATGCAAGCAATGTGGGAATAGGAGCTGTTTTGTTGCAGGTGTCAGATGGGAATGAAAGCATAATTGGATTTGCTTCTCGTAGGTTGCAAGGTGCGGAGAAATCTTACTCGACAATAGAAAAAGAGGCGCTTGCATCTTGTTGGGGCATAGCGCATTTTAGATTTTATTTATGGGGGATACCCTTTGTTGTCAAAACGGACCACAAGCCTTTGGTTTACATATTCAAGGGTGGTCGAGGTTTGGAAGGTAGTGTAACTCCTCGAATATCGAGATGGTTGTTATCTGTTTTAGAATACAATTTTGTTGTAGAGTATGTTCGTGGGAACAAAAATGTTATAGCCGATTGTCTTTCCAGAATGCCAGTGGAAGGTGATTTGTGCATGGAAGTTTTGGATGATTTAGTTTTGGATGTGGCAGCTGAATTTGCTGTTAGTAGGGATGAGTGGAAAGAAGCAATGGAGTCGGATTGTGAGTACAAACAATTGAAGGAATTCATTATCAATTGTTGGAATAATTCTGAGGTGACAGCAGTACATAAGAAATATTTATCAGTAAAGGATGAACTTAGCTTACAAGGTGATAAAATACTGAGAAGGAATAAGATTATTCCTCCAATTCAATTGAGAACGAGATTATTGAGAATTGTGCACGAAGGACATTTGGGTAGGAGTTTGACTAAGCGGAGGTTAAGAGAGTCTTTTTGGTGGCCGGAAATGGATAAGGATGTGGAGGAGTTGGTGAAAGAATGTTATGCATGTAGCAACAGTGATAAGACGCGAATTGTGAGAAAAGCTCCTTTGAAATGTGTTGAGTTACCGGAAAAACCATGGGAGAAGTTGGCGTTGGATGTTTTAGGCCCGATTGAAAAATTAGGAAGGGGTAATCGTTATTTGGTAGTGTTGGTAGATTACCATAGCAAATGGTTTACGTGCAAATCAATGGGTGAAGTTACCACTACTAATGTGATCAAATTTTTGAAAGAGCACAAGAATGTCAGTTTCGTAGAAAGTTAGAGTTTGATCACAGGAAAGCTGTCAAGGAGATTGTGTTTCAGGAAGGTGATTGGGTTGTGATAAGAAGGTTCGGATTTGTGAAAAAAGGAGAAAGCAAATTCTCTCAACCACATAAAGTGGTATCTGTGAATGGTACTGTGGCTTTATTGGATGACGGTAAGAGGTGGAGTGTTGGTGATCTGTGCAAAGTATCACATCTATAAAATGAAGAACGAGGAATTGTTCTGATGTATTTACAAGATGTAAGTTAAACTATTGTGTAGATGTTTATTGTAATTTAAATATTTAAATTCTTTTTCATTTGTGTATATTTTCAAATGTTTTCTTTTATTATAAGGAGGGAGATATGTGGAAATGATTAGAATGGTTTAGTAGGCTGTGATGTAACAGAATCTCAGCCATGTCAGGATTCTATGTTTAACCAGTAATGCCTGTGAAGCTGAAGGTGGCTGTGTATTTATCTGCTCTATTAAACCTACTTCAATACTACTAAAAAGGAGTGGATTACTACAAGGTGGTAGGTGCTGGGGTGAAGAGAGGTGGTAGGTGCTGGGGTGAAGAGAGGTGCTAGGTGCTGGGGTGAACGAGTGAAGAGAGGCGGTACGTGCTGGGGTGAAGAGAGGTAGTAGGTGCTGGTGTGAAGAGAGGTTGTAGGTTTTGGGGTGAAGAGAGGTGGTAGGTGCTGGGGTGAAGAGAGGTGGTAGGTGCTGGGGTGAAGAGACTTGGTAGGTGCTGGAGTGAAGAGAGGTGGTAGGTACTTGGGGTGAAGAGAGATGGTAGGTGCTGAGGTGAAGAGAGGTGGTAGGTGCCGGGGTGAGGAGAGGTGGTAGGTGCTGGGGTGAATGGGTGAAGAGAGGCGGTAGGTGCTGGGGTGAAGAGAGGCGATAGGTGCTGGGTGAAGAGAGGTGGTAGGTGCTGGGGAGAAGAGAGGTGGTAGGTGCTGGGGTGAACAGGTGAAGAGAGGCGGTAGGTGCTGGGGTGAAGAGATGCGGTAGGTGCTGGGGTGAAGAGAGGCGGTAGGTGCTGGGGTGAAGAGAGGTGGTAGGTGCTGGGGTAAAGATATGTGGTAGGTTCTGCGGTGAAGAGAGGTGGTAGATGATGGGTGCTAGGGTGAGGAGAGGCGGTAGGTGCTGGGGTGAAGAGAGGCGGTAGTTGCTGGGGTGAAGAGAGGTGGTTGGTGCTGGGGTGAAGAGAGACGGAAGGTGCTGGGGTGAAAAGAGGCCGTAGGTGCTGGGGTGAAGAGAGGCGGTAGGTGCTGGGGTGAAGAGAGGTGGTAGGTGCTGGGGAGAAAAGAGGCGGTAGGTGTTGGGGTAAAGAGAGGCGGCAGGTGTTGGGGTGAAGAGAGGTGGTAGGTGCTGGGGTGTTGAGAGGTGGTAGGTGTTGGGGTGAATGGATGAAGAGAGGCAGTAGGTACTGGGGTGAAGAGAGGTGGTAGGTGCTGGGTTGAAGAGAGTTGCTAGGGTGAAGAGAGGTGATAGGTGCTGGGGTGAAGAGATTTAGTAGGTCAGTTCTGGGGTGAACGAGTGAAGAGAGGCGGTAGGTGCTGGGGTGAAGAGAGGCGGTAGGTGCTGGGGTGAATAGAGGCATTAGGTGCTGGGGTGAAGAGAGGTGGTAGGTGCTGGGGTGAAGAGAGGTGGTAGGTGCTGGGTTGAAGATATGTGGTAGGTTCTGCGGTAAAGAGAGGTGGTAGGTGGTACGTGCTGGGGTGAAGAGATTTAGTAGGTTCTGGGGTGAACGAGTGAAGAGAGGCAGTAGGTGCTGGGGTGAAGTTAGGTTGTAGGTGCTGGGGTGAGGAGAGGTGGTAGGTGCTGGTGTGAAGAGAGGCGGTAGGTGCTGGGGTGAAGAGAGGTGGTAGGTACTTGGGGTGAAGAGAGGTGGTAGGTGCTGGGATGTTGAGAGGTGGTCGGTGCTGGGGTGTTAAGAGGTGGTAGGTTATGGGGTGAATGGGTGAATAGAGGCAGTAGGTGCTGGGGTGAAGAGAGGTGGTAGGTGCTGGGGTGAAGAGAGGTGGTAGGTGCTGGGGTGAAGAGAGGTGGTAGGTGCTGGGGTGAACGAGTGAAGAGAGGCGGTAGGTGGTGGGGTGAAGAGAGGTTGTAGGTGCTGGGGTGAAGAGAGTTGGTAGGTGCTGGGGTGAACGGGTGAAGAGAGGTGATAGGTGCTAGGGTGAGGAGAGGCGGTAGGTGCTGGGGTGAAGAGAGGCGGTAGTTGCTGGGGTGAAGAGAGGTGGTTGGTGCTGGGGTGAAGAGAGACGGTAGGTGCTGGGGTTAAAAGAGGCCGTAGGTGCTGGGGTGAAGAGAGGCGGTAGGTGCTGGGGTGAAGAGAGGTGGTAGGTGCTGGGGAGAAAAGAGGCGGTAGGTGTTGGGGTAAAGAGAGGCGGCAGGTGTTGGGGTAAAGAGAGGCGGTAGGTGCTGGGGTGAATGGGTGAAGAGAGGCGGTAGGTGCTGGGGTGAAGAGAGGCGATAGGTGCTGGGTGAAGAGAGGTGGTAGGTGCTGGGGAGAAGAGAGGTGGTAGGTGCTGGGGTGAACGGCTGAAGAGAGGCGGTAGGTGCTGGGGTGAAGAGATGCGGTAGGTGCTGGGGTGAAGAGAGGCGGTAGGTGCTGGGGTGAAGAGAGGTGGTAGGTGCTGGGGTAAAGATATGTGGTAGGTTCTGCGGTGAAGAGAGGTGGTAGATGATAGGTGCTAGGGTGAGGAGAGGCGGTAGGTGCTGGGGTGAAGAGAGGCGGTAGTTGCTGGGGTGAAAAGAGGTGGTTGGTGCTGGGGTGAAGAGAGACGGTAGGTGCTGGGGTGAAAAGAGGCCGTAGGTGCTGGGGTGAAGAGAGGCGGTAGGTGCTGGGGTGAAGAGAGGTGGTAGGTGCTGGGGAGAAAAGAGGCGGTAGGTGTTGCGGTAAAGAGAGGCGGCAGGTGTTGGGGTAAAGAGAGGCGGTAGGTGCTGGGGTGAAGAGAGGCAGTAGGTGCTGGGGTGAAGAGAGGCGGTAGGTGCTGGGGTGAACGAGTGAAGAGAGGCGGTAGGTGGTGGGGTGAAGAGAGGTTGTAGGTGCTGGGGTGAAGAGAGTTGGTAGGTGCTGGGGTGAACGGGTGAAGAGAGGCGGTAGGTGCTAGGTTGAAGAGAGGCGGTAGGTGCTGGGGTGAAGAGAGGCGGTAGGTGCTGGGGTGAAGAGAGGCGGTAGGAGTTGGGGTGAAGAGAGGTGGTAGGTGCTGGGGTGAAGAGAGGTGGTAGGTGCTGGGGTGAAGAGAGGTGCTAGGTGCTGGGGTGAACGAGTGAAGAGAGGCGGTACGTGCTGGGGTGAAGAGAGGTTGTAGGTGCTGGTGTGAAGAGAGGTTGTAGGTTTTGGGGTGAAGAGAGGCTGCAGGTGTTGGGGTAAAGAGAGGCGGTAGGTGCTGGGGTGAAGAGAGGCAGTAGGTGCTGGGGTGAAGAGAGGTGGTAGGTGCTGGGGTGAAGAGAGGCGGTAGGTGCTGGGGTGAATAGAGGCGGTAGGTGCTGGGGTGAAGAGAGGTGATATGTGCTGGGGTGATGAGAGGCGGTAGGTGCTGGGGTGAAGAGAGGTGGTAGGTGCTGGGGTGTTGAGAGGTGGTAGGTGTTGGAGTGAATGGGTGAAGAGAGGTAGTAGGTGCTGGGGTGAGGAGAGGTGGTAGGTGCTGATTTGAAGAGAGGTGCTAGGGTGAAGACAGGTGGTAGGTGCTGAGGTGAAGAGATGTGGTAGGTTCTGGGGTGAACGAGTGAAGAGAGGAGGTAGGTGTTGAGGTGAAGAGAGGTTGTAGGTGCTGGGGTGAAGAGAGGTGGTAGGTGCTGGTGTGAAGAGAGGTTGTAGGTGCTGGGGTGAAGAGAGGTGGTAGGTGCTGGTTTGAAGATATGTGGTAGGTTCTGCGGTAAAGAGAGGTGGTAGGTGGTAGGTGCTGGGGTGAAGAGATTTAGTAGGTTCTGGGGTGAACGAGTGAAGAGAGGCAGTAGGTGCTGGGGTGAAGTTAGGTTGTAGGTGCTGGGGTGAAGAGAGGTGGTAGGTGCTGGTGTGAAGAGAGGCGGTAGGTGCTGGGTTGAAGAGAGGTGGGAGGTGCTGGGGTGAAGAGAGGTGGTAGGTACTTGGGGTGAAGAGAGGTGGTAGGTGTAGGTTGAAGAGAGGCGGTAGGTGCTGGGGTGAAGAGAGGTGGTAGGTGCTGGGGGGTTGAGAGGTGGTTGGTGTTGGGGTGAATGGATGAAGAGAGGCAGTAGGTACTGGGGTGAAGAGAGGTGGTAGGTGCTGGGTTGAAGAGAGGTGCTAGGGTGAAGAGAGGTGATAGGTGCTTGGGTGAAGAGATTTAGTAGGTCAGTTCTAGGGTGAACGAGTGAAGAGAGGCGGTAGGTGCTGGGGTGAAGAGAGGCGGTAGGTGCTGGGGTGAATAGAGGTGGTAGGTGCTGGGGTGAAGAGAGGTGGTAGGTGCTGGGGTGAACGAGTGAAGAGAGGCATTAAGTGCTGGAGTGAAGAGAGGTTGTAGGTGCTGGGGGGAAGATTGGTTGTAGGTGCTAGGGTGAAGAGAGGTGGTAGGTGCTGGGGTGAAGAGAGGTGGTAGGTGCTGGGGTGAAGAGAGGTGGTAGGTGCTGGGCTGAAGATAGCTGGTAGGTGCTGGGGTGAAGAGAGGTGGTAGGTACTTGGTGTGAAGAGAGGTGGAGGGTGCTGGGGTGAAGAGAGGTGGTAGGTGCTGGGGTCAACGGTTGAAGAGAGGCAGTAGGTGCTGGGGTGAAGAGAGGTGGTAGGTGCTGGGGTGAAGAGAGGTGGTAGGTGCTAGGGTGAACGGGTGAAGAGAGGCGGTAGATGCTGGGATGAAGAGAGGCGGTAGGTGCTGGGTGAAGAGAGGTGGTAGGTGCTGGGGAGAAGGGAGGTGGCAGGTGCTGGGGTGAACGGGTGAAGAAAGGTGGTAGGTGCTGGGGTGAAGAGAGGCGGTAGGTGCTGGGGTGAAGAGAAGCGGTAGGTGCTGGGGTGAAGAGAGGCGGAAGGTGCTGGGGTGAAGAGAGGTGGTAGGTGCTGGGGTGTTGAGAGGTGGTAGGTGTTGGGGTGAACAGGTGAAGAGAGGCGGTAGGTGCTGGGGTGAAGAGATGCGGTAGGTGCTGGGGTGAAGAAAGGCGGTAGGTGCTGGGGTGAAGAGAGGTGGTAGGTGCTGGGGTAAAGATATGTGGTAGGTGCTGGGGAGAAAAGAGGCGGTAGGTGTTGGGGTAAAGAGAGGCGGCAGGTGTTGGGGTAAAGAGAGGCGGTAGGTGCTGGGGTGAATGGGTGAAGAGAGGCGGTAGGTGCTGGGGTGAAGAGAGGCGATAGGTGCTGGGTGAAGAGAGGTGGTAGGTGCTGGGGAGAAGAGAGGTGGTAGGTGCTGGGGTGAACGGGTGAAGAGAGGCGGTAGGTGCTGGGGTGAAGAGATGCGGTAGGTGCTGGGGTGAAGAGAGGCGGTAGGTGCTGGGGTGAAGAGAGCTGGTAGGTGCTGGGGTAAAGATATGTGGTAGGTTCTGCGGTGAAGAGAGGTGGTAGATGATAGGTGCTAGGGTGAGGAGAGGCGGTAGGTGCTGGGGTGAAGAGAGGCGGTAGTTGCTGGGGTGAAGAGAGGTGGTTGGTGCTGGGGTGAAGAGAGACGGTAGGTGCTGGGGTGAATAGAGGCCGTAGGTGCTGGGGTGAAGAGAGGCGGTAGGTGCTGGGGTGAAGAGAGGTGGTAGGTGCTGGGGAGAAAAGAGGCGGTAGGTGTTGCGGTAAAGAGAGGCGGCAGGTGTTGGGGTAAAGAGAGGCGGTAGGTGCTGGGGTGAAGAGAGGCAGTAGGTGCTGGGGTGAAGAGAGGCGGTATTTGCTGGGGTGAACGAGTGAAGAGAGGCGGTAGGTGGTGGGGTGAAGAGAGGTTGTAGGTGCTGGGGTGAAGAGAGTTGGTAGGTGCTGGGGTGAACGGGTGAAGAGAGGCGGTAGGTGCTAGGTTGAAGAGAGGCGGTAGGTGCTGGGGTGAAGAGAGGCGGTAGGTGCTGGGGTGAAGAGAGGCGGTAGGAGTTGGGGTGAAGAGAGGTGGTAGGTGCTGGGGTGAAGAGAGGTGGTAGGTGCTGGGGTGAAGAGAGGTGCTAGGTGCTGGGGTGAACGAGTGAAGAGAGGCGGTACGTGCTGGGGTGAAGAGAGGTTGAAGGTGCTGGTGTGAAGAGAGGTTGTAGGTTTTGGGGTGAAGAGAGGCTGCAGGTGTTGGGGTAAAGAGAGGCGGTAGGTGCTGGGGTGAAGAGAGGCAGTAGGTGCTGGGGTGAAGAGAGGTGGTAGGTGCTGGGGTGAAGAGAGGCTGTAGGTGCTGGGGTGAATAGAGGCGGTAGGTGCTGGGGTGAAGAGAGGTGATATGTGCTGGGGTGATGAGAGGCGGTAGGTGCTGGGGTGAAGAGAGGTGGTAGGTTCTGGGGTGATCGAGTGAAGAGAGGAGGTAGGTGTTGAGGTGAAGAGAGGTTGTAGGTGCTGGGGTGAAGAGAGGTGGTAGGTGCTGGTGTGAAGAGAGGTTGTAGGTGCTGGGGTGAAGAGAGGTGGTAGGTGCTGGTTTGAAGATATGTGGTAGGTTCTGCGGTAAAGAGAGGTGGTAGGTGGTAGGTGCTGGGGTGAAGAGATTTAGTAGGTTCTGGGGTGAACGAGTGAAGAGAGGCAGTAGGTGCTGGGGTGAAGTTAGGTTGTAGGTGCTGGGGTGAAGAGAGGTGGTAGGTGCTGGTGTGAAGAGAGGCGGTAGGTGCTGGGTTGAACAGAGGTGGGAGGTGCTGGGGTGAAGAGAGGTGGTAGGTACTTGGGGTGAAGAGAGGTGGTAGGTGCTAGGTTGAAGAGAGGCGGTAGGTGCTGGGGTGAAGAGAGGTGGTAGGTGCTGGGGGGTTGAGAGGTGGTAGGTGTTGGGGTGAATGGATGAAGAGAGGCAGTAGGTACTGGGGTGAAGAGAGGTGGTAGGTGCTGGGTTGAAGAGAGGTGCTAGGGTGAAGAGAGGTGATAGGTGCTTGGGTGAAGAGATTTAGTAGGTCAGTTCTGGGGTGAACGAGTGAAGAGAGGCGGTAGGTGCTGGGGTGAAGAGAGGCGGTAGGTGCTGGGGTGAATAGAGGTGGTAGGTGCTGGGGTAAAGAGAGGTGGTAGGTGCTGGGGTGAACGAGTGAAGAGAGGCATTAAGTGCTGGAGTGAAGAGAGGTTGTAGGTGCTGGGGGGAAGATTGGTTGTAGGTGCTAGGGTGAAGAGAGGTGGTAGGTGCTGGGGTGAAGAGAGGTGGTAGGTGCTGGGGTGAAGAGAGGTGGTAGGTGCTGGGCTGAAGATAGCTGGTAGGTGCTGGGGTGAAGAGAGGTGGTAGGTACTTGGTGTGAAGAGAGGTGGAGGGTGCTGGGGTGAAGAGAGGTGGTAGGTGCTGGGGTCAACGGTTGAAGAGAGGCAGTAGGTGCTGGGGTGAAGAGAGGTGGTAGGTGCTGGGGTGAAGAGAGGTGGTAGGTGCTAGGGTGAACGGGTGAAGAGAGGCGGTAGATGCTGGGATGAAGAGAGGCGGTAGGTGCTGGGTGAAGAGAGGTGGTAGGTGCTGGGGAGAAGGGAGGTGGCAGGTGCTGGGGTGAACGGGTGAAGAAAGGTGGTAGGTGCTGGGGTGAAGAGAGGCTGTAGGTGCTGGGGTGAAGAGAAGCGGTAGGTGCTGGGGTGAAGAGAGGCGGAAGGTGCTGGGGTGAAGAGAGGTGGTAGGTGCTGGGGTGTTGAGAGGTGGTAGGTGTTGGGATGAATGGATGAAGAGAGGCAGTAGGTACTGGGGCGAAGAGAGGTGGTAGGTGCTGGGTTGAAGAGAGGTGCTAGGGTGAAGAGAGGTGATAGGTGCTGGGGTGAAGAGATTTAGTAGGTCAGTTCTGGGGTGAACGAGGGAAGAGAGGCGGTAGGTGCTGGGGTGAAGAGAGGCGGTAGGTGCTGGGGTGAATAGAGGCGGTAGGTGCTGGGGTGAAGAGAGGTGGTAGGTGCTGGGGTGAAGAGAGGTGGTAGGTGCTGGGTTGAAGATATGTGGTAGGTTCTGCGGTAAAGAGAGGTGGTAGGTGGTAGTTGCTGGGGTGAAGAGATTTAGTAGGTTCTGGGGTGAACGAGTGAAGAGAGGCAGTAGGTGCTGGGGTGAAGTTAGGTTGTAGGTGCTGGGGTGAAGAGAGGTGGTAGGTGCTGGTGTGAAGAGAGGCGGTAGGTGCTGGGGTGAAGAGAGGCGGTAGGTGCTGGGGTGAAGAGAGGTGGTAGGTACTTGGGGTGAAGAGAGGTGGTAGGTGCTGGGGTGTTGAGAGGTGGTCGGTGCTGGGGTGTTGAGAGGTGGTAGGTTTTGGGGTGAATGGGTGAATAGAGGCAGTAGGTGCTGGGGTGAAGAGAGGTGGTAGGTGCTGGGGTGAAGAGTGGTGCTAGGGTGAAGAGAGGTGGTAGGTGCTGGGGTGAAGAGAGGTGGTAGGTGCTGGGGTGAAGAGAGGTGGTAGGTGCTGGGGCGAAGAGACTTGGTAGGTGCTGGGGTGAAGAGAGGTGGTAGGTACTTGGTGTGAAGAGATGTGGTAGGTGCTGAGGTGAATGGGTGAAGAGAGGCGGTAGGTGCTGGGGTGAAGAGAGGCGATAGGTGCTGGGTGAAGAGAGGTGGTAGGTGCTGGGGAGAAGAGAGGTGGTAGGTGCTGGGGTGAAGAGATGCGGTAGGTGCTGGGGTGAAGAGAGGCGGTAGGTGCTGGGGTGAAGAGAGGCGGTAGGTGCTGGGGTGAAGAGATGCGGTAGGTGCTGGGGTGAAGAGAGGCGGTAGGTGTTGGGGTGAAGAGAGGCGGTAGGTGCTGGGGTGAAGAGATGCGGTAGGTGCTGGGGTGAAGAGAGGCGGTAGGTGCTGGGGTGAAGAGAGGTGGAAGGTGCTGGGGTAAAGATATGTGGTAGGTTCTGCGGTGAAGAGAGGTGGTAGATGATAGGTGCTAGGGTGAGGAGAGGCGGTAGGTGCTGGGGTGAAGAGAGGCGGTAGTTGCTGGGGTGAAGAGAGGTGGTTGGTGCTGGGGTGAAGAGAGACGGTAGGTGCTGGGGTGAAAAGAGGCCGTAGGTGCTGGGGTGAAGAGAGGCGGTAGGTGCTGGGGTGAAGAGAGGTGGTAGGTTCTGGGGAGAAAAGAGGCGGTAGGTGTTGGGGTAAAGAGAGGCGGCAGGTGTTGGGGTAAAGAGAGGCGATAGGTGCTGGGGTAAAGAGAGGCAGTAGGTGCTGGGGTGAAGGGAGGCGGTAGGTGCTGGGGTGAAGAGAGGCGGTAGGTGCTGGGGTGAACGAGTGAAGAGAGGCGGTAGGTGGTTGGGTGAAGAGAGGTTGTAGGTGCTGGGGTGAAGAGAGTTGGTAGGTGCTGGGGTGAACGGGTGAAGAGAGGCGGTAGGTGCTAGGTTGAAGAGAGGCGGTAGGTGCTGGGGTGAAGAGAGGCGGTAGGTGCTGGGGTGAAGAGAGGCGGTAGGAGTTGGGGTGAAGAGAGGTGGTAGGTGCTGGGGTGAAGACAGGTGGTAGGTGCTGGGGTGAAGAGAGGTGCTAGGTGCTGGGGTGAACGAGTGAAGAGAGGCGGTACGTGCTGGGGTGAAGAGAGGTTGTAGGTGCTGGTGTGAAGAGAGGTTGTAGGTTTTGGGGTGAAGAGAGGCTGCAGGTGTTGGGGTAAAGAGAGGCGGTAGGTGCTGGGTGAAGAGAGGCAGTAGGTGCTGGGGTGAAAAGAGGTGGTAGGTGCTGGGGTGAAGAGAGGCGGTAGGTGCTGGGGTGAATAGAGGCGGTAGGTGCTGGGGTGAAGAGAGGTGATATGTGCTGGGGTGATGAGAGGCGGTAGGTGCTGGGGTGAAGAGAGGTGGTAGGTGCTGGGGTGTTGAGAGGTGGTAGGTGTTGGAGTGAATGGGTGAAGAGAGGTAGTAGGTGCTGGGGTGAGGAGAGGTGGTAGGTGCTGAGTTGAAGAGAGGTGCTAGGGTGAAGACAGGTGGTAGGTGCTGAGGTGAAGAGATGTGGTAGGTTTTGGGGTGAACGAGTGAAGAGAGGAGGTAGGTCTTGAGGTGAAGAGAGGTTGTAGGTGCTGGGGTGAAGAGAGGTGGTAGGTGCTGGTGTGAAGAGAGGTTGTAGGTGCTGGGGTGAAGTGAGGTGGTAGGTGCTGGTTTGAAGATATGTGGTAGGTTCTGCGGTAAAGAGAGTTGGTAGGTGGTAGGTGCTGGGGTGAAGAGATTTAGTAGGTTCTGGGGTGAACGAGTGAAGAGAGGCAGTAGGTGCTGGGGTGAAGTTAGGTTGTAGGTGCTGGGGTGAAGAGAGGTGGTAGGTGCTGGTGTGAAGAGAGGGGGTAGGTGCTGGGTTGAAGAGAGGTGGGAGGTGCTGGGGTGAAGAGAGGTGGTAGGTACTTGGGGTGAAGAGAGGTGGTAGGTGCTAGGTTGAAGAGAGGCGGTAGGTGCTGGGGTGAAGAGAGGTGGTAGGTGCTGGGGTGTTGAGAGGTGGTAGGTGTTGGGGTGAATGGATGAAGAGAGGCAGTAGGTACTGGGGTGAAGAGAGGTGGTAGGTGCTGGGTTGAAGAGAGGTGCTAGGGTGAAGAGAGGTGATAGGTGCTGGGGTGAAGAGATTTAGTAGGTCAGTTCTGGGGTGAACGAGTGAAGAGAGGCGGTAGGTGCTGGGGTGAAGAGAGGCGGTAGGTGCTGGGGTGAATAGAGGTGGTAGGTGCTGGGGTGAAGAGAGGTGGTAGGTGCTGGGGTGAACGAGTGAAGAGAGGCATTAAGTGCTGGAGTGAAGAGAGGTTGTAGGTGCTGGGGTGAAGATTGGTTGTAGGTGCTAGGGTGAAGAGAGGTGGTAGGTGCTGGGGTGAAGAGAGGTGGTAGGTGCTGGGCTGAAGATAGCTGGTAGGTGCTGGGGTGAAGAGAGGTGGTAGGTACTTGGGGTGAAGAGAGGTGGAGGGTGCTGGGGTGAAGAGAGGTGGTAGGTGCTGGGGTCAACGGTTGAAGAGAGGCAGTAGGTGCTGGGGTGAAGAGAGGTGGTAGGTGCTGGGGTGAAGAGAGGTGGTAGGTGCTAGGGTGAACGGGTGAAGAGAGGCGGTAGGTGCTGGGATAAAGAGAGGAGGTAGGTGCTGGGTGAAGAGAGGTGGTAGGTGCTGGGGAGAAGGGAGGTGGCAGGTGCTGGGGTGAACGGGTGAAGAAAGGTGGTAGGTGCTGGGGTGAAGAGAGGCGGTAGGTGCTGGGGTGAAGAGAGGCGGTAGGTGCTGGGGTGAAGAGAGGCGGTAGGTGCTGGGGTGAAGAGAGGTGGTAGGTGCTGGGGTGTTGAGAGGTGGTAGGTGTTGGGGTGAATGGATGAAGAGAGGCAGTAGGTACTGGGGTGAAGAGAGGTGGTAGGTGCTGGGTTGAAGAGAGGTGCTAGGGTGAAGAGAGGTGATAGGTGCTGGGGTGAAGAGATTTAGTAGGTCAGTTCTGGGGTGAACGAGTGAAGAGAGGCGGTAGGTGCTGGGGTGAAGAGAGGCGGTAGGTGCTGGGGTGAATAGAGGCGGTAGGTGCTGGGGTGAAGAGAGGTGGTAGGTGCTGGGGTGAAGAGAAGTGGTAGGTGCTGGGTTGAAGATATGTGGTAGGTTCTGCGGTAAAGAGAGGTGGTAGGTGGTAGGTGCTGGGGTGAAGAGATTTAGTAGGTTCTGGGGTGAACGAGTGAAGAGAGGCAGTAGGTGCTGGGGTGAAGTTAGGTGGTAGGTGCTGGTGTGAAGAGAGGCGGTAGGTGCTGGGGAGAAGAGAGGTGGTAGGTACTTGGGGTGAAGAGAGGTGGTAGGTGCTGGGGTGTTGAGAGGTGGTCGGTGTTGGGGTGAATGGATGAAGAGAGGCAGTAGGTACTGGGGTGAAGAGAGGTGGTAGGTGCTGGGTTGAAGAGAGGTGCTAGGGTGAAGAGAGGTGATAGGTGCTGGGGTGAAGAGATTTAGTAGGTCAGTTCTGGGGTGAACGAGTGAAGAGAGGCGGTAGGTGCTGGGGTGAAGAGAGGCGGTAGGTGCTGGGGTGAATAGAGGCGGTAGGTGCTGGGGTGAAGAGAGGTGGTAGGTGCTGGGGTGAAGAGAGGTGGTAGGTGCTGGGTTGAAGATATGTGGTAGGTTCTGCGGTAAAGAGAGGTGGTAGGTGGTAGGTGCTGGGGTGAAGAGATTTAGTAGGTTCTGGGGTAAACGAGTGAAGAGAGGCAGTAGGTGCTGGGGTGAAGTTAGGTGGTAGGTGCTGGTGTGAAGAGAGGCGGTAGGTGCTGGGGTGAAGAGAGGTGGTAGGTACTTGGGGTGAAGAGAGGTGGTAGGTGCTGGGGTGTTGAGAGGTGGTCGGTGCTGGGGTGTTGAGAGATGGTAGGTTTTGGGGTGAATGGGTGAATAGAGGCAGTAGGTGCTGGGGTGAAGAGAGGTGGTAGGTGCTGGGGTGAAGAGTGGTGCTAGGGTGAAGAGAGGTGGTAGGTGCTGGGGTGAAGAGAGGTGGTAGGTGCTGGGGTGAAGAGACTTGGTAGGTGCTGGGGTGAAGAGAGGTGGTAGGTACTTGGGGTGAAGAGAGGTGGTAGGTGCTGAGGTGAAGAGAGGTGGTAGGTGCCGGGGTGAGGAGAGGTGGTAGGTGCTGGGGTGAATGGGTGAAGAGAGGCGGTAGGTGCTGGGGTGAAGAGAGGCGATAGGTGCTGGGTGAAGAGAGGTGGTAGGTGCTGGGGAGAAGAGAGGTGGTAGGTGCTGGGGTGAACGGGTGAAGAGAGGCGGTAGGTGCTGGGGTGAAGAGATGCGGTAGGTGCTGGGGTGAAGAGAGGCGGTAGGTGCTGGGGTGAAGAGAGGTGGTAGGTGCTGGGGTAAAGATATGTGGTAGGTACTGCGGTGAAGAGAGGTGGTAGACGATAGGTGCTACGGTGAGGAGAGGCGGTAGGTGCTGGGGTGAAGAGAGGCGGTAGTTGCTGGGGTGAAGAGAGGTGGTTGGTGCTGGGGTGAAGAGAGACGGTAGGTGCTGGGGTGAAAAGAGGCCGTAGGTGCTGGGGTGAAGAGAGGCGGTAGGTGCTGGGGTGAAGAGAGGTGGTAGGTGCTGGGGAGAAAAGAGGTGGTGGGTGTTGGGGTAAAGAGAAGCGGCAGGTGTTGGGGTAAAGAGAGGCGGTAGGTGCTGGGGTGAAGAGAGGCAGTAGGTGCTGGGGTGAAGAGAGGCGGAAGGTGCTGGGGTGAAGAGAGGCGGTAGGTGCTGGGGTGAACGAGTGAAGAGAGGCGGTAGGTGGTGGGGTGAAGAGAGGTTGTAGCTGCTGGGGTGAAGAGAGTTGGTAGGTGCTGGGGTGAACGGGTGAAGAGAGGCGGTAGGTGCTAGGTTGAAGAGAGGCGGTAGGTGCTGGGGTGAAGAGAGGCGGTAGGTGCTGGGGTGAAGAGAGGCGGTAGGAGTTGGGGTGAAGAGAGGTGGTAGGTGCTGGGGTGAAGAGAGGTGGTAGGTGCTGGGGTGAAGAGAGGTGCTAGGTGCTGGGGTGAACGAGTGAAGTGAGGCGGTAGGTGCTGGGGTGATGAGGGGTGGTAGGTGCTGGGCTGATGAGGGGTGATAGGTGCTGGGGAGAAGAGAGACGGTAGGTGCTGGGGTGAAGAGAGGTGGTAGGTGCTGGGGTGAAGAGAGGCGGTAGGTGCTGGGGTGAATAGAGGCGGTAGGTGATGGGGTGAAGAGAGGTGATATGTGCTGGGGTGATGAGAGGCGGTAGGTGCTGGGGTGAAGAGAGGTGGTAGGTGCTGGGGTGTTGAGAGGTGGTAGGTGTTGGAGTGAATGGGTGAAGAGAGGTAGTAGGTGCTGGGGTGAGGAGAGGTGGTAGGGGCTGAGTTGAAGAGAGGTGCTAGGGTGAAGACAGGTGGTAGGTGCTGAGGTGAAGAGAGGTTGTAGGTGCTGGGGTGAAGAGAGATGGTAGGTGCTGGTGTGAAGAGAGGTGGTAGGTGCTGGGGTGAAGAGAGGTGGTAGGTGCTGGTTTGAAGATATGTGGTAGGGTCTGCGGTAAAGAGAGGTGGTAGGTGCTGGGGTGAAGAGATTTAGTAGGTTCTGGGGTGAACGAGTGAAGAGAGGCAGTAGGTGCTGGGGTGAAGTTAGGTTGTAGGTGCTGGGGTGAAGAGAGGTGGTAGGTGCTGGTGTGAAGAGAGGCGGTAGGTGCTGGGTTGAAGAGAGGTGGGAGGTGCTGGGGTGAAGAGAGGTGGTAGGTACTTGGGGTGAAGAGAGGTGGTAGGTGCTAGGTTGAAGAGAGGCGGTAGGTGCTGGGGTGAAGAGAGGCGGTAGGAGTTGGGGTGAAGAGAGGTGGTCGGTGCTGGGGTGAAGAGAGGAGGTAGGTGCTGGGGTGAAGAGAGGTGGTAGGTGCTGGGGTGAACGAGTGAAGAGAGGCGGTAGGTGCTGGGGTGAAGAGAGGTTGTAGGTGCTGGTGTGAAGAGAGGTTGTAGGTGCTGGGGTGAAGAGAGGTGGTAGGTGCTGGGGTGAAGAGAGGTGGTAGGTGCTGGGGTTAAGAGAGTTGGTAGGTGCTGGGGTGAAGAGAGGTGGTAGGTACTTGGGGTGAAGAGAGGTGGTAGGTGCTGAGGTGAAGAGAGGTGGTAGGTGCCGGGGTGAGGAGAGGTGGTAGGTGCTGGGGTGAATGGGTGAAGAGAGGCGGTAGGTGCTGGGGTGAAGAGAGGCGATAGGTGCTGGGTGAAGAGAGGTGGTAGGTGCTGGGGTGAAGAGAGGTGGTAGGTGCTGGGGTGACCGGGTGAAGAGAGGCGGTAGGTGCTGGGGTGAAGAGATGCGGTAGGTGCTGGGGTGAAGAGATGCGGTAGGTGCTGGGGTGAAGAGAGGTGGTAGGTGCTGGGGTGAAGATATGCGGTAGGTTCTGCGGTGAAGATAGGTGGTAGGTGATAGGTGCTAGGTTGAGGAGAGGCGGTAGGTGCTGGGGTGAAGAGAGGCGGTAGTTGCTGGGGTGAAGAGAGGTGGTAGGTGCTGGGGTGAAGAGAGACGGTAGGTGCTGGGGTGAAAAGAGGCGGTAGGTGCTGGGGTGAAGAGAGGCGGTAGGTGCTGGGGTGAAGACAGGCGGTAGTTGCTGGGGTGAAGAGAGGTGGTAGGTGCTTGGGTAAAGATATGTGGTAGGTTCTGCGGTGAAGAGAGGTGGTAGGTGATAGGTGCTAGGGTGAGGAGAGGCGGTAGGTGCTGGGGTGAAGAGAGGCGGTAGTTGCTCGGGTGAAGAGAGGTGGTTGGTGCTGGGGTGAAGAGAGACGGTAGGTGCTGGGGTGAAAAGAGGCCATAGGTGCTGGGGTGAAGAGAGGCGGTAGGTGCTGGGGTGAAGAGAGGTGGTAGGTGCTGGGGAGAAAAGAGGCGGTGGGTGTTGGGATAAAGAGAGGCGGCAGGTGTTGGGGTAAAGAGAGTCGGTAGGTGCTGGGGTGAAGAGAGGCAGTAGGTGCTGGGGTGAAGAGAGGCGGTAGGTGCTGGGGTGAAGAGAGGCGGTAGGTGTTGGGGTAAAGAGAGGCGCCAGGTGTTGGGGTAAAGAGAGGCGGTAGGTGCTGGGGTGAAGAGAGGCAGTAGGTGCTGGGGTGAAGAGAGGTGGTAGGTGCTGGGGTGAAGAGAGGCGGTAGGTGCTGGGGTGAATAGAGGCGGTAGGTGCTGGGGTGAAGAGAGGTGATATGTGCTGGGGTGATGAGAGGCGGTAGGTGCTGGGGTGAAGAGAGGTGGTAGGTGCTGGGGTGTTGAGAGGTGGTAGGTGTTGGAGTGAATGGGTGAAGAGAGGCAGTAGGTGCTGGGGTGAGGAGAGGTTGTAGGTGCTGGTGTGAAGAGAGGTTGTAGGTGCTGGGGTGAAGAGAGGTGGTAGGTGCTGGGGTGAAGAGAGGCGGTAGTTGCTGGGGTGAAGAGAGATGGTTGGTGCTGGGGTGAAGAGAGACGGTAGGTGCTGGGGTGAAAAGAGGCCGTAGGTGCTGGGGTGAAGAGAGGCGGTAGGTGCAGGGGTGAAGAGAGGTGGTAGGTGCTGGGGAGAAAAGAGGCGGTAGGTGTTGGGATAAAGAGAGGCGGCAGGTGTTGGGGTAAAGAGAGGCGGTAGGTGCTGGGGTGAAGAGAGGCAGTAGGTGCTGGGGTGAAGAGAGGCGGTAGGTGCTGGGGTGAAGAGAGGCGGTAGGTGCTGGGGTGAAGAGAGGTGCTAGGGTGAAGACAGGTGGTAGGTGCTGAGGTGAAGAGATGTGGTAGGTTTTGAGGTGAACGAGTGAAGAGAGGAGGTAGGTCTTGAGGTGAAGAGAGGTTGTAGGTGCTGGGGTGAAGAGAGGTGGTAGGTGCTGGTGTGAAGAGAGGATGTAGGTGCTGGGGTGAAGAGAGGTGGTAGGTGCTGGTTTGAAGATTTGTGGTAGGTTCTGCGGTAAAGAGAGTTGGTAGGTGGTAGGTGCTGGGGTGAAGAGATTTAGTAGGTTCTGGGGTGAACGAGTGAAGAGAGGCAGTAGGTGCTGGGGTGAAGTTAGGTTGTAGGTGCTGGGGTGAAGAGAGGTGGTAGGTGCTGGTGTGAAGAGAGGCGGTAGGTGCTGGGTTGAAGAGAGGTGGGAGGTGCTGGGGTGAAGAGAGGTGGTAGGTACTTGGGGTGAAGAGAGGTGGTAGGTGCTAGGTTGAAGAGAGGCGGTAGGTGCTGGGGTGAAGAGAGGTGGTAGGTGCTGGGGTGTTGAGAGGTAGTAGGTGTTGGGGTGAATGGATGAAGAGAGGCAGAAGGTACTGGGGTGAAGAGAGGTGGTAGGTGCTGGGTTGAAGAGAGGTGCTAGGGTGAAGAGAGGTGATAGGTGCTGGGGTGAAGAGATTTAGTAGGTCAGTTCTGGGGTGAACGAGTGAAGAGAGGCGGTAGGTGCTGGGGTGAAGAGAGGCGGTAGGTGCTGGGGTGAATAGAGGTGGTAGGTGCTGGGGTGAAGAGAGGTGGTAGGTGCTGGGGTGAACGAGTGAAGAGAGGCATTAAGTGCTGGAGTGAAGAGAGGTTGTAGGTGCTGGGGTGAAGATTGGTTGTACGTGCTAGGGTGAAGAGAGGTGGTAGGTGCTGGGGTGAAGAGAGAGGTGGTAGGTGCTGGGCTGAAGATAGCTGGTAGGTGCTGGGGTGTAGAGAGGTGGTAGGTACTTGGGGTGAAGAGAGGTGGAGGGTGCTGGGGTGAAGAGAGGTGGTAGGTGCTGGGGTCAACGGTTGAAGAGAGGCAGTAGGTGCTGGGGTGAAGAGAGGTGGTAGGTGCTGGGGTGAAGAGAGGTGGTAGGTGCTAGGGTGAACGGGTGAAGAGAGGCGGTAGGTGCTGGGATGAAGAGAGGAGGTAGGTGCTGGGTGAAGAGAGGTGGTAGGTGCTGGGGAGAAGGGAGGTGGCAGGTGCTGGGGTGAACGGGTGAAGAAAGGTGGTAGGTGCTGGGGTGAAGAGAGGCGGTAGGTGCTGGGGTGAAGAGAGGCGGTAGGTGCTGGGGTGTAGAGAGGCGGTAGGTGCTGGGGTGAAGAGAGGTGGTAGGTGCTGGGGTGTTGAGAGGTGGTAGGTGTTGGGGTGAATGGATGAAGAGAGGCAGTAGGTACTGGGGTGAAGAGAGGTGGTAGGTGCTGGGTTGAAGAGAGGTGCTAGGGTGAAGAGAGGTGATAGGTGCTGGGGGAAGAGATTTAGTAGGTCAGTTCTGGGGTGAACGAGTGAAGAGAGGCGGTAGGTGCTGGGGTGAAGAGAGGCGGTAGGTGCTGGGGTGAATAGAGGCGGTAGGTGCTGGGGTGAAGAGAGGTGGTAGGTGCTGGGGTGAAGAGAGGTGGTAGGTGCTGGGTTGAAGATATGTGGTAGGTTCTGCGGTAAAGAGAGGTGGTAGGTGGTAGGTGCTGGGGTGAAGAGATTTAGTAGGTTCTGGGGTGAACGAGTGAAGAGAGGCAGTAGGTGCTGGGGTGAAGTTAGGTTGTAGGTGCTGGGGTGAAGAGAGGTGGTAGGTGCTGGTGTGAAGAGAGGCGGTAGGTGCTGGGGTGAAGAGAGGTGGTAGGTACTTGGGGTGAAGAGAGGTGGTAGGTGCTGGGGTGTTGAGAGGTGGTCGGTGCTGGGGTGTTGAGAGATGGTAGGTTTTGGGGTGAATGGGTGAATAGAAGCAGTAGGTGCTGGGGTGAAGAGAGGTGGTAGGTGCTGGGGTGAAGAGTGGTGCTAGGGTGAAGAGAGGTGGTAGGTGCTGGGGTGAAGAGAGGTGGTAGGTGCTGGGGTGAAGAGACTTGGTAGGTGCTGGGGTGAAGAGAGGTGGTAGGTACTTGGGGTGAAGAGAGGTGGTAGATGCTGAGGTGAAGAGAGGTGGTAGGTGCCGGGGTGAGGAGAGGTGGTAGGTGCTGGGGCGAATGGGTGAAGAGAGGCGGTAGGTGCTGGGGTGAAGAGAGGCGATAGGTGCTGGGTGAAGAGAGGTGGTAGGTGCTGTGGAGAAGAGAGGTGGTAGGTGCTGGGGTGTTGAGAGGTGGTAGGTGTTGGGGTGAATGGATGAAGAGAGGCAGTAGGTACTGGGGTGAAGAGAGGTGGTAGGTGCTGGGTTGAAGAGAGGTGCTAGGGTGAAGAGAGGTGATAGGTGCTGGGGTGAAGAGATTTAGTAGGTCAGTTCTGGGGTGAACGAGTGAAGAGAGGCGGTAGGTGCTGGGGTGAAGAGAGGCGGTAGGTGCTGGGGTGAATAGAGGCGGTAGGTGCTGGGGTGAAGAGAGGTGGTAGGTGCTGGGGTGAAGAGAAGTGGTAGGTGCTGGGTTGAAGATATGTGGTAGGTTCTGCGGTAAAGAGAGGTGGTAGGTGGTAGGCGCTGGGGTGAAGAGATTTAGTAGGTTCTGGGGTGAACGAGTGAAGAGAGGCAGTAGGTGCTGGGGTGAAGTTAGGTGGTAGGTGCTGGTGTGAAGAGAGGCGGTAGGTGCTGGGGAGAAGAGAGGTGGTAGGTACTTGGGGTGAAGAGAGGTGGTAGGTGCTGGGGTGTTGAGAGGTGGTCGGTGTTGGGGTGAATGGATGAAGAGAGGCAGTAGGTACTGGGGTGAAGAGAGGTGGTAGGTGCTGGGTTGAAGAGAGGTGCTAGGGTGAAGAGAGGTGATAGGTGCTGGGGTGAAGAGATTTAGTAGGTCAGTTCTGGGGTGAACGAGTGAAGAGAGGCGGTAGGTGCTGGGGTGAAGAGAGGCGGTAGGTGCTGGGGTGAATAGAGGCGGTAGGTGCTGGGGTGAAGAGAGGTGGTAGGTGCTGGGGTGAAGAGAAGTGGTAGGTGCTGGGTTGAAGATATGTGGTAGGTTCTGCGGTAAAGAGAGGTGGTAGGTGGTAGGTGCTGGGGTGAAGAGATTTAGTAGGTTCTGGGGTGAACGAGTGAAGAGAGGCAGTAGGTGCTGGGGTGAAGTTAGGTGGTAGGTGCTGGTGTGAAGAGAGGCGGTAGGTGCTGGGGAGAAGAGAGGTGGTAGGTACTTGGGGTGAAGAGAGGTGGTAGGTGCTGGGGTGTTGAGAGGTGGTCGGTGTTGGGGTGAATGGATGAAGAGAGGCAGTAGGTACTGGGGTGAAGAGAGGTGGTAGGTGCTGGGTTGAAGAGAGGTGCTAGGGTGAAGAGAGGTGATAGGTGCTGGGGTGAAGAGATTTAGTAGGTCAGTTCTGGGGTGAACGAGTGAAGAGAGGCGGTAGGTGCTGGGGTGAAGAGAGGCGGTAGGTGCTGCGGTGAATAGAGGCGGTAGGTGCTGGGGTGAAGAGAGGTGGTTGGTGCTGGGGTGAAGAGAGGTGGTAGGTGCTGGGTTGAAGATATGTGGTAGGTTCTGCGGTAAAGAGAGGTGGTAGGTGGTAGGTGCTGGGGTGAAGAGATTTAGTAGGTTCTGGGGTAAACGAGTGAAGAGAGGCAGTAGGTGCTGGGGTGAAGTTAGGTGGTAGGTGCTGGTGTGAAGAGAGGCGGTAGGTGCTGGGGTGAAGAGAGGTGGTAGGTACTTGGGGTGAAGAGAGGTGGTAGGTGCTGGGGTGTTGAGAGGTGGTCGGTGCTGGGGTGTTGAGAGATGGTAGGTTTTGGGGTGAATGGGTGAATAGAGGCAGTAGGTGCTGGGGTGAAGAGAGGTGGTAGGTGCTGGGGTGAAGAGTGGTGCTAGGGTGAAGAGAGGTGGTAGGTGCTGGGGTGAAGAGAGGTGGTAGGTGCTGGGGTGAAGAGACTTGGTAGGTGCTGGGGTGATGAGAGGTGGTAGGTACTTGGGGTGAAGAGAGGTGGTAGGTGCTGAGGTGAAGAGAGGTGGTAGGTGCTGGGGTGAGGAGAGGTGGTAGGTGCTGGGGTGAATGGGTGAAGAGAGGTGGTAGGTGCTGGGGTGAAGAGAGGCGATAGGTGCTGGGTGAAGAGAGGTGGTAGGTGCTGGGGAGAAGAGAGGTGGTAGGTGCTGGGGTGAACGGGTGAAGAGAGGCGGTAGGTGCTGGGGTGAAGAGATGCGGTAGGTGCTGGGGTGAAGAGAGGCGGTAGGTGCTGGGGTGAAGAGAGGTGGTAGGTGCTGGGGTAAAGATATGTGGTAGGTACTGCGGTGAAGAGAGGTGGTAGACGATAGGTGCTACGGTGAGGAGAGGCGGTAGGTGCTGGGGTGAAGAGAGGCGGTAGTTGCTGGGGTGAAGAGAGGTGGTTGGTGCTGGGGTGAAGAGAGACGGTAGGTGCTGGGGTGAAAAGAGGCCGTAGGTGCTGGGGTGAAGAGAGGCGGTAGGTGCTGGGGTGAAGAGAGGTGGTAGGTGCTGGGGAGAAAAGAGGCGGTGGGTGTTGGGGTAAAGAGAAGCGGCAGGTGTTGGGGTAAAGAGAGGCGGTAGGTGCTGGGGTGAAGAGAGGCAGTAGGTGCTGGGGTGAAGAGAGGCGGAAGGTGCTGGGGTGAAGAGAGGCGGTAGGTGCTGGGGTGAACGAGTGAAGAGAGGCGGTAGGTGGTGGGGTGAAGAGAGGTTGTAGCTGCTGGGGTGAAGAGAGTTGGTAGGTGCTGGGGTGAACGGGTGAAGAGAGGCGGTAGGTGCTAGGTTGAAGAGAGGCGGTAGGTGCTGGGGTGAAGAGAGGCGGTAGGTGCTGGGGTGAAGAGAGGCGGTAGGAGTTGGGGTGAAGAGAGGTGGTAGGTGCTGGGGTGAAGAGAGGTGGTAGGTGCTGGGGTGAAGAGAGGTGCTAGGTGCTGGGGTGAACGAGTGAAGTGAGGCGGTAGGTGCTGGGGTGATGAGGGGTGGTAGGTGCTGGGCTGATGAGGGGTGATAGGTGCTGGGGTGAAGAGAGACGGTAGGTGCTGGGGTGAAGAGAGGTGGTAGGTGCTGGGGTGAAGAGAGGCGGTAGGTGCTGGGGTGAATAGAGGCGGTAGGTGATGGGGTGAAGAGAGGTGATATGTGCTGGGGTGATGAGAGGCGGTAGGTGCTGGGGTGAAGAGAGGTGGTAGGTGCTGGGGTGTTGAGAGGTGGTAGGTGTTGGAGTGAATGGGTGAAGAGAGGTAGTAGGTGCTGGGGTGAGGAGAGGTGGTAGGTGCTGAGTTGAAGAGAGGTGCTAGGGTGAAGACAGGTGGTAGGTGCTGAGGTGAAGAGATGTGGTAGGTTCTGGGGTGAACGAGTGAAGAGAGGCGGTAGGTGCTGAGGTGAAGAGAGGTTGTAGGTGCTGGGGTGAAGAGAGGTGGTAGGTGCTGGTGTGAAGAGAGGTGGTAGGTGCTGGGGTGAAGAGAGGTGGTAGGTGCTGGTTTGAAGATATGTGGTAGGGTCTGCGGTAAAGAGAGGTGGTAGGTGCTGGGGTGAAGAGATTTAGTAGGTTCTGGGGTGAACGAGTGAAGAGAGGCAGTAGGTGCTGGTGTGAAGTTAGGTTGTAGGTGCTGGGGTGAAGAGAGGTGGTAGGTGCTGGTGTGAAGAGAGGCGGTAGGTGCTGGGTTGAAGAGAGGTGGGAGGTGCTGGGGTGAAGAGAGGTGGTAGGTACTTGGGGTGAAGAGAGGTGGTAGGTGCTAGGTTGAAGAGAGGCGGTAGGTGCTGGGGTGAAGAGAGGCGGTAGGAGTTGGGGTGAAGAGAGGTGGTCGGTGCTGGGGTGAAGAGAGGAGGTAGGTGCTGGGGTGAAGAGAGGTGGTAGGTGCTGGGGTGAACGAGTGAAGAGAGGCGGTAGGTGCTGGGGTGAAGAGAGGTTGTAGGTGCTGGTGTGAAGAGAGGTTGTAGGTGCTGGGGTGAAGAGAGGTGGTAGGTGCTGGGGTGAAGAGAGGTGGTAGGTGCTGGGGTTAAGAGAGTTGGTAGGTGCTGGGGTGAAGAGAGGTGGTAGGTACTTGGGGTGAAGAGAGGTGGTAGGTGCTGAGGTGAAGAGAGGTGGTAGGTGCCGGGGTGAGGAGAGGTGGTAGGTGCTGGGGTGAATGGGTGAAGAGAGGCGGTAGGTGCTGGGGTGAAGAGAGGCGATAGGTGCTGGGTGAAGAGAGGTGGTAGGTGCTGGGGTGAAGAGAGGTGGTAGGTGCTGGGGTGACCGGGTGAAGAGAGGCGGTAGGTGCTGGGGTGAAGAGATGCGGTAGGTGCTGGGGTGAAGAGAGGCGGTAGGTGCTGGGGTGAAGAGAGGTGGTAGGTGCTGGGGTGAAGATATGCGGTAGGTTCTGCGGTGAAGATAGGTGGTAGGTGATAGGTGCTAGGGTGAGGAGAGGCGGTAGGTGCTGGGGTGAAGAGATGCGGTAGTTGCTGGGGTGAAGAGAGGTGGTAGGTGCTGGGGTGAAGAGAGACGGTAGGTGCTGGGGTGAAAAGAGGCGGTAGGTGCTGGGGTGAAGAGAGGCGGTAGGTGCTGGGGTGAAGACAGGCGGTAGTTGCTGGGGTGAAGAGAGGTGGTAGGTGCTTGGGTAAAGATATGTGGTAGGTGCTGGGGTGAAGAGAGACGGTAGGTGCTGGGGTGAAAAGAGGCGGTAGGTGCTGGGGTGAAGGGAGGCGGTAGGTGCTGGGGTGAAGAGAGGTGATATGTGCTGGGGTGATGAGAGGCGGTAGGTGCTGGGGTGAAGAGAGGTGGTAGGTGCTGGGGTGTTGAGAGGTGGTAGGTGTTGGAGTGAATGGGTGAAGAGAGGCAGTAGGTGCTGGGGTGAGGAGAGGTGGTAGGTGCTGGGGTGAACGAGTGAAGAGAGGCGGTAGGTGGTGGGGTGAAGAGAGGTTGTAGGTGCTGGGGTGAAAAGAGTTGGTAGGTGCTGGGGTGAACGGGTGAAGAGAGGCAGTAGGTGCTAGGTTGAAGAGAGGCGGTAGGTGCTGGGGTGAAGAGAGGCGGTAGGTGCTGGGGTGAAGAGAGGCGGTAGTTGCTCGGGTGAAGAGAGGTGGTTGGTGCTGGGGTGAAGAGAGACGGTAGGTGCTGGGGTGAAAAGAGGCCATAGGTGCTGGGGTGAAGAGAGGCGGTAGGTGCTGGGGTGAAGAGAGGTGGTAGGTGCTGGGGAGAAAAGAGGCGGTGGGTGTTGGGATAAAGAGAGGCGGCAGGTGTTGGGGTAAAGAGAGGCGGTAGGTGCTGGGGTGAAGAGAGGCAGTAGGTGCTGGGGTGAAGAGAGGCGGTAGGTGCTGGGGTGAAGAGAGGCGGTAGGTGTTGGGGTAAAGAGAGGCGCCAGGTGTTGGGGTAAAGAGAGGCGGTAGGTGCTGGGGTGAAGAGAGGCAGTAGGTGCTGGGGTGAAGAGAGGTGGTAGGTGCTGGGGTGAAGAGAGGCGGTAGGTGCTGGGGTGAATAGAGGCGGTAGGTGCTGGGGTGAAGAGAGGTGATATGTGCTGGGGTGATGAGAGGCGGTAGGTGCTGGGGTGAAGAGAGGTGGTAGGTGCTGGGGTGTTGAGAGGTGGTAGGTGTTGGAGTGAATGGGTGAAGAGAGGCAGTAGGTGCTGGGGTGAGGAGAGGTTGTAGGTGCTGGTGTGAAGAGAGGTTGTAGGTGCTGGGGTGAAGAGAGGTGGTAGGTGCTGGGGTGAAGAGAGGCGGTAGTTGCTGGGGTGAAGAGAGATGGTTGGTGCTGGGGTGAAGAGAGACGGTAGGTGCTGGGGTGAAAAGAGGCCGTAGGTGCTGGGGTGAAGAGAGGCGGTAGGTGCAGGGGTGAAGAGAGGTGGTAGGTGCTGGGGAGAAAAGAGGCGGTAGGTGTTGGGATAAAGAGAGGCGGCAGGTGTTGGGGTAAAGAGAGGCGGCAGGTGCTGGGGTGAAGAGAGGCAGTAGGTGCTGGGGTGAAGAGAGGCGGTAGGTGCTGGGGTGAAGAGAGGCGGTAGGTGCTGGGGTGAAGAGAGGTGCTAGGGTGAAGACAGGTGGTAGGTGCTGAGGTGAAGAGATGTGGTAGGTTTTGAGGTGAACGAGTGAAGAGAGGAGGTAGGTCTTGAGGTGAAGAGAGGTTGTAGGTGCTGGGGTGAAGAGAGGTGGTAGGTGCTGGTGTGAAGAGAGGATGTAGGTGCTGGGGTGAAGAGAGGTGGTAGGTGCTGGTTTGAAGATATGTGGTAGGTTCTGCGGTAAAGAGAGTTGGTAGGTGGTAGGTGCTGGGGTGAAGAGATTTAGTAGGTTCTGGGGTGAACGAGTGAAGAGAGGCAGTAGGTGCTGGGGTGAAGTTAGGTTGTAGGTGCTGGGGTGAAGAGAGGTGGTAGGTGCTGGTGTGAAGAGAGGCGGTAGGTGCTGGGTTGAAGAGAGGTGGGAGGTGCTGGGGTGAAGAGAGGTGGTAGGTACTTGGGGTGAAGAGAGGTGGTAGGTGCTAGGTTGAAGAGAGGCGGTAGGTGCTGGGGTGAAGAGAGGTGGTAGGTGCTGGGGTGTTGAGAGGTAGTAGGTGTTGGGGTGAATGGATGAAGAGAGGCAGAAGGTACTGGGGTGAAGAGAGGTGGTAGGTGCTGGGTTGAAGAGAGGTGCTAGGGTGAAGAGAGGTGATAGGTGCTGGGGTGAAGAGATTTAGTAGGTCAGTTCTGGGGTGAACGAGTGAAGAGAGGCGGTAGGTGCTGGGGTGAAGAGAGGCGGTAGGTGCTGGGGTGAATAGAGGTGGTAGGTGCTGGGGTGAAGAGAGGTGGTAGGTGCTGGGGTGAACGAGTGAAGAGAGGCATTAAGTGCTGGAGTGAAGAGAGGTTGTAGGTGCTGGGGTGAAGATTGGTTGTACGTGCTAGGGTGAAGAGAGGTGGTAGGTGCTGGGGTGAAGAGAGAGGTGGTAGGTGCTGGGCTGAAGATAGCTGGTAGGTGCTGGGGTGTAGAGAGGTGGTAGGTACTTGGGGTGAAGAGAGGTGGAGGGTGCTGGGGTGAAGAGAGGTGGTAGGTGCTGGGGTCAACGGTTGAAGAGAGGCAGTAGGTGTTGGGGTGAAGAGAGGTGGTAGGTGCTGGGGTGAAGAGAGGTGGTAGGTGCTAGGGTGAACGGGTGAAGAGAGGCGGTAGGTGCTGGGATGAAGAGAGGAGGTAGGTGCTGGGTGAAGAGAGGTGGTAGGTGCTGGGGAGAAGGGAGGTGGCAGGTGCTGGGGTGAACGGGTGAAGAAAGGTGGTAGGTGCTGGGGTGAAGAGAGGGGGTAGGTGCTGGGGTGAAGAGAGGCGGTAGGTGCTGGGGTGTAGAGAGGCGGTAGGTGCTGGGGTGAAGAGAGGTGGTAGGTGCTGGGGTGTTGAGAGGTGGTAGGGGTTGGGGTGAATGGATGAAGAGAGGCAGTAGGTACTGGGGTGAAGAGAGGTGGTAGGTGCTGGGTTGAAGAGAGGTGCTAGGGTGAAGAGAGGTGATAGGTGCTGGGGGGAAGAGATTTAGTAGGTCAGTTCTGGGGTGAACGAGTGAAGAGAGGCGGTAGGTGCTGGGGTGAAGAGAGGCGGTAGGTGCTGGGGTGAATAGAGGCGGTAGGTGCTGGGGTGAAGAGAGGTGGTAGGTGCTGGGGTGAAGAGAGGTGGTAGGTGCTGGGTTGAAGATATGTGGTAGGTTCTGCGGTAAAGAGAGGTGGTAGGTGGTAGGTGCTGGGGTGAAGAGATTTAGTAGGTTCTGGGGTGAACGAGTGAAGAGAGGCAGTAGGTGCTGGGGTGAAGTTAGGTTGTAGGTGCTGGGGTGAAGAGAGGTGGTAGGTGCTGGTGTGAAGAGAGGCGGTAGGTGCTGGGGTGAAGAGAGGTGGTAGGTACTTGGTGTGAAGAGAGGTGGTAGGTGCTGGGGTGTTGAGAGGTGGTCGGTGCTGGGGTGTTGAGAGATGGTAGGTTTTGGGGTGAATGGGTGAATAGAAGCAGTAGGTGCTGGGGTGAAGTGAGGTGGTAGGTGCTGGGGTGAAGAGTGGTGCTAGGGTGAAGAGAGGTGGTAGGTGCTGGGGTGAAGAGAGGTGGTAGGTGCTGGGGTGAAGAGAGGTGGTAGGTGCTGGGGTGAAGAGACTTGGTAGGTGCTGGGGTGAAGAGAGGTGGTAGGTACTTGGGGTGAAGAGAGGTGGTAGGTGCTGAGGTGAAGAGAGGTGGTAGGTGCCGGGGTGAGGAGAGGTGGTAGGTGCTGGGGTGAATGGGTGAAGAGAGGCGGTAGGTGCTGGGGTGAAGAGAGGCGATAGGTGCTGGGTGAAGAGAGGTGGTAGGTGCTGGGGAGAAGAGAGGTGGTAGGTGCTGGGGTGAACGGGTGAAGAGAGGCGGTAGGTGCTGGGGTGAAGAGATGCGGTAGGTGCTGGGGTGAAGAGAGGCGGTAGGTGCTGGGGTGAAGAGAGGTGGTAGGTGCTGGGGTAAAGATATGTGGTAGGTACTGCGGTGAAGAGAGGTGGTAGATGATAGGTGCTAGGGTGAGGAGAGGCGGTAGGTGCTGGGGTGAAGAGAGGCGGTAGTTGCTGGGGTGAAGAGAGGTGGTTGGTGCTGGGGTGAAGAGAGACGGTAGGTGCTGGGGTGAAAAGAGGCCGTAGGTGCTGGGGTGAAGAGAGGCGGTAGGTGCTGGGGTGAAGAGAGGTGGTAGGTGCTGGGGAGAAAAGCGGCGGTGGGTGTTGGGGTAAAGAGAAGCGGCAGGTGTTAGGGTAAAGAGAGGCGGTAGGTGCTGGGGTGAAGAGAGGCAGTAGGTGCTGGGGTGAAGAGAGGCGGTAGGTGCTGGGGTGAAGAGAGGCGGTAGGTGCTGGGGTGAACGAGTGAAGAGAGGCGGTAGATGGTGGGGTGAAGAGAGGTTGTAGCTGCTGGGGTGAAGAGAGTTGGTAGGTGCTGGGGTGAACGGGTGAAGAGAGGCGGTAGGTGCTAGGTTGAAGAGAGGCGGTAGGTGCTGGGGTGAAGAGAGGCGTTAGGTGCTGGGGTGAAGAGAGGCGGTAGGAGTTGGGGTAAAGAGAGGTGGTAGGTGCTGGGGTGAAGAGAGGTGGTAGGTGCTGGGGTGAAGAGAGGTGCTAGGTGCTGGGGTGAACGAGTGAAGAGAGGCGGTACGTGCTGGGGTGAAGAGAGGTTGTAGGTGCTGGTGTGAAGAGAGGTTGTAGGTTTTGGGGTGAAGAGAGGCTGCAGGTGTTGGGGTAAAGAGAGGCGGTAGGTGCTGGGGTGAAGAGAGGCAGTAGGTGCTGGGGTGAAGAGAGGTGGTAGGTGCTGGGGTGAAGAGAGGCGGTAGGTGCTGGGGTGAATAGAGGCGGTAGGTGCTGGGGTGAAGAGAGGTGATATGTGCTGGGGTGATGAGAGGCGGTAGGTGCTGGGGTGAAGAGAGGTGGTAGGTGCTGGGGTGTTGAGAGGTGGTAGGTGTTGGAGTGAATGGGTGAAGAGAGGTAGTAGGTGCTGGGGTGAGGAAAGGTGGTAGGTGCTGAGTTGAAGAGAGGTGCTAGGGTGAAGACAGGTGGTAGGTGCTGGTGTGAAGAGAGGATGTAGGTGCTGGGGTGAAGAGAGGTGGTAGGTGCTGGTTTGAAGATATGTGGTAGGTTCTGCGGTAAAGAGAGTTGGTAGGTGGTAGGTGCTGGGGTGAAGAGATTTAGTAGGTTCTGGGGTGAACGAGTGAAGAGAGGCAGTAGGTGCTGGGGTGAAGTTAGGTTGTAGGTGCTGGGGTGAAGAGAGGTGGTAGGTGCTGGTGTGAAGAGAGGCGGTAGGTGCTGGGTTGAAGAGAGGTGGGAGGTGCTGGGGTGAAGAGAGGTGGTAGGTACTTGGGGTGAAGAGAGGTGGTAGGTGCTAGGTTGAAGAGAGGCGGTAGGTGCTGGGGTGAAGAGAGGTGGTAGGTGCTGGGGTGTTGAGAGGTAGTAGGTGTTGGGGTGAATGGATGAAGAGAGGCAGAAGGTACTGGGGTGAAGAGAGGTGGTAGGTGCTGGGTTGAAGAGAGGTGCTAGGGTGAAGAGAGGTGATAGGTGCTGGGGTGAAGAGATTTAGTAGGTCAGTTCTGGGGTGAACGAGTGAAGAGAGGCGGTAGGTGCTGGGGTGAAGAGAGGCGGTAGGTGCTGGGGTGAATAGAGGTGGTAGGTGCTGGGGTGAAGAGAGGTGGTAGGTGCTGGGGTGAACGAGTGAAGAGAGGCATTAAGTGCTGGAGTGAAGAGAGGTTGTAGGTGCTGGGGTGAAGATTGGTTGTACGTGCTAGGGTGAAGAGAGGTGGTAGGTGCTGGGGTGAAGAGAGAGGTGGTAGGTGCTGGGCTGAAGATAGCTGGTAGGTGCTGGGGTGTAGAGAGGTGGTAGGTACTTGGGGTGAAGAGAGGTGGAGGGTGCTGGGGTGAAGAGAGGTGGTAGGTGCTGGGGTCAACGGTTGAAGAGAGGCAGTAGGTGTTGGGGTGAAGAGAGGTGGTAGGTGCTGGGGTGAAGAGAGGTGGTAGGTGCTAGGGTGAACGGGTGAAGAGAGGCGGTAGGTGCTGGGATGAAGAGAGGAGGTAGGTGCTGGGTGAAGAGAGGTGGTAGGTGCTGGGGAGAAGGGAGGTGGCAGGTGCTGGGGTGAACGGGTGAAGAAAGGTGGTAGGTGCTGGGGTGAAGAGAGGCGGTAGGTGCTGGGGTGAAGAGAGGCGGTAGGTGCTGGGGTGTAGAGAGGCGGTAGGTGCTGGGGTGAAGAGAGGTGGTAGGTGCTGGGGTGTTGAGAGGTGGTAGGGGTTGGGGTGAATGGATGAAGAGAGGCAGTAGGTACTGGGGTGAAGAGAGGTGGTAGGTGCTGGGTTGAAGAGAGGTGCTAGGGTGAAGAGAGGTGATAGGTGCTGGGGGGAAGAGATTTAGTAGGTCAGTTCTGGGGTGAACGAGTGAAGAGAGGCGGTAGGTGCTGGGGTGAAGAGAGGCGGTAGGTGCTGGGGTGAATAGAGGCGGTAGGTGCTGGGGTGAAGAGAGGTGGTAGGTGCTGGGGTGAAGAGAGGTGGTAGGTGCTGGGTTGAAGATATGTGGTAGGTTCTGCGGTAAAGAGAGGTGGTAGGTGGTAGGTGCTGGGGTGAAGAGATTTAGTAGGTTCTGGGGTGAACGAGTGAAGAGAGGCAGTAGGTGCTGGGGTGAAGTTAGGTTGTAGGTGCTGGGGTGAAGAGAGGTGGTAGGTGCTGGTGTGAAGAGAGGCGGTAGGTGCTGGGGTGAAGAGAGGTGGTAGGTACTTGGGGTGAAGAGAGGTGGTAGGTGCTGGGGTGTTGAGAGGTGGTCGGTGCTGGGGTGTTGAGAGATGGTAGGTTTTGGGGTGAATGGGTGAATAGAAGCAGTAGGTGCTGGGGTGAAGAGAGGTGGTAGGTGCTGGGGTGAAGAGTGGTGCTAGGGTGAAGAGAGGTGGTAGGTGCTGGGGTGAAGAGAGGTGGTAGGTGCTGGGGTGAAGAGAGGTGGTAGGTGCTGGGGTGAAGAGACTTGGTAGGTGCTGGGGTGAAGAGAGGTGGTAGGTACTTGGGGTGAAGAGAGGTGGTAGGTGCTGAGGTGAAGAGAGGTGGTAGGTGCCGGGGTGAGGAGAGGTGGTAGGTGCTGGGGTGAATGGGTGAAGAGAGGCGGTAGGTGCTGGGGTGAAGAGAGGCGATAGGTGCTGGGTGAAGAGAGGTGGTAGGTGCTGGGGAGAAGAGAGGTGGTAGGTGCTGGGGTGAACGGGTGAAGAGAGGCGGTAGGTGCTGGGGTGAAGAGATGCGGTAGGTGCTGGGGTGAAGAGAGGCGGTAGGTGCTGGGGTGAAGAGAGGTGGTAGGTGCTGGGGTAAAGATATGTGGTAGGTACTGCGGTGAAGAGAGGTGGTAGATGATAGGTGCTAGGGTGAGGAGAGGCGGTAGGTGCTGGGGTGAAGAGAGGCGGTAGTTGCTGGGGTGAAGAGAGGTGGTTGGTGCTGGGGTGAAGAGAGACGGTAGGTGCTGGGGTGAAAAGAGGCCGTAGGTGCTGGGGTGAAGAGAGGCGGTAGGTGCTGGGGTGAAGAGAGGTGGTAGGTGCTGGGGAGAAAAGCGGCGGTGGGTGTTGGGGTAAAGAGAAGCGGCAGGTGTTAGGGTAAAGAGAGGCGGTAGGTGCTGGGGTGAAGAGAGGCAGTAGGTGCTGGGGTGAAGAGAGGCGGTAGGTGCTGGGGTGAAGAGAGGCGGTAGGTGCTGGGGTGAACGAGTGAAGAGAGGCGGTAGGTGGTGGGGTGAAGAGAGGTTGTAGCTGCTGGGGTGAAGAGAGTTGGTAGGTGCTGGGGTGAACGGGTGAAGAGAGGCGGTAGGTGCTAGGTTGAAGAGAGGCGGTAGGTGCTGGGGTGAAGAGAGGCGTTAGGTGCTGGGGTGAAGAGAGGCGGTAGGAGTTGGGGTAAAGAGAGGTGGTAGGTGCTGGGGTGAAGAGAGGTGGTAGGTGCTGGGGTGAAGAGAGGTGCTAGGTGCTGGGGTGAACGAGTGAAGAGAGGCGGTACGTGCTGGGGTGAAGAGAGGTTGTAGGTGCTGGTGTGAAGAGAGGTTGTAGGTTTTGGGGTGAAGAGAGGCTGCAGGTGTTGGGGTAAAGAGAGGCGGTAGGTGCTGGGGTGAAGAGAGGCAGTAGGTGCTGGGGTGAAGAGAGGTGGTAGGTGCTGGGGTGAAGAGAGGCGGTAGGTGCTGGGGTGAATAGAGGCGGTAGGTGCTGGGGTGAAGAGAGGTGATATGTGCTGGGGTGATGAGAGGCGGTAGGTGCTGGGGTGAAGAGAGGTGGTAGGTGCTGGGGTGTTGAGAGGTGGTAGGTGTTGGAGTGAATGGGTGAAGAGAGGTAGTAGGTGCTGGGGTGAGGAAAGGTGGTAGGTGCTGAGTTGAAGAGAGGTGCTAGGGTGAAGACAGGTGGTAGGTGCTGAGGTGAAGAGATGTGGTAGGTTCTGGGGTGAACGAGTGAAGAGAGGAGGTAGGTGCTGAGGTGAAGAGAGGTTGTAGGTGCTGGGGTGAAGAGAGGTGGTAGGTGCTGGTGTGAAGAGAGGTGGTAGGTGCTGGGGTGAAGAGAGGTGGTAGGTGCTGGTTTGAAGATATGTGGTAGGTTCTGCGGTAAAGAGAGGTGGTAGGAGCTGGGGTGAAGAGAGGCGGTAGTTGCTGGGGTGAAGAGAGGTGGTTGGTGCTGGGGTGAAGAGAGACGGTAGGTGCTGGGGTGAAAAGAGGCCATAGGTGCTGGGGTGAAGAGAGGCGGTAGGTGCTGGGGTGAAGAGAGGTGGTAGGTGCTGGGGAGAAAAGAGGCGGTGGGTGTTGGGATAAAGAGAGGCGGCAGGTGTTGGGGTAAAGAGAGGCGGTAGGTGCTAGGGTGAAGAGAGGCAGTAGGTGCTGGGGTGAAGAGAGGCGGTAGGTGCTGGGGTGAAGAGAGGCGGTAGGTGTTGGGGTAAAGAGAGGCGCCAGGTGTTGGGGTAAAGAGAGGCGGTAGGTGCTGGGGTGAAGAGAGGCGGTAGGTGCTGGGGTGAATAGAGGCGGTAGGTGCTGGGGTGAAGAGAGGTGATATGTGCTGGGGTGATGAGAGGCTGTAGGTGCTGGGGTGAAGAGAGGTGGTAGGTGCTGGGGTGTTGAGAGGTGGTAGGTGTTGGAGTGAATGGGTGAAGAGAGGCAGTAGGTGCTGGGGTGAGGAGAGGTTGTAGGTGCTGGTGTGAAGAGAGGTTGTAGGTGCTGGGGTGAAGAGAGGTGGTAGGTGCTGGGGTGAAGAGAGGCGGTAGGTGTTGGGATAAAGAGAGGCGGCAGGTGTTGGGGTAAAGAGAGGCGGTAGGTGCTGGGGTGAAGAGAGGCAGTAGGTGCTGGGGTGAAGAGAGGCGGTAGGTGCTGGGGTGAAGAGAGGCGGTAGGTGCTGGGGTGAAGAGAGGTGCTAGGGTGAAGACAGGTGGTAGGTGCTGAGGTGAAGAGATGTGGTAGGTTTTGAGGTGAACGAGTGAAGAGAGGAGGTAGGTCTTGAGGTGAAGAGAGGTTGTAGGTGCTGGGGTGAAGAGAGGTGGTAGGTGCTGGTGTGAAGAGAGGATGTAGGTGCTGGGGTGAAGAGAGGTGGTAGGTGCTGGTTTGAAGATATGTGGTAGGTTCTGCGGTAAAGAGAGTTGGTAGGTGGTAGATGCTGGGGTGAAGAGATTTAGTAGGTTCTGGGGTGAACGAGTGAAGAGAGGCAGTAGGTGCTGGGGTGAAGTTAGGTTGTAGGTGCTGGGGTGAAGAGAGGTGGTAGGTGCTGGTGTGAAGAGAGGCGGTAGGTGCTGGGTTGAAGAGAGGTGGGAGGTGCTGGGGTGAAGAGAGGTGGTAGGTACTTGGGGTGAAGAGAGGTGGTAGGTGCTAGGTTGAAGAGAGGCGGTAGGTGCTGGGGTGAAGAGAGGTGGTAGGTGCTGGGGTGTTGAGAGGTGGTAGGTGTTGGGGTGAATGGATGAAGAGAGGCAGTAGGTACTGGGGTGAAGAGAGGTGGTAGGTGCTGGGTTGAAGAGAGGTGCTAGGGTGAAGAGAGGTGATAGGTGCTGGGGTGAAGAGATTTAGTAGGTCAGTTCTGGGGTGAACGAGTGAAGAGAGGCGGTAGGTGCTGGGGTGAAGAGAGGCGGTAGGTGCTGGGGTGAATAGAGGTGGTAGGTGCTGGGGTGAAGAGAGGTGGTAGGTGCTGGGGTGAACGAGTGAAGAGAGGCATTAAGTGCTGGAGTGAAGAGAGGTTGTAGGTGCTGGGGTGAAGATTGGTTGTACGTGCTAGGGTGAAGAGAGGTGGTAGGTGCTGGGGTGAAGAGAGAGGTGGTAGGTGCTGGGCTGAAGATAGCTGGTAGGTGCTGGGGTGAAGAGAGGTGGTAGGTACTTGGGGTGAAGAGAGGTGGAGGGTGCTGGGGTGAAGAGAGTTGGTAGGTGCTGGGGTCAACGGTTGAAGAGAGGCAGTAGGTGCTGGGGTGAAGAGAGGTGGTAGGTGCTGGGGTGAAGAGAGGTGGTAGGTGCTAGGGTGAACGGGTGAAGAGAGGCGGTAGGTGCTGGGATGAAGAGAGGAGGTAGGTGCTGGGTGAAGAGAGGTGGTAGGTGCTGGGGAGAAGGGAGGTGGCAGGTGCTGGGGTGAACGGGTGAAGAAAGGTGGTAGGTGCTGGGGTGAAGAGAGGCGGTAGGTGCTGGGGTGAAGAGAGGCGGTAGGTGCTGGGGTGTAGAGAGGCGGTAGGTGCTGGGGTGAAGAGAGGTGGTAGGTGCTGGGGTGTTGAGAGGTGGTAGGTGTTGGGGTGAATGGATGAAGAGAGGCAGTAGGTACTGGGGTGAAGAGAGGTGGTAGGTGCTGGGTTGAAGAAAGGTGCTAGGGTGAAGAGAGGTGATAGGTGCTGGGGGGAAGAGATTTAGTAGGTCAGTTCTGGGGTGAACGAGTGAAGAGAGGCGGTAGGTGCTGGGGTGAAGAGAGGCGGTAGGTGCTGGGGTGAATAGAGGCGGTCGGTGCTGGGGTGAAGAGAGGTGGTAGGTGCTGGGGTGAAGAGAGGTGGTAGGTGCTGGGTTGAAGATATGTGGTAGGTTCTGCGGTAAAGAGAGGTGGTAGGTGGTAGGTGCTGGGGTGAAGAGATTTAGTAGGTTCTGGGGTGAACGAGTGAAGAGAGGAAGTAGGTGCTGGGGTGAAGTTAGGTTGTAGGTGCTGGGGTGAAGAGAGGTGGTGGGTGCTGGTGTGAAGAGAGGCGGTAGGTGCTGGGGTGAAGAGAGGTGGTAGGTACTTGGGGTGAAGAGAGGTGGTAGGTGCTGGGGTGTTGAGAGGTGGTCGGTGCTGGGTTGTTGAGAGATGGTAGGTTTTGGGGTGAATGGGTGAATAGAAGCAGTAGGTGCTGGGGTGAAGAGAGGTGGTAGGTGCTGGGGTGAAGAGTGGTGCTAGGGTGAAGAGAGGTGGTAGGTGCTGGGGTGAAGAGAGGTGGTAGGTGCTGGGGTGAAGAGACTTGGTAGGTGCTGGGGTGAAGAGAGGTGGTAGGTACTTGGGGTGAAGAGAGGTGGTAGGTGCTGAGGTGAAGAGAGGTGGTAGGTGCCGGGGTGAGGAGAGGTGGTAGGTGCTGGGGTGAATGGGTGAAGAGAGGCGGTAGGTGCTGGGGTGAAGAGAGGCGATAGGTGCTGGGTGAAGAGAGGTGGTAGGTGCTGGGGAGAAGAGAGGTGGTAGGTGCTGGGGTGAACGGGTGAAGAGAGGCGGTAGGTGCTGGGGTGAAGAGATGCGGTAGGTGCTGGGGTGAAGAGAGGTGGTAGGAGCTGGGGTGAAGAGAGGTGGTAGGTGCTGGGGTAAAGATATGTGGTAGGTACTGCGATGAAGAGAGGTGGTAGATGATAGGTGCTAGGGTGAGGAGAGACGGTAGGTGCTGGGGTACAAAGAGGCCGTAGGTGCTGGGGTGAAGAGAGGCGGTAGGTGCTGGGGTGAAGAGAGGTGGTAGGTGCTGGGGAGAAAAGAGGCGGTGGGTGTTGGGGTAAAGAGAAGCGGCAGGTGTTAGGGTAAAGAGAGGCGGTAGGTGCTGGGGTGAAGAGAGGCAGTAGGTGCTGAGGTGAAGAGAGGCGGTAGGTGCTGGGGTGAAGAGAGGCGGTAGGTGCTGGGGTGAACGAGTGAAGAGAGGCGGTAGGTGGTGGGGTGAAGAGAGGTTGTAGCTGCTGGGGTGAAGAGAGTTGGTAGGTGCTGGGGTGAACGGGTGAAGAGAGGCGGTAGGTGCTGGGGTGAAGAGAGGCGGTAGGTGCTGGGGTGAAGAGAGGCGGTAGGAGTTGGGGTGAAGAGAGGTGGTAGGTGCTGGGGTGAAGGGAGGTGGTAGGTGCTGGGGTGAAGAGAGGTGCTAGGTGCTGGGGTGAACGAGTGAAGAGAGGCGGTACGTGCTGGGGTGAAGAGAGGTTGTAGGTGCTGGTGTGAAGAGAGGTTGTAGGTTTTGGGGTGAAGAGAGGCTGCAGGTGTTGGGGTAAAGAGAGGCGGTAGGTGCTGGGGTGAAGAGAGGCAGTAGGTGCTGGGGTGAAGAGAGGTGGTAGGTGCTGGGGTGTAGAGAGGCGGTAGGTGCTGGGGTGAATAGAGGCGGTAGGTGCTGGGGTGAAGAGAGGTGATATGTGCTGGGGTGATGAGAGGCGGTAGGTGCTGGGGTGAAGAGAGGTGGTAGGTGCTGGGGTGTTGAGAGGTGGTAGGTGTTGGAGTGAATGGGTGAAGAGAGGTAGTAGGTGCTGGGGTGAGGAAAGGTGGTAGGTGCTGAGTTGAAGAGAGGTGCTAGGGTGAAGACAGGTGGTAGGTGCTGAGGTGAAGAGATGTGGTAGGTTCTGGGGTGAACGAGTGAAGAGAGGAGGTAGGTGCTGAGGTGAAGAGAGGTTGTAGGTGCTGGGGTGAAGAGAGGTGGTAGGTGCTGGTGTGAAGAGAGGTGGTAGGTGCTGGGGTGAAGAGAGGTGGTAGGTGCTGGTTTGAAGATATGTGGTAGGGTCTGTGGTAAAGAGAGGTGGTAGGTGCTGGGGTGAAGAGATTTAGTAGGTTCTGGGGTGAACGAGTGAAGAGAGGCAGTAGGTGCTGGGGTGAAGTTAGGTTGTAGGTGCTGGGGTGAAGAGAGGTGGTAGGTGCTGGTGTGAAGAGAGGCGGTAGGTGCTGGGTTGAAGAGAGGTGGGAGGTGCTGGGGTGAAGAGAGGTGGTAGGTACTTGGGGTGAAGAGAGGTGGTAGGTGCTAGGTTGAAGAGAGGTGGTAGGTGCTGGGGTGAAGAGAGGCGGTAGGTGCTGGGGTGAAGAGAGGCGGTAGGTGCTGGGGTGTAGAGAGGCGGTAGGTGCTGGGGTGAAGAGAGGTGGTAGGTGCTGGGGTGTTGAGAGGTGGTAGGTGTTGGGGTGAATGGATGAAGAGAGGCAGTAGGTACTGGGGTGAAGAGAGGTGCTAGGTGCTGGGTTGAAGAGAGGTGCTAGGGTGAAGAGAGGTGATAGGTGCTGGGGAGAAGAGATTTAGTAGGTCAGTTCTGGGGTGAACGAGTGAAGAGAGGCGGTAGGTGCTGGGGTGAAGAGAGGCGGTAGGTGCTGGGGTGAATAGAGGCGGTAGGTGCTGGGGTGAAGAGAGGTGGTAGGTGCTGGGGTGAAGAGAGGTGGTAGGTGCTGGGTTGAAGATATGTGGTAGGTTCTGCGGTAAAGAGAGGTGGTAGGTGGTAGGTGCTGGGGTGAAGAGATTTAGTAGGTTCTGGGGTGAACGAGTGAAGAGAGGCAGTAGGTGCTGGGGTGAAGTTAGGTTGTAGGTGCTGGGGTGAAGAGAGGTGGTAGGTGCTGGTGTGAAGAGAGGCGGTAGGTGCTGGGGTGAAGAGAGGTGGTAGGTACTTGGGGTGAAGAGAGGTGGTAGGTGCTGGGGTGTTGAGAGGTGGTCGGTGCTGGGGTGTTGAGAGATGGTAGGTTTTGGGGTGAATGGGTGAATAGAAGCAGTAGGTGCTGGGGTGAAGAGAGGTGGTAGGTGCTGGGGTGAAGAGTGGTGCTAGGGTGAAGAGAGGTGGTAGGTGCTGGGGTGAATAGAGGTGGTAGGTGCTGGGGTGAAGAGACTTGGTAGGTGCTGGGGTGAAGAGAGGTGGTAGGTACTTGGGGTGAAGAGAGGTGGTAGGTGCCGGGGTGAGGAGAGGTGGTAGGTGCTGGGGTGAATGGGTGAAGAGAGGCGGTAGGTGCTGGGGTGAAGAGAGGCGATAGGTGCTGGGTGAAGAGAGGTGGTAGGTGCTTGGGAGAAGAGAGGTGGTAGGTGCTGGGGTGAACGGGTGAAGAGAGGCGGTAGGTGCTGGGGTGAAGAGATGCGGTAGGTGCTGGGGTGAAGAGAGGCGGTAGGTGCTGGGGTGAAGAGAGGTGGTAGGTGCTGGGGTAAAGATATGTGGTAGGTACTGCGGTGAAGAGAGGTGGTAGATGATAGGTGCTAGGGTGAGGAGAGGCGGTAGGTGCTGGGGTGAAGAGAGGCGGTAGTTGCTGGGGTGAAGAGAGGTGGTTGGTGCTGGGGTGAAGAGAGACGGTAGGTGCTGGGGTGAAAAGAGGCCGTAGGTGCTGGGGTGAAGAGAGGCGGTAGGTGCTGGGGTGAAGAGAGGTGGTAGGTGCTGGGGAGAAAAGAGGCGGTGGGTGTTGGGGTAAAGAGAAGCGGCAGGTGTTAGGGTAAAGAGAGGCGGTAGGTGCTGGGGTGAAGAGAGGCAGTAGGTGCTGGGGTGAAGAGAGGCGGTAGGTGCTGGGGTGAAGAGAGGCGGTAGGTGCTGGGGTGAACGAGTGAAGAGAGGCGGTAGGTGGTGGGGTGAAGAGAGGTTGTAGCTGCTGGGGTGAAGAGAGTTGGTAGGTGCTGGGGTGAACGGGTGAAGAGAGGCGGTAGGTGCTAGGTTGAAGAGAGGCGGTAGGTGCTGGGGTGAAGAGAGGCGGTAGGTGCTGGGGTGAAGAGAGGCGGTAGGAGTTGGGGTGAAGAGAGGTGGTATGTGCTGGGGTGAAGAGAGGTGGTAGGTGCTGGGGTGAAGAGAGGTGCTAGGTGCTGGGGTGAACGAGTGAAGAGAGGCGGTACGTGCTGGGGTGAAGAGAGGTTGTAGGTGCTGGTGTGAAGAGAGGTTGTAGGTTTTGGGGTGAAGAGAGGCTGCAGGTGTTGGGGTAAAGAGAGGCGGTAGGTGCTGGGGTGAAGAGAGGCAGTAGGTGCTGGGGTGAAGAGAGGTGGTAGGTGCTGGGGTGAAGAGAGGCGGTAGGTGCTGGGGTGAATAGAGGCGGTAGGTGCTGGGGTGAAGAGAGGTGGTAGGTGCTGGGGTGAAGAGAGGTGCTAGGTGCTGGGGTGAACGAGTGAAGAGAGGCGGTACGTGCTGGGGTGAAGAGAGGTTGTAGGTGCTGGTGTGAAGAGAGGTTGTAGGTTTTGGGGTGAAGAGAGGCTGCAGGTGTTGGGGTAAAGAGAGGCGGTAGGTGCTGGGGTGAAGAGAGGCAGTAGGTGCTGGGGTGAAGAGAGGTGGTAGGTGCTGGGGTGAAGAGAGGCGGTAGGTGCTGGGGTGAATAGAGGCGGTAGGTGCTGGGGTGAAGAGAGGTGATATGTGCTGGGGTGATGAGAGGCGGTAGGTGCTGGGGTGAAGAGAGGTGGTAGGTGCTGGGGTGTTGAGAGGTGGTAGGTGTTGGAGTGAATGGGTGAAGAGAGGTAGTAGGTGCTGGGGTGAGGAAAGGTGGTAGGTGCTGAGTTGAAGAGAGGTGCTAGGGTGAAGACAGGTGGTAGGTGCTGAGGTGAAGAGATGTGGTAGGTTCTGGGGTGAACGAGTGAAGAGAGGAGGTAGGTGCTGAGGTGAAGAGAGGTTGTAGGTGCTGGGGTGAAGAGAGGTGGTAGGTGCTGGTGTGAAGAGAGGTGGTAGGTGCTGGGGCGAAGAGAGGTGGTAGGTGCTGGTTTGAAGATATGTGGTAGGGTCTGTGGTAAAGAGAGGTGGTAGGTGCTGGGGTGAAGAGATTTAGTAGGTTCTGGGGTGAACGAGTGAAGAGAGGCAGTAGGTGCTGGGGTGAAGTTAGGTTGTAGGTGCTGGGGTGAAGAGAGGTGGTAGGTGCTGGTGTGAAGAGAGGCGGTAGGTGCTGGGTTGAAGAGAGGTGGGAGGTGCTGGGGTGAAGAGAGGTGGTAGGTACTTGGGGTGAAGAGAGGTGGTAGGTGCTAGGTTGAAGAGAGGCGGTAGGTGCTGGGGTGAAGAGAGGCGGTAGGTGCTGGGGTGAAGAGAGGCGGTAGGTGCTGGGGTGTAGAGAGGCGGTAGGTGCTGGGGTGAAGAGAGGTGGTAGGTGCTGGGGTGTTGAGAGGTGGTAGGTGTTGGGGTGTTGAGAGGTGGTAGGTGTTGGGGTGAATGGATGAAGAGAGGCAGTAGGTACTGGGGTGAAGAGAGGTGGTAGGTGCTGGGTTGAAGAGAGGTGCTAGGGTGAAGAGAGGTGATAGGTGCTGGGGGGAAGAGATTTAGTAGGTCAGTTCTGGGGTGAACGAGTGAAGAGAGGCGGTAGGTGCTGGGGTGAATAGAGGCGGTAGGTGCTGGGGTGAAGAGAGGTGGTAGGTGCTGGGGTGAAGAGAGGTGGTAGGTGCTGGGTTGAAGATATGTGGTAGGTTCTGCGGTAAAGAGAGGTGGTAGGTGGTAGGTGCTGGGGTGAAGAGATTTAGTAGGTTCTGGGGTGAACGAGTGAAGAGAGGCAGTAGGTGCTGGGGTGAAGTTAGGTTGTAGGTGCTGGGGTGAAGAGAGGTGGTAGGTGCTGGTGTGAAGAGAGGCGGTAGGTGCTGGGGTGAAGAGAGGTGGTAGGTACTTGGGGTGAAGAGAGGTGGTAGGTGCTGGGGTGTTGAGAGGTGGTCGGTGCTGGGGTGTTGAGAGATGGTAGGTTTTGGGGTGAATGGGTGAATAGAAGCAGTAGGTGCTGGGGTGAAGAGAGGTGGTAGGTGCTGGGGTGAAGAGTGGTGCTAGGGTGAAGAGAGGTGGTAGGTGCTGGGGTGAATAGAGGTGGTAGGTGCTGGGGTGAAGAGACTTGGTAGGTGCTGGGGTGAAGAGAGGTGGTAGGTACTTGGGGTGAAGAGAGGTGGTAGGTGCCGGGGTGAGGAGAGGTGGTAGGTGCTGGGGTGAATGGGTGAAGAGAGGCGGTAGGTGCTGGGGTGAAGAGAGGCGATAGGTGCTGGGTGAAGAGAGGTGGTAGGTGCTTGGGAGAAGAGAGGTGGTAGGTGCTGGGGTGAACGGGTGAAGAGAGGCGGTAGGTGCTGGGGTGAAGAGATGCGGTAGGTGCTGGGGTGAAGAGAGGCGGTAGGTGCTGGGGTGAAGAGAGGTGGTAGGTGCTGGGGTAAAGATATGTGGTAGGTACTGCGGTGAAGAGAGGTGGTAGATGATAGGTGCTAGGGTGAGGAGAGGCGGTAGGTGCTGGGGTGAAGAGAGGCGGTAGTTGCTGGGGTGAAGAGAGGTGGTTGGTGCTGGGGTGAAGAGAGACGGTAGGTGCTGGGGTGAAAAGAGGCCGTAGGTGCTGGGGTGAAGAGAGGCGGTAGGTGCTGGGGTGAAGAGAGGTGGTAGGTGCTGGGGAGAAAAGAGGCGGTGGGTGTTGGGGTAAAGAGAAGCGGCAGGTGTTAGGGTAAAGAGAGGCGGTAGGTGCTGGGGTGAAGAGAGGCAGTAGGTGCTGGGGTGAAGAGAGGCGGTAGGTGCTGGGGTGAAGAGAGGCGGTAGGTGCTGGGGTGAACGAGTGAAGAGAGGCGGTAGGTGGTGGGGTGAAGAGAGGTTGTAGCTGCTGGGGTGAAGAGAGTTGGTAGGTGCTGGGGTGAACGGGTGAAGAGAGGCGGTAGGTGCTAGGTTGAAGAGAGGCGGTAGGTGCTGGGGTGAAGAGAGGCGGTAGGTGCTGGGGTGAAGAGAGGCGGTAGGAGTTGGGGTGAAGAGAGGTGGTATGTGCTGGGGTGAAGAGAGGTGGTAGGTGCTGGGGTGAAGAGAGGTGCTAGGTGCTGGGGTGAACGAGTGAAGAGAGGCGGTACGTGCTGGGGTGAAGAGAGGTTGTAGGTGCTGGTGTGAAGAGAGGTTGTAGGTTTTGGGGTGAAGAGAGGCTGCAGGTGTTGGGGTAAAGAGAGGCGGTAGGTGCTGGGGTGAAGAGAGGCAGTAGGTGCTGGGGTGAAGAGAGGTGGTAGGTGCTGGGGTGAAGAGAGGCGGTAGGTGCTGGGGTGAATAGAGGCGGTAGGTGCTGGGGTGAAGAGAGGTGGTAGGTGCTGGGGTGAAGAGAGGTGCTAGGTGCTGGGGTGAACGAGTGAAGAGAGGCGGTACGTGCTGGGGTGAAGAGAGGTTGTAGGTGCTGGTGTGAAGAGAGGTTGTAGGTTTTGGGGTGAAGAGAGGCTGCAGGTGTTGGGGTAAAGAGAGGCGGTAGGTGCTGGGGTGAAGAGAGGCAGTAGGTGCTGGGGTGAAGAGAGGTGGTAGGTGCTGGGGTGAAGAGAGGCGGTAGGTGCTGGGGTGAATAGAGGCGGTAGGTGCTGGGGTGAAGAGAGGTGATATGTGCTGGGGTGATGAGAGGCGGTAGGTGCTGGGGTGAAGAGAGGTGGTAGGTGCTGGGGTGTTGAGAGGTGGTAGGTGTTGGAGTGAATGGGTGAAGAGAGGTAGTAGGTGCTGGGGTGAGGAAAGGTGGTAGGTGCTGAGTTGAAGAGAGGTGCTAGGGTGAAGACAGGTGGTAGGTGCTGAGGTGAAGAGATGTGGTAGGTTCTGGGGTGAACGAGTGAAGAGAGGAGGTAGGTGCTGAGGTGAAGAGAGGTTGTAGGTGCTGGGGTGAAGAGAGGTGGTAGGTGCTGGTGTGAAGAGAGGTGGTAGGTGCTGGGGCGAAGAGAGGTGGTAGGTGCTGGTTTGAAGATATGTGGTAGGGTCTGTGGTAAAGAGAGGTGGTAGGTGCTGGGGTGAAGAGATTTAGTAGGTTCTGGGGTGAACGAGTGAAGAGAGGCAGTAGGTGCTGGGGTGAAGTTAGGTTGTAGGTGCTGGGGTGAAGAGAGGTGGTAGGTGCTGGTGTGAAGAGAGGCGGTAGGTGCTGGGTTGAAGAGAGGTGGTAGGTGCTAGGTTGAAGAGAGGCGGTAGGTGCTGGGGTGAAGAGAGGCGGTAGGTGCTGGGGTGAAGAGAGGCGGTAGGTGCTGGGGTGTAGAGAGGCGGTAGGTGCTGGGGTGAAGAGAGGTGGTAGGTGCTGGGGTGTTGAGAGGTGGTAGGTGTTGGGGTGTTGAGAGGTGGTAGGTGTTGGGGTGAATGGATGAAGAGAGTCAGTAGGTACTGGGGTGAAGAGAGGTGGTAGGTGCTGGGTTGAAGAGAGGTGCTAGGGTGAAGAGAGGTGATAGGTGCTGGGGGGAAGAGATTTAGTAGGTCAGTTCTGGGGTGAACGAGTGAAGAGAGGCGGTAGGTGCTGGGGTGAAGAGAGGCGGTAGGTGCTGGGGTGAATAGAGGCGGTAGGTGCTGGGGTGAAGAGAGGTGGTAGGTGCTGGGGTGAAGAGAGGTGGTAGGTGCTGGGTTGAAGATATGTGGTAGGTTCTGCGGTAAAGAGAGGTGGTAGGTGGTAGGTGCTGGGGTGAAGAGATTTAGTAGGTTCTGGGGTGAACGAGTGAAGAGAGGCAGTAGGTGCTGGGGTGAAGTTAGGTTGTAGGTGCTGGGGTGAAGAGAGGTGGTAGGTGCTGGTGTGAAGAGAGGCGGTAGGTGCTGGGGTGAAGAGAGGTGGTAGGTACTTGGGGTGAAGAGAGGTGGTAGGTGCTGGGGTGTTGAGAGGTGGTCGGTGCTGGGGTGTTGAGAGATGGTAGGTTTTGGGGTGAATGGGTGAATAGAAGCAGTAGGTGCTGGGGTGAAGAGAGGTGGTAGGTGCTGGGGTGAAGAGTGGTGCTAGGGTGAAGAGAGGTGGTAGGTGCTGGGGTGAATAGAGGTGGTAGGTGCTGGGGTGAAGAGACTTGGTAGGTGCTGGGGTGAAGAGAGGTGGTAGGTACTTGGGGTGAAGAGAGGTGGTAGGTGCTGAGGTGAAGAGAGGTGGTAGGTGCCGGGGTGAGGAGAGGTGGTAGGTGCTGGGGTGAATGGGTGAAGAGAGGCGGTAGGTGCTGGGGTGAAGAGAGGCGATAGGTGCTGGGTGAAGAGAGGTGGTAGGTGCTGGGGAGAAGAGAGGTGGTAGGTGCTGGGGTGAACGGGTGAAGAGAGGCGGTAGGTGCTGGGGTGAAGAGATGCGGTAGGTGCTGGGGTGAAGAGAGGCGGTAGGTGCTGGGGTGAAGAGAGGTGGTAGGTGCTGGGGTAAAGATATGTGGTAGGTACTGCGGTGAAGAGAGGTGGTAGATGATAGGTACTAGGGTGAGGAGAGGCGGTAGGTGCTGGGGTGAAGAGAGGCGGTAGTTGCTGGGGTGAAGAGAGGTGGTTGGTGCTGGGGTGAAGAGAGACGGTAGGTGCTGGGGTGAAAAGAGGCCGTAGGTGCTGGGGTGAAGAGAGGCGGTAGGTGCTGGGGTGAAGAGAGGTGGTAGGTGCTGGGGAGAAAAGAGGCGGTGGGTGTTGGGGTAAAGAGAAGCGGCAGGTGTTAGGGTAAAGAGAGGCGGTAGGTGCTGGGGTGAAGAGAGGCAGTAGGTGCTGGGGTGAAGAGAGGCGGTAGGTGCTGGGGTGAAGAGAGGCGGTAGGTGCTGGGGTGAACGAGTGAAGAGAGGCGGTAGGTGGTGGGGTGAAGAGAGGTTGTAGCTGCTGGGGTGAACAGAGTTGGTAGGTGCTGGGGTGAACGGGTGAAGAGAGGCGGTAGGTGCTAGGTTGAAGAGAGGCGGTAGGTGCTGGGGTGAAGAGAGGCGGTAGGTGCTGGGGTGAAGAGAGGCGGTAGGAGTTGGGGTGAAGAGAGGTGGTAGGTGCTGGGGTGAAGAGAGGTGGTAGGTGCTGGGGTGAAGAGAGGTGCTAGGTGCTGGGGTGAACGAGTGAAGAGAGGCGGTACGTGCTGGGGTGAAGAGAGGTTGTAGGTGCTGGTGTGAAGAGAGGTTGTAGGTTTTGGGGTGAAGAGAGGCTGCAGGTGTTGGGGTAAAGAGAGGCGGTAGGTGCTGGGGTGAAGAGAGGCAGTAGGTGCTGGGGTGAAGAGAGGTGTTAGGTGCTGGGGTGAAGAGAGGCGGTAGGTGCTGGGGTGAATAGAGGCGGTAGGTGCTGGGGTGAAGAGAGGTGATATGTGCTGGGGTGATGAGAGGCGGTAGGTGCTGGGGTGAAGAGAGGTGGTAGGTGCTGGGGTGTTGAGAGGTGGTAGGTGTTGGAGTGAATGGGTGAAGAGAGGTAGTAGGTGCTGGGGTGAGGAAAGGTGGTAGGTGCTGAGTTGAAGAGAGGTGCTAGGGTGAAGACAGGTGGTAGGTGCTGAGGTGAAGAGATGTGGTAGGTTCTGGGGTGAACGAGTGAAGAGAGGAGGTAGGTGCTGAGGTGAAGAGAGGTTGTAGGTGCTGGGGTGAAGAGAGGTGGTAGGTGCTGGTGTGAAGAGAGGTGGTAGGTGCTGGGGTGAAGAGAGGTGGTAGGTGCTGGTTTGAAGATATGTGGTAGGGTCTGTGGTAAAGAGAGGTGGTAGGTGCTGGGGTGAAGAGATTTAGTAGGTTCTGGGGTGAACGAGTGAAGAGAGGCAGTAGGTGCTGGGGTGAAGTTAGGTTGTAGGTGCTGGGGTGAAGAGAGGTGGTAGGTGCTGGTGTGAAGAGAGGCGGTAGGTGCTGGGTTGAAGAGAGGTGGGAGGTGCTGGGGTGAAGAGAGGTGGTAGGTACTTGGGGTGAAGTGAGGTGGTAGGTGGTAGGTTGAAGAGAGGCGGTAGGTGCTGGGGTGAAGAGAGGCGGTAGGAGTTGGGGTGAAGAGAGGTGGTCGGTGCTGGGGTGAAGAGAGGAGGTAGGTGCTGGGGTGAAGAGAGGTGGTAGGTGCTGGGGTGAACGAGTGAAGAGAGGCGGTAGGTGCTGGGGTGAAGAGAGGTTGTAGGTGCTGGTGTGAAGAGAGGTTGTAGGTGCTGGGGTGAAGAGAGGTGGTAGGTGCTGGGGTGAAGAGAGGTGGTAGGTGCTGGGGTTAAGAGAGTTGGTAGGTGCTGGGGTGAAGAGAGGTGGTAGGTACTTGGGGTGAAGAGAGGTGGTAGGTGCTGAGGTGAAGAGAGGTGGTAGGTGCCGGGGTGAGGAGAGGTGGTAGGTGCTGGGGTGAATGGGTGAAGAGAGGCGGTAGGTGCTGGGGTGAAGAGAGGCGATAGGTGCTGGGTGAAGAGAGGTGGTAGGTGCTGGGGTGAAGAGAGGTGGTAAGTGCTGGGGTGACCGGGTGAAGAGAGGCGGTAGGTGCTGGGGTGAAGAGATGCGGTAGGTGCTGGGGTGAAGAGAGGCGGTAGGTGCTGGGGTGAAGAGAGGTGGTAGGTGCTGGGGTGAAGATATGCGGTAGGTTCTGCGGTGAAGATAGGTGATAGGTGCTAGGGTGAGGAGAGGCGGTAGGTGCTGGGGTGAAGAGAGGCGGTAGTTGCTGGGGTGAAGAGAGGTGGTAGGTGCTGGGGTGAAGAGAGACGGTAGGTGCTTGGGTGAAAAGAGGCGGTAGGTGCTGGGGTGAAGAGAGGCGGTAGGTGCTGGGGTGAAGAGAGGCGGTAGTTGCTGGGGTGAAGAGAGGTGGTAGGTGCTTGGGTAAAGATATGTGGTAGGTTCTGAGGTGAAGAGAGGTGGTAGGTGATAGGTGCTAGGGTGAGGAGAGGCGGTAGGTGCTGGGGTGAAGAGAGGCGGTAGTTGCTGGGGTGAAGAGAGGTGGTTGGTGCTGGGGTGAAGAGAGACGGTAGGTGCTGGGGTGAAAAGAGGCCATAGGTGCTGGGGTTAAGAGAGGCGGTAGGTGCTGGGGTGAAGAGAGGTGGTAGGTGCTGGGGAGAAAAGAGGCGGTGGGTGTTGGGATAAAGAGAGGCGGCAGGTGTTGGGGTAAAGAGAGACGGTAGGTGCTGGGGTGAAGACAGGCAGTAGGTGCTGGGGTGAAGAGAGGCGGTAGGTGCTGGGGTGAAGAGAGGCGGTAGGTGTTGGGGTAAAAAGAGGCGCCAGGTGTTGGGGTAAAGAGAGGCGGTAGGTGCTGGGGTGAAGAGAGGCAGTAGGTGCTGGGGTGAAGAGAGGTGGTAGGTGCTGGGGTGAAGAGAGGTGGTAGGTGATAGGTGCTAGGGTGAGGAGAGGCGGTAGGTGCTGGGGTGAAGAGAGGCGGTAGTTGCTGGGGTGAAGAGAGGTGGTAGGTGCTGGGGTGAAGAGAGACGGTAGGTGCTGGGGTGAAAAGAGGCGGTAGGTGCTGGGGTGAAAAGAGGCGGTAGGTGCTGGGGTGAAGAGAGGCGGTAGGTGCTGGGGTGAAGAGAGGCGGTAGTTGCTGGGGTGAAGAGAGGTGGTAGGTGCTTGGGTAAAGATATGTGGTAGGTTCTGCGGTGAAGAGAGGTGGTAGGTGATAGGTGCTAGGGTGAGGAGAGGCGGTAGGTGCTGGGGTGAAGAGAGGCGGTAGTTGCTGGGGTGAAGAGAGGTGGTTGGTGCTGGGGTGAAGAGAGACGGTAGGTGCTGGGGTGAAAAGAGGCCGTAGGTGCTGGGGTGAAGAGAGGCGGTAGGTGCTGGGGTGAAGAGAGGTGGTAGGTGCTGGGGAGAAAAGAGGCGGTAGGTGTTGGGATAAAGAGAGGCGACAGGTGTTGGGGTAAAGAGAGGCGGTAGGTGCTGGGGTGAAGAGAGGCAGTAGGTGCTGGGGTGAAGAGAGGCGGTAGGTGCTGGGGTGAAGAGAGGCGGTAGGTGTTGGGGTAAAGAGAGGCGCCAGGTGTTGGGGTAAAGAGAGGCGGTAGGTGCTGGGGTGAAGAGAGGCAGTAGGTGCTGGGGTGAAGAGAGGTGGTAGGTGCTGGGGTGAAGAGAGGCGGTAGGTGCTGGGGTGAATAGAGGCGGTAGGGGCTGGGGTGAAGAGAGGTGATATGTGCTGGGGTGATGAGAGGCGGTAGGTGCTGGGGTGAAGAGAGGTGGTAGGTGCTGGGGTGTTGAGAGGTGGTAGGTGTTGGAGTGAATGGGTGAAGAGAGGCAGTAGGTGCTGGGGTGAGGAGAGGTGGTAGGTGCTGAGTTGAAGAGAGGTGCTAGGGTGAAGACAGGTGGTAGGTGCTGAGGTGAAGAGATGTGGTAGGTTCTGGGGTGAACGAGTGAAGAGAGGAGGTAGGTGCTGAGGTGAAGAGAGGTTGTAGGTGCTGGGGTGAAGAGAGGTGGTAGGTGCTGGTGTGAAGAGAGGTGGTAGGTGCTGGGGTGAAGAGAGGTGGTAGGTGCTGGTTTGAAGATATGTGGTAGGGTCTGCGGTAAAGAGAGGTGGTAGGTGCTGGGGTGAAGAGAGGCAGTAGGTGCTGGGGTGAAGAGAGGTGGTAGGTGCTGGGGTGAAGAGAGGCGGTAGGTGCTGGGGTGAATAGAGGCGGTAGGTGCTGGGGTGAAGAGAGGTGATATGTGCTGGGGTGATGAGAGGCGGTAGGTGCTGGGGTGAAGAGAGGTGGTAGGTGCTGGGGTGTTGAGAGGTGGTAGGTGTTGGAGTGAATGGGTGAAGAGAGGCAGTAGGTGCTGGGGTGAGGAGAGGTTGTAGGTGCTGGTGTGAAGAGAGGTTGTAGGTGCTGGGGTGAAGAGAGGTGGTAGGTGCTGGGGTGAAGAGAGGTGGTAAGTGCTGGGGCTAAGAGAGTTGGTAGGTGCTGGGCTGAAGAGAGGTGGTAGGTGCTGGGGTGAAGAGAGGCGGTAGGTGCTGGGGTGAAGAGAGGTGGTAGGTGCCGGGGTGAGGAGAGGTGGTAGGTGCTGGGGTGAATGGGTGAAGAGAGGCGGTAGGTGCTGGGGTGAAGAGAGGCGATAGGTGCTGGGTGAAGAGAGGTGGTAGGTGCTGGGGTGAAGAGAGGTGGTAGGTGCTGTGGTGACCGGGTGAAGAGAGGCGGTAGGTGCTGGGGTGAAGAGATGCGGTAGGTGCTGGGGTGAAGAGAGGCGGTAGGTGCTGGGGTGAAGAGAGGTGGTAGGTGCTGGGGTGAAGATATGTGGTAGGTTCTGCGGTGAAGAGAGGTGGTAGGTGATAGGTGCTAGGGTGAGGAGAGGCGGTAGGTGCTGGGGTGAAGAGTGGTGCTAGGGTGAAGAGAGGTGGTAGGTGCTGGGGTGAAGAGAGGTGGTAGGTGCTGGGGTGAAGAGACTTGGTAGGTGCTGGGGTGAAGAGAGGTGGTAGGTACTTGGGGTGAAGAGAGGTGGTAGGTGCTGAGGTGAAGAGAGGTGGTAGGTGCCGGGGTGAGGAGAGGTGGTAGGTGCTGGGGTGAATGGGTGAAGAGAGGCGGTAGGTGCTGGGGTGAAGAGAGGCGATAGGTGCTGGGTGAAGAGAGGTGGTAGGTGCTGGGGAGAAGAGAGGTGGTAGGTGCTGGGGTGAACGGGTGAAGAGAGGCGGTAGGTGCTGGGGTGAAGAGATGCGGTAGGTGCTGGGGTGAAGAGAGGCGGTAGGTGCTGGGGTGAAGAGAGGTGGTAGGTGCTGGGGTAAAGATATGTGGTAGGTACTGCGGTGAAGAGAGGTGGTAGATGATAGGTGCTAGGGTGAGGAGAGGCGGTAGGTGCTGGGGTGAAGAGAGGCGGTAGTTGCTGGGGTGAAGAGAGGTGGTTGGTGCTGGGGTGAAGAGAGACGGTAGGTGCTGGGGTGAAAAGAGGCCGTAGGTGCTGGGGTGAAGAGAGGCGGTAGGTGCTGGGGTGAAGAGAGGTTGTAGGTGCTGGGGAGAAAAGCGGCGGTGGGTGTTGGGGTAAAGAGAAGCGGCAAGTGTTAGGGTAAAGAGAGGCGGTAGGTGCTGGGGTGAAGAGAGGCAGTAGGTGCTGGGGTGAAGAGAGGCGGTAGGTGCTGGGGTGAAGAGAGGCGGTAGGTGCTGGGGTGAACGAGTGAAGAGAGGCGGTAGGTGGTGGGGTGAAGTGAGGTTGTAGCTGCTGGGGTGAAGAGAGTTGGTAGGTGCTGGGGTGAACGGGTGAAGAGAGGCGGTAGTTGCTAGGTTGAAGAGAGGCGGTAGGTGCTGGGGTGAAGAGAGGCGGTAGGTGCTGGGGTGAAGAGAGGCGGTAGGAGTTGGGGTGAAGAGAGGTGGTAGGTGCTGGGGTGAAGAGAGGTGGTAGGTGCTGGGGTGAAGAGAGGTGCTAGGTGCTGGGGTGAACGAGTGAAGAGAGGCGGTACGTGCTGGGGTGAAGAGAGGTTGTAGGTGCTGGTGTGAAGAGAGGTTGTAGGTTTTGGGGTGAAGAGAGGCTGCAGGTGTTGGGGTAAAGAGAGGCGGTAGGTGCTGGGGTGAAGAGAGGAAGTAGGTGCTGGGGTGAAGAGAGGTGGTAGGTGCTGGGGTGAAGAGAGGCGGTAGGTGCTGGGGTGAATAGAGGCGGTAGGTGCTGGGGTGAAGAGAGGTGATATGTGCTGGGGTGATGAGAGGCGGTAGGTGCTGGGGTGAAGAGAGGTGGTAGGTGCTGGGGTGTTGAGAGGTGGTAGGTGTTGGAGTGAATGGGTGAAGAGAGGTAGTAGGTGCTGGGGTGAGGAAAGGTGGTAGGTGCTGAGTTGAAGAGAGGTGCTAGGGTGAAGACAGGTGGTAGGTGCTGAGGTGAAGAGATGTGGTAGGTTCTGGGGTGAACGAGTGAAGAGAGGAGGTAGGTGCTGAGGTGAAGAGAGGTTGTAGGTGCTGGGGTGAAGAGAGGTGGTAGGTGCTGGTGTGAAGAGAGGTGGTAGGTGCTGGGGTGAAGAGAGGTGGTAGGTGCTGGTTTGAAGATATGTGGTAGGTTCTGTGGTAAAGAGAGGTGGTAGGTGCTGGGGTGAAGAGAGGCGGTAGTTGCTGGGGTGAAGAGAGGTGGTTGGTGCTGGGGTGAAGAGAGACGGTAGGTGCTGGGGTGAAAAGAGGCCATAGGTGCTGGGGTGAAGAGAGGCGGTAGGTGCTGGGGTGAAGAGAGGTGGTAGGTGCTGGGGAGAAAAGAGGCGGTGGGTGTTGGGATAAAGAGAGGCGGCAGGTGTTGGGGTAAAGAGAGGCGGTAGGTGCTGGGGTGAAGAGAGGCAGTAGGTGCTGGGGTGAAGAGAGGCGGTAGGTGCTGGGGTGAAGAGAGGCGGTAGGTGTTGGGGTAAAGAGAGGCGCCAGGTGTTGGGGTAAAGAGAGGCGGTAGGTGCTTGTTAGACCTGGCACCTTGGCGTGAGTTTCCCTTCCACTTTTTTGATGGTGTGCCTCGATTGTTTTGCTGGTGTTGTCCGCTCAGGGCACTGCGCCACGGCTAATCCGTGCCGCAGTGCAAGTGCTCCCTAGGTAAAGTGTACCTGTAATTGATGTCCATGATTGGTTTATTGGATTCACTGTCAGTCCCCAGTAAAGTGCACCAGGGGTGCCAGGGCTTGTGAATGCCAATGCTGCTGGTGGGCTTGCAGCGCTGGTTGCGCCACCCACGGAAGCGGCCTTGTAAAAGGTGTCTAGGGTCTGCCACCGCAGGCCCTGTGCGCGGTCCAGGGACCGTCGCGCTGACTGCGCAAGTGCCCCCACTTGCCAGTCCCTAAACCTTCCCTTACCTACCTATTAGCCACCCCTCTGGTAGGCCCACGGGCAGGGTGCATAGTAGGCATAAGGTAGGACATGCCCTGATGTGTGTGGCATGTCTTAGTAGTGAATTACAGCCATTTTCGTTCTTCACTATTGAAGGCTTCCTGCTCTCCATAGGCCAGAATGGGCTGCCGGGATCACGCCAACGCTGTGACCCCAGTGGACTCAGAGAGCATGGTAGAAGTGTCAAGTTTAGTATGCCTGAACTCAGGATAATAAAATACTTCTTGTAGTCAAGTTTATTTTAGTATCCTGGGTTTGTAAATACTACTTTTAGAAAGTTAGTATTTACTGACCTGACCATCTCAGTCCGCCTCTGCTGTGTGTGTGTGTTCTGCCTGGCAACAGTAAGGAGCAGGGTGGGGGGATCCCCAGAGACAGGTTGGCTGCCAGGTGGTGGGTAGAGAGGTGACACCTGGATGGGTGGGAGGAGTACACCTTGACTCTTGAATAGCCCTATGCTCTGCCACCACAAAGCCGGCGCCGCCCCCTGTGGAGCGGCTGATGTCTCTGCCCTGCTGCTGAAAGGAAAGAGCAGCGTCACCATAACAAAGTGCTCCAGAACTGGACTGAGCCAGGCCTAGGCCCCCTGGCGCTAAAGAACAAAAGAATCATGGTATAAAAGTAGGAGCCTGGCTCCTAAGAAATCAGAATCCTGTTTACCACAAAGAACCTCTGCCCGACTAGAAGGAGAAGAAGACGCTGGAGGAGCTGGCCTGCTGCTTGCCTTGCTGAGAAAGGAGAGGAAGAGACTTACTGAAAAGACTTTGCTACTTTGTGCTTGAACATTCTCCAAGGGCTTGATCTGAGCTTGCCCCCTGAACTGAACCCCAGGACCAGTGGGTTCTCTGTGCTTTTGCTCGTCCTCCAATTCGAGCCGTGTGTGCATCCCGCTGGAAAGAGACTGCGCCCTCATCGCCCCTCCTAGGGCCGTGACACTCAGAAGCTCGCCTGCCTCAAACCCGTGAGAGCCCCGCTCCGTCCAGAGCCGCTCTCTGTCCCCGGGCCAGGCCGCCTGCATCCCTGCCACCGCCTGCTACTGGAGCGCGCTGACCGCGCTTTCACCCCTCCCGCCGGAAGCCGTCCGACGACTGTGATCTACGCCGGGTCATCCAGCTGCACTGACCGTGCCCTGCGACCCCGCTTCGCTATCCCCGGACATCTCAGGCCGCGCCGCCCCCGCTGTGAAGACCCTCCGGCACCGCCGTGCTAAAGGGTCGCTGGCCGCGCCTGCCTACTTGCCCACACCTGCTGACTGAGGACCCAAGAACACTTCCCAAGCTGAGAGTCGCACCGACCTGTGCCGACTCTCCACATCACGAAAGAAGTTCCAGTATCGGGCTCGGGGCCCGCAACGCCTTATTTCCCCGTTCGCAGGAGCCGATCTCTGTGAGTACTGGAACCACAAGTAACATTTGCAAGAGACTACAAGGTCTCCATTGGAAGCTACGAACAAAGAACATTGGCCTGCTTTACAACCTGGTGGCCTAGCGAAAACGTTATTGGTCTTGTGATAAGTCTGCTGAGATATATATCCTTATTTTTACATAAAGAAGCGTATTTTTATATATATCCAAGTTTGGTGTCCGTTTCTGGGGGGATTGATGTATTTACTGTGTGTATGATTGTAAGTGCTTAACCTACAACGCCTGAGGAATCGCCTTGGCTGCTCACGCCACGCACCTAGAGGGTGAGCAAGGGTCATTCGCGAGGGGTTATCCTGCGCCCTGACGTGGAGGAGAGGGTTCCTGCTTGACACAAGGGCAACCTTGCGCCAACCAGAGATCCCCGACTCTAACAGTGCTGGGGTGAAGAGAGGCAGTAGGTGCTGGGGTGAAGAGAGGTGGTAGGTGCTGGGGTGAAGAGAGGCGGTAGGTGCTGGGGTGAATAGAGGCGGTAGGTGCTGGGGTGAAGAGAGGTGATATGTGCTGGGGTGATGAGAGGCGGTAGGTGCTGGGGTGAAGAGAGGTGGTAGGTGCTGGGGTGTTGAGAGGTGGTAGGTGTTGGAGTGAATGGGTGAAGAGAGGCAGTAGGTGCTGGGGTGAGGAGAGGTTGTAGGTGCTGGTGTGAAGAGAGGTTGTAGGTGCTGGGGTGAAGAGAGGTGGTAGGTGCTGGGGTGAAGAGAGGCGGTAGTTGCTGGGGTGAAGAGAGATGGTTGGTGCTGGGGTGAAGAGAGACGGTAGGTGCTGGGGTGAAAAGAGGCCGTAGGTGCTGGGGTGAAGAGAGGCGGTAGGTGCAGGGGTGAAGAGAGGTGGTAGGTGCTGGGGAGAAAAGAGGCGGTAGGTGTTGGGATAAAGAGAGGCGGCAGGTGTTGGGGTAAAGAGAGGCGGTAGGTGCTGGGGTGAAGAGAGGCAGTAGGTGCTGGGGTGAAGAGAGGCGGTAGGTGCTGGGGTGAAGAGAGGCGGTAGGTGCTGGGGTGAAGAGAGGTGCTAGGGTGAAGACAGGTGGTAGGTGCTGAGGTGAAGAGATGTGGTAGGTTTTGAGGTGAACGAGTGAAGAGAGGAGGTAGGTCTTGAGGTGAAGAGAGGTTGTAGGTGCTGGGGTGAAGAGAGGTGGTAGGTGCTGGTGTGAAGAGAGGATGTAGGTGCTGGGGTGAAGAGAGGTGGTAGGTGCTGGTTTGAAGATATGTGGTAGGTTCTGCGGTAAAGAGAGTTGGTAGGTGGTAGGTGCTGGGGTGAAGAGATTTAGTAGGTTCTGGGGTGAACGAGTGAAGAGAGGCAGTAGGTGCTGGGGTGAAGTTAGGTTGTAGGTGCTGGGGTGAAGAGAGGTGGTAGGTGCTGGTGTGAAGAGAGGCGGTAGGTGCTGGGTTGAAGAGAGGTGGGAGGTGCTGGGGTGAAGAGAGGTGGTAGGTACTTGGGGTGAAGAGAGGTGGTAGGTGCTAGGTTGAAGAGAGGCGGTAGGTGCTGGGGTGAAGAGAGGTGGTAGGTGCTGGGGTGTTGAGAGGTGGTAGGTGTTGGGGTGAATGGATGAAGAGAGGCAGTAGGTACTGGGGTGAAGAGAGGTGGTAGGTGCTGGGTTGAAGAGAGGTGCTAGGGTGAAGAGAGGTGATAGGTGCTGGGGTGAAGAGATTTAGTAGGTCAGTTCTGGGGTGAACGAGTGAAGAGAGGCGGTAGGTGCTGGGGTGAAGAGAGGCGGTAGGTGCTGGGGTGAATAGAGGTGGTAGGTGCTGGGGTGAAGAGAGGTGGTAGGTGCTGGGGTGAAGAGAGGTGGTAGGTGCTGGGGTTAAGAGAGTTGGTAGGTGCTGGGCTGAAGAGAGGTGGTAGGTACTTGGGGTGAAGAGAGGTGGTAGGTGCTGAGGTGAAGAGAGGTGGTAGGTGCCGGGGTGAGGAGAGGTGGTAGGTGCTGGGGTGAATGGGTGAAGAGAGGCGGTAGGTGCTGGGGTGAAGAGAGGCGATAGGTGCTGGGTGAAGAGAGGTGGTAGGTGCTGGGGTGAAGAGAGGTGGTAGGTGCTGTGGTGACCGGGTGAAGAGAGGCGGTAGGTGCTGGGGTGAAGAGATGCGGTAGGTGCTGGGGTGAAGAGAGGCGGTAGGTGCTGGGGTGAAGAGAGGTGGTAGGTGCTGGGGTGAAGATATGTGGTAGGTTCTGCGGTGAAGAGAGGTGGTAGGTGATAGGTGCTAGGGTGAGGAGAGGCGGTAGGTGCTGGGGTGAAGAGTGGTGCTAGGGTGAAGAGAGGTGGTAGGTGCGGGGGTGAAGAGAGGTGGTAGGTGCTGGGGTGAAGAGACTTGGTAGGTGCTGGGGTGAAGAGAGGTGGTAGGTACTTGGGGTGAAGAGAGGTGGTAGGTGCTGAGGTGAAGAGAGGTGGTAGGTGCCGGGGTGAGGAGAGGTGGTAGGTGCTGGGGTGAATGGGTGAAGAGAGGCGGTAGGTGCTGGGGTGAAGAGAGGCGATAGGTGCTGGGTGAAGAGAGGTGGTAGGTGCTGGGGAGAAGAGAGGTGGTAGGTGCTGGGGTGAACGGGTGAAGAGAGGCGGTAGGTGCTGGGGTGAAGAGATGCGGTAGGTGCTGGGGTGAAGAGAGGCGGTAGGTGCTGGGGTGAAGAGAGGTGGTAGGTGCTGGGGTAAAGATATGTGGTAGGTACTGCGGTGAAGAGAGGTGGTAGATGATAGGTGCTAGGGTGAGGAGAGGCGGTAGGTGCTGGGGTGAAGAGAGGCGGTAGTTGCTGGGGTGAAGAGAGGTGGTTGGTGCTGGGGTGAAGAGAGACGGTAGGTGCTGGGGTGAAAAGAGGCCGTAGGTGCTGGGGTGAAGAGAGGCCGTAGGTGCTGGGGTGAAGAGAGGTGGTAGGTGCTGGGGAGAAAAGCGGCGGTGGGTGTTGGGGTAAAGAGAAGCGGCAAGTGTTAGGGTAAAGACAGGCGGTAGGTGCTGGGGTGAAGAGAGGCAGTAGGTGCTGGGGTGAAGAGAGGCGGTAGGTGCTGGGGTGAAGAGAGGCGGTAGGTGCTGGGGTGAACGAGTGAAGAGAGGCGGTAGGTGGTGGGGTGAAGAGAGGTTGTAGCTGCTGGGGTGAAGAGAGTTGGTAGGTGCTGGGGTGAACGGGTGAAGAGAGGCGGTAGGTGCTAGGTTGAAGAGAGGCGGTAGGTGCTGGGGTGAAGAGAGGCGGTAGGTGCTGGGGTGAAGAGAGGCGGTAGGAGTTGGGGTGAAGAGAGGTGGTAGGTGCTGGGGTGAAGAGAGGTGGTAGGTGCTGGGGTGAAGAGAGGTGCTAGGTGCTGGGGTGAACGAGTGAAGAGAGGCGGTACGTGCTGGGGTGAAGAGAGGTTGTAGGTGCTGGTGTGAAGAGAGGTTGTAGGTTTTGGGGTGAAGAGAGGCTGCAGGTGTTGGGGTAAAGAGAGGCGGTAGGTGCTGGGGTGAAGAGAGGCAGTAGGTGCTGGGGTGAAGAGAGGTGGTAGGTGCTGGGGTGAAGAGAGGCGGTAGGTGCTGGGGTGAATAGAGGCGGTAGGTGCTGGGGTGAAGAGAGGTGATATGTGCTGGGGTGATGAGAGGCGGTAGGTGCTGGGGTGAAGAGAGGTGGTAGGTGCTGGGGTGTTGAGAGGTGGTAGGTGTTGGAGTGAATGGGTGAAGAGAGGTAGTAGGTGCTGGGGTGAGGAAAGGTGGTAGGTGCTGAGTTGAAGAGAGGTGCTAGGGTGAAGACAGGTGGTAGGTGCTGAGGTGAAGAGATGTGGTAGGTTCTGGGGAGAACGAGTGAAGAGAGGAGGTAGGTGCTGAGGTGAAGAGAGGTTGTAGGTGCTGGGGTGAAGAGAGGTGGTAGGTGCTGGTGTGAAGAGAGGTGGTAGGTGCTGGGGTGAAGAGAGGTGGTAGGTGCTGGTTTGAAGATATGTGGTAGGTTCTGCGGTAAAGAGAGGTGGTAGGTGCTGGGGTGAAGAGAGGCGGTAGTTGCTGGGGTGAAGAGAGGTGGTTGGTGCTGGGGTGAAGAGAGACGGTAGGTGCTGGGGTGAAAAGAGGCCATAGGTGCTGGGGTGAAGAGAGGCGGTAGGTGCTGGGGTGAAGAGAGGTGGTAGGTGCTGGGGAGAAAAGAGGCGGTGGGTGTTGGGATAAAGAGAGGCGGCAGGTGTTGGGGTAAAGAGAGGCGGTAGGTGCTGGGGTGAAGAGAGGCAGTAGGTGCTGGGGTGAAGAGAGGCGGTAGGTGCTGGGGTGAAGAGAGGCGGTAGGTGTTGGGGTAAAGAGAGGCGCCAGGTGTTGGGGTAAAGAGAGGCGGTAGGTGCTTGTTAGACCTGGCACCTTGGCGTGAGTTTCCCTTCCACTTTTTTGATGGTGTGCCTCGATTGTTTTGCTGGTGTTGTCCGCTCAGGGCACTGCGCCACGGCTAATCCGTGCCGCAGTGCAAGTGCTCCCTAGGTAAAGTGTACCTGTAATTGATGTCCATGATTGGTTTATTGGATTCACTGTCAGTCCCCAGTAAAGTGCACCAGGGGTGCCAGGGCTTGTGAATGCCAATGCTGCTGGTGGGCTTGCAGCGCTGGTTGCGCCACCCACGGAAGCGGCCTTGTAAAAGGTGTCTAGGGTCTGCCACCGCAGGCCCTGTGCGCGGTCCAGGGACCGTCGCGCTGACTGCGCAAGTGCCCCCACTTGCCAGTCCCTAAACCTTCCCTTACCTACCTATTAGCCACCCCTCTGGTAGGCCCACGGGCAGGGTGCATAGTAGGCATAAGGTAGGACATGCCCTGATGTGTGTGGCATGTCTTAGTAGTGAATTACAGCCATTTTCGTTCTTCACTATTGAAGGCTACCTGCTCTCCATAGGCCAGAATGGGCTGCCGGGATCACGCCAACGCTGTGACCCCAGTGGACTCAGAGAGCATGGTAGAAGTGTCAAGTTTAGTATGCCTGAACTCAGGATAATAAAATACTTCTTGTAGTCAAGTTTATTTTAGTATCCTGGGTTTGTAAATACTACTTTTAGAAAGTTAGTATTTACTGACCTGACCATCTCAGTCCGCCTCTGCTGTGTGTGTGTGTTCTGCCTGGCAACAGTAAGGAGCAGGGTGGGGGGATCCCCAGAGACAGGTTGGCTGCCAGGTGGTGGGTAGAGAGGTGACACCTGGATGGGTGGGAGGAGTACACCTTGACTCTTGAATAGCCCTATGCTCTGCCACCACAAAGCCGGCGCCGCCCCCTGTGGAGCGGCTGATGTCTCTGCCCTGCTGCTGAAAGGAAAGAGCAGCGTCACCATAACAAAGTGCTCCAGAACTGGACTGAGCCAGGCCTAGGCCCCCTGGCGCTAAAGAACAAAAGAATCATGGTATAAAAGTAGGAGCCTGGCTCCTAAGAAATCAGAATCCTGTTTACCACAAAGAACCTCTGCCCGACTAGAAGGAGAAGAAGACGCTGGAGGAGCTGGCCTGCTGCTTGCCTTGCTGAGAAAGGAGAGGAAGAGACTTACTGAAAAGACTTTGCTACTTTGTGCTTGAACATTCTCCAAGGGCTTGATCTGAGCTTGCCCCCTGAACTGAACCCCAGGACCAGTGGGTTCTCTGTGCTTTTGCTCGTCCTCCAATTCGAGCCGTGTGTGCATCCCGCTGGAAAGAGACTGCGCCCTCATCGCCCCTCCTAGGGCCGTGACACTCAGAAGCTCGCCTGCCTCAAACCCGTGAGAGCCCCGCTCCGTCCAGAGCCGCTCTCTGTCCCCGGGCCAGGCCGCCTGCATCCCTGCCACCGCCTGCTACTGGAGCGCGCTGACCGCGCTTTCACCCCTCCCGCCGGAAGCCGTCCGACGACTGTGATCTACGCCGGGTCATCCAGCTGCACTGACCGTGCCCTGCGACCCCGCTTCGCTATCCCCGGACATCTCAGGCCGCGCCGCCCCCGCTGTGGAGACCCTCCGGCACCGCCGTGCTAAAGGGTCGCTGGCCGCGCCTGCCTACTTGCCCACACCTGCTGACTGAGGACCCAAGAACACTTCCCAAGCTGAGAGTCGCACCGACCTGTGCCGACTCTCCACATCACGAAAGAAGTTCCAGTATCGGGCTCGGGGCCCGCAACGCCTTATTTCCCCGTTCGCAGGAGCCGATCTCTGTGAGTACTGGAACCACAAGTAACATTTGCAAGAGACTACAAGGTCTCCATTGGAAGCTACGAACAAAGAACATTGGCCTGCTTTACAACCTGGTGGCCTAGCGAAAACGTTATTGGTCTTGTGATAAGTCTGCTGAGATATATATCCTTATTTTTACATAAAGAAGCGTATTTTTATATATATCCAAGTTTGGTGTCCGTTTCTGGGGGGATTGATGTATTTACTGTGTGTATGATTGTAAGTGCTTAACCTACAACGCCTGAGGAATCGCCTTGGCTGCTCACGCCACGCACCTAGAGGGTGAGCAAGGGTCATTCGCGAGGGGTTATCCTGCGCCCTGACGTGGAGGAGAGGGTTCCTGCTTGACACAAGGGCAACCTTGCGCCAACCAGAGATCCCCGACTCTAACAGTGCTGGGGTGAAGAGAGGCAGTAGGTGGTGGGGTGAAGAGAGGTGGTAGGTGCTGGGGTGAAGAGAGGCGGTAGGTGCTGGGGTGAATAGAGGCGGTAGGTGCTGGGGTGAAGAGAGGTGATATGGGCTGGGGTGATGAGAGGCGGTAGGTGCTGGGGTGAAGAGAGGTGGTAGGTGCTGGGGTGTTGAGAGGTGGTAGGTGTTGGAGTGAATGGGTGAAGAGAGGCAGTAGGTGCTGGGGTGAGGAGAGGTTGTAGGTGCTGGTGTGAAGAGAGGTTGTAGGTGCTGGGGTGAAGAGAGGTGGTAGGTGCTGGGGTGAAGAGAGGCGGTAGTTGCTGGGGTGAAGAGAGATGGTTGGTGCTGGGGTGAAGAGATACGGTAGGTGCTGGGGTGAAAAGAGGCCGTAGGTGCTGGGGTGAAGAGAGGCGGTAGGTGCAGGGGTGAAGAGAGGTGGTAGGTGCTGGGGAGAAAAGAGGCGGTAGGTGTTGGGATAAAGAGAGGCGGCAGGTGTTGGGGTAAAGAGAGGCGGTAGGTGCTGGGGTGAAGAGAGGCAGTAGGTGCTGGGGTGAAGAGAGGCGGTAGGTGCTGGGGTGAAGAGAGGCGGTAGGTGCTGGGGTGAAGAGAGGTGCTAGGGTGAAGACAGGTGGTAGGTGCTGAGGTGAAGAGATGTGGTAGGTTTTGAGGTGAACGAGTGAAGAGAGGAGGTAGGTCTTGAGGTGAAGAGAGGTTGTAGGTGCTGGGGTGAAGAGAGGTGGTAGGTGCTGGTGTGAAGAGAGGATGTAGGTGCTGGGGTGAAGAGAGGTGGTAGGTGCTGGTTTGAAGATATGTGGTAGGTTCTGCGGTAAAGAGAGTTGGTAGGTGGTAGGTGCTGGGGTGAAGAGATTTAGTAGGTTCTGGGGTGAACGAGTGAAGAGAGGCAGTTGGTGCTGGGGTGAAGTTAGGTTGTAGGTGCTGGGGTGAAGAGAGGTGGTAGGTGCTGGTGTGAAGAGAGGCGGTAGGTGCTGGGTTGAAGAGAGGTGGGAGGTGCTGGGGTGAAGAGAGGTGGTAGGTACTTGGGGTGAAGAGAGGTGATAGGTGCTAGGTTGAAGAGAGGCGGTAGGTGCTGGGGTGAAGAGAGGTGGTAGGTGCTGGGGTGTTGAGAGGTGGTAGGTGTTGGGGTGAATGGATGAAGAGAGGCAGTAGGTACTGGGGTGAAGAGAGGTGGTAGGTGCTGGGTTGAAGAGAGGTGCTAGGGTGAAGAGAGGTGATAGGTGCTGGGGTGAAGAGATTTAGTAGGTCAGTTCTGGGGTGAACGAGTGAAGAGAGGCGGTAGGTGCTGGGGTGAAGAGAGGCGGTAGCTGCTGGGGTGAATAGAGGTGGTAGGTGCTGGGGTGAAGAGGTGGTAGGTGCTGGGGTGAACGAGTGAAGAGAGGCATTAAGTGCTGGAGTGAAGAGAGGTTGTAGGTGCTGGGGTGAAGATTGGTTGTACGTGCTAGGGTGAAGAGAGGTGGTAGGTGCTGGGGTGAAGAGAGAGGTGGTAGGTGCTGGGCTGAAGATAGCTGGTAGGTGCTGGGGTGAAGAGAGGTGGTAGGTACTTGGGGTGAAGAGAGGTGGAGGGTGCTGGGGTGAAGAGAGGTGGTAGGTGCTGGGGTCAACGGTTGAAGAGAGGCAGTAGGTGCTGGGGTGAAGAGAGGTGGTAGGTGCTGGGGTGAAGAGAGGTGGTAGGTGCTAGGGTGAACGGGTGAAGAGAGGCGGTAGGTGCTGGGATGAAGAGAGGAGGTAGGTGCTGGGTGAAGAGAGGTGGTAGGTGCTGGGGAGAAGGGAGGTGGCAGGTGCTGGGGTGAACGGGTGAAGAAAGGTGGTAGGTGCTGGGGTGAAGAGAGGCGGTAGGTGCTGGGGTGAAGAGAGGCGGTAGGTGCTGGGGTGTAGAGAGGCGGTAGGTGCTGGGGTGAAGAGAGGTGGTAGGTGCTGGGGTGTTGAGAGGTGGTAGGTGTTGGGGTGAATGGATGAAGAGAGGCAGTAGGTACTGGGGTGAAGAGAGGTGGTAGGTGCTGGGTTGAAGAGAGGTGCTAGGGTGAAGAGAGGTGATAGGTGCTGGGGGGAAGAGATTTAGTAGGTCAGTTCTGGGGTGAACGAGTGAAGAGAGGCGGTAGGTGCTGGGGTGAACGAGTGAAGAGAGGCGGTAGGTGCTGGGGTGAATAGAGGCGGTAGGTGCTGGGGTGAAGAGAGGTGGTAGGTGCTGGGGTGAAGAGAGGTGGTAGGTGCTGGGTTGAAGATATGTGGTAGGTTCTGCGGTAAAGAGAGGTGGTAGGTGGTAGGTGCTGGGGTGAAGAGATTTAGTAGGTTCTGGGGTGAACGAGTGCAGAGAGGCAGTAGGTGCTGGGGTGAAGTTAGGTTGTAGGTGCTGGGGTGAAGAGAGGTGGTGGGTGCTGGTGTGAAGAGAGGCGGTAGGTGCTGGGGTGAAGAGAGGTGGTAGGTACTTGGGGTGAAGAGAGGTGGTAGGTGCTGGGGTGTTGAGAGGTGGTCGGTGCTGGGGTGTTGAGAGATGGTAGGTTTTGGGGTGAATGGGTGAATAGAAGCAGTAGGTGCTGGGGTGAAGAGAGGTGGTAGGTGCTGGGGTGAAGAGTGGTGCTAGGGTGAAGAGAGGTGGTAGGTGCTGGGGTGAAGAGAGGTGGTAGGTGCTGGGGTGAAGAGACTTGGTAGGTGCTGGGGTGAAGAGAGGTGGTAGGTACTTGGGGTGAAGAGAGGTGGTAGGTGCTGAGGTGAAGAGAGGTGGTAGGTGCCGGGGTGAGGAGAGGTGGTAGGTGCTGGGGTGAATGGGTGAAGAGAGGCGGTAGGTGCTGGGGTGAAGAGAGGCGATAGGTGCTGGGTGAAGAGAGGTGGTAGGTGCTGGGGAGAAGAGAGGTGGTAGGTGCTGGGGTGAAGAGAGGCGGTAGGTGCTGGGGTGAAGAGAGGTGCTAGGGTGAAGACAGGTGGTAGGTGCTGAGGTGAAGAGATGTGGTAGGTTTTGAGGTGAACGAGTGAAGAGAGGAGGTAGGTCTTGAGGTGAAGAGAGGTTGTAGGTGCTGGGGTGAAGAGAGGTGGTAGGTGCTGGTGTGAAGAGAGGATGTAGGTGCTGTGGTGAAGAGAGGTGGTAGGTGCTGGTTTGAAGATATGTGGTAGGTTCTGCGGTAAAGAGAGTTGGTAGGTGGTAGGTGCTGGGGTGAAGAGATTTAGTAGGTTCTGGGGTGAACGAGTGAAGAGAGGCAGTAGGTGCTGGGGTGAAGTTAGGTTGTAGGTGCTGGGGTGAAGAGAGGTGGTAGGTGCTGGTGTGAAGAGAGGCGGTAGGTGCTGGGTTGAAGAGAGGTGGGAGGTGCTGGGGTAAAGAGAGGTGGTAGGTACTTGGGGTGAAGAGAGGTGGTAGGTGCTAGGTTGAAGAGAGGCGGTAGGTGCTGGGGTGAAGAGAGGTGGTAGGTGCTGGGGTGTTGAGAGGTGGTAGGTGTTGGGGTGAATGGATGAAGAGAGGCAGTAGGTACTGGGGTGAAGAGAGGTGGTAGGTGCTGGGTTGAAGAGAGGTGCTAGGGTGAAGAGAGGTGATAGGTGCTGGGGTGAAGAGATTTAGTAGGTCAGTTCTGGGGTGAACGAGTGAAGAGAGGCGGTAGGTGCTGGGGTGAAGAGAGGCGGTAGGTGCTGGGGTGAATAGAGGTGGTAGGTGCTGGGGTGAAGAGAGGTGGTAGGTGCTCGGGTGAACGAGTGAAGAGAGGCATTAAGTGATGGAGTGAAGAGAGGTTGTAGGTGCTGGGGTGAAGATTGGTTGTACGTGCTAGGGTGAAGAGAGGTGGTAGGTGCTGGGGTGAAGAGAGAGGTGGTAGGTGCTGGGCTGAAGATAGCTGGTAGGTGCTGGGGTGAAGAGAGGTGGTAGGTACTTGGGGTGAAGAGAGGTGGAGGGTGCTGGGGTGAAGAGAGGTGGTAGGTGCTGGGGTCAACGGTTGAAGAGAGGCAGTAGGTGCTGGGGTGAAGAGAGGTGGTAGGTGCTGGGGTGAAGAGAGGTGGTAGGTGCTAGGGTGAACGGGTGAAGAGAGGCGGTAGGTGCTGGGATGAAGAGAGGAGGTAGGTGCTGGGTGAAGAGAGGTGGTAGGTGCTGGGGAGAAGGGAGGTGGCAGGTGCTGGGGTGAACGGGTGAAGAAAGGTGGTAGGTGCTGGGGTGAAGAGAGGCGGTAGGTGCTGGGGTGAAGAGAGGCGGTAGGTGCTGGGGTGTAGAGAGGCGGTAGGTGCTGGGGTGAAGAGAGGTGGTAGGTGCTGGGGTGTTGAGAGGTGGTAGGTGTTGGGGTGAATGGATGAAGAGAGGCAGTAGGTACTGGGGTGAAGAGAGGTGGTAGGTGCTGGGTTGAAGAGAGGTGCTAGGGTGAAGAGAGGTGATAGGTGCTGGGGGGAAGAGATTTAGTAGGTCAGTTCTGGGGTGAACGAGTGAAGAGAGGCGGTAGGTGCTGGGGTGAAGAGAGGCGGTAGGTGCTGGGGTGAATAGAGGCGGTAGGTGCTGGGGTGAAGAGAGGTGGTAGGTGCTGGGGTGAAGAGAGGTGGTAGGTGCTGGGTTGAAGATATGTGGTAGGTTCTGCGGTAAAGAGAGGTGGTAGGTGGTAGGTGCTGGGGTGAAGAGATTTAGTAGGTTCTGGGGTGAACGAGTGAAGAGAGGCAGTAGGTGCTGGGGTGAAGTTAGGTTGTAGGTGCTGGGGTGAAGAGAGGTGGTGGGTGCTGGTGTGAAGAGAGGCGGTAGGTGCTGGGGTGAAGAGAGGTGGTAGGTACTTGGGGTGAAGAGAGGTGGTAGGTGCTGGGGTGTTGAGAGGTGGTCGGTGCTGGGGTGTTGAGAGATGGTAGGTTTTGGGGTGAATGGGTGAATAGAAGCAGTAGGTGCTGGGGTGAAGAGAGGTGGTAGGTGCTGGGGTGAAGAGTGGTGCTAGGGTGAAGAGAGGTGGTAGGTGCTGGGGTGAAGAGAGGTGGTAGGTGCTGGGGTGAAGAGACTTGGTAGGTGCTGGGGTGAAGAGAGGTGGTAGGTACTTTGGGTGAAGAGAGGTGGTAGGTGCTGAGGTGAAGAGAGGTGGTAGGTGCCGGGGTGAGGAGAGGTGGTAGGTGCTGGGGTGAATGGGTGAAGAGAGGCGGTAGGTGCTGGGGTGAAGAGAGGCGATAGGTGCTGGGTGAAGAGAGGTGGTAGGTGCTGGGGAGAAGGAAGGTGGTAGGTGCTGGGGTGAACGGGTGAAGAGAGGCGGTAGGTGCTGGGGTGAAGAGATGCGGTAGGTGCTGGGGTGAAGAGAGGCGGTAGGAGCTGGGGTGAAGAGAGGTGGTAGGTGCTGGGGTAAAGATATGTGGTAGGTACTGCGGTGAAGAGAGGTGGTAGATGATAGGTGCTAGGGTGAGGAGAGGCGGTAGGTGCTGGGGTGAAGAGAGGCGGTAGTTGCTGGGGTGAAGAGAGGTGGTTGGTGCTGGGGTGAAGAGAGACGGTAGGTGCTGGGGTGAAAAGAGGCCGTAGGTGCTGGAGTGAAGAGAGGCGGTAGGTGCTGGGGTGAAGAGAGGTGGTAGGTGCTGGGGAGAAAAGAGGCGGTGGGTGTTGGGGTAAAGAGAAGCGGCAGGTGTTAGGGTAAAGAGAGGCGGTAGGTGCTGGGGTGAAGAGAGGCAGTAGGTGCTGGGGTGAAGAGAGGCGGTAGGTGCTGGGGTGAAGAGAGGCGGTAGGTGCTGGGGTGAACGAGTGAAGAGAGGCGGTAGGTGGTGGGGTGAAGAGAGGTTGTAGCTGCTGGGGTGAAGTGAGTTGGTAGGTGCTGGGGTGAACGGGTGAAGAGAGGCGGTAGGTGCTAGGTTGAAGAGAGGCGGTAGGTGCTGGGGTGAAGAGAGGCGGTAGGTGCTGGGGTGAAGAGAGGCGGTAGGAGTTGGGGTGAAGAGAGGTGGTAGGTGCTGGGGTGAAGAGAGGTGGTAGGTGCTGGGGTGAAGAGAGGTGCTAGGTGCTGGGGTGAACGAGTGAAGAGAGGCGGTACGTGCTGGGGTGAAGAGAGGTTGTAGGTGCTGGTGTGAAGAGAGGTTGTAGGTTTTGGGGTGAAGAGAGGCTGCAGGTGTTGGGGTAAAGAGAGGCGGTAGGTGCTGGGGTGAAGAGAGGCAGTAGGTGCTAGGGTGAAGAGAGGTGGTAGGTGCTGGGGTGAAGAGAGGCGGTAGGTGCTGGGGTGAATAGAGGCGGTAGGTGCTGGGGTGAAGAGAGGTGATATGTGCTGGGGTGATGAGAGGCGGTAGGTGATGGGGTGAAGAGAGGTGGTAGGTGCTGGGGTGTTGAGAGGTGGTAGGTGTTGGAGTGAATGGGTGAAGAGAGGTAGTAGGTGCTGGGGTGAGGAAAGGTGGTAGGTGCTGAGTTGAAGAGAGGTGCTAGGGTGAAGACAGGTGGTAGGTGCTGAGGTGAAGAGATGTGGTAGGTTCTGGGGTGAACGAGTGAAGAGAGGAGGTAGGTGCTGAGGTGAAGAGAGGTTGTAGGTGCTGGGGTGAAGAGAGGTGGTAGGTGCTGGTGTGAAGAGAGGTGGTAGGTGCTGGGGTGAAGAGAGGTGGTAGGTGCTGGTTTGAAGATATGTGGTAGGGTCTGTGGTAAAGAGAGGTGGTAGGTGCTGGGGTGAAGAGATTTAGTAGGTTCTGGGGTGAACGAGTGAAGAGAGGCAGTAGGTGCTGGGGTGAAGTTAGGTTGTAGGTGCTGGGGTGAAGAGAGGTGGTAGGTGCTGGTGTGAAGAGAGGCGGTAGGTGCTGGGTTGAAGAGAGGTGGGAGGTGCTGGGGTGAAGAGAGGTGGTAGGTACTTGGGGTGAAGAGAGGTGGTAGGTGCTAGGTTGAAGAGAGGCGGTAGGTGCTGGGGTGAAGAGAGGCGGTAGGTGCTGGGGTGAAGAGAGGCGGTAGGTGCTGGGGTGTAGAGAGGCGGTAGGTGCTGGGGTGAAGAGAGGTGGTAGGTGCTGGGGTGTTGAGAGGTGGTAGGTGTTGGGGTGAATGGATGAAGAGAGGCAGTAGGTACTGGGGTGAAGAGAGGCAGTAGGTACTGGGGTGAAGAGAGGTGGTAGGTGCTGGGTTGAAGAGAGGTGCTAGGGTGAAGAGAGGTGATAGGTGCTGGGGGGAAGAGACTTAGTAGGTCAGTTCTGGGGTGAACGAGTGAAGAGAGGCGGTAGGTGCTGGGGTGAAGAGAGGCGGTAGGTGCTGGGGAGAAGAGAGGTGGTAGGTGCTGGGGTGAAGAGAGGTGGTAGGTGCTGGGTTGAAGATATATGGTAGGTTCTGCGGTAAAGAGAGGTGGTAGGTGGTAGGTGCTGGGGTGAAGAGATTTAGTAGGTTCTGGGGTGAACGAGTGAAGAGAGGCAGTAGGTGCTGGGGTGAAGTTAGGTTGTAGGTGCTGGGGTGAAGAGAGGTGGTAGGTGCTGGTGTGAAGAGAGGCGGTAGGTGCTGGGGTGAAGAGAGGTGGTAGGTACTTGGGGTGAAGAGAGGTGGTAGGTGCTGGGGTGTTGAGAGGTGGTCGGTGCTGGGGTGTTGAGAGATGGTAGGTTTTGGGGTGAATGGTTGAAGAGAAGCAGTAGGTGCTGGGGTGAAGAGAGGTGGTAGGTGCTGGGGTGAAGAGTGGTGCTAGGGTGAAGAGAGGTGGTAGGTGCTGGGGTGAAGAGAGGTGGTAGGTGCTGGGGTGAAGAGACTTGGTAGGTGCTGGGGTGAAGAGAGGTGGTAGGTACTTGGGGTGAAGAGAGGTGGTAGGTGCTGAGGTGAAGAGAGGTGGTAGGTGCCGGGGTGAGGAGAGGTGGTAGGTGCTGGGGTGAATGGGTGAAGAGAGGCGGTAGGTGCTGGGGTGAAGAGAGGCGATAGGTGCTGGGTGAAGAGAGGTGGTAGGTGCTGGGGAGAAGAGAGGTGGTAGGTGCTGGGGTGAACGGGTGAAGAGAGGCGGTAGGTGCTGGGGTGAAGAGATGCGGTAGGTGCTGGGGTGAAGAGAGGCAGTAGGTGCTGGGGTGAAGAGAGGTGGTAGGTGCTGGGGTAAAGATATGTGGTAGGTACTGCGGTGAAGAGAGGTGGTAGATGATAGGTGCTAGGGTGAGGAGAGGCGGTAGGTGCTGGGGTGAAGAGAGGCGGTAGTTGCTGGGGTGAAGAGAGGTGGTTGGTGCTGGGGTGAAGAGAGACGGTAGGTGCTGGGGTGAAAAGAGGCCGTAGGTGCTGGGGTGAAGAGAGGCGGTAGGTGCTGGGGTGAAGAGAGGTGGTAGGTGCTGGGGAGAAAAGAGGCGGTGGGTGTTGGGGTAAAGAGAAGCGGCAGGTGTTAGGGTAAAGAGAAGCGGTAGGTGCTGGGGTGAAGAGAGGCAGTAGGTGCTGGGGTGAAGAGAGGCGGTAGGTGCTGGGGTGAAGAGAGGCGGTAGGTGCTGGGGTGAACGAGTGAAGAGAGGCGGTAGGTGGTGGGGTGAAGAGAGGTTGTAGCTGCTGGGGTGAAGAGAGTTGGTAGGTGCTGGGGTGAACGGGTGAAGAGAGGCGGTAGGTGCTAGGTTGAAGAGAGGCGGTAGGTGCTGGGGTGAAGAGAGGCGGTAGGTGCTGGGGTGAAGAGAGGCGGTAGGAGTTGGGGTGAAGAGAGGTGGTAGGTGCTGGGGTGAAGAGATGTGGTAGGTGCTGGGGTGAAGAGAGGTGCTAGGTGCTGGGGTGAACGAGTGAAGAGAGGCGGTACGTGCTGGGGTGAAGAGAGGTTGTACGTGCTGGTGTGAAGAGAGGTTGTAGGTTTTGGGGTGAAGAGAGGCTGCAGGTGTTGGGGTAAAGAGAGGCGGTAGGTGCTGGGGTGAAGAGAGGCAGTAGGTGCTGGGGTGAAGAGAGGTGGTAGGTGCTGGGGTGAAGAGAGGCGGTAGGTGCTGGGGTGAAGAGAGGTGATATGTGCTGGGGTGATGAGAGGCGGTAGTTGCTGGGGTGAAGAGAGGTGGTAGGTGCTGGGGTGTTGAGAGGTGGTAGGTGTTGGAGTGAATGGGTGAAGAGAGGTAGTAGGTGCTGGGGTGAGGAAAGGTGGTAGGTGCTGAGTTGAAGAGAGGTGCTAGGGTGAAGACAGGTGGTAGGTGCTGAGGTGAAGAGATGTGGTAGGTTCTGGGGTGAACGAGTGAAGAGAGGAGGTACGTGCTGAGGTGAAGAGAGGTTGTAGGTGCTGGGGTGAAGAGAGGTGGTAGGTGCTGGTGTGAAGAGAGGTGGTAGGTGCTGGGGTGAAGAGAGGTGCTAGGTGCTGGTTTGAAGATATGTGGTAGGGTCTGTGGTAAAGAGAGGTGGTAGGTGCTGGGGTGAAGAGATTTAGTAGGTTCTGGGGTGAACGAGTGAAGAGAGGCAGTAGGTGCTGGGGTGAAGTTAGGTTGTAGGTGCTGGGGTGAAGAGAGGTGGTAGGTGCTGGTGTGAAGAGAGGCGGTAGGTGCTGGGTTGAAGAGAGGTGGGAGGTGCTGGGGTGAAGAGAGGTGGTAGGTACTTGGGGTGAAGAGAGGTGGTAGGTGCTAGGTTGAAGAGAGGCGGTAGGTGCTGGGGTGAAGAGAGGCGGTAGGAGTTGGGGTGAAGAGAGGTGGTCGGTGCTGGGGTGAAGAGAGGAGGTAGGTGCTGGGGTGAAGAGAGGTGGTAGGTGCTGGGGTGAACGAGTGAAGAGAGGCGGTAGGTGCTGGGGTGAAGAGAGGTTGTAGGTGCTGGTGTGAAGAGAGGTTGTAGGTGCTGGGTTGAAGAGAGGTGGTAGGTGCTGGGGTGAAGAGAGGTGGTAGGTGCTGGGGTTAAGAGAGTTGGTAGGTGCTGGGGTGAAGAGAGGTTGTAGGTACTTGGGGTGAAGAGAGGTGGTAGGTGCTGAGGTGAAGAGAGGTGGTAGGTGCCGGGGTGAGGAGAGGTGGTAGGTGCTGGGGTGAATGGGTGAAGAGAGGCGGTAGGTGCTGGGGTGAAGAGAGGCGATAGGTGCTGGGTGAAGAGAGGTGGTAGGTGCTGGGGTGAAGAGAGGTGGTAAGTGCTGGGGTGACCGGGTGAAGAGAGGCGGTAGGTGCTGGGGTGAAGAGATGCGGTAGGTGCTGGGGTGAAGAGAGGCGGTAGGTGCTGGGGTGAAGAGAGGCGGTAGGTGCTGGGGTGAAGAGAGGTGGTAGGTGCTGGGGTGAAGATATGCGGTAGGTGCTAGGGTGAGGAGAGGCGGTAGGTGCTGGGGTGAAGAGAGGCGGTAGTTGCTGGGGTGAAGAGAGGTGGTAGGTGCTGGGGTGAAGAGAGACGGTAGGTGCTTGGGTGAAAAGAGGCGGTAGGTGCTGGGGTGAAGAGAGGCGGTAGGTGCTGGGGTGAAGAGAGGTGGTAGTTGCTGGGGTGAAGAGAGGTGGTAGGTGCTTGGGTAAAGATATGTGGTAGGTTCTGAGGTGAAGAGAGGTGGTAGGTGATAGGTGCTAGGGTGAGGAGAGGCGGTAGGTGCTGGGGTGAAGAGAGGCGGTAGTTGCTGGGGTGAAGAGAGGTGGTTGGTGCTGGGGTGAAGAGAGACGGTAGGTGCTGGGGTGAAAAGAGGCCATAGGTGCTGGGGTTAAGAGAAGCGGTAGGTGCTGGGGTGAAGAGAGGTGGTAGGTGCTGGGGAGAAAAGAGGCGGTGGGTGTTGGGATAAAGAGAGGCGGCAGGTGTTGGGGTAAAGAGAGACCGTAGGTGCTGGGGTGAAGACAGGCAGTAGGTGCTGGGGTGAAGAGAGGCGGTAGGTGCTGGGGTGAAGAGAGGCGGTAGGTGTTGGGGTAAAGAGAGGCGCCAGGTGTTGGGGTAAAGAGAGGCGGTAGGTGCTGGGGTGAAGAGAGGCAGTAGGTGCTGGGGTGAAGAGAGGTGGTAGGTGCTGGGGTGAAGAGAGGTGGTAGGTGATAGGTGCTAGGGTGAGGAGAGGCGGTAGGTGCTGGGGTGAAGAGAGGCGGTAGTTGCTGGGGTGAAGAGAGGTCGTAGGTGCTGGGGTGAAGAGAGACGGTAGGTGCTGGGGTGAAAAGAGGCGGTAGGTGCTGGGGTGAAAAGAGGCGGTAGGTGCTGGGGTGAAGAGAGGCGGTAGGTGCTGGGGTGAAGAGAGGCGGTAGTTGCTGGGGTGAAGAGAGGTGGTAGGTGCTTGGGTAAAGATATGTGGTAGGTTCTGCAGTGAAGAGAGGTGGTAGGTGATAGGTGCTAGGGTGAGGAGAGGCGGTAGGTGCTGGGGTGAAGAGAGGTGGTAGTTGCTGGGGTGAAGAGAGGTGGTTGGTGCTGGGGTGAAGAGAGACAGTAGGTGCTGGGGTGAAAAGAGGCCGTAGGTGCTGGGGTGAAGAGAGGCGGTAGGTGCTGGGGTGAAGAGAGGTGGTAGGTGCTGGGGAGAAAAGAGGCGGTAGGTGTTGGGATAAAGAGAGGCGGCAGGTGTTGGGGTAAAGAGAGGCGGTAGGTGCTGGGGTGAAGAGAGGCAGTAGGTGCTGGGGTGAAGAGAGGCGGTAGGTGCTGGGGTGAAGAGAGGCGGTAGGTGTTGGGGTAAAGAGAGGCGCCAGGTGTTGGGGTAAAGAGAGGCGGTAGGTGCTGGGGTGAAGAGAGGCAGTAGGTGCTGGGGTGAAGAGAGGTGGTAGGTGCTGGGGTGAAGAGAGGCGGTAGGTGCTGGGGTGAATAGAGGCGGTAGGGGCTGGGGTGAAGAGAGGTGATATGTGCTGGGGTGATGAGAGGAGGTAGGTGCTGGGGTGAAGAGAGGTGGTAGGTGCTGGGGTGTTGAGAGGTGGTAGGTGTTGGAGTGAATGGGTGAAGAGAGGCAGTAGGTGCTGGGGTGAGGAGAGGTGGTAGGTGCTGAGTTGAAGAGAGGTGCTAGGGTGAAGACAGGTGGTAGGTGCTGAGGTGAAGAGATGTGGTAGGTTCTGGGGTGAACGAGTGAAGAGAGGAGGTAGGTGCTGAGGTGAAGAGAGGTTGTAGGTGCTGGGGTGAAGAGAGGTGGTAGGTGCTGGTGTGAAGAGAGGTGGTAGGTGCTGGGGTGAAGAGAGGTGGTAGGTGCTGGTTTGAAGATATGTGGTAGGGTCTGCGGTAAAGAGAGGTGGTAGGTGCTGGGGTGAAGAGAGGCAGTAGGTGCTGGGGTGAAGAGAGGTGGTAGGTGCTGGGGTGAAGAGAGGCGGTAGGTGCTGGGGTGAATAGAGGCGGTAGGTGCTGGGGTGAAGAGAGGTGATATGTGCTGGGGTGATGAGAGGCGGTAGGTGCTGGGGTGAAGAGAGGTGGTAGGTGCTGGGGTGTTGAGAGGTGGTAGGTGTTGGAGTGAATGGGTGAAGAGAGGCAGTAGGTGCTGGGGTGAGGAGAGGTTGTAGGTGCTGGTGTGAAGAGAGGTTATAGGTGCTGGGGTGAAGAGAGGTGGTAGGTGCTGGGGTGAAGAGAGGTGGTAGGTGCTGGGGTTAAGAGAGTTGGTAGGTGCTGGGGTGAAGAGAGGTGGTAGGTACTTGGGGTGAAGAGAGGTGGTAGGTGCTGAGGTGAAGAGAGGTGGTAGGTGCCGGGGTGAGGAGAGGTGGTAGGTGCTGGGGTGAATGGGTGAAGAGAGGCGGTAGGTGCTGGGGTGAAGAGAGGCGATAGGTGCTGGGTGAAGAGAGGTGGTAGGTGCTGGGGTGAAGAGAGGTGGTAGGTGCTGTGGTGACCGGGTGAAGAGAGGCGGTAGGTGCTGGGGTGAAGAGATGCGGTAGGTGCTGGGGTGAAGGGAGGCGGTAGGTGCTGGGGTGAAGAGAGGTGGTAGGTGCTGGGGTGAAGATATGTGGTAGGTTCTGCGGTGAAGAGAGGTGGTAGGTGATAGGTGCTAGGGTGAGGAGAGGCGGTAGGTGCTGGGGTGAAGAGAGGCGGTAGTTGCTGGGGTGAAGAGAGGTGGTAGGTGCTGGGGTGAAGAGAGACGGTAGGTGGTGGGGTGAAAAGAGGCGGTAGGTGCTGGGGTGAAAAGAGGCGGTAGGTGCTGGGGTGAAGAGAGGCGGTAGGTGCTGGGGTGAAGAGAGGCGGTAGTTGCTGGGGTGAAGAGAGGTGGTAGGTGCTTGGGTAAAGATATGTGGTAGGTTCTGCGGTGAAGAGAGGTGGTAGGTGCTGGGGTGAAGAGAGGTGGTAGGTGCTGGGGTGAAGATATGTGGTAGGTTCTGCGGTGAAGAGAGGTGGTAGGTGATAGGTGCTAGGGTGAGGAGAGGCGGTAGGTGCTGGGGTGAAGAGAGGCGGTAGTTGCTGGGGTGAAGAGAGGTGGTAGGTGCTGGGGTGAAGAGAGACGGTAGGTGGTGGGGTGAAAAGAGGCGGTAGGTGCTGGGGTGAAAAGAGGCGGTAGGTGCTAGGGTGAGGAGAGGCGGTAGGTGCTGGGGTGAAGAGAGGCGGTAGTTGCTGGGGTGAAGAGAGGTGGTTGGTGCTGGGGTGAAGAGAGACGGTAGGTGCTGGGGTGAAAAGAGGCCGTAGGTGCTGGGGTGAAGAGAGGCGGTAGGTGCTGGGGTGAAGAGAGGTGGTAGGTGCTGGGGAGAAAAGAGGCGGTAGGTGTTGGGATAAAGAAGGCGGCAGGAGTTGGGGTAAAGAGAGGCGGTAGGTGCTGGGTTGAAGAGAGGCAGTAGGTGCTGGGGTGAAGAGAGGCGGTAGGTGCTGGGGTGAAGAGAGGCGGTAGGTGTTGGGGTAAAGAGAGGCGCCAGGTGTTGGGGTAAAGAGAGGCGGTAGGTGCTGGGGTGAAGAGAGGCAGTAGGTGCTGGGGTGAAGAGAGGTGGTAGGTGCTGGGGTGAAGAGAGGCGGTAGGTGCTGGGGCGAATAGAGGTGGTAAGGGCTGGGGTGAAGAGAGGTGGTAGGTGCTGGGGAGAAGAGAGGTGGTAGGTGCTGGGGTGAACGGGTGAAGAGAGGCGGTAGGTGCTAGGTTGAAGAGAGGCGGTAGGTGCTGGGGTGAAGAGAGGCGGTAGGTGCTGGGGTGAAGAGAGGCGGTAGTTGCTGGGGTGAAGAGAGGTGGTAGGTGCTTGGGTAAAGATATGTGGTAGGTTCTGCGGTAAAGAGAGGTGGTAGGTGATAGGTGCTAGGGTGAGGAGAGGCGGTAGGTGCTGGGGTGAAGAGAGGCGGTAGTTGCTGGGGTGAAGAGAGGTGGTTGGTGCTGGGGTGAAGAGAGACGGTAGGTGCTGGGGTGAAAAGAGGCCGTAGGTGCTGGGGTGAAGAGAGGCGGTAGGTGCTGGGGTGAAGAGAGGTGGTAGGTGCTGGGGAGAAAAGAGGCGGTAGGTGTGGGGATAAAGAGAGGCGGCAGGTGTTGGGGTAAAGAGAGGCGGTACGTGCTGGGGTGAAGAGAGGCAGTAGGTGCTGGGGTGAAGAGAGGCGGTAGGTGCTGGGGTGAAGAGAGGCGGTAGGTGTTGGGGTAAAGAGAGGCGCCAGGTGTTGGGGTAAAGAGAGGCGGTAGGTGCTGGGGTGAAGAGAGGCAGTAGGTGCTGGGGTGAAGAGAGGTGGTAGGTGCTGGGGTGAAGAGAGGCGGTAGGTGCTGGGGTGAATAGAGGCGGTAGGGGCTGGGGTGAAGAGAGGTGATATGTGCTGGGGTGATGAGAGGCGGTAGGTGCTGGGGTGAAGAGAGGTGGTAGGTGCTGGGGTGTTGAGAGGTGGTAGGTGTTGGAGTGAATGGGTGAAGAGAGGCAGTAGGTGCTGGGGTGAGGAGAGGTGGTAGGTGCTGAGTTGAAGAGAGGTGCTAGGGTGAAGACAGGTGGTAGGTGCTGAGGTGAAGAGATGTGGTAGGTTCTGGGGTGAACGAGTGAAGAGAGGAGGTAGGTGTTGAGGTGAAGAGAGGTTGTAGGTGCTGGGGTGAAGAGAGGTGGTAGGTGCTGGTGTGAAGAGAGGTGGTAGGTGCTGGGGTGAAGAGAGGTGGTAGGTGCTGGTTTGAAGATATGTGGTAGGGTCTGCGGTAAAGAGAGGTGGTAGGTGCTGGGGTGAAGAGATTTAGTAGGTTCTGGGGTGAACGAGTGAAGAGAGACAGTAGGTGGTGGGGTGAAGTTAGGTTGTAGGTGCTGGGGTGAAGAGAGGTGGTAGGTGCTGGTGTGAAGAGAGGCGGTAGGTGCTGGGTTGAAGAGAGGTGGGAGGTGCTGGGGTGAAGAGAGGTGGTAGGTACTTGGGGTGAAGAGAGGTGGTAGGTGCTAGGTTGAAGAGAGGCGGTAGGTGCTGGGGTGAAGAGAGGCGGTAGGAGTTGGGGTGAAGAGAGGTGGTCGGTGCTGGGGTGAAGAGAGGAGGTAGGTGCTGGGGTGAAGAGAGGTGGTAGGTGCTGGGGTGAACGAGTGAAGAGAGGAGGTAGGTGCTGGGGTGAAGAGAGGTTGTAGGTGCTGGTGTGAAGAGAGGTTGTAGGTGCTGGGGTGAAGAGAGGTGGTAGGTGCTGGGGTGAAGAGAGGTGGTAGGTGCTGGGGTTAAGAGAGTTGGTAGGTGCTGGGGTGAAGAGAGGTGGTAGGTACTTGGGGTGAAGAGAGGTGGTAGGTGCTGAGGTGAAGAGAGGTGGTAGGTGCCGGGGTGAGGAGAGGTGGTAGGTGCTGGGGTGAATGGGTGAAGAGAGGCGGTAGGTGCTGGGGTGAAGAAAGGCGATAGGTGCTGGGTGAAGAGAGGTGGTAGGTGCTGGGGTGAAGAGAGGTGGTAGGTGCTGCGGTGACCGGGTGAAGAGAGGCGGTAGGTGCTGGGGTGAAGAGATGCGGTAGGTGCTGGGGTGAAGAGAGGCGGTAGGTGCTGGGGTGAAGAGAGGTGGTAGGTGCTGGGGTGAAGATATGCGGTAGGTTCTGCGGTGAAGATAGGTGGTAGGTGATAGGTGCTAGGGTGAGGAGAGGCGGTAGGTGCTGGGGTGAAGAGAGGCGGTAGTTGCTGGGGTGAAGAGAGGTGGTAGGTGCTGGGGTGAAGAGAGACGGTAGGTGCTGGGGTGAAAAGAGGCGTTAGGTGCTGGGGTGAAGAGAGGCGGTAGGTGCTGGGGTGAAGAGAGGCGGTAGTTGCTGGGGTGAAGAGAGGTGGTAGGTGCTTGGGTAAAGATATGAGGTAGGTTCTGCGGTGAAGAGAGGTGGTAGGTGATAGGTGCTAGGGTGAGGAGAGGCGGTAGGTGCTGGGGTGAAGAGAGACGGTAGGTGCTGGGGTGAAAAGAGGCGGTAGGTGCTGGGGTGAAAAGAGGCGGTAGGTGCTGGGGTGAAGAGAGGCGGTAGGTGCTGGGGTGAAAAGAGGCGGTAGGTGCTGGGGTGAAAAGAGGCGGTAGGTGCTGGGGTGAAGAGAGGCGGTAGTTGCTGGGGTGAAGAGAGGTGGTAGGTGCTGGGGTGAAGAGAGACGGTAGGTGCTGGGGTGAAAAGAGGCGGTAGGTGCTGGGGTGAAAAGAGGCGGTAGGTGCTGGGGTGAAGAGAGGCGGTAGGTGCTGGGGTGAAGAGAGGCGGTAGTTGCTGGGGTGAAGAGAGGTGGTAGGTGCTTGGGTAAAGATATGTGGTAGGTTCTGCGGTGAAGAGAGGTGGTAGGTGATAGGTGCTATGGTGAGGAGAGGCGGTAGGTGCTGGGGTGAAGAGAGGCGGTAGTTGCTGGGGTGAAGAGAGGTGGTTGGTGATGCGGTGAAGAGAGACGGTAGGTGCTGGGGTGAAAAGAGGCCGTAGGTGCTGGGGTGAAGAGAGGCGGTAGGTGCTGGGGTGAAGAGAGGTTGTAGGTGCTGGGGAGAAAAGAGGCGGTAGGTGTTGGGATAAAGAGAGGCGGCAGGTGTTGGGGTAAAGAGAGGCGGTAGGTGCTGGGGTGAAGAGAGGCAGTAGGTGCTGGGGTGAAGAGAGGCGGTAGGTGCTGGGGTGAAGAGAGGCGGTAGATGTTGGGGTAAAGAGAGGCGCCAGGTGTTAGGGTAAAGAGAGGCGGTAGGTGCTGGGGTGAAGAGAGGCAGTAGGTGCTGGGGTGAAGAGAGGTGGTAGGTGCTGGGGTGAAGAGAGGCGGTAGGTGCTGGGGTGAATAGAGGCGGTAGGGGCTGGGGTGAAGAGAGGTGATATGTGCTGGGGAGATGAGAGGCGGTAGGTGCTGGGGTGAAGAGAGGTGGTAGGTGCTGGGTTGTTGAGAGGTGGTAGGTGTTGGAGTGAATGGGTGAAGAGAGGCAGTAGGTGCTGGGGTGAGGAGAGGTGGTAGGTGCTGAGTTGAAGAGAGGTGCTAGGGTGAAGACAGGTGGTAGGTGCTGAGGTGAAGAGATGTGGTAGGTTCTGGGGTGAACGAGTGAAGAGAGGAGGTAGGTGTTGAGGTGAAGAGAGGTTGTAGGTGCTGGGGTGAAGAGAGGTGGTAGGTGCTGGTGTGAAGAGAGGTGGTAGGTGCTGGGGTGAAGAGAGGTGGTAGGTGCTGGTTTGAAGATATGTGGTAGGTTCTGCGGTAAAGAGAGGTGGTAGGTGCTGGGGTGAAGAGATTTAGTAGGTTCTGGGGTGAACGAGTGAAGAGAGGCAGTAGGTGCTGGGGTGAAGTTAGGTTGTAGGTGCTGGGGTGAAGAGAGGTGGTAGGTGCTGGTGTGAAGAGAGGCGGTAGGTGCTGGGTTGAAGAGAGGTGGGAGGTGCTGGGGTGAAGAGAGGTGGTAGGTACTTGGGGTGAAGAGAGGTGGTAGGTGCTAGGTTGAAGAGAGGCGGTAGGTGCTGGGGTGAAGAGAGGCGGTAGGAGTTGGGGTGAAGAGAGGTGGTAGGTGCTGGGGTGAAGAGAGTTGGTAGGTGCTGGGGTGAAGAGAGGTGGTAGGTGCTGGGGTGAACGAGTGAAGAGAGGCGGTAGGTGCTGAGGTGAAGAGAAGTTGTAGGTGCTGGTGTGAAGAGAGGTTGTAGGTGCTGGGGTGAAGAGAGGTGGTAGGTGCTGGGGTGAAGAGAGGTGGTAGGTGCTGAGGTGAAGAGAGGTGGTAGGTGCCGGGGTGAGGAGAGGTGGTAGGTGCTGGGGTGAATGGGTGAAGAGAGGCGGTAGGTGCTCGGGTGAAGAGAGGCGATAGGTGCTGGGTGAAGAGAGGTGGTAGGTGCTGGGGTGAAGAGAGGTGGTAGGTGCTGGGGTGACCGGGTGAAGAGAGGCGGTAGATGCTGGGGTGACGAGATGCAGTAGGTGCTGGGGTGAAGAGAGGCGGTAGGTGCTGGGGTGAAGAGAGGTGGTAGGTGCTGGGGTGAAGATATGTGGTAGGTTCTGCGGTGAAGAGAGGTGTTAGGTGATAGGTGCTAGGGTGAGGAGAGGCGGTAGGTGCTTGGGTGAAGAGAGGCTGTAGTTGCTGGGGTGAAGAGAGGTGGTAGGTGCTGGGGTGAAGAGAGACGGTAGGTGCTGGGGTGAAAAGAGGCGGTAGGTGCTGGGGTGAAGAGAGGCGGTAGGTGCTGGGGTGAAGAGAGGTGGTAGGTGCTGGGGAGAAGAGAGGCGGTAGGTGTTGGGGTAAAGAGAGGCGGCAGGTGTTGGGGTAAAGAGAGGCGGTAGGTGCTGGGGTGAAGAGAGGCAGTAGGTGCTGGGGTGAAGAGAGGCGGTAGGTGCTGGGGTGAGAGAGGCGGTAGGTGTTGGGGTAAAGTGAGGCGGAAGGTATTGGGGTAAAGAGAGGCGTAGGTGCTGGGGTGAAGAGAGGTGATATGTGCTGGGGTGATGAGAGGCGGTAGGTGCTGGGGTGAAGAGAGGTGGTAGGTGCTGGGGTGTTGAGAGGTGGTAGGTGTTGGAGTGAATGGGTGAAGAGAGGCAGTAGGTGCTGGGGTGAGGAGAGGTTGTAGGTGCTGGTGTGAAGAGAGGTTGTAGGTGCTGGGGTGAAGAGAGGTGGTAGGTGCTGGGGTGAAGAGAGGTGGTAGGTGCTGGGGTTAAGAGAGTTGGTAGGTGCTGGGGTGAAGAGAGGTGGTAGGTACTTGGGGTGAAGAGAGGTGGTAGGTGCTGAGGTGAAGAGAGGTGGTAGGTGCCGGGGTGAGGAGAGGTGGTAGGTGCTGGGGTGAATGGGTGAAGAGAGGCGGTAGGTGCTGGGGTGAAGAGAGGCGATAGGTGCTGGGTGAAGAGAGGTGGTAGGTGCTGGGGTGAAGAGAGGTGGTAGGTGCTGTGGTGACCGGGTGAAGAGAGGCGGTAGGTGCTGGGGTGAAGAGATGCGGTAGGTGCTGGAGTGAAGAGAGGCGGTAGGTGCTGGGGTGAAGAGAGGTGGTAGGTGCTGGGGTGAAGATATGTGGTAGGTTCTGCGGTGAAGAGAGGTGGTAGGTGATAGGTGCTAGGGTGAGGAGAGGCGGTAGGTGCTGGGGTGAAGAGAGGCGGTAGTTGCTGGGGTGAAGAGAGGTGGTAGGTGCTGGGGTGAAGAGAGACGGTAGGTGGTGGGGTGAAAAGAGGCGGTAGGTGCTGGGGTGAAGAGAGGCGGTAGTTGCTGGGGTGAAGAGAGGTGGTAGGTGCTTGGGTAAAGATATGTGGTAGGTTCTGCGGTGAAGAGAGGTGGTAGGTGATAGGTGCTAGGGTGAGGAGAGGCGGTAGGTGCTGGGGTGAAGAGAGGCGGTAGTTGCTGGGGTGAAGAGAGGTGGTTGGTGCTGGGGTGAAGAGAGACGGTAGGTGCTGGGGTGAAAAGAGGCCGTAGGTGCTGGGGTGAAGAGAGGCGGTAGGTGCTGGGGTGAAGAGAGGTGGTAGGTGCTGGGGAGAAAAGAGGCGGTAGGTGTTGGGATAAAGAGAGGCGGCAGGAGTTGGGGTAAAGAGAGGCGGTAGGTGCTGGGTTGAAGAGAGGCAGTAGGTGCTGGGGTGAAGAGAGGCGGTAGGTGCTGGGGTGAAGAGAGGCGGTAGGTGTTGGGGTAAAGAGAGGCGCCAGGTGTTGGGGTAAAGAGAGGCGGTAGGTGCTGGGGTGAAGAGAGGCAGTAGGTGCTGGGGTGAAGAGAGGTGGTAGGTGCTGGGGTGAAGAGAGGCGGTAGGTGCTGGGGTGAATAGAGGCGGTAAGGGCTGGGGTGAAGAGAGGTGGTAGGTGCTGGGGAGAAGAGAGGTGGTAGGTGCTGGGGTGAACGGGTGAAGAGAGGCGGTAGGTGCTAGGTTGAAGAGAGGCGGTAGGTGCTGGGGTGAAGAGAGGCGGTAGGTGCTGGGGTGAAGAGAGGCGGTAGTTGCTGGGGTGAAGAGAGGTGGTAGGTGCTTGGGTAAAGATATGTGGTAGGTTCTGCGGTAAAGAGAGGTGGTAGGTGATAGGTGCTAGGGTGAGGAGAGGCGGTAGGTGCTGGGGTGAAGAGAGGCGTTAGTTGCTGGGGTGAAGAGAGGTGGTTGGTGCTGGGGTGAAGAGAGACGGTAGGTGCTGGGGTGAAAAGAGGCCGTAGGTGCTGGGGTGAAGAGAGGCGGTAGGTGCTGGGGTGAAGAGAGGTGGTAGGTGCTGGGGAGAAAAGAGGCGGTAGGTGTGGGGATAAAGAGAGGCGGCAGGTGTTGGGGTAAAGAGAGGCGGTACGTGCTGGGGTGAAGAGAGGCAGTAGGTGCTGGGGTGAAGAGAGGCGGTAGGTGCTGGGGTGAAGAGAGGCGGTAGGTGTTGGGGTAAAGAGAGGCGCCAGGTGTTGGGGTAAAGAGAGGCGGTAGGTGCTGGGGTGAAGAGAGGCAGTAGGTGCTGGGGTGAAGAGAGGTGGTAGGTGCTGGGGTGAAGAGAGGCGGTAGGTGCTGGGGTGAATAGAGGCGGTAGGGGCTGGGGTGAAGAGAGGTGATATGTGCTGGGGTGATGAGAGGCGGTAGGTGCTGGGGTGAAGAGAGGTGGTAGGTGCTGGGGTGTTGAGAGGTGGTAGGTGTTGGAGTGAATGGGTGAAGAGAGGCAGTAGGTGCTGGGGTGAGGAGAGGTGGTAGGTGCTGAGTTGAAGAGAGGTGCTAGGGTGAAGACAGGTGGTAGGTGCTGAGGTGAAGAGATGTGGTAGGTTCTGGGGTGAACGAGTGAAGAGAGGAGGTAGGTGTTGAGGTGAAGAGAGGTTGTAGGTGCTGGGGTGAAGAGAGGTGGTAGGTGCTGGTGTGAAGAGAGGTGGTAGGTGCTGGGGTGAAGAGAGGTGGTAGGTGCTGGTTTGAAGATATGTGGTAGGGTCTGCGGTAAAGAGAGGTGGTAGGTGCTGGGGTGAAGAGATTTAGTAGGTTCTGGGGTGAACGAGTGAAGAGAGGCAGTAGGTGCTGGGGTGAAGTTAGGTTGTAGGTGCTGGGGTGAAGAGAGGTGGTAGGTGCTGGTGTGAAGAGAGGCGGTAGGTGCTGGGTTGAAGAGAGGTGGGAGGTGCTGGGGTGAAGAGAGGTGGTAGGTACTTGGGGTGAAGAGAGGTGGTAGGTGCTAGGTTGAAGAGAGGCGGTAGGTGCTGGGGTGAAGAGAGGCGGTAGGAGTTGGGGTGAAGAGAGGTGGTCGGTGCTGGGGTGAAGAGAGGAGGTAGGTGCTGGGGTGAAGAGAGGTGGTAGGTGCTGGGGTGAACGAGTGAAGAGAGGAGGTAGGTGCTGGGGTGAAGAGAGGTTGTAGGTGCTGGTGTGAAGAGAGGTTGTAGGTGCTGGGGTGAAGAGAGGTGGTAGGTGCTGGGGTGAAGAGAGGTGGTAGGTGCTGGGGTTAAGAGAGTTGGTAGGTGCTGGGGTGAAGAGAGGTGGTAGGTACTTGGGGTGAAGAGAGGTGGTAGGTGCTGAGGTGAAGAGAGGTGGTAGGTGCCGGGGTGAGGAGAGGTGGTAGGTGCTGGGGTGAATGGGTGAAGAGAGGCGGTAGGTGCTGGGGTGAAGAAAGGCGATAGGTGCTGGGTGAAGAGAGGTGGTAGGTGCTGGGGTGAAGAGAGGTGGTAGGTGCTGCGGTGACCGGGTGAAGAGAGGCGGTAGGTGCTGGGGTGAAGAGATGCGGTAGGTGCTGGGGTGAAGAGAGGCGGTAGGTGCTGGGGTGAAGAGAGGTGGTAGGTGCTGGGGTGAAGATATGCGGTAGGTTCTGCGGTGAAGATAGGTGGTAGGTGATAGGTGCTAGGGTGAGGATAGGCGGTAGGTGCTGGGGTGAAGAGAGGCGGTAGTTGCTGGGGTGAAGAGAGGTGGTAGGTGCTGGGGTGAAGAGAGACGGTAGGTGCTGGGGTGAAAAGAGGCGGTAGGTGCTGGGGTGAAGAGAGGCGGTAGGTGCTGGGGTGAAGAGAGGCGGTAGTTGCTGGGGTGAAGAGAGGTGGTAGGTGCTTGGGTAAAGATATGAGGTAGGTTCTGCGGTGAAGAGAGGTGGTAGGTGATAGGTGCTAGGGTGAGGAGAGGCGGTAGGTGCTGGGGTGAAGAGAGACGGTAGGTGCTGGGGTGAAAAGAGGCGGTAGGTGCTGGGGTGAAAAGAGGCGGTAGGTGCTGGGGTGAAGAGAGGCGGTAGGTGCTGGGGTGAAAAGAGGCGGTAGGTGCTGGGGTGAAAAGAGGCGGTAGGTGCTGGGGTGAAGAGAGGCGGTAGTTGCTGGGGTGAAGAGAGGTGGTAGGTGCTGGGGTGAAGAGAGACGGTAGGTGCTGGGGTGAAAAGAGGCGGTAGGTGCTGGGGTGAAAAGAGGCGGTAGGTGCTGGGGTGAAGAGAGGCGGTAGGTGCTGGGGTGAAGAGAGGCGGTAGTTGCTGGGGTGAAGAGAGGTGGTAGGTGCTTGGGTAAAGATATGTGGTAGGTTCTGCGGTGAAGAGAGGTGGTAGGTGATAGGTGCTATGGTGAGGAGAGGCGGTAGATGCTGGGGTGAAGAGAGGCGGTAGTTGCTGGGGTGAAGAGAGGTGGTTGGTGATGGGGTGAAGAGAGACGGTAGGTGCTGGGGTGAAAAGAGGCCGTAGGTGCTGGGGTGAAGAGAGGCGGTAGGTGCTGGGGTGAAGAGAGGTTGTAGGTGCTGGGGAGAAAAGAGGCGGTAGGTGTTGGGATAAAGAGAGGCGGCAGGTGTTGGGGTAAAGAGAGGCGGTAGGTGCTGGGGTGAAGAGAGGCAGTAGGTGCTGGGGTGAAGAGAGGCGGTAGGTGCTGGGGTGAAGAGAGGCGGTAGATGTTGGGGTAAAGAGAGGCGCCAGGTGTTAGGGTAAAGAGAGGCGGTAGGTGCTGGGGTGAAGAGAGGCAGTAGGTGCTGGGGTGAAGAGAGGTGGTAGGTGCTGGGGTGAAGAGAGGCGGTAGGTGCTGGGGTGAATAGAGGCGGTAGGGGCTGGGGTGAAGAGAGGTGATATGTGCTGGGGAGATGAGAGGCGGTAGGTGCTGGGGTGAAGAGAGGTGGTAGGTGCTGGGGTGTTGAGAGGTGGTAGGTGTTGGAGTGAATGGGTGAAGAGAGGCAGTAGGTGCTGGGGTGAGGAGAGGTGGTAGGTGCTGAGTTGAAGAGAGGTGCTAGGGTGAAGACAGGTGGTAGGTGCTGAGGTGAAGAGATGTGGTAGGTTCTGGGGTGAACGAGTGAAGAGAGGAGGTAGGTGTTGAGGTGAAGAGAGGTTGTAGGTGCTGGGGTGAAGAGAGGTGGTAGGTGCTGGTGTGAAGAGAGGTGGTAGGTGCTGGGGTGAAGAGAGGTGGTAGGTGCTGGTTTGAAGATATGTGGTAGGTTCTGCGGTAAAGAGAGGTGGTAGGTGCTGGGGTGAAGAGATTTAGTAGGTTCTGGGGTGAACGAGTGAAGAGAGGCAGTAGGTGCTGGGGTGAAGTTAGGTTGTAGGTGCTGGGGTGAAGAGAGGTGGTAGGTGCTGGTGTGAAGAGAGGCGGTAGGTGCTGGGTTGAAGAGAGGTGGGAGGTGCTGGGGTGAAGAGAGGTGGTAGGTACTTGGGGTGAAGAGAGGTGGTAGGTGCTAGGTTGAAGAGAGGCGGTAGGTGCTGGGGTGAAGAGAGGCGGTAGGAGTTGGGGTGAAGAGAGGTGGTAGGTGCTGGGGTGAAGAGAGTTGGTAGGTGCTGGGGTGAAGAGAGGTGGTAGGTGCTGGGGTGAACGAGTGAAGAGAGGCGGTAGGTGCTGAGGTGAAGAGAAGTTGTAGGTGCTGGTGTGAAGAGAGGTTGTAGGTGCTGGGGTGAAGAGAGGTGGTAGGTGCTGGGGTGAAGAGAGGAGGTAGGTGCTGGGGTTAAGAGAGTTGGTAAGTGCTGGGGTGAAGAGAGGTGGTAGGTACTTGGGGTGAAGAGAGGTGGTAGGTGCTGAGGTGAAGAGAGGTGGTAGGTGCCGGGGTGAGGAGAGGTGGTAGGTGCTGGGGTGAATGGGTGAAGAGAGGCGGTAGGTGCTCGGGTGAAGAGAGGCGATAGGTGCTGGGTGAAGAGAGGTGGTAGGTGCTGGGGTGAAGAGAGGTGGTAGGTGCTGGGGTGACCGGGTGAAGAGAGGCGGTAGATGCTGGGGTGACGAGATGCAGTAGGTGCTGGGGTGAAGAGAGGCGGTAGGTGCTGGGGTGAAGAGAGGTGGTAGGTGCTGGGGTGAAGATATGTGGTAGGTTCTGCGGTGAAGAGAGGTGTTAGGTGATAGGTGCTAGGGTGAGGAGAGGCGGTAGGTGCTTGGGTGAAGAGAGGCTGTAGTTGCTGGGGTGAAGAGAGGTGGTAGGTGCTGGGGTGAAGAGAGGCAGTAGGTGCTGGGGTGAAGTTAGGTTGTAGGTGCTGGGGTGAAGAGAGGTGGTAGGTGCTGGTGTGAAGAGAGGCGGTAGGTGCTGGGTTGAAGAGAGGTGGGAGGTGCTGGGGTGAAGAGAGGTGGTAGGTACTTGGGGTGAAGAGAGGTGGTAGGTGCTAGGTTGAAGAGAGGCGGTAGGTGCTGGGGTGAAGAGAGGCGGTAGGAGTTGGGGTGAAGAGAGGTGGTAGGTGCTGGGGTGAAGAGAGTTGGTAGGTGCTGGGGTGAAGAGAGGTGGTAGGTGCTGGGGTGAACGAGTGAAGAGAGGCGGTAGGTGCTGAGGTGAAGAGAAGTTGTAGGTGCTGGTGTGAAGAGAGGTTGTAGGTGCTGGGGTGAAGAGAGGTGGTAGGTGCTGGGGTGAAGAGAGGAGGTAGGTGCTGGGGTTAAGAGAGTTGGTAAGTGCTGGGGTGAAGAGAGGTGGTAGGTACTTGGGGTGAAGAGAGGTGGTAGGTGCTGAGGTGAAGAGAGGTGGTAGGTGCCGGGGTGAGGAGAGGTGGTAGGTGCTGGGGTGAATGGGTGAAGAGAGGCGGTAGGTGCTCGGGTGAAGAGAGGCGATAGGTGCTGGGTGAAGAGAGGTGGTAGGTGCTGGGGTGAAGAGAGGTGGTAGGTGCTGGGGTGACCGGGTGAAGAGAGGCGGTAGATGCTGGGGTGACGAGATGCAGTAGGTGCTGGGGTGAAGAGAGGCGGTAGGTGCTGGGGTGAAGAGAGGTGGTAGGTGCTGGGGTGAAGATATGTGGTAGGTTCTGCGGTGAAGAGAGGTGTTAGGTGATAGGTGCTAGGGTGAGGAGAGGCGGTAGGTGCTTGGGTGAAGAGAGGCTGTAGTTGCTGGGGTGAAGAGAAGTGGTAGGTGCTGGGGTGAAGAGAGACGGTAGGTGCTGGGGTGAAAAGAGGCGGTAGGTGCTGGGGTGAAGAGAGGCGGTAGGTGCTGGGGTGAAGAGAGGTGGTAGGTGCTGGGGAGAAGAGAGGCGGTAGGTGTTGGGGTAAAGAGAGGCGGCAGGTGTTGGGGTAAAGAGAGGCGGTAGGTGCTGGGGTGAAGAGAGGCAGTAGGTGCTGGGGTGAAGAGAGGCGGTAGGTGCTGGGGTGAGAGAGGCGGTAGGTGTTGGGGTAAAGTGAGGCGGAAGGTATTGGGGTAAAGAGAGGCGTAGGTGCTGGGGTGAAGAGAGCCAGTAGGTGCTGGGGTGAAGAGAGGTGGTAGGTGCTGGGGTGATGAGAGGCGGTAGGTGCTGGGGTGAAGAGAGACGGTAGGTGCTGGGGTGAAGAGAGGTGGTAGGTACTTGGGGTGAAGAGAGGTGGTAGGTACTTGGGGTGAAGAGAAGTGGTAGCTGCTGGGGTGTTGAGAGGTGGTAGGTGCTGGGGTGTTGAGAGGTGGTAGGTGTTGGAGTGAATGGCTGAAGAGAGGCAGTAGGTGCTGGGGTGAAGACAGGTGGTAGGTGCTGAGGTGAAGAGATGTGGTAGGTTCTGGGATGAACGAGTGAAGAGAGGAGGTAGGTGCTGAGGTGAAGAGAGGTTGTAGGTGCTGGGGTGAAGAGAGGTGATAGGTGCTGGTGTGAAGAGAGGTGGTAGGTGCTGGGGTGAAGAGAGGTGGTAGGTGCTGGTTTGAAGATATGTGGTAGGTTCTGCGGTAAAGAGAGGTGGTAGGTGCTGGGGTGAAGAGATTTAGTAGGTTCTGGGGTGAACAAGTGAAGAGAGGCAGTAGGTGCTGGGGTTAAGTTAGGTTGTGGGTGCTGGGGTGAAGAGAGGTGGTAGGTGCTGGGGTGAAGAGAGGTGGTAGGTACTTGGGTGAAGAGAGGTGGTAGGTACTTGGGGTGAAAAGAGGTGGTAGGTGCTGGGGTGTTGAGAGGTGGTAAGTGCTGGGGTGTTGAGAGGTGGTAGGTGTTGGGGTGAATGGGTGAATAGAGGCAGTAGGTGCTGGGGTGAAGAGAGGTGGTAGGTGCTGGGGTGAAGAGACGTGCTAGGGTTAAGAGAGGTGGTAGGTGCTGGGGTGAATGAGTGAAGAGAGGCGGTAGGTGCTGGGGTGAAGAGAGATTGTAGGTGCTGGGGTGAAGAGAGGTGGTAGGTGCTGGGGTGAACGGGTGAAGAGAGGCGGTAGGTGCTAGGTTGAAGAGAGGCGGTAGGTGCTGCAGTGAAGAGAGGCGGTAGGTGTTGGGGTGAAGAGAGGTGGTAGGTGCTGGGGTGAAGAGAGGTGGTAGGTGCTGGGGTGAAGAGAGGTGGTAGGTGCTGGGGTGAACGAGTGAAGAGAGGCGGTAGGTGCTGGGGTGAAGAGAGGTTGTAGGTGCTGGTGTGAAGAGAGGTGGTAGGTGCTGGGGTGAAGAGAGTTGGTAGGTGCTGGGGTGAAGAGAGGTGGTAGGGGTGAAGAAAGTTGGTAGGCGCTGGGGTGAAGAGAGGTGGTAGGTACTTGGGATGAAGAGAGGTGGTAGGTGCTGAGGTGAAGAGAGGTGGTAGGTGCTGGGGTGAGGAGAGGTGGTAGGTGCTGGGGTGAATGTGTGAAGAGAGGCGGTAGGTGCTGGGGTGAAGAGAGGCGGTAGGTGCTGGGTGAAGAGAGGTGGTAGGTGCTGGTGTGAAGAGAGGTGGTAGGTGCTGGGGTGAACGGGTGAAGAGAGGCGGTAGGTGCTGGGGTGAAGAGATGCGGTAGGTGCTGGGGTGAAGAGAGGCGGTAGGTGCTGGGGTGAAGAGTGGTGCTAGGGTGAAGAGAGGTGGTAGGTGCTGGGGTGAACGAGTGAAGAGAGGCGGTACGTGCTGGGGTGAAGAGAGGTTGTAGGTGCTGGTGTGAAGAGAGGTGGTAGGTGCTGGGGTGACGAGTGGTGCTGGGGTGAAGAGACTTGGTAGGTGCTGGGGTGAAGAGAGGTGGTAGGTACTTGGGGTGAAGAGAGGTGGTAGGTGCTGAGGTGAAGAGAGGTGGTAGGTGCCGGGGTGAGGAGAGGTGGTAGGTGCTGGTGTGAATGGGTGAAGAGAGGCGGTAGGTGCTGGGGTGAAGAGAGGCGATAGGTGCTGGGTGAAGAGAGGTGGTAGGTGCTGCGGAGAAGAGAGGTGGTAGGTGCTGGGGTGAACGGGTGAAGAGAGGCGGTAGGTGCTGGGGTGAAGAGATGCGGTAGGTGCTGGGGTGAAGAGAGGCGGTAGGTGCTGGGGTAAAGAGAGGTGGTAGGTGCTGGGGTAAAGATATGTGGTAGGTTCTGCGGTGAAGAGAGGTGGTAGATGATAGGTGCTAGGGTGAGGAGAGGCGGTAGGTGCTGGGGTGAAGAGAGGCGGTAGTTGCTGGGGTGAAGAGAGGTGGTTGGTGCTGGGGTGAAGAGAGACGGTAGGTGCTGGGGTGAAAAGAGGCCGTAGGTGCTGGGGTGAAGAGAGGCGGTAGGTGCTGGGGTGAAGAGAGGTGGTAGGTGCTGGGGAGAAAAGAGGCGGTAGGTGTTGGGGTAAAGAGAGGCGGTAGGTGCTGGGGTGAAGAGAGGCAGTAGGTGCTGGGGTGAAGAGAGGCGGTAGGTGCTGGGGTGAAGAGAGGCGGTAGGTGCTGGGGTGAACGAGTGAAGAGAGGCGGTAGGTGGTGGGGTGAAGAGAGGTTGTAGGTGCTGGGGTGAAGAGAGTTGGTAGGTGCTGGGGTGAACGGGTGAAGAGAGGCGGTAGGTGCTAGGTTGAAGAGAGGCGGTAGGTGCTGGGGTGAAGAGAGGCGGTAGGTGCTGGGGTGAAGAGAGGCGGTAGGAGTTGGGGTGAAGAGAGGTGGTTGGTGCTGGGGTGAAGAGAGGTGGTAGGTGCTGGGGTGAAGAGAGGTGCTAGGTGCTGGGGTGAACGAGTGAAGAGAGGCGGTACGTGCTGGGGTGAAGAGAGGTTGTAGGTGCTGGTGTGAAGAGAGGTTGTAGGTTTTGGGGTGAAGAGAGGCTGCAGGTGTTGGGGTAAAGAGAGGCGGTAGGTGCTGAGGTGAAGAGAGGTGGTAGGTGCTGGGGTGAGGAGAGGTGGTAGGTGCTGGGGTGAATGTGTGAAGAGAGGCGGTAGGTGCTGGGGTGAAGAGAGGCGGTAGGTGCTGGTGTGAAGAGAGGTTGTAGGTTTTGGGGTGAAGAGAGGCTGCAGGTGTTGGGGTAAAGAGAGGCGGTAGGTGCTGGGGTGAAGAGAGGCAGTAGGTGCTGGGGTGAAGAGAGGTGGTAGGTGCTGGGGTGAAGAGAGGCAGTAGGTGCTGGGGTGAATAGAGGCGGTAGGTGCTGGGGTGAAGAGAGGTGATATGTGCTGGAGTTATGAGAGGCGGTAGGTGCTGGGGTGAAGAGAGGTGGTAGGTGCTGGGGTGTGGAGAGGTGGTAGGTGTTGGAGTGAATGGGTGAAGAGAGGTAGTAGGTGCTGGGGTGAGGAGAGGTGGTAGGTGCTGAGTTGAAGAGAGGTGCTAGGGTGAAGAGAGGTGGTAGGTGCTGAGGTGAAGAGATGTGGTAGGTTCTGGGGTGAAGAGACTTGGTAGGTGCTGGGGTGAAGAGAGGTGGTAGGTACTTGGGGTGAAGAGAGGTGGTAGGTGCTGAGGTGAAGAGAGGTGGTAGGTGCCGGGGTGAGGAGAGGTGGTAGGTGCTGGGGTGAATGGGTGAAGAGAGGCGGTAGGTGCTGGGGTGAAGAGAGGCGATAGGTGCTGGGTGAAGAGAGGTGGTAGGTGCTGGGGAGAAGAGAGGTGGTAGGTGCTGGGGTGAACGGGTGAAGAGAGGCTGTAGGTGCTGGGGTGAAGAGATGCGGTAGGTGCTGGGGTGAAGAGAGGCGGTAGGTGCTGGGGTGAAGAGAGGTGGTAGGTGCTGGGGTAAAGATATGTGGTAGGTTCTGCGGTGAAGAGAGGTGGTAGATGATAGGTGCTAGGGTGAGGAGAGGCGGTAGGTGCTGGGGTGAAGAGAGGCGGTAGGTGCTGGGGTGAAAAGAGGCCGTAGGTGCTGGGGTGAAGAGAGGCGGTAGGTGCTGGGGTGAAGAGAGGTGGTAGGTGCTGGGGAGAAAAGAGGCGGTAGGTGTTGGGGTAAAGAGAGGCAGCAGGTGTTGGGGTAAAGAGAGGCGGTAGGTGCTGGGGTGAAGAGAGGCAGTAGGTGCTGGGGTGAAGAGAGGCGGTAGGTGCTGGGGTGAAGAGAGGCGGTAGGTGCTGGGGTGAACGAGTGAAGAGAGGCGGTAGGTGGTGGGATGAAGAGAGGTTGTAGGTGCTGGGGTGAAGAGAGTTGGTAGGTGCTGGGGTGAACGGGTGAAGAGAGGCGGTAGGTGCTAGGTTGAAGAGAGGCGGTAGGTGCTGGGGTGAAGAGAGGCGGTAGGAGCTGGGGTGAAGAGAGGCGGTAGGAGTTGGGGTGAAGAGAGGTGGTAGGTGCTGGGGTGAAGAGAGGTGGTAGGTGCTGGGGTGAAGAGAGGTGCTAGGTGCTGGGGTGAACGAGTGAAGAGAGGCGGTACGTGCTGGGGTGAAGAGAGGTTGTAGGTGCTGGTGTGAAGAGAGGTTGTAGGTTTTGGGGTGAAGAGAGGCTGCAGGTGTTGGGGTAAAGAGAGGCGGTAGGTGCTGGGGTGAAGAGAGGCAGTAGGTGCTGGGGTGAAGAGAGGTGGTAGGTGCTGAGGTGAAGAGAGGTGGTAGGTGCCGGGGTGAGGAGAGGTGGTAGGTGCTGGGGTGAATGGGTGAAGAGAGGCGGTAGGTGCTGGGGTGAAGAAAGGCGATAGGTGCTGGGTGAAGAGAGGTGGTAGGTGCTGGGGTGAAGAGAGGTGGTAGGTGCTGCGGTGACCGGGTGAAGAGAGGCGGTAGGTGCTGGGGTGAAGAGATGCGGTAGGTGCTGGGGTGAAGAGAGGCGGTAGGTGCTGGGGTGAAGAGAGGTGGTAGGTGCTGGGGTGAAGATATGCGGTAGGTTCTGCGGTGAAGATAGGTGGTAGGTGATAGGTGCTAGGGTGAGGAGAGGCGGTAGGTGCTGGGGTGAAGAGAGGCGGTAGTTGCTGGGGTGAAGAGAGGTGGTAGGTGCTGGGGTGAAGAGAGACGGTAGGTGCTGGGGTGAAAAGAGGCGGTAGGTGCTGGGGTGAAGAGAGGCGGTAGGTGCTGGGGTGAAGAGAGGCGGTAGTTGCTGGGGTGAAGAGAGGTGGAAGGTGCTTGGGTAAAGATATGAGGTAGGTTCTGCGGTGAAGAGAGGTGGTAGGTGATAGGTGCTAGGGTGAGGAGAGGCGGTAGGTGCTGGGGTGAAGAGAGACGGTAGGTGCTGGGGTGAAAAGAGGCGGTAGGTGCTGGGGTGAAAAGAGGCGGTAGGTGCTGGGGTGAAGAGAGGCGGTAGGTGCTGGGGTGAAAAGAGGCGGTAGGTGCTGGGGTGAAAAGAGGCGGTAGGTGCTGGGGTGAAGAGAGGCGGTAGTTGCTGGGGTGAAGAGAGGTGGTAGGTGCTGGGGTGAAGAGAGACGGTAGGTGCTGGGGTGAAAAGAGGCGGTAGGTGCTGGGGTGAAAAGAGGCGGTAGGTGCTGGGGTGAAGAGAGGCGGTAGGTGCTGGGGTGAAGAGAGGCGGTAGTTGCTGGGGTGAAGAGAGGTGGTAGGTGCTTGGGTAAAGATATGTGGTAGGTTCTGCGGTGAAGAGAGGTGGTAGGTGATAGGTGCTATGGTGAGGAGAGGCGGTAGGTGCTGGGGTGAAGAGAGGCGGTAGTTGCTGGGGTGAAGAGAGGTGGTTGGTGCTGGGGTGAAGAGAGACGGTAGGTGCTGGGGTGAAAAGAGGCCGTAGGTGCTGGGGTTAAGAGAGTTGGTAGGTGCTGGGGTGAAGAGAGGTGGTAGGTACTTGGGGTGAAGAGAGGTGGTAGGTGCTGAGGTGAAGAGAGGTGGTAGGTGCCGGGGTGAGGAGAGGTGGTAGGTGCTGGGGTGAATGGGTGAAGAGAGGCGGTAGGTGCTGGGGTGAAGAAAGGCGATAGGTGCTGGGTGAAGAGAGGTGGTAGGTGCTGGGGTGAAGAGAGGTGGTAGGTGCTGCGGTGACCGGGTGAAGAGAGGCGGTAGGTGCTGGGGTGAAGAGATGCGGTAGGTGCTGGGGTGAAGAGAGGCGGTAGGTGCTGGGGTGAAGAGAGGTGGTAGGTGCTGGGGTGAAGATATGCGGTAGGTTCTGCGGTGAAGATAGGTGGTAGGTGATAGGTGCTAGGGTGAGGAGAGGCGGTAGGTGCTGGGGTGAAGAGAGGCGGTAGTTGCTGGGGTGAAGAGAGGTGGTAGGTGCTGGGGTGAAGAGAGACGGTAGGTGCTGGGGTGAAAAGAGGCGGTAGGTGCTGGGGTGAAGAGAGGCGGTAGGTGCTGGGGTGAAGAGAGGCGGTAGTTGCTGGGGTGAAGAGAGGTGGTAGGTGCTTGGGTAAAGATATGAGGTAGGTTCTGCGGTGAAGAGAGGTGGTAGGTGATAGGTGCTAGGGTGAGGAGAGGCGGTAGGTGCTGGGGTGAAGAGAGACGGTAGGTGCTGGGGTGAAAAGAGGCGGTAGGTGCTGGGGTGAAAAGAGGCGGTAGGTGCTGGGGTGAAGAGAGGCGGTAGGTGCTGGGGTGAAAAGAGGCGGTAGGTGCTGGGGTGAAAAGAGGCGGTAGGTGCTGGGGTGAAGAGAGGCGGTAGTTGCTGGGGTGAAGAGAGGTGGTAGGTGCTGGGGTGAAGAGAGACGGTAGGTGCTGGGGGGAAAAGAGGCGGTAGGTGCTGGGGTGAAAAGAGGCGGTAGGTGCTGGGGTGAAGAGAGGCGGTAGGTGCTGGGGTGAAGAGAGGCGGTAGTTGCTGGGGTGAAGAGAGGTGGTAGGTGCTTGGGTAAAGATATGTGGTAGGTTCTGCGGTGAAGAGAGGTGGTAGGTGATAGGTGCTATGGTGAGGAGAGGCGGTAGATGCTGGGGTGAAGAGAGGCGGTAGTTGCTGGGGTGAAGAGAGGTGGTTGGTGATGGGGTGAAGAGAGACGGTAGGTGCTGGGGTGAAAAGAGGCCGTAGGTGCTGGGGTGAAGAGAGGCGGTAGGTGCTGGGGTGAAGAGAGGTTGTAGGTGCTGGGGAGAAAAGAGGCGGTAGGTGTTGGGATAAAGAGAGGCGGCAGGTGTTGGGGTAAAGAGAGGCGGTAGGTGCTGGGGTGAAGAGAGGCAGTAGGTGCTGGGGTGAAGAGAGGCGGTAGGTGCTGGGGTGAAGAGAGGCGGTAGATGTTGGGGTAAAGAGAGGCGCCAGGTGTTAGGGTAAAGAGAGGCGGTAGGTGCTGGGGTGAAGAGAGGCAGTAGGTGCTGGGGTGAAGAGAGGTGGTAGGTGCTGGGGTGAAGAGAGGCGGTAGGTGCTGGGGTGAATAGAGGCGGTAGGGGCTGGGGTGAAGAGAGGTGATATGTGCTGGGGAGATGAGAGGCGGTAGGTGCTGGGGTGAAGAGAGGTGGTAGGTGCTGGGGTGTTGAGAGGTGGTAGGTGTTGGAGTGAATGGGTGAAGAGAGGCAGTAGGTGCTGGGGTGAGGAGAGGTGGTAGGTGCTGAGTTGAAGAGAGGTGCTAGGGTGAAGACAGGTGGTAGGTGCTGAGGTGAAGAGATGTGGTAGGTTCTGGGGTGAACGAGTGAAGAGAGGAGGTAGGTGTTGAGGTGAAGAGAGGTTGTAGGTGCTGGGGTGAAGAGAGGTGGTAGGTGCTGGTGTGAAGAGAGGTGGTAGGTGCTGGGGTGAAGAGAGGTGGTAGGTGCTGGTTTGAAGATATGTGGTAGGTTCTGCGGTAAAGAGAGGTGGTAGGTGCTGGGGTGAAGAGATTTAGTAGGTTCTGGGGTGAACGAGTGAAGAGAGGCAGTAGGTGCTGGGGTGAAGTTAGGTTGTAGGTGCTGGGGTGAAGAGAGGTGGTAGGTGCTGGTGTGAAGAGAGGCGGTAGGTGCTGGGTTGAAGAGAGGTGGGAGGTGCTGGGGTGAAGAGAGGTGGTAGGTACTTGGGGTGAAGAGAGGTGGTAGGTGCTAGGTTGAAGAGAGGCGGTAGGTGCTGGGGTGAAGAGAGGCGGTAGGAGTTGGGGTGAAGAGAGGTGGTAGGTGCTGGGGTGAAGAGAGTTGGTAGGTGCTGGGGTGAAGAGAGGTGGTAGGTGCTGGGGTGAACGAGTGAAGAGAGGCGGTAGGTGCTGAGGTGAAGAGAAGTTGTAGGTGCTGGTGTGAAGAGAGGTTGTAGGTGCTGGGGTGAAGAGAGGTGGTAGGTGTTGGGGTGAAGAGAGGAGGTAGGTGCTGGGGTTAAGAGAGTTGGTAAGTGCTGGGGTGAAGAGAGGTGGTAGGTACTTGGGGTGAAGAGAGGTGGTAGGTGCTGAGGTGAAGAGAGGTGGTAGGTGCCGGGGTGAGGAGAGGTGGTAGGTGCTGGGGTGAATGGGTGAAGAGAGGCGGTAGGTGCTCGGGTGAAGAGAGGCGATAGGTGCTGGGTGAAGAGAGGTGGTAGGTGCTGGGGTGAAGAGAGGTGGTAGGTGCTGGGGTGACCGGGTGAAGAGAGGCGGTAGATGCTGGGGTGACGAGATGCAGTAGGTGCTGGGGTGAAGAGAGGCGGTAGGTGCTGGGGTGAAGAGAGGTGGTAGGTGCTGGGGTGAAGATATGTGGTAGGTTCTGCGGTGAAGAGAGGTGTTAGGTGATAGGTGCTAGGGTGAGGAGAGGCGGTAGGTGCTTGGGTGAAGAGAGGCTGTAGTTGCTGGGGTGAAGAGAGGTGGTAGGTGCTGGGGTGAAGAGAGACGGTAGGTGCTGGGGTGAAAAGAGGCGGTAGGTGCTGGGGTGAAGAGAGGCGGTAGGTGCTGGGGTGAAGAGAGGTGGTAGGTGCTGGGGAGAAGAGAGGCGGTAGGTGTTGGGGTAAAGAGAGGCGGCAGGTGTTGGGGTAAAGAGAGGCGGTAGGTGCTGGGGTGAAGAGAGGCAGTAGGTGCTGGGGTGAAGAGAGGCGGTAGGTGCTGGGGTGAGAGAGGCGGTAGGTGTTGGGGTAAAGTGAGGCGGAAGGTATTGGGGTAAAGCGAGGCGTAGGTGCTGGGGTGAAGAGAGCCAGTAGGTGCTGGGGTGAAGAGAGGTGGTAGGTGCTGGGGTGATGAGAGGCGGTAGGTGCTGGGGTGAAGAGAGACGGTAGGTGCTGGGGTGAAGAGAGGTGGTAGGTACTTGGGGTGAAGAGAGGTGGTAGGTACTTGGGGTGAAGAGAAGTGGTAGCTGCTGGGGTGTTGAGAGGTGGTAGGTGCTGGGGTGTTGAGAGGTGGTAGGTGTTGGAGTGAATGGCTGAAGAGAGGCAGTAGGTGCTGGGGTGAAGACAGGTGGTAGGTGCTGAGGTGAAGAGATGTGGTAGGTTCTGGGATGAACGAGTGAAGAGAGGAGGTAGGTGCTGAGGTGAAGAGAGGTTGTAGGTGCTGGGGTGAAGAGAGGTGATAGGTGCTGGTGTGAAGAGAGGTGGTAGGTGCTGGGGTGAAGAGAGGTGGTAGGTGCTGGTTTGAAGATATGTGGTAGGTTCTGCGGTAAAGAGAGGTGGTAGGTGCTGGGGTGAAGAGATTTAGTAGGTTCTGGGGTGAACAAGTGAAGAGAGGCAGTAGGTGCTGGGGTTAAGTTAGGTTGTGGGTGCTGGGGTGAAGAGAGGTGGTAGGTGCTGGGGTGAAGAGAGGTGGTAGGTACTTGGGTGAAGAGAGGTGGTAGGTACTTGGGGTGAAAAGAGGTGGTAGGTGCTGGGGTGTTGAGAGGTGGTAAGTGCTGGGGTGTTGAGAGGTGGTAGGTGTTGGGGTGAATGGGTGAATAGAGGCAGTAGGTGCTGGGGTGAAGAGAGGTGGTAGGTGCTGGGGTGAAGAGACGTGCTAGGGTTAAGAGAGGTGGTAGGTGCTGGGGTGAATGAGTGAAGAGAGGCGGTAGGTGCTGGGGTGAAGAGAGATTGTAGGTGCTGGGGTGAAGAGAGGTGGTAGGTGCTGGGGTGAACGGGTGAAGAGAGGCGGTAGGTGCTAGGTTGAAGAGAGGCGGTAGGTGCTGGAGTGAAGAGAGGCGGTAGGTGTTGGGGTGAAGAGAGGTGGTAGGTGCTGGGGTGAAGAGAGGTGGTAGGTGCTGGGGTGAAGAGAGGTGGTAGGTGCTAGGGTGAACGAGTGAAGAGAGGCGGTAGGTGCTGGGGTGAAGAGAGGTTGTAGGTGCTGGTGTGAAGAGAGGTGGTAGGTGCTGGGGTGAAGAGAGTTGGTAGGTGCTGGGGTGAAGAGAGGTGGTAGGGGTGAAGAAAGTTGGTAGGCGCTGGGGTGAAGAGAGGTGGTAGGTACTTGGGATGAAGAGAGGTGGTAGGTGCTGAGGTGAAGAGAGGTGGTACGTGCTGGGGTGAGGAGAGGTGGTAGGTGCTGGGGTGAATGTGTGAAGAGAGGCGGTAGGTGCTGGGGTGAAGAGAGGCGGTAGGTGCTGGGTGAAGAGAGGTGGTAGGTGCTGGTGTGAAGAGAGGTGGTAGGTGCTGGGGTGAACGGGTGAAGAGAGGCGGTAGGTGCTGGGGTGAAGAGATGCGGTAGGTGCTGGGGTGAAGAGAGGCGGTAGGTGCTGGGGTGAAGAGTGGTGCTAGGGTGAAGAGAGGTGGTAGGTGCTGGGGTGAACGAGTGAAGAGAGGCGGTACGTGCTGGGGTGAAGAGAGGTTGTAGGTGCTGGTGTGAAGAGAGGTGGTAGGTGCTGGGGTGAAGAGTGGTGCTGGGGTGAAGAGACTTGGTAGGTGCTGGGGTGAAGAGAGGTGGTAGGTACTTGGGGTGAAGAGAGGTGGTAGGTGCTGAGGTGAAGAGAGGTGGTAGGTGCCGGGGTGAGGAGAGGTGGTAGGTGCTGGTGTGAATGGGTGAAGAGAGGCGGTAGGTGCTGGGGTGAAGAGAGGCGATAGGTGCTGGGTGAAGAGAGGTGGTAGGTGCTGCGGAGAAGAGAGGTGGTAGGTGCTGGGGTGAACGGGTGAAGAGAGGCGGTAGGTGCTGGGGTGAAGAGATGCGGTAGGTGCTGGGGTGAAGAGAGGCGGTAGGTGCTGGGGTAAAGAGAGGTGGTAGGTGCTGGGGTAAAGATATGTGGTAGGTTCTGCGGTGAAGAGAGGTGGTAGATGATAGGTGCTAGGGTGAGGAGAGGCGGTAGGTGCTGGGGTGAAGAGAGGCGGTAGTTGCTGGGGTGAAGAGAGGTGGTTGGTGCTGGGGTGAAGAGAGACGGTAGGTGCTGGGGTGAAAAGAGGCCGTAGGTGCTGGGGTGAAGAGAGGCGGTAGGTGCTGGGGTGAAGAGAGGTGGTAGGTGCTGGGGAGAAAAGAGGCGGTAGGTGTTGGGGTAAAGAGAGGCGGTAGGTGCTGGGGTGAAGAGAGGCAGTAGGTGCTGGGGTGAAGAGAGGCGGTAGGTGCTGGGGTGAAGAGAGGCGGTAGGTGCTGGGGTGAACGAGTGAAGAGAGGCGGTAGGTGGTGGGGTGAAGAGAGGTTGTAGGTGCTGGGGTGAAGAGAGTTGGTAGGTGCTGGGGTGAACGGGTGAAGAGAGGCGGTAGGTGCTAGGTTGAAGAGAGGCGGTAGGTGCTGGGGTGAAGAGAGGCGGTAGGTGCTGGGGTGAAGAGAGGCGGTAGGAGTTGGGGTGAAGAGAGGTGGTTGGTGCTGGGGTGAAGAGAGGTGGTAGGTGCTGGGGTGAAGAGAGGTGCTAGGTGCTGGGGTGAACGAGTGAAGAGAGGCGGTACGTGCTGGGGTGAAGAGAGGTTGTAGGTGCTGGTGTGAAGAGAGGTTGTAGGTTTTGGGGTGAAGAGAGGCTGCAGGTGTTGGGGTAAAGAGAGGCGGTAGGTGCTGAGGTGAAGAGAGGTGGTAGGTGCTGGGGTGAGGAGAGGTGGTAGGTGCTGGGGTGAATGTGTGAAGAGAGGCGGTAGGTGCTGGGGTGAAGAGAGGCGGTAGGTGCTGGTGTGAAGAGAGGTTGTAGGTTTTGGGGTGAAGAGAGGCTGCAGGTGTTGGGGTAAAGAGAGGCGGTAGGTGCTGGGGTGAAGAGAGGCAGTAGGTGCTGGGGTGAAGAGAGGTGGTAGGTGCTGGGGTGAAGAGAGGCAGTAGGTGCTGGGGTGAATAGAGGCGGTAGGTGCTGGGGTGAAGAGAGGTGATATGTGCTGGAGTTATGAGAGGCGGTAGGTGCTGGGGTGAAGAGAGGTGGTAGGTGCTGGGGTGTGGAGAGGTGGTAGGTGTTGGAGTGAATGGGTGAAGAGAGGTAGTAGGTGCTGGGGTGAGGAGAGGTGGTAGGTGCTGAGTTGAAGAGAGGTGCTAGGGTGAAGAGAGGTGGTAGGTGCTGAGGTGAAGAGATGTGGTAGGTTCTGGGGTGAAGAGACTTGGTAGGTGCTGGGGTGAAGAGAGGTGGTAGGTACTTGGGGTGAAGAGAGGTGGTAGGTGCTGAGGTGAAGAGAGGTGGTAGGTGCCGGGGTGAGGAGAGGTGGTAGGTGCTGGGGTGAATGGGTGAAGAGAGGCGGTAGGTGCTGGGGTGAAGAGAGGCGATAGGTGCTGGGTGAAGAGAGGTGGTAGGTGCTGGGGAGAAGAGAGGTGGTAGGTGCTGGGGTGAACGGGTGAAGAGAGGCTGTAGGTGCTGGGGTGAAGAGATGCGGTAGGTGCTGGGGTGAAGAGAGGCGGTAGGTGCTGGGGTGAAGAGAGGTGGTAGGTGCTGGGGTAAAGATATGTGGTAGGTTCTGCGGTGAAGAGAGGTGGTAGATGATAGGTGCTAGGGTGAGGAGAGGCGGTAGGTGCTGGGGTGAAGAGAGGCGGTAGGTGCTGGGGTGAAAAGAGGCCGTAGGTGCTGGGGTGAAGAGAGGCGGTAGGTGCTGGGGTGAAGAGAGGTGGTAGGTGCTGGGGAGAAAAGAGGCGGTAGGTGTTGGGGTAAAGAGAGGCGGCAGGTGTTGGGGTAAAGAGAGGCGGTAGGTGCTGGGGTGAAGAGAGGCAGTAGGTGCTGGGGTGAAGAGAGGCGGTAGGTGCTGGGGTGAAGAGAGGCGGTAGGTGCTGGGGTGAACGAGTGAAGAGAGGCGGTAGGTGGTGGGATGAAGAGAGGTTGTAGGTGCTGGGGTGAAGAGAGTTGGTAGGTGCTGGGGTGAACGGGTGAAGAGAGGCGGTAGGTGCTAGGTTGAAGAGAGGCGGTAGGTGCTGGGGTGAAGAGAGGCGGTAGGAGCTGGGGTGAAGAGAGGCGGTAGGAGTTGGGGTGAAGAGAGGTGGTAGGTGCTGGGGTGAAGAGAGGTGGTAGGTGCTGGGGTGAAGAGAGGTGCCAGGTGCTGGGGTGAACGAGTGAAGAGAGGCGGTACGTGCTGGGGTGAAGAGAGGTTGTAGGTGCTGGTGTGAAGAGAGGTTGTAGGTTTTGGGGTGAAGAGAGGCTGCAGGTGTTGGGGTAAAGAGAGGCGGTAGGTGCTGGGGTGAAGAGAGGCAGTAGGTGCTGGGGTGAAGAGAGGTGGTAGGTGCTGAGGTGAAGAGAGGTGGTAGGTGCCGGGGTGAGGAGAGGTGGTAGGTGCTGGGGTGAATGGGTGAAGAGAGGCGGTAGGTGCTGGGGTGAAGAAAGGCGATAGGTGCTGGGTGAAGAGAGGTGGTAGGTGCTGGGGTGAAGAGAGGTGGTAGGTGCTGCGGTGACCGGGTGAAGAGAGGCGGTAGGTGCTGGGGTGAAGAGATGCGGTAGGTGCTGGGGTGAAGAGAGGCGGTAGGTGCTGGGGTGAAGAGAGGTGGTAGGTGCTGGGGTGAAGATATGCGGTAGGTTCTGCGGTGAAGATAGGTGGTAGGTGATAGGTGCTAGGGTGAGGAGAGGCGGTAGGTGCTGGGGTGAAGAGAGGCGGTAGTTGCTGGGGTGAAGAGAGGTGGTAGGTGCTGGGGTGAAGAGAGACGGTAGGTGCTGGGGTGAAAAGAGGCGGTAGGTGCTGGGGTGAAGAGAGGCGGTAGGTGCTGGGGTGAAGAGAGGCGGTAGTTGCTGGGGTGAAGAGAGGTGGTAGGTGCTTTGGTAAAGATATGAGGTAGGTTCTGCGGTGAAGAGAGGTGGTAGGTGATAGGTGCTAGGGTGAGGAGAGGCGGTAGGTGCTGGGGTGAAGAGAGACGGTAGGTGCTGGGGTGAAAAGAGGCGGTAGGTGCTGGGGTGAAAAGAGGCGGTAGGTGCTGGGGTGAAGAGAGGCGGTAGGTGCTGGGGTGAAAAGAGGCGGTAGGTGCTGGGGTGAAAAGAGGCGGTAGGTGCTGGGGTGAAGAGAGGCGGTAGTTGCTGGGGTGAAGAGAGGTGGTAGGTGCTGGGGTGAAGAGAGACGGTAGGTGCTGGGGTGAAAAGAGGCGGTAGGTGCTGGGGTGAAAAGAGGCGGTAGGTGCTGGGGTGAAGAGAGGCGGTAGGTGCTGGGGTGAAGAGAGGCGGTAGTTGCTGGGGTGAAGAGAGGTGGTAGGTGCTTGGGTAAAGATATGTGGTAGGTTCTGCGGTGAAGAGAGGTGGTAGGTGATAGGTGCTATGGTGAGGAGAGGCGGTAGGTGCTGGGGTGAAGAGAGGCGGTAGTTGCTGGGGTGAAGAGAGGTGGTTGGTGATGGGGTGAAGAGAGACGGTAGGTGCTGGGGTGAAAAGAGGCCGTAGGTGCTGGGGTGAAGAGAGGCGGTAGGTGCTGGGGTGAAGAGAGGTTGTAGGTGCTGGGGAGAAAAGAGGCGGTAGGTGTTGGGATAAAGAGAGGCGGCAGGTGTTGGGGTAAAGAGAGGCGGTAGGTGCTGGGGTGAAGAGAGGCAGTAGGTGCTGGGGTGAAGAGAGGCGGTAGGTGCTGGGGTGAAGAGAGGCGGTAGATGTTGGGGTAAAGAGAGGCGCCAGGTGTTAGGGTAAAGAGAGGCGGTAGGTGCTGGGGTGAAGAGAGGCAGTAGGTGCTGGGGTGAAGAGAGGTGGTAGGTGCTGGGGTGAAGAGAGGCGGTAGGTGCTGGGGTGAATAGAGGCGGTAGGGGCTGGGGTGAAGAGAGGTGATATGTGCTGGGGTGTTGAGAGGTGGTAGGTGTTGGAGTGAATGGGTGAAGAGAGGCAGTAGGTGCTGGGGTGAGGAGAGGTGGTAGGTGCTGAGTTGAAGAGAGGTGCTAGGGTGAAGACAGGTGGTAGGTGCTGAGGTGAAGAGATGTGGTAGGTTCTGGGGTGAACGAGTGAAGAGAGGAGGTAGGTGTTGAGGTGAAGAGAGGTTGTAGGTGCTGGGGTGAAGAGAGGTGGTAGGTGCTGGTGTGAAGAGAGGTGGTAGGTGCTGGGGTGAAGAGAGGTGGTAGGTGCTGGTTTGAAGATATGTGGTAGGTTCTGCGGTAAAGAGAGGTGGTAGGTGCTGGGGTGAAGAGATTTAGTAGGTTCTGGGGTGAACGAGTGAAGAGAGGCAGTAGGTGCTGGGGTGAAGTTAGGTTGTAGGTGCTGGGGTGAAGAGAGGTGGTAGGTGCTGGTGTGAAGAGAGGCGGTAGGTGCTGGGTTGAAGAGAGGTGGGAGGTGCTGGGGTGAAGAGAGGTGGTAGGTACTTGGGGTGAAGAGAGGTGGTAGGTGCTAGGTTGAAGAGAGGCGGTAGGTGCTGGGGTGAAGAGAGGCGGTAGGAGTTGGGGTGAAGAGAGGTGGTAGGTGCTGGGGTGAAGAGAGTTGGTAGGTGCTGGGGTGAAGAGAGGTGGTAGGTACTTGGGGTGAAGAGAGGTGGTAGGTGCTAGGTTGAAGAGAGGCGGTAGGTGCTGGGGTGAAGAGAGGCGGTAGGAGTTGGGGTGAAGAGAGGTGGTAGGTGCTGGGGTGAAGAGAGTTGGTAGGTGCTGGGGTGAAGAGAGGTGGTAGGTGCTGGGGTGAACGAGTGAAGAGAGGCGGTAGGTGCTGAGGTGAAGAGAAGTTGTAGGTGCTGGTGTGAAGAGAGGTTGTAGGTGCTGGGGTGAAGAGAGGTGGTAGGTGCTGGGGTGAAGAGAGGAGGTAGGTGCTGGGGTTAAGAGAGTTGGTAAGTGCTGGGGTGAAGAGAGGTGGTAGGTACTTGGGGTGAAGAGAGGTGGTAGGTGCTGAGGTGAAGAGAGGTGGTAGGTGCCGGGGTGAGGAGAGGTGGTAGGTGCTGGGGTGAATGGGTGAAGAGAGGCGGTAGGTGCTCGGGTGAAGAGAGGCGATAGGTGCTGGGTGAAGAGAGGTGGTAGGTGCTGGGGTGAAGAGAGGTGGTAGGTGCTGGGGTGACCGGGTGAAGAGAGGCGGTAGATGCTGGGGTGACGAGATGCAGTAGGTGCTGGGGTGAAGAGAGGCGGTAGGTGCTGGGGTGAAGAGAGGTGGTAGGTGCTGGGGTGAAGATATGTGGTAGGTTCTGCGGTGAAGAGAGGTGTTAGGTGATAGGTGCTAGGGTGAGGAGAGGCGGTAGGTGCTTGGGTGAAGAGAGGCTGTAGTTGCTGGGGTGAAGAGAGGTGGTAGGTGCTGGGGTGAAGAGAGACGGTAGGTGCTGGGGTGAAAAGAGGCGGTAGGTGCTGGGGTGAAGAGAGGCGGTAGGTGCTGGGGTGAAGAGAGGTGGTAGGTGCTGGGGAGAAGAGAGGCGGTAGGTGTTGGGGTAAAGAGAGGCGGCAGGTGTTGGGGTAAAGAGAGGCGGTAGGTGCTGGGGTGAAGAGAGGCAGTAGGTGCTGGGGTGAAGAGAGGCGGTAGGTGCTGGGGTGAGAGAGGCGGTAGGTGTTGGGGTAAAGTGAGGCGGAAGGTATTGGGGTAAAGAGAGGCGTAGGTGCTGGGGTGAAGAGAGCCAGTAGGTGCTGGGGTGAAGAGAGGTGGTAGGTGCTGGGGTGATGAGAGGCGGTAGGTGCTGGGGTGAAGAGAGACGGTAGGTGCTGGGGTGAAGAGAGGTGGTAGGTACTTGGGGTGAAGAGAGGTGGTAGGTACTTGGGGTGAAGAGAAGTGGTAGCTGCTGGGGTGTTGAGAGGTGGTAGGTGCTGGGGTGTTGAGAGGTGGTAGGTGTTGGAGTGAATGGCTGAAGAGAGGCAGTAGGTGCTGGGGTGAAGACAGGTGGTAGGTGCTGAGGTGAAGAGATGTGGTAGGTTCTGGGATGAACGAGTGAAGAGAGGAGGTAGGTGCTGAGGTGAAGAGAGGTTGTAGGTGCTGGGGTGAAGAGAGGTGATAGGTGCTGGTGTGAAGAGAGGTGGTAGGTGCTGGGGTGAAGAGAGGTGGTAGGTGCTGGTTTGAAGATATGTGGTAGGTTCTGCGGTAAAGAGAGGTGGTAGGTGCTGGGGTGAAGAGATTTAGTAGGTTCTGGGGTGAACAAGTGAAGAGAGGCAGTAGGTGCTGGGGTTAAGTTAGGTTATGGGTGCTGGGGTGAAGAGAGGTGGTAGGTGCTGGGGTGAAGAGAGGTGGTAGGTACTTGGGTGAAGAGAGGTGGTAGGTACTTGGGGTGAAAAGAGGTGGTAGGTGCTGGGGTGTTGAGAGGTGGTAAGTGCTGGGGTGTTGAGAGGTGGTAGGTGTTGGGGTGAATGGGTGAATAGAGGCAGTAGGTGCTGAGGTGAAGAGAGGTGGTAGGTGCTGGGGTGAAGAGACGTGCTAGGGTTAAGAGAGGTGGTAGGTGCTGGGGTGAATGAGTGAAGAGAGGCGGTAGGTGCTGGGGTGAAGAGAGATTGTAGGTGCTGGGGTGAAGAGAGGTGGTAGGTGCTGGGGTGAACGGGTGAAGAGAGGCGGTAGGTGCTAGGTTGAAGAGAGGCGGTAGGTGCTGGAGTGAAGAGAGGCGGTAGGTGTTGGGGTGAAGAGAGGTGGTAGGTGCTGGGGTGAAGAGAGGTGGTAGGTGCTGGGGTGAAGAGAGGTGGTAGGTGCTGGGGTGAACGAGTGAAGAGAGGCGGTAGGTGCTGGGGTGAAGAGAGGTTGTAGGTGCTGGTGTGAAGAGAGGTGGTAGGTGCTGGGGTGAAGAGAGTTGGTAGGTGCTGGGGTGAAGAGAGGTGGTAGGGGTGAAGAAAGTTGGTAGGCGCTGGGGTGAAGAGAGGTGGTAGGTACTTGGGATGAAGAGAGGTGGTAGGTGCTGAGGTGAAGAGAGGTGGTAGGTGCTGGGGTGAGGAGAGGTGGTAGGTGCTGGGGTGAATGTGTGAAGAGAGGCGGTAGGTGCTGGGGTGAAGAGAGGCGGTAGGTGCTGGGTGAAGAGAGGTGGTAGGTGCTGGTGTGAAGAGAGGTGGTAGGTGCTGGGGTGAACGGGTGAAGAGAGGCGGTAGGTGCTGGGGTGAAGAGATGCGGTAGGTGCTGGGGTGAAGAGAGGCGGTAGGTGCTGGGGTGAAGAGTGGTGCTAGGGTGAAGAGAGGTGGTAGGTGCTGGGGTGAACGAGTGAAGAGAGGCGGTACGTGCTGGGGTGAAGAGAGGTTGTAGGTGCTGGTGTGAAGAGAGGTGGTAGGTGCTGGGGTGAAGAGTGGTGCTGGGGTGAAGAGACTTGGTAGGTGCTGGGGTGAAGAGAGGTGGTAGGTACTTGGGGTGAAGAGAGGTGGTAGGTGCTGAGGTGAAGAGAGGTGGTAGGTGCCGGGGTGAGGAGAGGTGGTAGGTGCTGGTGTGAATGGGTGAAGAGAGGCGGTAGGTGCTGGGGTGAAGAGAGGCGATAGGTGCTGGGTGAAGAGAGGTGGTAGGTGCTGCGGAGAAGAGAGGTGGTAGGTGCTGGGGTGAACGGGTGAAGAGAGGCGGTAGGTGCTGGGGTGAAGAGATGCGGTAGGTGCTGGGGTGAAGAGAGGCGGTAGGTGCTGGGGTAAAGAGAGGTGGTAGGTGCTGGGGTAAAGATATGTGGTAGGTTCTGCGGTGAAGAGAGGTGGTAGATGATAGGTGCTAGGGTGAGGAGAGGCGGTAGGTGCTGGGGTGAAGAGAGGCGGTAGTTGCTGGGGTGAAGAGAGGTGGTTGGTGCTGGGGTGAAGAGAGACGGTAGGTGCTGGGGTGAAAAGAGGCCGTAGGTGCTGGGGTGAAGAGAGGCGGTAGGTGCTGGGGTGAAGAGAGGTGGTAGGTGCTGGGGAGAAAAGAGGCGGTAGGTGTTGGGGTAAAGAGAGGCGGTAGGTGCTGGGGTGAAGAGAGGCAGTAGGTGCTGGGGTGAAGAGAGGCGGTAGGTGCTGGGGTGAAGAGAGGCGGTAGGTGCTGGGGTGAACGAGTGAAGAGAGGCGGTAGGTGGTGGGGTGAAGAGAGGTTGTAGGTGCTGGGGTGAAGAGAGTTGGTAGGTGCTGGGGTGAACGGGTGAAGAGAGGCGGTAGGTGCTAGGTTGAAGAGAGGCGGTAGGTGCTGGGGTGAAGAGAGGCGGTAGGTGCTGGGGTGAAGAGAGGCGGTAGGAGTTGGGGTGAAGAGAGGTGGTTGGTGCTGGGGTGAAGAGAGGTGGTAGGTGCTGGGGTGAAGAGAGGTGCTAGGTGCTGGGGTGAACGAGTGAAGAGAGGCGGTACGTGCTGGGGTGAAGAGAGGTTGTAGGTGCTGGTGTGAAGAGAGGTTGTAGGTCTTGGGGTGAAGAGAGGCTGCAGGTGTTGGGGTAAAGAGAGGCGGTAGGTGCTGAGGTGAAGAGAGGTGGTAGGTGCTGGGGTGAGGAGAGGTGGTAGGTGCTGGGGTGAATGTGTGAAGAGAGGCGGTAGGTGCTGGTGTGAAGAGAGGCGGTAGGTGCTGGTGTGAAGAGAGGTTGTAGGTTTTGGGGTGAAGAGAGGCTGCAGGTGTTGGGGTAAAGAGAGGCGGTAGGTGCTGGGGTGAAGAGAGGCAGTAGGTGCTGGGGTGAAGAGAGGTGGTAGGTGCTGGGGTGAAGAGAGGCAGTAGGTGCTGGGGTGAATAGAGGCGGTAGGTGCTGGGGTGAAGAGAGGTGATATGTGCTGGAGTTATGAGAGGCGGTAGGTGCTGGGGTGAAGAGAGGTGGTAGGTGCTGGGGTGTGGAGAGGTGGTAGGTGTTGGAGTGAATGGGTGAAGAGAGGTAGTAGGTGCTGGGGTGAGGAGAGGTGGTAGGTGCTGAGTTGAAGAGAGGTGCTAGGGTGAAGAGAGGTGGTAGGTGCTGAGGTGAAGAGATGTGGTAGGTTCTGGGGTGAAGAGACTTGGTAGGTGCTGGGATGAAGAGAGGTGGTAGGTACTTGGGGTGAAGAGAGGTGGTAGGTGCTGAGGTGAAGAGAGGTGGTAGGTGCCGGGGTGAGGAGAGGTGGTAGGTGCTGGGGTGAATGGGTGAAGAGAGGCGGTAGGTGCTGGGGTGAAGAGAGGCGATAGGTGCTGGGTGAAGAGAGGTGGTAGGTGCTGGGGAGAAGAGAGGTGGTAGGTGCTGGGGTGAACGGGTGAAGAGAGGCGGTAGGTGCTGGGGTGAAGAGATGCGGTAGGTGCTGGGGTGAAGAGAGGCGGTAGGTGCTGGGGTGAAGAGAGGTGGTAGGTGCTGGGGTAAAGATATGTGGTAGGTTCTGCGGTGAAGAGAGGTGGTAGATGATAGGTGCTAGGGTGAGGAGAGGCGGTAGGTGCTGGGGTGAAGAGAGGCGGTAGGTGCTGGGGTGAAAAGAGGCCGTAGGTGCTGGGGTGAAGAGAGGCGGTAGGTGCTGGGGTGAAGAGAGGTGGTAGGTGCTGGGGAGAAAAGAGGCGGTAGGTGTTGGGGTAAAGAGAGGCGGCAGGTGTTGGGGTAAAGAGAGGCGGTAGGTGCTGGGGTGAAGAGAGGCAGTAGGTGCTGGGGTGAAGAGAGGCGGTAGGTGCTGGGGTGAAAAGAGGCGGTAGGTGCTGGGGTGAACGAGTGAAGAGAGGCGGTAGGTGGTGGGATGAAGAGAGGTTGTAGGTGCTGGGGTGAAGAGAGTTGGTAGGTGCTGGGGTGAACGGGTGAAGAGAGGCGGTAGGTGCTAGGTTGAAGAGAGGCGGTAGGTGCTGGGGTGAAGAGAGGCGGTAGGTGCTGGGGTGAAGAGAGGCGGTAGGAGTTGGGGTGAAGAGAGGTGGTAGGTGCTGGGGTGAAGAGAGGTGGTAGGTGCTGGGGTGAAGAGAGGTGCTAGGTGCTGGGGTGAACGAGTGAAGAGAGGCGGTACGTGCTGGGGTGAAGAGAGGTTGTAGGTGCTGGTGTGAAGAGAGGTTGTAGGTTTTGGGGTGAAGAGAGGCTGCAGGTGTTGGGGTAAAGAGAGGCGGTAGGTGCTGGGGTGAAGAGAGGCAGTAGGTGCTGGGGTGAAGAGAGGTGGTAGGTGCTGGGGTGAAGAGAGGCGGTAGGTGCAGGTGTGAATAGAGGCGGTAGGTGCTGGGGTGAAGAGAGGTGATATGTGCTGGAGTGATGAGAGGTGGTAGGTGCTGGGGTGCAGAGAGGTGGTAGGTGCTGGGGTGTGGAGAGGTGGTAGGTGTTGGAGTGAATGGGTGAAGAGAGGTAGTAAGTGCTGGGGTGAAGAGAGGCGATAGGTGCTGGGTGAAGAGAGGTGGTAGGTGCTGCGGAGAAGAGAGGTGGTAGGTGCTGGGGTGAACGGGTGAAGAGAGGCGGTAGGTGCTGGGGTGAAGAGATGCGGTAGGTGCTGGGGTGAAGAGAGGCGGTAGGTGCTGGGGTAAAGAGAGGTGGTAGGTGCTGGGGTAAAGATATGTGGTAGGTTCTGCGGTGAAGAGAGGTGGTAGATGATAGGTGCTAGGGTGAGGAGAGGCGGTAGGTGCTGGGGTGAAGAGAGGCGGTAGTTGCTGGGGTGAAGAGAGGTGGTTGGTGCTGGGGTGAAGAGAGACGGTAGGTGCTGGGGTGAAAAGAGGCCGTAGGTGCTGGGGTGAAGAGAGGCGGTAGGTGCTGGGGTGAAGAGAGGTGGTAGGTGCTGGGGAGAAAAGAGGCGGTAGGTGTTGGGGTAAAGAGAGGCGGTAGGTGCTGGGGTGAAGAGAGGCAGTAGGTGCTGGGGTGAAGAGAGGCGGTAGGTGCTGGGGTGAAGAGAGGCGGTAGGTGCTGGGGTGAACGAGTGAAGAGAGGCGGTAGGTGGTGGGGTGAAGAGAGGTTGTAGGTGCTGGGGTGAAGAGAGTTGGTAGGTGCTGGGGTGAACGGGTGAAGAGAGGCGGTAGGTGCTAGGTTGAAGAGAGGCGGTAGGTGCTGGGGTGAAGAGAGGCGGTAGGTGCTGGGGTGAAGAGAGGCGGTAGGAGTTGGGGTGAAGAGAGGTGGTTGGTGCTGGGGTGAAGAGAGGTGGTAGGTGCTGGGGTGAAGAGAGGTGCTAGGTGCTGGGGTGAACGAGTGAAGAGAGGCGGTACGTGCTGGGGTGAAGAGAGGTTGTAGGTGCTGGTGTGAAGAGAGGTTGTAGGTTTTGGGGTGAAGAGAGGCTGCAGGTGTTGGGGTAAAGAGAGGCGGTAGGTGCTGAGGTGAAGAGAGGTGGTAGGTGCTGGGGTGAGGAGAGGTGGTAGGTGCTGGGGTGAATGTGTGAAGAGAGGCGGTAGGTGCTGGGGTGAAGAGAGGCGGTAGGTGCTGGTGTGAAGAGAGGTTGTAGGTTTTGGGGTGAAGAGAGGCTGCAGGTGTTGGGGTAAAGAGAGGCGGTAGGTGCTGGGGTGAAGAGAGGCAGTAGGTGCTGGGGTGAAGAGAGGTGGTAGGTGCTGGGGTGAAGAGAGGCAGTAGGTGCTGGGGTGAATAGAGGCGGTAGGTGCTGGGGTGAAGAGAGGTGATATGTGCTGGAGTTATGAGAGGCGGTAGGTGCTGGGGTGAAGAGAGGTGGTAGGTGCTGGGGTGTGGAGAGGTGGTAGGTGTTGGAGTGAATGGGTGAAGAGAGGTAGTAGGTGCTGGGGTGAGGAGAGGTGGTAGGTGCTGAGTTGAAGAGAGGTGCTAGGGTGAAGAGAGGTGGTAGGTGCTGAGGTGAAGAGATGTGGTAGGTTCTGGGGTGAAGAGACTTGGTAGGTGCTGGGGTGAAGAGAGGTGGTAGGTACTTGGGGTGAAGAGAGGTGGTAGGTGCTGAGGTGAAGAGAGGTGGTAGGTGCCGGGGTGAGGAGAGGTGGTAGGTGCTGGGGTGAATGGGTGAAGAGAGGCGGTAGGTGCTGGGGTGAAGAGAGGCGATAGGTGCTGGGTGAAGAGAGGTGGTAGGTGCTGGGGAGAAGAGAGGTGGTAGGTGCTGGGGTGAACGGGTGAAGAGAGGCGGTAGGTGCTGGGGTGAAGAGATGCGGTAGGTGCTGGGGTGAAGAGAGGCAGTAGGTGCTGGGGTGAAGAGAGGTGGTAGGTGCTGGGGTAAAGATATGTGGTAGGTTCTGCGGTGAAGAGAGGTGGTAGATGATAGGTGCTAGGGTGAGGAGAGGCGGTAGGTGCTGGGGTGAAGAGAGGCGGTAGGTGCTGGGGTGAAAAGAGGCCGTAGGTGCTGGGGTGAAGAGAGGCGGTAGGTGCTGGGGTGAAGAGAGGTGGTAGGTGCTGGGGAGAAAAGAGGCGGTAGGTGTTGGGGTAAAGAGAGGCGGCAGGTGTTGGGGTAAAGAGAGGCGGTAGGTGCTGGGGTGAAGAGAGGCAGTAGGTGCTGGGGTGAAGAGAGGCGGTAGGTGCTGGGGTGAAAAGAGGCGGTAGGTGCTGGGGTGAACGAGTGAAGAGAGGCGGTAGGTGGTGGGATGAAGAGAGGTTGTAGGTGCTGGGGTGAAGAGAGTTGGTAGGTGCTGGGGTGAACGGGTGAAGAGAGGCGGTAGGTGCTAGGTTGAAGAGAGGCGGTAGGTGCTGGGGTGAAGAGAGGCGGTAGGTGCTGGGGTGAAGAGAGGCGGTAGGAGTTGGGGTGAAGAGAGGTGGTAGGTGCTGGGGTGAAGAGAGGTGGTAGGTGCTGGGGTGAAGAGAGGTGCTAGGTGCTGGGGTGAACGAGTGAAGAGAGGCGGTACGTGCTGGGGTGAAGAGAGGTTGTAGGTGCTGGTGTGAAGAGAGGTTGTAGGTTTTGGGGTGAAGAGAGGCTGCAGGTGTTGGGGTAAAGAGAGGCGGTAGGTGCTGGGGTGAAGAGAGGCAGTAGGTGCTGGGGTGAAGAGAGGTGGTAGGTGCTGGGGTGAAGAGAGGCGGTAGGTGCAGGTGTGAATAGAGGCGGTAGGTGCTGGGGTGAAGAGAGGTGATATGTGCTGGAGTGATGAGAGGTGGTAGGTGCTGGGGTGCAGAGAGGTGGTAGGTGCTGGGGTGTGGAGAGGTGGTAGGTGTTGGAGTGAATGGGTGAAGAGAGGTAGTAAGTGCTGGGGTGAGGAGAGGTGGTAGGTGCTGAGTTGAAGAGAGGTGCTAGGGTGAAGACAGGTGGTAGGTGCTGAGGTGAAGAGATGTGGTAGGTTCTGGGGTGAACGAGTGAAGAGAGGCGGTAGGTGCTGGGGTGAAGAGAGGCGGTAGGTGCTGGGGTGAATAGAGGCGGTAGGTGCTGGAGTGAAGAGAGGTGGTAGGTGCTGGGGTGAAGAGAGGTGGTAGGTGCTGGGTTGAAGATATGTGGTAGGTTCTGCGGTAAAGAGAGGTGGTAGGTGGTAGGTTCTGGGGTGAAGAGATTTAGTAGGTTCTGGGGTGAACGAGTGAAGAGAGGCAGTAGGTGCTGGGGTGAAGTTAGGTTGTAGGTGCTGGGGTGAAGAGAGGTGGTAGGTGCTGGGGTGAAGAGAGGTGGTAGGTGCTGGTTTGAAGATATGTGGTAGGTTCTGCAGTAAAGAGAGGTGGTAGGTGCTGGGGTGAAGAGATTTAGTAGGTTCTGGGGTGAACAAGTGAAGAGAGGAGGTAGGTGCTGAGGTGAAGAGAGGTTGTAGGTGCTGGGGTGAAGAGAGGTGATAGGTGCTGGTGTGAAGAGAGGTGGTAGGTGCTGGGGTGAAGAGAGGTGGTAGGCGCTGGTTTGAAGATATGTGGTAGGTTCTGCGGTAAAGAGAGGTGGTAGGTGCTGGGGTGAAGAGATTTAGTAGGTTCTGGGGTGAACAAGTGAAGAGAGGCAGTAGGTGCTGGGGTGAAGTTAGGTTGTAGGTGCTGGGGTGAAGAGAGGTGGTAGGTGCTGGGGTGAAGAGAGGTGGTAGGTACTTGGGGTGAAGAGAGGTGGTAGGTGCTGGGGTGTTGAGAGGTGGTAAGTGCTGGGGTGTTGAGAGGTGGTAGGTGTTGGGGTGAATGGGTGAATGGGTGAATAGAGGCAGTAGGTGCTGGGGTGAAGAGAGGTGGTAGGTGCTGGGGTGAAGAGAGGTGCTAGGGTGAAGAGAGGTGGTAGGTGCTGGGGTGAAAGAGTGAAGTGAGGCGGTAGGTGCTGGGGTGATGAGGGGTGGTAGGTGCTGGGCTGATGAGGGGTGATAGGTGCTGGGGTGAAGAGAGACGGTAGGTGCTGGGGTGAAAAGAGGCGGTAGGTGCTGGGGTGAAGAGAGGCGGTAGGTGCTGGGGTGAAGAGAGGTGGTAGGTGCTGGGTAGAAGAGAGGCGGTAGGTGTTGGGGTAAAGAGAGGCGGCAGGTGTTGGGGTGAAGAGAGGTGGTAGGTGCTGGTTTGAAAATATGTGGTAGGTTCTTCGGTAAAGAGAGGTGGTAGGTGCTGGGGTGAAGAGATTTAGTCGGTTCTGGGGTGAACAAGTGAAGAGAGGCAGTAGGTGCTGGGGTGAAGTTAGGTTGTAGCTGCTGGGGTGAAGAGAGGTGGTAGGTGCTGGGGTGAAGAGAGGTGGTAGGTACTTGGGGTGAAGAGAGGTGGTAGGTACTTGGGGTGAAGAGAGGTGGTAGGTGCTGGGGTGTTGAGAGGTGGTAAGTGCTGGGGTGTTGAGAGGTGGTAGGTGTTGGGGTGAATGAGTGAATAGAGGCAGTAGGTGCTGGGGTGAAGAGAGGTGGTAGGTGCTGGGGTGAAGAGATGTGCTAGGGTGAAGAGAGGTGGTAGGTGCTGGGGCGAAAGAGTGAAGTGAGGCGGTAGGTGCTGGGGTGATGAGGGGTGGTAGGTGCTGGGCTGATGAGGGGTGGTAGGTGTTGGGGTGAAGAGAGGTGGTAGGTGCTGGGGTGAAGAGAGGTGGTAGGTGCTGGGGTGAAGAGACGTGGTAGGTGCTGGGGTGAGGAGAGGTGGTAGGTGCTGGGGTGAATAGAGGTGGTAGGTGCTGGGGTGAACGGGTGAAGAGAGGCAGTAGGTGCTAGGTTGAAGAGAGGCGGTAGGTGCTGGAGTGAAGAGAGGCGGTAGGTGTTGGGGTGAAGAGAGGTGGTAGGTGCTGGGGCGAAGAGAGGTGGTAGGTGCTGGGGTGAATGAGTGAAGAGAGGCGGTAGGTGCTGGGGTGAAGAGAGGTTGTAGGTGCTGGTGTGAAGAGAGGTGGTAGGTGCTGGGGTGAAGAGAGTTGGTAGGTGCTGGGGTGAAGAGAGGTGGTAGGGGTGAAGAAAGTTGATAGGTGCTGGGGTGAAGAGAGGTGGTAGGTACTTGGGATGAAGAGAGGTGGTAGGTGCTGAGGTGAAGAGAGGTGGTAGGTGCTGGGGTGAGGAGAGGTGGTAGGTGCTGGGGTGAATAGAGGTGGTAGGTGCTGGGGTGAAGAGAGGTGGTAGGTGCTGGGGTGAACGAGTGAAGAGAGGCATTAAGTGCTGGAGTGAAGAGGTTGTAGGTGCTGGGGTGAAGATTGGTTGTAGGTGCTAGGGTGAAGAGAGGTGGTAGGTGCTGGGGTGAAGAGAGGTGGTAGTTACTTGGGGTGAAGAGAGGTGGAGAGTGCTGGGTGAAGAGAGGTGGTAGGTGCTGGGGTGAACGGTTGAAGAGAGGCAGTAGGTGCTGGGGTGAAGAGAGGTGGTAGGTGCTGGGGTGAAGAGAGGTGGTAGGTGCTAGGGTGAACGGGTGAAGAGAGGCGGTAGGTGCTGGGATGAAGAGAGGCGGTAGGTGCTGGGTGAAGAGAGGTGGTAGGTGCTGGGAAGAAGGGAGGTGGCAGGTGCTGGGGTGAACGGGTGAAGAAAGGTGGTAGGTGCTGGGGTGAAGAGAGGCGGTAGGTGCTGCGGTGAAGAGAGGCGGTAGGTGCTGGGGTGAAGAGAGGCGGTAGGTGCTGGGGTGAAGAGAGGTGGTAGGTGCTGTGGTGTTGAGAGGTGGTAGGTGTTGGGGTGAATGGATGAAGAGAGGCAGTAGGTACTGGGGTGAAGAGAGGTGGTAGGTGCTGGGTTGAAGAGAGGTGCTAGGGTGAAGAGAGGTGATAGGTGCTGGGGTGAAGAGATTTAGTAGGTCAGTTCTGGGGTGAACGAGTGAAGAGAGGCGGTAGGTGCTGGGGTGAAGAGAGGTGGTAGGTGCTGGGGTGAAGAGAGGTGGTAGGTGCTGGGTTGAAAATATGTGGTAGGTTCTGCGGTAAAGAGAGGTGGTAGGTGGTAGGTGCTGGGGTGAAGAGATTTAGTAGGTTCTGGGGTGAACGAGTGAAGAGAGGTAGTAGGTGCTGGGGTGAAGTTAGGTTGTAGGTGCTGGGGTGAAGAGAGGTGGTAGGTGCTGGTGTGAAGAGAGGCGGTAGGTGCTGGGGTGAAGAGGTGGTAGGTACTTGGGGTGAAGAGAGGTGGTAGGTGCTGGGGTGTTGAGAGGTGGTCGGTGCTGGGGTGTTGAGAGGTGGTAGGTTTTGGGGTGAATGGGTGAATAGAGGCAGTAGGTGCTGGGGTCAAGAGAGGTGGTAGGTGCTGGGGTGAAGAGTGGTGCTAGGGTGAAGAGAGGTGGTAGGGGCTGGGGTGAAGAGAAGTGGTAGGTGCTGGGGTGAAAGAGTGAATTGAGGCGCGGTAGGTGCTGGGGTGATGAGGGGTGGTAGGTGCTGGGCTGACGAGGGGTAGTAGGTGTTGGGGTGAAGAGAGGAGGTAGGTGCTGGGGTGAACGGGTGAAGAGAGGCGGTAGGTGCTAGGTTGAAGAGAGGCGGTAGGTGCTGGGGTGAAGAGAGGCGGTAGGTGCTGGGGTGAAGAGAGGCGGTAGGAGTTGGGGTGAAGAGAGGTGGTAGGTGCTGGGGTGAAGAGAGGTGATAGGTGCTGGGGTGAAGAGAGGTGGTAGGTGCTGGGGTGAAGAGCGGTGCTAGGTGCTGGGGTGAACGAGTGAAGAGAGGCGGTAGGTGCTGAGGTGAAGAGAGGTTGTAGGTGCTGGTGTGAAGAGAGGTTGTAGGTTTTGGGGTGAAGAGAGGTGGTAGGTGCTGGGGTGAAGAGAGGTGGTAGGTGCTGGGGTGAAGAGACTTGGTAGGTGCTGGGGTGAAGAGAGGTGGTAGGTACTTGGGGTGAAGAGAGGTGGTAGGTGCTGAGGTGAAGAGAGGTGGTAGGTGCCGGGGTGAGGAGAGGTGGTAGGTGCTGGGGTAAATGGGTGAAGAGAGGCGGTAGGTGCTGGGGTGAAGAGAGGCGATAGGTGCTGGGTGAAGAGAGATGGTAGGTGCTGGGGAGAAGAGAGGCGGTAGGTGCTGGGGTGAAGAGAGGCGGTAGGTGCTGGGGTGAAGAGATGCGGTAGGTGCTGGGGTGAAGATAGGCGGTAGGTGCTGGGGTGAAGAGAGGTGGTAGGTGCTGGGGTAAAGATATGTGGTAGGTTCTGCAGTGAAGAGAGGTGGTAGATGATAGGTGCTAGGGTGAGGAGAGGCGGTAGGTGCTGGGGTGAAGAGATTTAGTAGTTCAGTTCTGGGGTGAACGAGTGAAGAGAGGCGGTAGGTGCTGGGGTGAAGAGAGGCGGTAGGTGCTGGGGTGAATAGAGGCGGTAGGTGCTGGGGTGAAGAGAGGTGGTAGGTGCTGGGGTGAAGAGAGGTGGTAGGTGCTGGGTTGAAGATATGTGGTAGGTTCTGCGGTAAAGAGAGGTGGTAGGTGGTAGGTGCTGGGGTGAAGAGATTTAGTAGGTTCGGGGTGAACGAGAGAAGAGAGGCAGTAGGTGCTGGGGTGAAGTTAGGTTGTAGGTGCTGGGGTGAAGAGAGGTGGTAGGTGCTGGTGTGAAGAGAGGCGGTAGGTGCTGGGGTGAAGAGGTGGTAGGTACTTGGGGTGAAGAGAGGTGGTAGGTGCTGGGGTGTTGAGAGGTGGTCGGTGCTGGGGTGTTGAGAGGTGGTAGGTTTTGGGGTGAATGGGTGAATAGAGGCAGTAGGTGCTGGGGTGAAGAGAGGTGGTAGGTGCTGGGGTGAAGAGAGGTGGTAGGTGCTGGGGTGAAAGAGTGAAGTGAGGCGCGGAAGGTGCTGGGGTGATGAGGGGTGGTAGGTGCTGGGCTGATGAGGGGTAGTAGGTGTTGGGGTGAAGAGAGGAGGTAGGTGCTGGGGTGAACGGGTGAAGAGAGGCGGTAGGTGCTAGGTTGAAGAGAGGCGGTAGGTGCTGGGGTGAAGAGAGGCGGTAGGTGCTGGGGTGAAGAGAGGCGGTAGGAGTTGGGGTGAAGAGAGGTGGTAGGTGCTGGGGTGAAGAGAGGTAGTAGGTGCTGGGGTGAAGAGAGGTGGTAGGTGCTGGGGTGAAGAGCGGTGCTAGGTGCTGGGGTGAACGAGTGAAGAGAGGCGGTACGTGCTGGGGTGAAGAGAGGTTGTAGGTTCTGGTGTGAAGAGAGGTTGTAGGTTTTGGGGTGAAGAGAGGTGGTAGGTGCTGGGGTGAAGAGAGGTGGTAGGTGCTGGGGTGAAGAGACTTGGTAGGTGCTGGGGTGAAGAGAGGTGGTAGGTACTTGGGGTGAAGAGAGGTGGTAGGTGCTGAGGTGAAGAGAGGCGATAGGTGCTGGGTGAAGAGAGGTGGTAGGTGCTGGGGAGAAGAGAGGTGGTAGGTGCTGGGGTGAACGGGTGTAGAGAGGCGGTAGGTGCTGGGGTGAAGAGATGCGGTAGGTGCTGGGGTGAAGAGAGGTGGTAGGGGTGAAGAAAGTTGGTAGGTGCTGGGGTGAAGAGAGGTGGTAGGTACTTGGGATGAAGAGAGGTGGTAGGTGCTGAGGTGAAGAGAGGTGGTAGGTGCTGGGGTGAGGAGAGGTGGTAGGTGCTGGGGTGAATAGAGGTGGTAGGTGCTGGGGTGAAGAGAGGTGGTAGGTGCTGGGGTGAACGAGTGAAGAGAGGCATTAAGTGCTGGAGTGAAGAGGTTGTAGGTGCTGGGGTGAAGATTGGTTGTAGGTGCTAGGGTGAAGAGAGGTGGTAGGTGCTGGGGTGAAGAGAGGTGGTAGTTACTTGGGGTGAAGAGAGGTGGAGAGTGCTGGGTGAAGAGAGGTGGTAGGTGCTGGGGTGAACGGTTGAAGAGAGGCAGTAGGTGCTGGGGTGAAGAGAGGTGGTAGGTGCTGGGGTGAAGAGAGGTGGTAGGTGCTAGGGTGAACGGGTGAAGAGAGGCGGTAGGTGCTGGGATGAAGAGAGGCGGTAGGTGCTGGGTGAAGAGAGGTGGTAGGTGCTGGGAAGAAGGGAGGTGGCAGGTGCTGGGGTGAACGGGTGAAGAAAGGTGGTAGGTGCTGGGGTGAAGAGAGGCGGTAGGTGCTGCGGTGAAGAGAGGCGGTAGGTGCTGGGGTGAAGAGAGGCGGTAGGTGCTGGGGTGAAGAGAGGTGGTAGGTGCTGTGGTGTTGAGAGGTGGTAGGTGTTGGGGTGAATGGATGAAGAGAGGCAGTAGGTACTGGGGTGAAGAGAGGTGGTAGGTGCTGGGTTGAAGAGAGGTGCTAGGGTGAAGAGAGGTGATAGGTGCTGGGGTGAAGAGATTTAGTAGGTCAGTTCTGGGGTGAACGAGTGAAGAGAGGCGGTAGGTGCTGGGGTGAAGAGAGGTGGTAGGTGCTGGGGTGAAGAGAGGTGGTAGGTGCTGGGTTGAAAATATGTGGTAGGTTCTGCGGTAAAGAGAGGTGGTAGGTGGTAGGTGCTGGGGTGAAGAGATTTAGTAGGTTCTGGGGTGAACGAGTGAAGAGAGGTAGTAGGTGCTGGGGTGAAGTTAGGTTGTAGGTGCTGGGGTGAAGAGAGGTGGTAGGTGCTGGTGTGAAGAGAGGCGGTAGGTGCTGGGGTGAAGAGGTGGTAGGTACTTGGGGTGAAGAGAGGTGGTAGGTGCTGGGGTGTTGAGAGGTGGTCGGTGCTGGGGTGTTGAGAGGTGGTAGGTTTTGGGGTGAATGGGTGAATAGAGGCAGTAGGTGCTGGGGTCAAGAGAGGTGGTAGGTGCTGGGGTGAAGAGTGGTGCTAGGGTGAAGAGAGGTGGTAGGGGCTGGGGTGAAGAGAAGTGGTAGGTGCTGGGGTGAAAGAGTGAATTGAGGCGCGGTAGGTGCTGGGGTGATGAGGGGTGGTAGGTGCTGGGCTGACGAGGGGTAGTAGGTGTTGGGGTGAAGAGAGGAGGTAGGTGCTGGGGTGAACGGGTGAAGAGAGGCGGTAGGTGCTAGGTTGAAGAGAGGCGGTAGGTGCTGGGGTGAAGAGAGGCGGTAGGTGCTGGGGTGAAGAGAGGCGGTAGGAGTTGGGGTGAAGAGAGGTGGTAGGTGCTGGGGTGAAGAGAGGTGATAGGTGCTGGGGTGAAGAGAGGTGGTAGGTGCTGGGGTGAAGAGCGGTGCTAGGTGCTGGGGTGAACGAGTGAAGAGAGGCGGTAGGTGCTGAGGTGAAGAGAGGTTGTAGGTGCTGGTGTGAAGAGAGGTTGTAGGTTTTGGGGTGAAGAGAGGTGGTAGGTGCTGGGGTGAAGAGAGGTGGTAGGTGCTGGGGTGAAGAGACTTGGTAGGTGCTGGGGTGAAGAGAGGTGGTAGGTACTTGGGGTGAAGAGAGGTGGTAGGTGCTGAGGTGAAGAGAGGTGGTAGGTGCCGGGGTGAGGAGAGGTGGTAGGTGCTGGGGTGAATGGGTGAAGAGAGGCGGTAGGTGCTGGGGTGAAGAGAGGCGATAGGTGCTGTGTGAAGAGAGATGGTAGGTGCTGGGGAGAAGAGAGGCGGTAGGTGCTGGGGTGAAGAGAGGCGGTAGGTGCTGGGGTGAAGAGATGCGGTAGGTGCTGGGGTGAAGATAGGCGGTAGGTGCTGGGGTGAAGAGAGGTGGTAGGTGCTGGGGTAAAGATATGTGGTAGGTTCTGCAGTGAAGAGAGGTGGTAGATGATAGGTGCTAGGGTGAGGAGAGGCGGTAGGTGCTGGGGTGAAGAGATTTAGTAGTTCAGTTCTGGGGTGAACGAGTGAAGAGAGGCGGTAGGTGCTGGGGTGAAGAGAGGCGGTAGGTGCTGGGGTGAATAGAGGCGGTAGGTGCTGGGGTGAAGAGAGGTGGTAGGTGCTGGGGTGAAGAGAGGTGGTAGGTGCTGGGTTGAAGATATGTGGTAGGTTCTGCGGTAAAGAGAGGTGGTAGGTGGTAGGTGCTGGGGTGAAGAGATTTAGTAGGTTCTGGGGTGAACGAGAGAAGAGAGGCAGTAGGTGCTGGGGTGAAGTTAGGTTGTAGGTGCTGGGGTGAAGAGAGGTGGTAGGTGCTGGTGTGAAGAGAGGCGGTAGGTGCTGGGGTGAAGAGGTGGTAGGTACTTGGGGTGAAGAGAGGTGGTAGGTGCTGGGGTGTTGAGAGGTGGTCGGTGCTGGGGTGTTGAGAGGTGGTAGGTTTTGGGGTGAATGGGTGAATAGAGGCAGTAGGTGCTGGGGTGAAGAGAGGTGGTAGGTGCTGGGGTGAAGAGAGGTGGTAGGTGCTGGGGTGAAAGAGTGAAGTGAGGCGCGGAAGGTGCTGGGGTGATGAGGGGTGGTAGGTGCTGGGCTGATGAGGGGTAGTAGGTGTTGGGGTGAAGAGAGGAGGTAGGTGCTGGGGTGAACGGGTGAAGAGAGGCGGTAGGTGCTAGGTTGAAGAGAGGCGGTAGGTGCTGGGGTGAAGAGAGGCGGTAGGTGCTGGGGTGAAGAGAGGCGGTAGGAGTTGGGGTGAAGAGAGGTGGTAGGTGCTGGGGTGAAGAGAGGTAGTAGGTGCTGGGGTGAAGAGAGGTGGTAGGTGCTGGGGTGAAGAGCGGTGCTAGGTGCTGGGGTGAACGAGTGAAGAGAGGCGGTACGTGCTGGGGTGAAGAGAGGTTGTAGGTTCTGGTGTGAAGAGAGGTTGTAGGTTTTGGGGTGAAGAGAGGTGGTAGGTGCTGGGGTGAAGAGAGGTGGTAGGTGCTGGGGTGAAGAGACTTGGTAGGTGCTGGGGTGAAGAGAGGTGGTAGGTACTTGGGGTGAAGAGAGGTGGTAGGTGCTGAGGTGAAGAGAGGCGATAGGTGCTGGGTGAAGAGAGGTGGTAGGTGCTGGGGAGAAGAGAGGTGGTAGGTGCTGGGGTGAACGGGTGTAGAGAGGCGGTAGGTGCTGGGGTGAAGAGATGCGGTAGGTGCTGGGGTGAAGAGAGGTGGTAGGTGCTGGGGTGAAGAGAGGTGGTAGGTGCAGGGGTAAAGATATGTGGAAGGTTCTGCGGTGAAGAGAGGTGGTAGATGATAGGTGCTAGGGTGAGGAGAGGCGGTAGGTGCTGGGGTGAAGAGAGGCGGTAGTTGCTGGGGTGAAGAGAGGTGGTTGGTGCTGGGGTGAAGAGAGACGGTAGGTGCTGGGGTGAAAAGAGGCCGTAGGTGCTGGGGTGAAGAGAGGCGGTAGGTGCTGGGGTGAAGAGAGGTGGTAGGTGCTGGGGAGAAAAGAGGCGGTAGGTGTTGGGGTAAAGAGAGGCGGTAGGTGCTGGGGTGAAGAGAGGCAGTAGGTGCTGGGGTGAAGAGAGGCGGTAGGTGCTGGGGTGAAGAGAGGCAGTAGGTGCTGGGGTGAACGAGTGAAGAGAGGCGGTAGGTGGTGGGGTGAAGAGAGGTTGTAGGTGCTGGGGTGAAGAGAGTTGGTAGGTGCTGGGGTGAACGGGTGAAGAGAAGCGGTAGGTGCTAGGTTGAAGAGAGGCGGTAGGTGCTGGGGTGAAGAGAGGCGGTAGGAGTTGGGGTGAAGAGAGGTGGTAGGTGCTGGGGTGAAGAGAGGTGGTAGGTGCTGGGGTGAAGAGAGGTGGTAGGTGCTGGGGTGAACGAGTGAAGAGAGGCGGTATGTGCTGGGGTGAAGAGAGGTTGTAGGTGCTGGTGTGAAGAGAGGTTGTAGGTTTTGGGGTGAAGAGAGGCTGCAGGTGTTGGGGTAAAGAGAGGCGGTAGGTGCTGGGGTGAAGAGAGGCAGTAGGTGCTGGGGTGAAGAGAGGTGGTAGGTGCTGGGGTGAAGAGAGGCGGTAGGTGCTGGGGTGAATAGAGGCGGTAGGTGCTGGGGTGAAGAGAGGTGATATGTGCTGGAGTGATGAGAGGCGGTAGGTGCTGGGGTGAAGAGAGGTGGTAGGTGCTGGGGTGTGGAGAGGTGGTAGGTGTTGGAGTGAATGGGTGAAGAGAGGTAGTAGGTGCTGGGGTGAGGAGAGGTGGTAGGTGCTGAGTTGAAGAGAGGTGCTAGGGTGAAGACAGGTGGTAGGTGCTGAGGTGAAGAGATGTCGTAGGTTCTGGGGTGAAGAGACTTGGTAGGTGCTGGGGTGAAGAGAGGTGGTAGGTACTTGGGGTGAAGAGAGGTGGTAGGTGCTGAGGTGAAGAGAGGTGGTAGGTGCTGGGGTGAGGAGAGGTGGTAGGTGCTGGGGTGAATGGTTGAAGAGAGGCGGTAGGTGCTGGGGTGAAGAGAGGCGATAGGTGCTGGGTGAAGAGAGGTGGTAGGTGCTGGGGTAAAGATGTGTGGAAGGTTCTGCGGTGAAGAGAGGTGGTAGATGATAGGTGCTAGGGTGAGGAGAGGCGGTAGGTGCTGGGGTGAAGAGAGGCGGTAGTTGCTGGGGTGAAGAGAGGTGGTTGGTGCTGGGGTGAAAAGAGGCCGTAGGTGCTGGGGTGAAGAGAGGCCGTAGGTGCTGGGGTGAAGAGAGGTGGTAGGTGCTGGGGAGAAAAGAGGCGGTAGGTGTTGGGGTAAAGAGAGGTGGCAGGTGTTGGGGTAAAGAGAGGCGGTAGGTGCTGGGGTGAAGAGAGGCAGTAGGTGCTGGGGTGAAGAGATGCGGTAGGTGCTGGGGTGAAGAGAGGCGGTAGGTGCTGGGGTGAACGAGTGAAGAGAGGCGGTAGGTGGTGGGGTGAAGAGAGGTTGTAGGTGCTGGGGTGAAGAGAGTTGGTAGGTGCTGGGGTGAACGGGTGAAGAGAGGCGGTAGGTGCTAGGTTGAAGAGAGGCGGTAGGTGCTGGGGTGAAGAGAGGCGGTAGGTGCTGGGGTGAAGAGAGGTGGTAGGTGCTGGGGTGAAGAGAGGTGGTAGGTGCTGGGGTGAAGAGAGGTGCTAGGTGCTGGGGTGAACGAGTGAAGAGAGGCGGTACGTGCTGGGGTGAAGAGAGGTTGTAGGTGCTGGTGTGAAGAGAGGTTGTAGGATTTGGGGTGAAGAGAGGCTGCAGGTGTTGGGGTAAAGAGAGGCGGTAGGTGCTGGGGTGAAGAGAGGCAGTAGGTGCTGGGGTGAAGAGAGGTGGTAGGTGCTGGGGTGAAGAGAGGCGGTAGGTGCTGGGGTGAATAGAGGCGGTAGGTGCTGGGGTGAAGAGAGGTGATATGTGCTGGAGTGATGAGAGGCGGTGGGTGCTGGGGTGAAGAGAGGTGGTAGGTGCTGGGGTGTGGAGAGGTAGTAGGTGTTGGAGTGAATGGGTGAAGACAGGTAGTAGGTGCTGGGGTGAGGAGAGGTGGTAGGTGCTGAGTTGAAGAGAGGTGCTAGGGTGAAGACAGGTGGTAGGTGCTGAGGTGAAGAGATGTGGTAGGTTCTGGGGTGAACAAGTGAAGAGAGGCGGTAGGTGCTGGGGTGAAGAGAGGCGGTAGGTGCTGGGGTGAATAGAGGCGGTAGGTGCTGGGGTGAAGAGAGGTGGTAGGTGCTGGGGTGAAGAGAGGTGGTAGGTGCTGGGTTGAAGATATGTGGTAGGGTCTGCTGTAAAGAGAGGTGGTGGGTGGTAGGTGCTGGGTGAAGAGATTTAGTAGGTTCTGGGGTGAACGAGTGAAGAGAGGCAGTAGGTGCTGGGGTGAAGTTAGGTTGTAGGTGCTGGGGTGAAGAGAGGTGGTAGGTGCTGGGGTGAAGAGAGGTGGTAGGTGCTGGTTTGAAGATATGTGGTAGGTTCTGCGGTAAAGAGAGGTGGTAGGTGCTGGGGTGAAGAGATTTAGTAGGTTCTGGGGTGAACAAGTGAAGAGAGGAGGTAGGTTCTGAGGTGAAGAGAGGTTGTAGGTGCTGGGGTGAAGAGAGGTGATAGGTGCTGGTGTGAAGAGAGGTGGTAGGTGCTGGGGTGAAGAGAGGTGGTAGGTGCTGGTTTGAAGATATGTGGTAGGTTCTGCGGTAAAGAGAGGTGGTAGGTGCTGGGGTGAAGAGATTTAGTAGGTTCTGGGGTGAACAAGTGAAGAGAGGCAGTAGGTGCTGGGGTGAAGTTAGGTTGTAGGTGCTGCGGTGAAGAGAGGTGGTAGGTGCTGGGGTGAAGAGAGGTGGTAGGTACTTGGGGTGAAGAGAGGTGGTAGGTACTTCGGGTGAAGAGAGGTGGTAGGTGCTGGGGTGTTGAGAGGTGGTAAGTGCTGGGGTGTTGAGAGGTGGTAGGTGTTGGGGTGAATGGGTGAATAGAGGCAGTAGGTGCTGGGGTGAAGAGAGGTGGTAGGTGCTGGGGTGAAGGGAGGTGCTAGGGTGAAGAGAGGTGGTAGTTGCTGGGGTGAAAGTGTGAAGTGAGGCGGTAGGTGCTGGGGTGATGAGGGGTGGTAGGTGCTGGGCTGATGAGGGGTGGTAGGTGCTGGGGTGAAGAGAGACGGTAGGTGCTGGGGTGAAAAGAGGCGGTAGGTGCTGGGGTGAAGAGAGGCGGTAGGTGCTGGGGTGAAGAGAGGTGGTAGGTGCTGGGGAGAAGAGAGGCGGTAGGTGTTGGGGTAAAGAGAGGCGGCAGGTGTTGGGGTGAAGAGAGGTGGTAGGTGCTGGTTTGAAGATATGTGGTAGGTTCTGCGGTAAAGAGAGGTGGTAGGTGCTGGGGTGAAGAGATTTAGTAGGTTCGGGGGTGAACAAGTGAAGAGAGGCAGTAGGTGCTGGGGTGAATTTAGGTTGTAGGTGCTGGGGTGAAGAGAGGTGGTAGGTGCTGGGGTGAAGAGAGGTGGTAGGTACTTGGGGTGAAGAGAGGTGGTAGGTACTTGGGGTGAAGAGAGGTGGTAGGTGCTGGGGTGTTGAGAGGTGGTAAGTGCTGGGGTGTTGAGAGGTGGTAGGTGTTGGGGTGAATGAGTGAATAGAGGCAGTAGGTGCTGGGGTGAAGAGAGGTGGTAGGTGCTGGGGTGAAGAGAGGTGCTAGGGTGAAGAGAGGTGGTAGGTGCTGGGGTGAAAGAGTGAAGTGAGGCGGTAGGTGCTGGGGTGATGAGGGGTGGTAGGTGCTGGGCTGATGAGGGGTGGTAGGTGTTGGGGTGAAGAGAGGTAGTAGGTGCTGGGGTGAAGAGAGGTGGTAGGTGCTGGGGTGAAGAGAGGTGGTAGGTGCTGGGGTGAACGAGTGAAGAGAGGCGGTAGGTGCTGGGGTGAAGAGAGATTGTAGGTGCTGGGGTGAAAAGAGGTGGTAGGTGCTGGGGTGAACGGGTGAAGAGAGGCGGTAGGTGCTAGGTTGAAGAGAGGCGGTAGGTGCTGGAGTGAAGAGAGGCGGTAGGTGTTGGGGTGAAGAGAGGTGGTAGGTGCTGGGGCGAAGAGAGGTGGTAGGTGCTGGGGTGAACGAGTGAAGAGAGGCGGTAGGTGCTGGGGTGAAGAGAGGTTGTAGGTGCTGGTGTGAAGAGAGGTGGTAGGTGTTGAGGTGAAGAGAGGTGGTAGGTGCTGGGGTGAAGAGAGTTGGTAGGTGCTGGGGTGAAGAGAGGTGGTAGGGGTGAAGAAAGTTGGTAGGTGCTGGGGTGAAGAGAGGTGGTAGGTACTTGGGATGAAGAGAGGTGGTAGGTGCTGAGGTGAAGAGAGGTGGTAGGTGCTGGGGTGAGGAGAGGTGGTAGGTGCTGGGGTGAATAGAGGTGGTAGGTGCTGGGGTGAAGAGAGGTGGTAGGTGCTGGGGTGAACGAGTGAAGAGAGGCATTAAGTGCTGGAGTGAAGAGAAGTTGTAGGTGCTGGGGTGAAGATTGGTTGTAGGTGCTAGGGTGAAGAGAGGTGGTAGGTGCTGGGGTGAAGAGAGGTGGTAGGTGCTGGGCTGAAGATAGCTGGTAGGTGCTGGGGTGAAGAGAGGTGGTAGGTACTTGGGGTGAAGAGAGGTGGAGAGTGCTGGGTGAAGAGAGGTGGTAGGTGCCGGGGTGAACGGTTGAAGAGAGGCAGTAGGTGCTGGGGTGAAGAGAGGTGGTAGGTGCTTGGGTGAAGAGAGGTGGTAGGTGCTAGGGTGAACGGGTGAAGAGAGGCGGTAGGTGCTGGGATGAAGAGAGGCGGTAGGTGCTGGGTGAAGAGAGGTGGTAGGTGCTGGGGAGAAGGGAGGTGGCAGGTGCTGGGGTGAACGGGTGAAGAAAGGTGGTAGGTGCTGGGGTGAAGAGAGGCGGTAGGTGCTGGGATGAAGAGAGGCGGTAGGTGCTGGGGTGAAGAGAGGCGGTAGGTGCTGGGGTGAAGAGAGGTGGTAGGTGCTGCGGTGTTGAGAGGTGGTAGGTGTTGGGGTGAATGGATGAAGAGAGGCAGTAGGTACTGGGGTGAAGAGAGGTGGTAGGTGCTGGGTTGAAGAGAGGTGCTAGGGTGAAGAGAGGTGATAGGTGCTGGGGTGAAGAGATTTAGTAGGTCAGTTCTGGGGTGAACGAGTGAAGAGAGGCGGTAGGTGCTGGGGTGAATAGAGGCGGTAGGTGCTGGGGTGAAGAGAGGTGGTAGGTGCTGGGGTGAAGAGAGGTGGTAGGTGCTGGGTTGAAGATATGTGGTAGGTTCTGCGGTAAAGGAGGTGGTAGGTGGTAGGTGCTGGGGTGAAGAGATTTAGTAGGTTCTGGGGTGAACGAGTGAAGAGAGGCAGTAGGTGCTGGGGTGAAGTTAGGTTGTAGGTGCTGGGGTGAAGAGAGGTGGTAGGTGCTGGTGTGAAGAGAGGCGGTAGGTGCTGGGGTGAAGAGGTGGTAGGTACTTGGGGTGAAGAGAGGTGGTAGGTGCTGGGGTGTTGAGAGGTGGTCGGTGCTGGGGTGAAGAGTGGTGCTAGGGTGAAGAGAGGTGGTAGGTGCTGGGGTGAAAGTGTGAAGTGAGGCGCGGTTTGTGCTGGGGTGATGAGGGGTGGTAGGTGCTGGGCTGATGAGGGGTAGTAGGTGTTGGGGTGAAGAGAGGAGGTAGGTGCTGGGGTGAATGGGTGAAGAGAGGCGGTAGGTGCTAGGTTGAAGAGAGGCGGTAGGTGCTGGGGTGAAGAGAGGCGGTAGGTGCTGGGGTGAAGAGAGGCGGTAGGAGTTGGGGTGAAGAGAGGTGGTAGGTGCTGGGGTGAAGAGAGGTGGTAGGTGCTGGGGTGAAGAGAGGTGGTAGGTGCTGGGGTGAAGAGCGGTGCTGGGGTGAACGAGTTAAGAGAGGCGGTACGTGCTGGGGTGAAGAGAGGTTGTAGGTGCTGGTGTGAAGAGAGGTTGTAGGTTTTGGGGTGAAGAGAGGTGGTAGGTGCTGGGGTGAAGAGAGGTGGTAGGTGCTGGGGTGAAGAGACTTGGTAGGTGCTGGGGTGAAGAGAGGTGGTAGGTACTTGGGGTGAAGAGAGGTGGTAGGTGCTGAGGTGAAGAGAGGTGGTAGGTGCCAGGGTGAGGAGAGGTGGTAGGTGCTGGGGTGAATGGGTGAAGAGAGGCGGTAGGTGCTGGGGTGAAGAGAGGCGATTGGTGCTGGGTGAAGAGAGGTGGTAGGTGCTGGGGAGAAGAGAGGTGGTAGGTGCTGGGGTGAACGGGTGAAGAGAGGCGGTAGGTGCTGGGGTGAAGAGATGCGGTAGGTGCTGGGGTGAAGAGAGGCGGTAGGTGCTGGGGTGAAGAGAGGTGGTAGGTGCTGGGGTAAAGATATGTGGTAGGTTCTGCGGTGAAGAGAGGTGGTAGATGATAGGTGCTAGGGTGAGGAGAGGCGGTAGGTGCTGGGGTGAAGAGAGGCGGTAGTTGCTGGGGTGAAGAGAAGTGGTTGGTGCTGGGGTGAAGAGAGACGGTAGGTGCTGGGGTGAAAAGAGGCAGTAGGTGCTGGGGTGAAGAGAGGCGGTAGGTGCTGGGGTGAAGAGAGGTGGTAGGTGCTGGGGAGAAAAGAGGCGGTAGGTGTTGGGGTAAAGAGAGGTGGTAGGTGCTGGGGTGAAGAGAGGCAGTAGGTGCTGGGGTGAATAGAGGCGGTAGGTGCTGGGGTGAAGAGAGGCGGTAGGTGCTGGGGTGAACGAGTGAAGAGAGGCGGTAGGTGGTGGGGTGAAGAGAGGTTGTAGGTGCTGGGGTGAAGAGAGTTGGTAGGTGCTGGGGTGAACGGGTGAAGAGAGGCGGTAGGTGCTAGGTTGAAGAGAGGCGGTAGGTGCTGGGGTGAAGAGAGGCGGTAGGTGCTGGGGTGAAGAGAGGCGGTAGGAGTTGGGGTGAAGAGAGGTGGTAGGTGCTGGGGTGAAGAGAGGTGGTAGGTGCTGGGGTGAAGAGAGGTGCTAGGTGCTGGGGTGAACGAGTGAAGAGAGGCGGTACTTGCTGGGGTGAAGAGAGGTTGTAGGTGCTGGTGTGAAGAGAGGTTGTAGGTTTTGGGGTGAAGAGAGGCTGCAGGTGTTGGGGTAAAGAGAGGCGGTAGGTGCTGGGGTGAAGAGAGGTAGTAGGTGCTGGGGTGAAGAGAGGTGGTAGGTGCTGGGGTGAAGAGAGGCGGTAGGTGCTGGGGTGAATAGAGGCGGTAGGTGCTGGGGTGAAGAGAGGTGATATGTGCTGGAGTGATGAGAGGCGGTAGGTGCTGGGGTGAAGAGAGGTGGTAGGTGCTGGGGTGTGGAGAGGTGGTAGGTGTTGGAGTGAATGGGTGAAGAGAGGTAGTAGGTGCTGGGGTGAGGAGAGGTGGTAGGTGCTGAGTTGAAGAGAGGTGCTAGGGTGAAGACAGGTGGTAGGTGCTGAGGGGAAGAGATGTGGTAGGTTCTGGAGTGAAGAGACTTGGTAGGTGCTGGGGTGAAGAGAGGTGGTAGGTACTTGGGGTGAAGAGAGGTGGTATGTGCTGAGGTGAAGAGAGGTGGTAGGTGCCGGGGTGAGGGGAGGTGGTAGGTGCTGGGGTGAATGGGTGAAGAGAGGCGGTAGGTGCTGGGGTGAAGAGAGGCGATAGGTGCTGGGTGAAGAGAGGTGGTAGGTGCTGGGGAGAAGAGTGGTGGTAGGTGCTGGGGTGAACGGGTAAAGAGAGGCGGTAGGTGCTGGGGTGAAGAGATGCGGTAGGTGCTGGGGTGAAGAGAGGCGATAGGTGCTGGGGTGAAGAGAGGTGGTAGGTGCTGGGGTAAACATATGTGGTAGGTTCTGCGGTGAAGAGAGGTGGTAGATGATAGGTGCTAGGGTGAGGAGAGGCGGTAGGTGCTGGGGTGAAGAGAGGCGGTAGTTGCTGGGGTGAAGAGAGGTGGTTGGTGCTGGGGTGAAGAGAGACGGTAGGTGCTGGGGTGAAAAGAGGCCGTAGGTGCTGGGGTGAAGAGAGGCGGTAGGTGCTGGGGTGAAGAGAGGTGGTAGGTGCTGGGGAGAAAAGAGGCGGTAGGTGTTGGGGTAAAGAGAGGCGGCAGGTGTTGGGGTAAAGAGAGGCGGTAGGTGCTGGGGTGAAGAGAGGCAGTAGGTGCTGGGGTGAAGAGAGGCGGTAGGTGCTGGGGTGAAGAGAGGCGGTAGGTGCTGGGGTGAACGAGTGAAGAGAGGCGGTAGGTGGTGGGGTGAAGAGAGGTTGTAGGTGCTGGGGTGAAGAGAGTTGGTAGGTGCTGGGGTGAACGGGTGAAGAGAGGCGGTAGGTGCTAGGTTGAAGAGAGGCGGTAGGTGCTGGGGTGAAGAGAGGCGGTAGGTGCTGGGGTGAAGAGAGGCGGTAGGTGCTGGGGTGAAGAGAGGCGGTAGGAGTTGGGGTGAAGAGAGGTGGTAGGTGCTGGGGTGAAGAGAGGTGGTAGGTGCTGGGGTGAAGAGAGGTGCTAGGTGCTGGGGTGAACGAGTGAAGAGAGGCGGTACGTGCTGGGGTGAAGAGAGGTTGTAGGTGCTGGTGTGAAGAGAGGTTGTAGGTTTTGGGGTGAAGAGAGGCTGCAGGTGTTGGGGTAAAGAGAGGCGGTAGGTGCTGGGGTGAAGAGAGGCAGTAGGTGCTGGGGTGAAGAGAGGTGGTAGGTGCTGGGGTGAAGAGAGGCGGTAGGTGCTGGGGTGAATAGAGGCGGTAGGTGCTGGGGTGAAGAGAGGTGATATGTGCTGGAGTGATGAGAGGCGGTAGGTGCTGAGGTGAAGAGAGGTGGTAGGTGCTGGGGTGTGGAGAGGTGGTAGGTGTTGGAGTGAATGGGTGAAGAGAGGTAGTAGGTGCTGGGGTGAGGAGAGGTGGTAGGTGCTGAGTTGAAGAGAGGTGCTAGGGTGAAGACAGGTGGTAGGTGCTGAGGTGAAGAGATGTGGTAGGTTCTGGGGTGAACAAGTGAAGAGAGGCGGTAGGTGCTGGGGTGAAGAGAGGCGGTAGGTGCTGGGGTGAATAGAGGCGGTAGGTGCTGGGGTGAAGAGAGGTGGTAGGTGCTGGGGTGAAGAGAGGTGGTAGGTGCTGGGTTGAAGATATGTGGTAGGGTCTGCTGTAAAGAGAGGTGGTAGGTGGTAGGTGCTGGGGTGAAGAGATTTAGTAGGTTCTGGGGTGAACGAGTGAAGAGAGGCAGTAGGTGCTGGGGTGAAGTTAGGTTGTAGGTGCTGGGGTGAAGAGAGGTGGTAGGTGCTGGGGTGAAGAGAGGTGGTAGGTGCTGGTTTGAAGATATGTGGTAGGTTCTGCGGTAAAGAGAGGTGGTAGGTGCTGGGGTGAAGAGATTTAGTAGGTTCTGGGGTGAACAAGTGAAGAGAGGAGGTAGGTTCTGAGGTGAAGAGAGGTTGTAGGTGCTGGGGTGAAGAGAGGTGATAGGTGCTGGGGTGAAGAGAGGTGGTAGGTGCTGGGGTGAAGAGAGGTGGTAGGTGCTGGTTTGAAGATATGTGGTAGGTTCTGCGGTAAAGAGAGGTGGTAGGTGCTGGGGTGAAGAGATTTAGTAGGTTCTGGGGTGAACAAGTGAAGAGAGGCAGTAGGTGCTGGGGTGAATTTAGGTTGTAGGTGCTGGGGTGAAGAGAGGTGGTAGGTGCTGGGGTGAAGAGAGGTGGTAGGTACTTGGGGTGAAGAGAGGTGGTAGGTACTTGGGGTGAAGAGAGGTGGTAGGTGCTGGGGTGTTGAGAGGTGGTAAGTGCTGGGGTGTTGAGAGGTGGTAGGTGTTGGGGTGAATGGGTGAATAGAGGCAGTAGGTGCTGGGGTGAAGAGAGGTGGTAGGTGCTGGGGTGAAGAGAGGTGCTAGGGTGAAGAGAGGTGGTAGTTGCTGGGGTGAAAGTGTGAAGTGAGGCGGTAGGTGCTGGGGTGATGAGGGGTGGTAGGTGCTGGGCTGATGAGGGGTGGTAGGTGCTGGGGTGAAGAGAGACGGTAGGTGCTGAGGTGAAAAGAGGCGGTAGGTGCTGGGGTGAAGAGAGGCGGTAGGTGCTGGGGTGAAGAGAGGTGGTAGGTGCTGGGGAGAAGAGAGGCGGTAGGTGTTGGGGTAAAGAGAGGCGGCAGGTGTTGGGGTGAAGAGAGGTGGTAGGTGCTGGTTTGAAGATATGTGGTAGGTTCTGCGGTAAAGAGAGGTGGTAGGTGCTGGGGTGAAGAGATTTAGTAGGTTCGGGGGTGAACAAGTGAAGAGAGGCAGTAGGTGCTGGGGTGAATTTAGTTTGTAGGTGCTGGGGTGAAGAGAGGTGGTAGGTGCTGGGGTGAAGAGAGGTGGTAGGTACTTGGGGTGAAGAGAGGTGGTAGGTACTTGGGGTGAAGAGAGGTGGTAGGTGCTGGGGTGTTGAGAGGTGGTAAGTGCTGGGGTGTTGAGAGGTGGTAGGTGTTGGGGTGAATGAGTGAATAGAGGTAGTAGGTGCTGGGGTGAAGAGAGGTGGTAGGTGCTGGGGTGAAGAGAGGTGCTAGGGTGAAGAGAGGTGGTAGGTGCTGGGGTGAAAGAGTGAAGTGAGGCGGTAGGTGCTGGGGTGATGAGGGGTGGTAGGTGCTGGGCTGATGAGGGGTGGTAGGTGTTGGGGTGAAGAGAGGTAGTAGGTGCTGGGGTGAAGAGAGGTGGTAGGTGCTGGAGTGAAGAGAGGTGGTAGGTGCTGGGGTAAACGAGTGAAGAGAGGCGGTAGGTGCTGGGGTGAAGAGAGATTGTAGGTGCTGGGGTGAAGAGAGGTGGTAGGTGCTGGGGTGAACGGGTGAAGAGAGGCGGTAGGTGCTAGGTTGAAGAGAGGCGGTAGGTGCTGGAGTGAAGAGAGGCGGTAGGTGTTGGGGTGAAGAGAGGTGGTAGGTGCTGGGGCGAAGAGAGGTGGTAGGTGCTGGGGTGAACGAGTGAAGAGAGGCGGTAGGTGCTGGGGTGAAGAGAGGTTGTAGGTGCTGGTGTGAAGAGAGGTGGTAGGTGCTGGGGTGAAGAGAGTTGGTAGGTGCTGGGGTGAAGAGAGGTGGTAGGGGTGAAGAAAGTTGGTAGGTGCTGGGGTGAAGAGAGGTGGTAGGTACTTGGGATGAAGAGAGGTGGTAGGTGCTGAGGTGAAGAGAGGTGGTAGGTGCTGGGGTGAGGAGAGGTGGTAGGTGCTGGGGTGAATAGAGGTGGTAGGTGCTGGGGTGAAGAGAGGTGGTAGGTGCTGGGGTGAACGAGTGAAGAGAGGCATTAAGTGCTGGAGTGAAGAGAAGTTGTAGGTGCTGGGGTAAAGATTGGTTGTAGGTGCTAGGGTGAAGAGAGGTGGTAGGTGCTGGGGTGAAGAGAGGTGGTAGGTGCTGGGCTGAAGATAGCTGGTAGGTGCTGGGGTGAAGAGAGGTGGTAGGTACTTGGGGTGAAGAGAGGTGGAGAGTGCTGGGTGAAGAGAGGTGGTAGGTGCCGGGGTGAACGGTTGAAGAGAGGCAGTAGGTGCTGGGGTGAAGAGAGGTGGTAGGTGCTGGGGTGAAGAGAGGTGGTAGGTGCTAGGGTGAACGGGTGAAGAGAGGCGGTAGGTGCTGGGGAGAAGGGAGGTGGCAGGTGCTGGGGTGAACGAGTGAAGAGAGGTTGTAGGTTTTGGGGTGAAGAGAGGTGGTAGGTGCTGGGGTGAAGAGAGGTGGTAGGTGCTGGGGTGAAGAGACTTGGTAGGTGCTGGGGTGAAGAGAGGTGGTAGGTACTTGGGGTGAAGAGAGGTGGTAGGTGCTGAGGTGAAGAGAGGCGATAGGTGCTGGGTGAAGAGAGGTGGTAGGTGCTGGGGAGAAGAGAGGTGGTAGGTGCTGGGGTGAACGGGTGTAGAGAGGCGGTAGGTGCTGGGGTGAAGAGATGCGGTAGGTGCTGGGGTGAAGAGAGGTGGTAGGTGCTGGGGTGAAGAGAGGTGGTAGGTGCAGGGGTAAAGATATGTGGAAGGTTCTGCGGTGAAGAGAGGTGGTAGATGATAGGTGCTAGGGTGAGGAGAGGCGGTAGGTGCTGGGGTGAAGAGAGGCGGTAGTTGCTGGGGTGAAGAGAGGTGGTTGGTGCTGGGGTGAAGAGAGACGGTAGGTGCTGGGGTGAAAAGAGGCCGTAGGTGCTGGGGTGAAGAGAGGCGGTAGGTGCTGGAGTGAAGAGAGGTGGTAGGTGCTGGGGAGAAAAGAGGCGGTAGGTGTTGGGGTAAAGAGAGGCGGTAGGTGCTGGGGTGAAGAGAGGCAGTAGGTGCTGGGGTGAAGAGAGGCGGTAGGTGCTGGGGTGAAGAGAGGCAGTAGGTGCTGGGGTGAACGAGTGAAGAGAGGCGGTAGGTGGTGGGGTGAAGAGAGGTTGTAGGTGCTGGGGTGAAGAGAGTTGGTAGGTGCTGGGGTGAACGGGTGAAGAGAAGCGGTAGGTGCTAGGTTGAAGAGTGGCGGTAGGTGCTGGGGTGAAGAGAGGCGGTAGGTGCTGGGGTGAAGAGAGGTGGTAGGAGTTGGGGTGAAGAGAGGTGGTAGGTGCTGGGGTGAAGAGAGGTGGTAGGTGCTGGGGTGAATGAGTGAAGAGAGGCGGTATGTGCTGGGGTGAAGAGAGGTTGTAGGTGCTGGTGTGAAGAGAGGTTGTAGGTTTTGGGGTGAAGAGAGGCTGCAGGTGTTGGGGTAAAGAGAGGCGGTAGGTGCTGGGGTGAGGAGAGGCAGTAGGTGCTGGGGTGAAGAGAGGTGGTAGGTGCTGGGGTGAAGAGAGGCGGTAGGTGCTGGGGTGAATAGAGGCGGTAGGTGCTGGGGTGAAGAGAGGTGATATGTGCTGGAGTGATGAGAGGCGGTAGGTGCTGGGGTGAAGAGAGGTGGTAGGTGCTGGGGTGTGGAGAGGTGGTAGGTGTTGGAGTGAATGGGTGAAGAGAGGTAGTAGGTGCTGGGGTGAGGAGAGGTGGTAGGTGCTGAGTTGAAGAGAGGTGCTAGGGTGAAGACAGGTGGTAGGTGCTGAGGTGAAGAGATGTGGTAGGTTCTGGGGTGAAGAGACTTGGTAGGTGCTGGGGTGAAGAGAGGTGGTAGGTACTTGGGGTGAAGAGAGGTGGTAGGTGCTGAGGTGAAGAGAGGTGGTAGGTGCTGGGGTGAGGAGAGGTGGTAGGTGCTGGGGTGAATGGCTGAAGAGAGGCGGTAGGTGCTGGGGTGAAGAGAGGCGATAGGTGCTGGGTGAAGAGAGGTGGTAGGTGCTGGGGTAAAGATGTGTGGAAAGTTCTGCGGTGAAGAGAGGTGGTAGATGATAGGTGCTAGGGTGAGGAGAGGCGGTAGGTGCTGGGGTGAAGAGAGGCGGTAGTTGCTGGGGTGAAGAGAGGTGGTTGGTGCTGGGGTGAAAAGAGGCCGTAGGTGCTGGGGTGAAGAGAGGCCGTAGGTGCTGGGGTGAAGAGAGGTGGTAGGTGCTGGGGAGAAAAGAGGCGGTAGGTGTTGGGGTAAAGAGAGGTGGCAGGTGTTGGGGTAAAGAGAGGCGGTAGGTGCTGGGGTGAAGAGAGGCAGTAGGTGCTGGGGTGAAGAGATGCGGTAGGTGGTGGGGTGAAGAGAGGCGGTAGGTGCTGGGGTGAACGAGTGAAGAGAGGCGGTAGGTGGTGGGGTGAAGAGAGGTTGTAGGTGCTGGGGTGAAGAGAGTTGGTAGGTGCTGGGGTGAACGGGAGAAGAGAGGCGGTAGGTGCTAGGTTGAAGAGAGGCGGTAGGTGCTGGGGTGAAGAGAGGCGGTAGGTGCTGGGGTGAAGAGAGGTGGTAGGTGCTGGGGTGAAGAGAGGTGGTAGGTGCTGGGGTGAAGAGAGGTGCTAGGTGCTGGGGTGAACGAGTGAAGAGAGGCGGTACGTGCTGGGGTGAAGAGAGGTTGTAGGTGCTGGTGTGAAGAGAGGTTGTAGGATTTGGGGTGAAGAGAGGCTGCAGGTGTTGGGGTAAAGAGAGGCGGTAGGTGCTGGGGTGAAGAGAGGCAGTAGGTGCTGGGGTGAAGAGAGGTGGTAGGTGCTGGGGTGAAGAGAGGCGGTAGGTGCTGGGGTGAATAGAGGCGGTAGGTGCTGGGGTGAAGAGAGGTGATATGTGCTGGAGTGATGAGAGGCGGTGGGTGCTGGGGTGAAGAGAGGTGGTAGGTGCTGGGGTGTGGAGAGGTGGTAGGTGTTGGAGTGAATGGGTGAAGAGAGGTAGTAGGTGCTGGGGTGAGGAGAGGTGGTAGGTGCTGAGTTGAAGAGAGGTGCTAGGGTGAAGACAGGTGGTAGGTGCTGAGGTGAAGAGATGTGGTAGGTTCTGGGGTGAACAAGTGAAGAGAGGCGGTAGGTGCTGGGGTGAAGAGAGGCGGTAGGTGCTGGGGTGAATAGAGGCGGTAGGTGCTGGGGTGAAGAGAGGTGGTAGGTGCTGGGGTGAAGAGAGGTGGTAGGTGCTGGGTTGAAGATATGTGGTAGGGTCTGCTGTAAAGAGAGGTGGTAGGTGGTAGGTGCTGGGGTGAAGAGATTTAGTAGGTTCTGGGGTGAACGAGTGAAGAGAGGCAGTAGGTGCTGGGGTGAAGTTAGGTTGTAGGTGCTGGGGTGAAGAGAGGTGGTAGGTGCTGGGGTGAAGAGAGGTGGTAGGTGCTGGTTTGAAGATATGTGGTAGGTTCTGCGGTAAAGAGAGGTGGTAGGTGCTGGGGTGAAGAGATTTAGTAGGTTCTGGGGTGAACAAGTGAAGAGAGGAGGTAGGTTCTGAGGTGAAGAGAGGTTGTAGGTGCTGGGGTGAAGAGAGGTGATAGGTGCTGGTGTGAAGAGAGGTGGTAGGTGCTGGGGTGAAGAGAGGTGGTAGGTGCTGGTTTGAAGATATGTGGTAGGTTCTGCGGTAAAGAGAGGTGGTAGGTGCTGGGGTGAAGAGATTTAGTAGGTTCTGGGGTGAACAAGTGAAGAGAGGCAGTAGGTGCTGGGGTGAAGTTAGGTTGTAGGTGCTGGGGTGAAGAGAGGTGGTAGGTGCTGGGGTGAAGAGAGGTGGTAGGTACTTGGGGTGAAGAGAGGTGGTAGGTACTTCGGGTGAAGAGAGGTGGTAGGTGCTGGGGTGTTGAGAGGTGGTAAGTGCTGGGGTGTTGAGAGGTGGTAGGTGTTGGGGTGAATGGGTGAATAGAGGCAGTAGGTGCTGGGGTGAAGAGAGGTGGTAGGTGCTGGGGTGAAGGGAGGTGCTAGTGTGAAGAGAGGTGGTAGTTGCTGGGGTGAAAGTGTGAAGTGAGGCGGTAGGTGCTGGGGTGATGAGGGGTGGTAGGTGCTGGGCTGATGAGGGGTGGTAGGTGCTGGGGTGAAGAGAGACGGTAGGTGCTGGGGTGAAAAGAGGCGGTAGGTGCTGGGGTGAAGAGAGGCGGTAGGTGCTGGGGTGAAGAGAGGTGGTAGGTGCTGGGGAGAAGAGAGGCGGTAGGTGTTGGGGTAAAGAGAGGCGGCAGGTGTTGGGGTGAAGAGAGGTGGTAGGTGCTGGTTTGAAGATATGTGGTAGGTTCTGCGGTAAAGAGAGGTGGTAGGTGCTGGGGTGAAGAGATTTAGTAGGTTCGGGGGTGAACAAGTGAAGAGAGGCAGTAGGTGCTGGGGTGAATTTAGGTTGTAGGTGCTGGGGTGAAGAGAGGTGGTAGGTGCTGGGGTGAAGAGAGGTGGTAGGTACTTGGGGTGAAGAGAGGTGGTAGGTACTTGGGGTGAAGAGAGGTGGTAGGTGCTGGGGTGTTGAGAGGTGGTAAGTGCTGGGGTGTTGAGAGGTGGTAGGTGTTGGGGTGAATGAGTGAATAGAGGCAGTAGGTGCTGGGGTGAAGAGAGGTGGTAGGTGCTGGGGTGAAGAGAGGTGCTAGGGTGAAGAGAGGTGGTAGGTGCTGGGGTGAAAGAGTGAAGTGAGGCGGTAGGTGCTGGGGTGATGAGGGGTGGTAGGTGCTCGGCTGATGAGGGGTGGTAGGTGTTGGGGTGAAGAGAGGTAGTAGGTGCTGGGGTGAAGAGAGGTGGTAGGTGCTGGGGTGAAGAGAGGTGGTAGGTGCTGGGGTGAACGAGTGAAGAGAGGCGGTAGGTGCTGGGGTGAAGAGAGATTGTAGGTGCTGGGGTGAAAAGAGGTGGTAGGTGCTGGGGTGAACGGGTGAAGAGAGGCGGTAGGTGCTAGGTTGAAGAGAGGCGGTAGGTGCTGGAGTGAAGAGAGGCGGTAGGTGTTGGGGTGAAGAGAGGTGGTAGGTGCTGGGGCGAAGAGAGGTGGTAGGTGCTGGGGTGAACGAGTGAAGAGAGGCGGTAGGTGCTGGGGTGAAGAGAGGTTGTAGGTGCTGGTGTGAAGAGAGGTGGTAGGTGCTGGGGTGAAGAGAGGTGGTAGGTGCTGGGGTGAAGAGAGGTGGTAGGTGCTGGGGTGAAGAGAGTTGGTAGGTGCTGGGGTGAAGAGAGGTGGTAGGGGTGAAGAAAGTTGGTAGGTGCTGGGGTGAAGAGAGGTGGTAGGTACTTGGGATGAAGAGAGGTGGTAGGTGCTGAGGTGAAGAGAGGTGGTAGGTGCTGGGGTGAGGAGAGGTGGTAGGTGCTGGGGTGAATAGAGGTGGTAGGTGCTGGGGTGAAGAGAGGTGGTAGGTGCTGGGGTGAACAAGTGAAGAGAGGCATTAAGTGCTGGAGTGAAGAGAAGTTGTAGGTGCTGGGGTGAAGATTGGTTGTAGGTGCTAGGGTGAAGAGAGGTGGTAGGTGCTGGGGTGAAGAGAGGTGGTAGGTGCTGGGCTGAAGATAGCTGGTAGGTGCTGGGGTGAAGAGAGGTGGTAGGTACTTGGGGTGAAGAGAGGTGGAGAGTGCTGGGTGAAGAGAGGTGGTAGGTGCCGGGGTGAACGGTTGAAGAGAGGCAGTAGGTGCTGGGGTGAAGAGAGGTGGTAGGTGCTTGGGTGAAGAGAGGTGGTAGGTGCTAGGGTGAACGGGTGAAGAGAGGCGGTAGGTGCTGGGATGAAGAGAGGCGGTAGGTGCTGGGTGAAGAGAGGTGGTAGGTGCTGGGGAGAAGGGAGGTGGCAGGTGCTGGGGTGAACGGGTGAAGAAAGGTGGTAGGTGCTGGGGTGAAGAGAGGCGGTAGGTGCTGGGATGAAGAGAGGCGGTAGGTGCTGGGGTGAAGAGAGGCGGTAGGTGCTGGGGTGAAGAGAGGTGGTAGGTGCTGCGGTGTTGAGAGGTGGTAGGTGTTGGGGTGAATGGATGAAGAGAGGCAGTAGGTACTGGGGTGAAGAGAGGTGGTAGGTGCTGGGTTGAAGAGAGGTGCTAGGGTGAAGAGAGGTGATAGGTGCTGGGGTGAAGAGATTTAGTAGGTCAGTTCTGGGGTGAACGAGTAAAGAGAGGCGGTAGGTGCTGGGGTGAAGAGAGGCAGTAGGTGCTGGGGTGAATAGAGGCGGTAGGTGCTGGGGTGAAGAGAGGTGGTAGGTGCTGGGGTGAAGTGAGGTGGTAGGTGCTGGGTTGAAGATATGTGGTAGGTTCTGCGGTAAAGGAGGTGGTAGGTGGTAGGTGCTGGGGTGAAGAGATTTAGTAGGTTCTGGGGTGAACGAGTGAAGAGAGGCAGTAGGTGCTGGGGTGAAGTTAGGTTGTAGGTGCTGGGGTGAAGAGAGGTGGTAGGTGCTGGTGTGAAGAGAGGCGGTAGGTGCTGGGGTGAAGAGGTGGTAGGTACTTGGGGTGAAGAGAGGTGGTAGGTGCTGGGGTGTTGAGAGGTGGTCGGTGCTGGGGTGAAGAGTGGTGCTAGGGTGAAGAGAGGTGGTAGGTGCTGGGGTGAAAGTGTGAAGTGAGGCGCGGTTTGTGCTGGGGTGATGAGGGGTGGTAGGTGCTGGGCTGATGAGGGGTAGTAGGTGTTGGGGTGAAGAGAGGAGGTAGGTGCTGGGGTGAACGGGTGAAGAGAGGCGGTAGGTGCTAGGTTGAAGAGAGGCGGTAGGTGCTGGGGTGAAGAGAGGCGGTAGGTGCTGGGGTGAAGAGAGGCGGTAGGAGTTGGGGTGAAGAGAGGTGGTAGGTGCTGGGGTGAAGAGAGGTGGTAGGTGCTGGGGTGAAGAGAGGTGGTAGGTGCTGGGGTGAAGAGCGGTGCTGGGGTGAACGAGTGAAGAGAGGCGGTACGTGCTGGGGTGAAGAGAGGTTGTAGGTGCTGGTGTGAAGAGAGGTTGTAGGTTTTGGGGTGAAGAGAGGTGGTAGGTGCTGGGGTGAAGAGAGGTGGTAGGTGCTGGGGTGAAGAGACTTGGTAGGTGCTGGGGTGAAGAGAGGTGGTAGGTACTTGGGGTGAAGAGAGGTGGTAGGTGCTGAGGTGAAGAGAGGTGGTAGGTGCCGGGGTGAGGAGAGGTGGTAGGTGCTGGGGTGAATGGGTGAAGAGAGGCGGTAGGTGCTGGGGTGAAGAGAGGCGATTGGTGCTGGGTGAAGAGAGGTGGTAGGTGCTGGGGAGAAGAGAGGTGGTAGGTGCTGGGGTGAACGGGTGAAGAGAGGCGGTAGGTGCTGGGGTGAAGAGATGTGGTAGGTGCTGGGGTGAAGAGAGGCGGTAGGTGCTGGGGTGAAGAGAGGTGGTAGGTGCTGGGGTAAAGATATGTGGTAGGTTCTGCCGTGAAGAGAGGTGGTAGATGATAGGTGCTAGGGTGAGGAGAGGCGGTAGGTGCTGGGGTGAAGAGAGGCGGTAGTTGCTGGGGTGAAGAGAAGTGGTTGGTGCTGGGGTGAAGAGAGACGGTAGGTGCTGGGGTGAAAAGAGGCAGTAGGTGCTGGGGTGAAGAGAGGCGGTAGGTGCTGGGGTGAAGAGAGGTGGTAGGTGCTGGGGAGAAAAGAGGCGGTAGGTGTTGGGGTAAAGAGAGGTGGTAGGTGCTGGGGTGAAGAGAGGCAGTAGGTGCTGGGGTGAATAGAGGCGGTAGGTGCTGGGGTGAAGAGAGGCGGTAGGTGCTGGGGTGAACGAGTGAAGAGAGGCGGTAGGTGGTGGGGTGAAGAGAGGTTGTAGGTGCTGGGGTGAAGAGAGTTGGTAGGTTCTGGGGTGAACGGGTGAAGAGAGGCGGTAGGTGCTAGGTTGAAGAGAGGCGGTAGGTGCTGGGGTGAAGAGAGGCGGTAGGTGCTGGGGTGAAGAGAGGCGGTAGGAGTTGGGGTGAAGAGAGGTGGTAGGTGCTGGGGTGAAGAGAGGTGGTAGGTGCTGGGGTGAAGAGAGGTGCTAGGTGCTGGGGTGAACGAGTGAAGAGAGGCGGTACTTGCTGGGGTGAAGAGAGGTTGTAGGTGCTGGTGTGAAGAGAGGTTGTAGGTTTTGGGGTGAAGAGAGGCTGCAGGTGTTGGGGTAAAGAGAGGCGGTAGGTGCTGGGGTGAAGAGAGGCAGTAGGTGCTGGGGTGAAGAGAGGTGGTAGGTGCTGGGGTGAAGAGAGGCGGTAGGTGCTGGGGTGAATAGAGGCGGTAGGTGCTGGGGTGAAGAGAGGTGATATGTGCTGGAGTGATGAGAGGCGGTAGGTGCTGGGGTGAAGAGAGGTGGTAGGTGCTGGGGTGTGGAGAGGTGGTAGGTGTTGGAGTGAATGGGTGAAGAGAGGTAGTAGGTGCTGGGGTGAGGAGAGGTGGTAGGTGCTGAGTTGAAGAGAGGTGCTAGGGTGAAGACAGGTGGTAGGTGCTGAGGTGAAGAGATGTGGTAGGTTCTGGAGTGAAGAGACTTGGTAGGTGCTGGGGTGAAGAGAGGTGGTAGGTACTTGGGGTGAAGAGAGGTGGTATGTGCTGAGGTGAAGAGAGGTGGTAGGTGCCGGGGTGAGGGGAGGTGGTAGGTGCTGGGGTGAATGGGTGAAGAGAGGCGGTAGGTGCTGGGTGAAGAGAGGTGGTAGGTGCTGGGGAGAAGAGTGGTGGTAGGTGCTGGGGTGAACGGGTGAAGAGAGGCGGTAGGTGCTGGGGTGAAGAGATGCGGTAGGTGCTGGGGTGAAGAGAGGCGATAGGTGCTGGGGTGAAGAGAGGTGGTAGGTGCTGGGGTAAAGATATGTGGTAGGTTCTGCAGTGAAGAGAGGTGGTAGATGATAGGTGCTAGGGTGAGGAGAGGCGGTAGGTGCTGGGGTGAAGAGAGGCGGTAGTTGCTGGGGTGAAGAGAGGTGGTTGGTGCTGGGGTGAAGAGAGACGGTAGGTGCTGGGGTGAAAAGAGGCCGTAGGTGCTGGGGTGAAGAGAGGCGGTAGGTGCTGGGGTGAAGAGAGGTGGTAGGTGCTGGGGAGAAAAGAGGCGGTAGGTGTTGGGGTAAAGAGAGGCGGCAGGTGTTGGGGTAAAGAGAGGCGGTAGGTGCTGGGGTGAAGAGAGGCAGTAGGTGCTGGGGTGAAGAGAGGCGGTAGGTGCTGGGGTGAAGAGAGGCGGTAGGTGCTGGGGTGAACGAGTGAAGAGAGGCGGTAGGTGGTGGGGTGAAGAGAGGTTGTAGGTGCTGGGGTGAAGAGAGTTGGTAGGTGCTGGGGTGAACGGGTGAAGAGAGGCGGTAGGTGCTAGGTTGAAGAGAGGCGGTAGGTGCTGGGGTGAAGAGAGGCGGTAGGTGCTGGGGTGAAGAGAGGCGGTAGGTGCTGGGGTGAAGAGAGGCGGTAGGAGTTGGGGTGAAGAGAGGTGGTAGGTGCTGGGGTGAAGAGAGGTGGTAGGTGCTGGGGTGAAGAGAGGTGCTAGGTGCTGGGGTGAACGAGTGAAGAGAGGCGGTACGTGCTGGGGTGAAGAGAGGTTGTAGGTGCTGGTGTGAAGAGAGGTTGTAGGTTTTGGGGTGAAGAGAGGCTGCAGGTGTTGGGGTAAAGAGAGGCGGTAGGTGCTGGGGTGAAGAGAGGCAGTAGGTGCTGGGGTGAAGAGAGGTGGTAGGTGCTGGGGTGAAGAGAGGCGGTAGGTGCTGGGGTGAATAGAGGCGGTAGGTGCTGGGGTGAAGAGAGGTGATATGTGCTGGAGTGATGAGAGGCGGTAGGTGCTGAGGTGAAGAGAGGTGGTAGGTGCTGGGGTGTGGAGAGGTGGTAGGTGTTGGAGTGAATGGGTGAAGAGAGGTAGTAGGTGCTGGGGTGAGGAGAGGTGGTAGGTGCTGAGTTGAAGAGAGGTGCTAGGGTGAAGACAGGTGGTAGGTGCTGAGGTGAAGAGATGTGGTAGGTTCTGGGGTGAACAAGTGAAGAGAGGCGGTAGGTGCTGGGGTGAAGAGAGGCGGTAGGTGCTGGGGTGAATAGAGGCGGTAGGTGCTGGGGTGAAGAGAGGTGGTAGGTGCTGGGGTGAAGAGAGGTGGTAGGTGCTGGGTTGAAGATATGTGGTAGGGTCTGCTGTAAAGAGAGGTGGTAGGTGGTAGGTGCTGGGGTGAAGAGATTTAGTAGGTTCTGGGGTGAACGAGTGAAGAGAGGCAGTAGGTGCTGGGGTGAAGTTAGGTTGTAGGTGCTGGGGTGAAGAGAGGTGGTAGGTGCTGGGGTGAAGAGAGGTGGTAGGTGCTGGTTTGAAGATATGTGGTAGGTTCTGCGGTAAAGAGAGGTGGTAGGTGCTGGGGTGAAGAGATTTAGTAGGTTCTGGGGTGAACAAGTGAAGAGAGGAGGTAGGTTCTGAGGTGAAGAGAGGTTGTAGGTGCTGGGGTGAAGAGAGGTGATAGGTGCTGGTGTGAAGAGAGGTGGTAGGTGCTGGGGTGAAGAGAGGTGGTAGGTGCTGGTTTGAAGATATGTGGTAGGTTCTGCGGTAAAGAGAGGTGGTAGGTGCTGGGGTGAAGAGATTTAGTAGGTTCTGGGGTGAACAAGTGAAGAGAGGCAGTAGGTGCTGGGGTGAAGTTAGGTTGTAGGTGCTGGGGTGAAGAGAGGTGGTAGGTGCTGGGGTGAAGAGAGGTGGTAGGTACTTGGGGTGAAGAGAGGTGGTAGGTACTTGGGGTGAAGAGAGGTGGTAGGTGCTGGGGTGTTGAGAGGTGGTAAGTGCTGGGGTGTTGAGAGGTGGTAGGTGTTGGGGTGAATGGGTGAATAGAGGTAGTAGGTGCTGGGGTGAGGAGAGGTGGTAGGTGCTGAGTTGAAGAGAGGTGCTAGGGTGAAGACAGGTGGTAGGTGCTGAGGGGAAGAGATGTGGTAGGTTCTGGAGTGAAGAGACTTGGTAGGTGCTGGGGTGAAGAGAGGTGGTAGGTACTTGGGGTGAAGAGAGGTGGTATGTGCTGAGGTGAAGAGAGGTGGTAGGTGCCGGGGTGAGGGGAGGTGGTAGGTGCTGGGGTGAATGGGTGAAGAGAGGCGGTAGGTGCTGGGGTGAAGAGAGGCGATAGGTGCTGGGTGAAGAGAGGTGGTAGGTGCTGGGGAGAAGAGTGGTGGTAGGTGCTGGGGTGAACGGGTGAAGAGAGGCGGTAGGTGCTGGGGTGAAGAGATGCGGTAGGTGCTGGGGTGAAGAGAGGCGATAGGTGCTGGGGTGAAGAGAGGTGGTAGGTGCTGGGGTAAAGATATGTGGTAGGTTCTGCGGTGAAGAGAGGTGGTAGATGATAGGTGCTAGGGTGAGGAGAGGCGGTAGGTGCTGGGGTGAAGAGAGGCGGTAGTTGCTGGGGTGAAGAGAGGTGGTTGGTGCTGGGGTGAAGAGAGACGGTAGGTGCTGGGGTGAAAAGAGGCCGTAGGTGCTGGGGTGAAGAGAGGCGGTAGGTGCTGGGGTGAAGAGAGGTGGTAGGTGCTGGGGAGAAAAGAGGCGGTAGGTGTTGGGGTAAAGAGAGGCGGCAGGTGTTGGGGTAAAGAGAGGCGGTAGGTGCTGGGGTGAAGAGAGGCAGTAGGTGCTGGGGTGAAGAGAGGCGGTAGGTGCTGGGGTGAAGAGAGGCGGTAGGTGCTGGGGTGAACGAGTGAAGAGAGGCGGTAGGTGGTGGGGTGAAGAGAGGTTGTAGGTGCTGGGGTGAAGAGAGTTGGTAGGTGCTGGGGTGAACGGGTGAAGAGAGGCGGTAGGTGCTAGGTTGAAGAGAGGCGGTAGGTGCTGGGGTGAAGAGAGGCGGTAGGTGCTGGGGTGAAGAGAGGCGGTAGGTGCTGGGGTGAAGAGAGGCGGTAGGAGTTGGGGTGAAGAGAGGTGGTAGGTGCTGGGGTGAAGAGAGGTGGTAGGTGCTGGGGTGAAGAGAGGTGCTAGGTGCTGGGGTGAACGAGTGAAGAGAGGCGGTACGTGCTGGGGTGAAGAGAGGTTGTAGGTGCTGGTGTGAAGAGAGGTTGTAGGTTTTGGGGTGAAGAGAGGCTGCAGGTGTTGGGGTAAAGAGAGGCGGTAGGTGCTGGGGTGAAGAGAGGCAGTAGGTGCTGGGGTGAAGAGAGGTGGTAGGTGCTGGGGTGAAGAGAGGCGGTAGGTGCTGGGGTGAATAGAGGCGGTAGGTGCTGGGGTGAAGAGAGGTGATATGTGCTGGAGTGATGAGAGGCGGTAGGTGCTGAGGTGAAGAGAGGTGGTAGGTGCTGGGGTGTGGAGAGGTGGTAGGTGTTGGAGTGAATGGGTGAAGAGAGGTAGTAGGTGCTGGGGTGAGGAGAGGTGGTAGGTGCTGAGTTGAAGAGAGGTGCTAGGGTGAAGACAGGTGGTAGGTGCTGAGGTGAAGAGATGTGGTAGGTTCTGGGGTGAACAAGTGAAGAGAGGCGGTAGGTGCTGGGGTGAAGAGAGGCGGTAGGTGCTGGGGTGAATAGAGGCGGTAGGTGCTGGGGTGAAGAGAGGTGGTAGGTGCTGGGGTGAAGAGAGGTGGTAGGTGCTGGGTTGAAGATATGTGGTAGGGTCTGCTGTAAAGAGAGGTGGTAGGTGGTAGGTGCTGGGGTGAAGAGATTTAGTAGGTTCTGGGGTGAACGAGTGAAGAGAGGCAGTAGGTGCTGGGGTGAAGTTAGGTTGTAGGTGCTGGGGTGAAGAGAGGTGGTAGGTGCTGGGGTGAAGAGAGGTGGTAGGTGCTGGTTTGAAGATATGTGGTAGGTTCTGCGGTAAAGAGAGGTGGTAGGTGCTGGGGTGAAGAGATTTAGTAGGTTCTGGGGTGAACAAGTGAAGAGAGGAGGTAGGTTCTGAGGTGAAGAGAGGTTGTAGGTGCTGGGGTGAAGAGAGGTGATAGGTGCTGGTGTGAAGAGAGGTGGTAGGTGCTGGGGTGAAGAGAGGTGGTAGGTGCTGGTTTGAAGATATGTGGTAGCTTCTGCGGTAAAGAGAGGTGGTAGGTGCTGGGGTGAAGAGATTTAGTAGGTTCTGGGGTGAACAAGTGAAGAGAGGCAGTAGGTGCTGGGGTGAAGTTAGGTTGTAGGTGCTGGGGTGAAGAGAGGTGGTAGGTGCTGGGGTGAAGAGAGGTGGTAGGTACTTGGGGTGAAGAGAGGTGGTAGGTACTTGGGGTGAAGAGAGGTGGTAGGTGCTGGGGTGTTGAGAGGTGGTAAGTGCTGGGGTGTTGAGAGGTGGTAGGTGTTGGGGTGAATGGGTGAATAGAGGCAGTAGGTGCTGGGGTGAAGAGAGGTGGTAGGTGCTGGGGTGAAGAGAGGTGCTAGGGTGAAGAGAGGTGGTAGTTGCTGGGGTGAAAGTGTGAAGTGAGGCGGTAGGTGCTGGGGTGATGAGGGGTGGTAGGTGCTGGGCTGATGAGGGGTGGTAGGTGCTGGGGTGAAGAGAGACGGTAGGTGCTGGGGAGAAAAGAGGCGGTAGGTGCTGGGGTGAAGAGAGGCGGTAGGTGCTGGGGTGAAGAGAGGTGGTAGGTGCTGGGGAGAAGAGAGGCGGTAGGTGTTGGGGTAAAGAGAGGCGGCAGGTGTTGGGGTGAAGAGAGGTGGTAGGTGCTGGTTTGAAGATATGTGGTAGGTTCTGCGGTAAAGAGAGGTGGTAGGTGCTGGGGTGAAGAGATTTAGTAGGTTCGGGGGTGAACAAGTGAAGAGAGGCAGTAGGTGCTGGGGTGAATTTAGGTTGTAGGTGCTGGGGTGAAGAGAGGTGGTAGGTGCTGGGGTGAAGAGAGGTGGTAGGTACTTGGGGTGAAGAGAGGTGGTAGGTACTTGGGGTGAAGAGAGGTGGTAGGTGCTGGGGTGTTGAGAGGTGGTAAGTGCTGGGGTGTTGAGAGGTGGTAGGTGTTGGGGTGAATGAGTGAATAGAGGTAGTAGGTGCTGGGGTGAAGAGAGGTGGTAGGTGCTGGGGTGAAGAGAGGTGCTAGGGTGAAGAGAGGTGGTAGGTGCTGGGGTGAAAGAGTGAAGTGAGGCGGTAGGTGCTGGGGTGATGAGGGGTGGTAGGTGCTGGGCTGATGAGGGGTGGTAGGTGTTGGGGTGAAGAGAGGTAGTAGGTGCTGGGGTGAAGAGAGGTGGTAGGTGCTGGGGTGAAGAGAGGTGGTAGGTGCTGGGGTGAACGAGTGAAGAGAGGCGGTAGGTGCTGGGGTGAAGAGAGATTGTAGGTGCTGGGGTGAAGAGAGGTGGTAGGTGCTGGGGTGAACGGGTGAAGAGAGGCGGTAGGTGCTAGGTTGAAGAGAGGCGGTAGGTGCTGGAGTGAAGAGAGGCGGTAGGTGTTGGGGTGAAGAGAGGTGGTAGGTGCTGGGGCGAAGAGAGGTGGTAGGTGCTGGGGTGAACGAGTGAAGAGAGGCGGTAGGTGCTGGGGTGAAGAGAGGTTGTAGGTGCTGGTGTGAAGAGAGGTGGTAGGTGCTGGGGTGAAGAGAGTTGGTAGGTGCTGGGGTGAAGAGAGGTGGTAGGGGTGAAGAAAGTTGGTAGGTGCTGGGGTGAAGAGAGGTGGTAGGTACTTGGGATGAAGAGAGGTGGTAGGTGCTGAGGTGAAGAGAGGTGGTAGGTGCTGGGGTGAGGAGAGGGGGTAGGTGCTGGGGTGAATAGAGGTGGTAGGTGCTGGGGTGAAGAGAGGTGGTAGGTGCTGGGGTGAACGAGTGAAGAGAGGCATTAAGTGCTGGAGTGAAGAGAAGTTGTAGGTGCTGGGGTAAAGATTGGTTGTAGGTGCTAGGGTGAAGAGAGGTGGTAGGTGCTGGGGTGAAGAGAGGTGGTAGGTGCTGGGCTGAAGATAGCTGGTAGGTGCTGGGGTGAAGAGAGGTGGTAGGTACTTGGGGTGAAGAGAGGTGGAGAGTGCTGGGTGAAGAGAGGTGGTAGGTGCCGGGGTGAACGGTTGAAGAGAGGCAGTAGGTGCTGGGGTGAAGAGAGGTGGTAGGTGCTGGGGTGAAGAGAGGTGGTAGGTGCTAGGGTGAACGGGTGAAGAGAGGCGGTAGGTGCTGGGGAGAAGGGAGGTGGCAGGTGCTGGGGTGAACGAGTGAAGAGAGGTTGTAGGTTTTGGGGTGAAGAGAGGTGGTAGGTGCTGGGGTGAAGAGAGGTGGTAGGTGCTGGGGTGAAGAGACTTGGTAGGTGCTGGGGTGAAGAGAGGTGGTAGGTACTTGGGGTGAAGAGAGGTGGTAGGTGCTGAGGTGAAGAGAGGCGATAGGTGCTGGGTGAAGAGAGGTGGTAGGTGCTGGGGAGAAGAGAGGTGGTAGGTGCTGGGGTGAACGGGTGTAGAGAGGCGGTAGGTGCTGGGGTGAAGAGATGCGGTAGGTGCTGGGGTGAAGAGAGGTGGTAGGTGCTGGGGTGAAGAGAGGTGGTAGGTGCAGGGGTAAAGATATGTGGAAGGTTCTGCGGTGAAGAGAGGTGGTAGATGATAGGTGCTAGGGTGAGGAGAGGCGGTAGGTGCTGGGGTGAAGAGAGGCGGTAGTTGCTGGGGTGAAGAGAGGTGGTTGGTGCTGGGGTGAAGAGAGACGGTAGGTGCTGGGGTGAAAAGAGGCCGTAGGTGCTGGGGTGAAGAGAGGCGGTAGGTGCTGGGGTGAAGAGAGGTGGTAGGTGCTGGGGAGAAAAGAGGCGGTAGGTGTTGGGGTAAAGAGAGGCGGTAGGTGCTGGGGTGAAGAGAGGCAGTAGGTGCTGGGGTGAAGAGAGGCGGTAGGTGCTGGGGTGAAGAGAGGCAGTAGGTGCTGGGGTGAACGAGTGAAGAGAGGCGGTAGGTGGTGGGGTGAAGAGAGGTTGTAGGTGCTGGGGTGAAGAGAGTTGGTAGGTGCTGGGGTGAACGGGTGAAGAGAAGCGGTAGGTGCTAGGTTGAAGAGAGGCGGTAGGTGCTGGGGTGAAGAGAGGCGGTAGGTGCTGGGGTGAAGAGAGGCGGTAGGAGTTGGGGTGAAGAGAGGTGGTAGGTGCTGGGGTGAAGAGAGGTGGTAGGTGCTGGGGTGAAGAGAGGTGGTAGGTGCTGGGGTGAACGAGTGAAGAGAGGAGGTATGTGCTGGGGTGAAGAGAGGTTGTAGGTGCTGGTGTGAAGAGAGGTTGTAGGTTTTGGGGTGAAGAGAGGCTGCAGGTGTTGGGGTAAAGAGAGGCGGTAGGTGCTGGGGTGAAGAGAGGCAGTAGGTGCTGGGGTGAAGAGAGGTGGTAGGTGCTGGGGTGAAGAGAGGCGGTAGGTGCTGGGGTGAATAGAGGCGGTAGGTGCTGGGGTGAAGAGAGGTGATATGTGCTGGAGTGATGAGAGGCGGTAGGTGCTGGGGTGAAGAGAGGTGGTAGGTGCTGGGGTGTGGAGAGGTGGTAGGTGTTGGAGTGAATGGGTGAAGAGAGGTAGTAGGTGCTGGGGTGAGGAGAGGTGGTAGGTGCTGAGTTGAAGAGAGGTGCTAGGGTGAAGACAGGTGGTAGGTGCTGAGGTGAAGAGATGTGGTAGGTTCTGGGGTGAAGAGACTTGGTAGGTGCTGGGGTGAAGAGAGGTGGTAGGTACTTGGGGTGAAGAGAGGTGGTAGGTGCTGAGGTGAAGAGAGGTGGTAGGTGCTGGGGTGAGGAGAGGTGGTAGGTGCTGGGGTGAATGGTTGAAGAGAGGCGGTAGGTGCTGGGGTGAAGAGAGGCGATAGGTGCTGGGTGAAGAGAGGTGGTAGGTGCTGGGGTAAAGATGTGTGGAAGGTTCTGCGGTGAAGAGAGGTGGTAGATGATAGGTGCTAGGGTGAGGAGAGGCGGTAGGTGCTGGGGTGAAGAGAGGCGGTAGTTGCTGGGGTGAAGAGAGGTGGTTGGTGCTGGGGTGAAAAGAGGCCGTAGGTGCTGGGGTGAAGAGAGGCCGTAGGTGCTGGGGTGAAGAGAGGTGGTAGGTGCTGGGGAGAAAAGAGGCGGTAGGTGTTGGGGTAAAGAGAGGTGGCAGGTGTTGGGGTAAAGAGAGGCGGTAGGTGCTGGGGTGAAGAGAGGCAGTAGGTGCTGGGGTGAAGAGATGCGGTAGGTGCTGGGGTGAAGAGAGGCGGTAGGTGCTGGGGTGAACGAGTGAAGAGAGGCGGTAGGTGGTGGGGTGAAGAGAGGTTGTAGGTGCTGGGGTGAAGAGAGTTGGTAGGTGCTGGGGTGAACGGGTGAAGAGAGGCGGTAGGTGCTAGGTTGAAGAGAGGCGGTAGGTGCTGGGGTGAAGAGAGGCGGTAGGTGCTGGGGTGAAGAGAGGTGGTAGGTGCTGGGGTGAACGAGTGAAGAGAGGCGGTAGGTGCTGGGGTGAAGAGAGATTGTAGGTGCTGGGGTGAAAAGAGGTGGTAGGTGCTGGGGTGAACGGGTGAAGAGAGGCGGTAGGTGCTAGGTTGAAGAGAGGCGGTAGGTGCTGGAGTGAAGAGAGGCGGTAGGTGTTGGGGTGAAGAGAAGTGGTAGGTGCTGGGGCGAAGAGAGGTGGTAGGTGCTGGGGTGAACGAGTGAAGAGAGGCGGTAGGTGCTGGGGTGAAGAGAGGTTGTAGGTGCTGGTGTGAAGAGAGGTGGTAGGTGCTGGGGTGAAGAGAGGTGGTAGGTGCTGGGGTGAAGAGAGTTGGTAGGTGCTGGGGTGAAGAGAGGTGGTAGGGGTGAAGAAAGTTGGTAGGTGCTGGGGTGAAGAGAGGTGGTAGGTACTTGGGATGAAGAGAGGTGGTAGGTGCTGAGGTGAAGAGAGGTGGTAGGTGCTGGGGTGAGGAGAGGTGGTAGGTGCTGGGGTGAATAGAGGTGGTAGGTGCTGGGGTGAAGAGAGGTGGTAGGTGCTGGGGTGAACGAGTGAAGAGAGGCATTAAGTGCTGGAGTGAAGAGAAGTTGTAGGTGCTGGGGTGAAGATTGGTTGTAGGTGCTAGGGTGAAGAGAGGTGGTAGGTGCTGGGGTGAAGAGAGGTGGTAGGTGCTGGGCTGAAGATAGCTGGTAGGTGCTGGGGTGAAGAGAGGTGGTAGGTACTTGGGGTGAAGAGAGGTGGAGAGTGCTGGGTGAAGAGAGGTGGTAGGTGCCGGGGTGAACGGTTGAAGAGAGGCAGTAGGTGCTGGGGTGAAGAGAGGTGGTAGGTGCTTGGGTGAAGAGAGGTGGTAGGTGCTAGGGTGAACGGGTGAAGAGAGGCGGTAGGTGCTGGGATGAAGAGAGGCGGTAGGTGCTGGGTGAAGAGAGGTGGTAGGTGCTGGGGAGAAGGGAGGTGGCAGGTGCTGGGGTGAACGGGTGAAGAAAGGTGGTAGGTGCTGGGGTGAAGAGAGGCGGTAGGTGCTGGGATGAAGAGAGGCGGTAGGTGCTGGGGTGAAGAGAGGCGGTAGGTGCTGGGGTGAAGAGAGGTGGTAGGTGCTGCGGTGTTGAGAGGTGGTAGGTGTTGGGGTGAATGGATGAAGAGAGGCAGTAGGTACTGGGGTGAAGAGAGGTGGTAGGTGCTGGGTTGAAGAGAGGTGCTAGGGTGAAGAGAGGTGATAGGTGCTGGGGTGAAGAGATTTAGTAGGTCAGTTCTGGGGTGAACGAGTGAAGAGAGGCGGTAGGTGCTGGGGTGAAGAGAGGCAGTAGGTGCTGGGGTGAATAGAGGCGGTAGGTGCTGGGGTGAAGAGAGGTGGTAGGTGCTGGGTTGAAGATATGTGGTAGGTTCTGCGGTAAAGGAGGTGGTAGGTGGTAGGTGCTGGGGTGAAGAGATTTAGTAGGTTCTGGGGTGAACGAGTGAAGAGAGGCAGTAGGTGCTGGGGTGAAGTTAGGTTGTAGGTGCTGGGGTGAAGAGAGGTGGTAGGTCCTGGTGTGAAGAGAGGCGGTAGGTGCTGGGGTGAAGAGGTGGTAGGTACTTGGGGTGAAGAGAGGTGGTAGGTGCTGGGGTGTTGAGAGGTGGTCGGTGCTGGGGTGAAGAGTGGTGCTAGGGTGAAGAGAGGTGGTAGGTGCTGGGGTGAAAGTGTGAAGTGAGGCGCGGTTTGTGCTGGGGTGATGAGGGGTGGTAGGTGCTGGGCTGATGAGGGGTAGTAGGTGTTGGGGTGAAGAGAGGAGGTAGGTGCTGGGGTGAACGGGTGAAGAGAGGCGGTAGGTGCTAGGTTGAAGAGAGGCGGTAGGTGCTGGGGTGAAGAGAGGCGGTAGGTGCTGGGGTGAAGAGAGGCGGTAGGAGTTGGGGTGAAGAGAGGTGGTAGGTGCTGGGGTGAAGAGAGGTGGTAGGTGCTGGGGTGAAGAGAGGTGGTAGGTGCTGGGGTGAAGAGCGGTGCTGGGGTGAACGAGTGAAGAGAGGCGGTACGTGCTGGGGTGAAGAGAGGTTGTAGGTGCTGGTGTGAAGAGAGGTTGTAGGTTTTGGGGTGAAGAGAGGTGGTAGGTGCTGGGGTGAAGAGAGGTGGTAGGTGCTGGGGTGAAGAGACTTGGTAGGTGCTGGGGTGAAGAGAGGTGGTAGGTACTTGGGGTGAAGAGAGGTGGTAGGTGCTGAGGTGAAGAGAGGTGGTAGGTGCCGGGGTGAGGAGAGGTGGTAGGTGCTGGGGTGAATGGGTGAAGAGAGGCGGTAGGTGCTGGGGTGAAGAGAGGCGATTGGTGCTGGGTGAAGAGAGGTGGTAGGTGCTGGGGAGAAGAGAGGTGGTAGGTGCTGGGGTGAACGGGTGAAGAGAGGCGGTAGGTGCTGGGGTGAAGAGATGCGGTAGGTGCTGGGGTGAAGAGAGGCGGTAGGTGCTGGGGTGAAGAGAGGTGGTAGGTGCTGGGGTAAAGATATGTGGTAGGTTCTGCGGTGAAGAGAGGTGGTAGATGATAGGTGCTAGGGTGAGGAGAGGCGGTAGGTGCTGGGGTGAAGAGAGGCGGTAGTTGCTGGGGTGAAGAGAAGTGGTTGGTGCTGGGGTGAAGAGAGACGGTAGGTGCTGGGGTGAAAAGAGGCAGTAGGTGCTGGGGTGAAGAGAGGCGGTAGGTGCTGGGGTGAAGAGAGGTGGTAGGTGCTGGGGAGAAAAGAGGCGGTAGGTGTTGGGGTAAAGAGAGGTGGTAGGTGCTGGGGTGAAGAGAGGCAGTAGGTGCTGGGGTGAATAGAGGCGGTAGGTGCTGGGGTGAAGAGAGGCGGTAGGTGCTGGGGTGAACGAGTGAAGAGAGGCGGTAGGTGGTGGGGTGAAGAGAGGTTGTAGGTGCTGGGGTGAAGAGAGTTGGTAGGTGCTGGGGTGAACGGGTGAAGAGAGGCGGTAGGTGCTAGGTTGAAGAGAGGCGGTAGGTGCTGGGGTGAAGAGAGGCGGTAGGTGCTGGGGTGAAGAGAGGCGGTAGGAGTTGGGGTGAAGAGAGGTGGTAGGTGCTGGGGTGAAGAGAGGTGGTAGGTGCTGGGGTGAAGAGAGGTGCTAGGTGCTGGGGTGAACGAGTGAAGAGAGGCGGTACTTGCTGGGGTGAAGAGAGGTTGTAGGTGCTGGTGTGAACAGAGGTTGTAGGTTTTGGGGTGAAGAGAGGCTGCAGGTGTTGGGGTAAAGAGAGGCGGTAGGTGCTGGGGTGAAGAGAGGCAGTAGGTGCTGGGGTGAAGAGAGGTGGTAGGTGCTGGGGTGAAGAGAGGCGGTAGGTGCTGGGGTGAATAGAGGCGGTAGGTGCTGGGGTGAAGAGAGGTGATATGTGCTGGAGTGATGAGAGGCGGTAGGTGCTGGGGTGAAGAGAGGTGGTAGGTGCTGGGGTGTGGAGAGGTGGTAGGTGTTGGAGTGAATGGGTGAAGAGAGGTAGTAGGTGCTGGGGTGAGGAGAGGTGGTAGGTGCTGAGTTGAAGAGAGGTGCTAGGGTGAAGACAGGTGGTAGGTGCTGAGGGGAAGAGATGTGGTAGGTTCTGGAGTGAAGAGACTTGGTAGGTGCTGGGGTGAAGAGAGGTGGTAGGTACTTGGGGTGAAGAGAGGTGGTATGTGCTGAGGTGAAGAGAGGTGGTAGGTGCCGGGGTGAGGGGAGGTGGTAGGTGCTGGGGTGAATGGGTGAAGAGAGGCGGTAGGTGCTGGGGTGAAGAGAGGCGATAGGTGCTGGGTGAAGAGAGGTGGTAGGTGCTGGGGAGAAGAGTGGTGGTAGGTGCTGGGGTGAACGGGTGAAGAGAGGCGGTAGGTGCTGGGGTGAAGAGATGCGGTAGGTGCTGGGGTGAAGAGAGGCGATAGGTGCTGGGGTGAAGAGAGGTGGTAGGTGCTGGGGTAAAGATATGTGGTAGGTTCTGCGGTGAAGAGAGGTGGTAGATGATAGGTGCTAGGGTGAGGAGAGGCGGTAGGTGCTGGGGTGAAGAGAGGCGGTAGTTGCTGGGGTGAAGAGAGGTGGTTGGTGCTGGGGTGAAGAGAGACGGTAGGTGCTGGGGTGAAAAGAGGCCGTAGGTGCTGGGGTGAAGAGAGGCGGTAGGTGCTGGGGTGAAGAGAGGTGGTAGGTGCTGGGGAGAAAAGAGGCGGTAGGTGTTGGGGTAAAGAGAGGCGGCAGGTGTTGGGGTAAAGAGAGGCGGTAGGTGCTGGGGTGAAGAGAGGCAGTAGGTGCTGGGGTGAAGAGAGGCGGTAGGTGCTGGGGTGAAGAGAGGCGGTAGGTGCTGGGGTGAACGAGTGAAGAGAGGCGGTAGGTGGTGGGGTGAAGAGAGGTTGTAGGTGCTGGGGTGAAGAGAGTTGGTAGGTGCTGGGGTGAACGGGTGAAGAGAGGCGGTAGGTGCTAGGTTGAAGAGAGGCGGTAGGTGCTGGGGTGAAGAGAGGCGGTAGGTGCTGGGGTGAAGAGAGGCGGTAGGTGCTGGGGTGAAGAGAGGCGGTAGGAGTTGGGGTGAAGAGAGGTGGTAGGTGCTGGGGTGAAGAGAGGTGGTAGGTGCTGGGGTGAAGAGAGGTGCTAGGTGCTGGGGTGAACGAGTGAAGAGAGGCGGTACGTGCTGGGGTGAAGAGAGGTTGTAGGTGCTGGTGTGAAGAGAGGTTGTAGGTTTTGGGGTGAAGAGAGGCTGCAGGTGTTGGGGTAAAGAGAGGCGGTAGGTGCTGGGGTGAAGAGAGGCAGTAGGTGCTGGGGTGAAGAGAGGTGGTAGGTGCTGGGGTGAAGAGAGGCGGTAGGTGCTGGGGTGAATAGAGGCGGTAGGTGCTGGGGTGTGGAGAGGTGGTAGGTGTTGGAGTGAATGGGTGAAGAGAGGTAGTAGGTGCTGGGGTGAGGAGAGGTGGTAGGTGCTGAGTTGAAGAGAGGTGCTAGGGTGAAGACAGGTGGTAGGTGCTGAGGGGAAGAGATGTGGTAGGTTCTGGAGTGAAGAGACTTGGTAGGTGCTGGGGTGAAGAGAGGTGGTAGGTACTTGGGGTGAAGAGAGGTGGTATGTGCTGAGGTGAAGAGAGGTGGTAGGTGCCGGGGTGAGGGGAGGTGGTAGGTGCTGGGGTGAATGGGTGAAGAGAGGCGGTAGGTGCTGGGGTGAAGAGAGGCGATAGGTGCTGGGTGAAGAGAGGTGGTAGGTGCTGGGGAGAAGAGTGGTGGTAGGTGCTGGGGTGAACGGGTGAAGAGAGGCGGTAGGTGCTGGGGTGAAGAGATGCGGTAGGTGCTGGGGTGAAGAGAGGCGATAGGTGCTGGGGTGAAGAGAGGTGGTAGGTGCTGGGGTAAAGATATGTGGTAGGTTCTGCGGTGAAGAGAGGTGGTAGATGATAGGTGCTAGGGTGAGGAGAGGCGGTAGGTGCTGGGGTGAAGAGAGGCGGTAGTTGCTGGGGTGAAGAGAGGTGGTTGGTGCTGGGGTGAAGAGAGACGGTAGGTGCTGGGGTGAAAAGAGGCCGTAGGTGCTGGGGTGAAGAGAGGCGGTAGGTGCTGGGGTGAAGAGAGGTGGTAGGTGCTGGGGAGAAAAGAGGCGGTAGGTGTTGGGGTAAAGAGAGGCGGCAGGTGTTGGGGTAAAGAGAGGCGGTAGGTGCTGGGGTGAAGAGAGGCAGTAGGTGCTGGGGTGAAGAGAGGCGGTAGGTGCTGGGGTGAAGAGAGGCGGTAGGTGCTGGGGTGAACGAGTGAAGAGAGGCGGTAGGTGGTGGGGTGAAGAGAGGTTGTAGGTGCTGGGGTGAAGAGAGTTGGTAGGTGCTGGGGTGAACGGGTGAAGAGAGGCGGTAGGTGCTAGGTTGAAGAGAGGCGGTAGGTGCTGGGGTGAAGAGAGGCGGTAGGTGCTGGGGTGAAGAGAGGCGGTAGGTGCTGGGGTGAAGAGAGGCGGTAGGAGTTGGGGTGAAGAGAGGTGGTAGGTGCTGGGGTGAAGAGAGGTGGTAGGTGCTGGGGTGAAGAGAGGTGCTAGGTGCTGGGGTGAACGAGTGAAGAGAGGCGGTACGTGCTGGGGTGAAGAGAGGTTGTAGGTGCTGGTGTGAAGAGAGGTTGTAGGTTTTGGGGTGAAGAGAGGCTGCAGGTGTTGGGGTAAAGAGAGGCGGTAGGTGCTGGGGTGAAGAGAGGCAGTAGGTGCTGGGGTGAAGAGAGGTGGTAGGTGCTGGGGTGAAGAGAGGCGGTAGGTGCTGGGGTGAATAGAGGCGGTAGGTGCTGGGGTGAAGAGAGGTGATATGTGCTGGAGTGATGAGAGGCGGTAGGTGCTGAGGTGAAGAGAGGTGGTAGGTGCTGGGGTGTGGAGAGGTGGTAGGTGTTGGAGTGAATGGGTGAAGAGAGGTAGTAGGTGCTGGGGTGAGGAGAGGTGGTAGGTGCTGAGTTGAAGAGAGGTGCTAGGGTGAAGACAGGTGGTAGGTGCTGAGGTGAAGAGATGTGGTAGGTTCTGGGGTGAACAAGTGAAGAGAGGCGGTAGGTGCTAGGGTGAAGAGAGGCGGTAGGTGCTGGGGTGAATAGAGGCGGTAGGTGCTGGGGTGAAGAGAAATGGTAGGTGCTGGGGTGAAGAGAGGTGGTAGGTGCTGGGTTGAAGATATGTGGTAGGGTCTGCTGTAAAGAGAGGTGGTAGGTGGTAGGTGCTGGGGTGAAGAGATTTAGTAGGTTCTGGGGTGAACGAGTGAAGAGAGGCAGTAGGTGCTGGGGCGAAGTTAGGTTGTAGGTGCTGGGGTGAAGAGAGGTGGTAGGTGCTGGGGTGAAGAGAGGTGGTAGGTGCTGGTTTGAAGATATGTGGTAGGTTCTGCGGTAAAGAGAGGTGGTAGGTGCTGGGGTGAAGAGATTTAGTAGGTTCTGGGGTGAACAAGTGAAGAGAGGAGGTAGGTTCTGAGGTGAAGAGAGGTTGTAGGTGCTGGGGTGAAGAGAGGTGATAGGTGCTGGTGTGAAGAGAGGTGGTAGGTGCTGGGGTGAAGAGAGGTGGTAGGTGCTGGTTTGAAGATATGTGGTAGGTTCTGCGGTAAAGAGAGGTGGTAGGTGCTGGGGTGAAGAGATTTAGTAGGTTCTGGGGTGAACAAGTGAAGAGAGGCAGTAGGTGCTGGGGTGAAGTTAGGTTGTAGGTGCTGGGGTGAAGAGAGGTGGTAGGTGCTGGGGTGAAGAGAGGTGGTAGGTACTTGGGGTGAAGAGAGGTGGTAGGTACTTGGGGTGAAGAGAGGTGGTAGGTGCTGGGGTGTTGAGAGGTGGTAAGTGCTGGGGTGTTGAGAGGTGGTAGGTGTTGGGGTGAATGGGTGAATAGAGGCAGTAGGTGCTGGGGTGAAGAGAGGTGGTAGGTTCTGGGGTGAAGAGAGGTGCTAGGGTGAAGAGAGGTGGTAGTTGCTGGGGTGAAAGTGTGAAGTGAGGCGGTAGGTGCTGGGGTGATGAGGGGTGGTAGGTGCTGGGCTGATGAGGGGTGGTAGGTGCTGGGGTGAAGAGAGACGGTAGGTGCTGGGGTGAAAAGAGGCGGTAGGTGCTGGGGTGAAGAGAGGCGGTAGGTGCTGGGGTGAAGAGAGGTGGTAGGTGCTGGGGAGAAGAGAGGCGGTAGGTGTTGGGGTAAAGAGAGGCGGCAGGTGTTGGGGTGAAGAGAGGTGGTAGGTGCTGGTTTGAAGATATGTGGTAGGTTCTGCGGTAAAGAGAGGTTGTAGGTGCTGGGGTGAAGAGATTTAGTAGGTTCGGGGGTGAACAAGTGAAGAGAGGCAGTAGGTGCTGGGGTGAATTTAGGTTGTAGGTGCTGGGGTGAAGAGAGGTGGTAGGTGCTGGGGTGAAGAGAGGTGGTAGGTACTTGGGGTGAAGAGAGGTGGTAGGTACTTGGGGTGAAGAGAGGTGGTAGGTGCTGGGGTGTTGAGAGGTGGTAAGTGCTGGGGTGTTGAGAGGTGGTAGGTGTTGGGGTGAATGAGTGAATAGAGGTAGTAGGTGCTGGGGTGAAGAGAGGTGGTAGGTGCTGGGGTGAAGAGAGGTGCTAGGGTGAAGAGAGGTGGTATGTGCTGGGGTGAAAGAGTGAAGTGAGGCGGTAGGTGCTGGGGTGATGAGGGGTGGTAGGTGCTGGGCTGATGAGGGGTGGTAGGTGTTGGGGTGAAGAGAGGTAGTAGGTGCTGGGGTGAAGAGAGGTGGTAGGTGCTGGGGTGAAGAGAGGTGGTAGGTGCTGGGGTGAACGAGTGAAGAGAGGCGGTAGGTGCTGGGGTGAAGAGAGATTGTAGGTGCTGGGGTGAAGAGAGGTGGTAGGTGCTGGGGTGAACGGGTGAAGAGAGGCGGTAGGTGCTAGGTTGAAGAGAGGCAGTAGGTGCTGGAGTGAAGAGAGGCGGTAGGTGTTGGGTTGAAGAGAGGTGGTAGGTGCTGGGGCGAAGAGAGGTGGTAGGTGCTGGGGTGAACGAGTGAAGAGAGGCGGTAGGTGCTGGGGTGAAGAGAGGTTGTAGGTGCTGGTGTGAAGAGAGGTGGTAGGTGCTGGGGTGAAGAGAGTTGGTAGGTGCTGGGGTGAAGAGAGGTGGTAGGGGTGAAGAAAGTTGGTAGGTGCTGGGGTGAAGAGAGGTGGTAGGTACTTGGGATGAAGAGAGGTGGTAGGTGCTGAGGTGAAGAGAGGTGGTAGGTGCTGGGGTGAGGAGAGGTGGTAGGTGCTGGGGTGAATAGAGGTGGTAGGTGCTGGGGTGAAGAGAGGTGGTAGGTGCTGGGGTGAACGAGTGAAGAGAGGCATTAAGTGCTGGAGTGAAGAGAAGTTGTAGGTGCTGGGGTGAAGATTGGTTGTAGGTGCTAGGGTGAAGAGAGGTGGTAGGTGCTGGGGTGAAGAGAGGTGGTAGGTGCTGGGCTGAAGATAGCTGGTAGGTGCTGGGGTGAAGAGAGGTGGTAGGTACTTGGGGTGAAGAGAGGTGGAGAGTGCTGGGTGAAGAGAGGTGGTAGGTGCCGGGGTGAACGGTTGAAGAGAGGCAGTAGGTGCTGGGGTGAAGAGAGGTGGTAGGTGCTGGGGTGAAGAGAGGTGGTAGGTGCTAGGGTGAACGGGTGAAGAGAGGCGGTAGGTGCTGGGGAGAAGGGAGGTGGCAGGTGCTGGGGTGAACGGGTGAAGAAAGGTGGTAGGTGCTGGGGTGAAGAGAGGCGGTAGGTGCTGGGGTGAAGAGAGGCGGTAGGTGCTGGGGTGAAGAGAGGCGGTAGGTGCTGGGGTGAAGAGAGGTGGTAGGTGCTGCGGTGTTGAGAGGTGGTAGGTGTTGGGGTGAATGGATGAAGAGAGGCAGTAGGTACTGGGGTGAAGAGAGGTGGTAGGTGCTGGGTTGAAGAGAGGTGCTAGGGTGAAGAGAGGTGATAGGTGCTGGGGTGAAGAGATTTAGTAGGTCAGTTCTGGGATGAACGAGTGAAGAGAGGCGGTAGGTGCTGGGGTGAAGAGAGGCGGTAGGTGCTGGGGTGAATAGAGGCGGTAGGTGCTGGGGTGAAGAGAGGTGGTAGGTGCTGGGGTGAAGAGAGGTGGTAGGTGCTGGGTTGAAGATATGTGGTAGGTTCTGCGGTAAAGAGAGGTGGTAGGTGGTAGGTGCTGGGGTGAAGAGATTTAGTAGGTTCTGGGGTGAACGAGTGAAGAGAGGCAGTAGGTGCTGGGGTGAAGTTAGGTTGTAGGTGCTGGGGTGAAGAGAGGTGGTAGGTGCTGGTGTGAAGAGAGGCGGTAGGTGCTGGGGTGAAGAGGTGGTAGGTACTTGGGGTGAAGAGAGGTGGTAGGTGCTGGGGTGTTGAGAGGTGGTCGGTGCTGGGGTGAAGAGTGGTGCTAGGGTGAAGAGAGGTGGTAGGTGCTGGGGTGAAAGAGTGAAGTGAGGCGCGGTAGGTGCTGGGGTGATGAGGGGTGGTAGGTGCTGGGCTGATGAGGGGTAGTAGGTGTTGGGGTGAAGAGAGGAGGTAGGTGCTGGGGTGAACGGGTGAAGAGAGGCGGTAGGTGCTAGGTTGAAGAGAGGCGGTAGGTGCTGGGGTGAAGAGAGGCGGTAAGTGCTGGGGTGAAGAGAGGCGGTAGGAGTTGGGGTGAAGAGAGGTGGTAGGTGCTGGAGTGAAGAGAGGTGGTAGGTGCTGGGGTGAAGAGAGGTGGTAGGTGCTGGGGTGAAGAGCGGTGCTGGGGTGAACGAGTGAAGAGAGGCGGTACGTGCTGGGGTGAAGAGAGGTTGTAGGTGCTGGTGTGAAGAGAGGTTGTAGGTTTTGGGGTGAAGAGAGGTGGTAGGTGCTGGGGTGAAGAGAGGGTGTAGGTGCTGGGGTGAAGAGACTTGGTAGGTGCTGGGGTGAAGAGAGGTGGTAGGTACTTGGGGTGAAGAGAGGAGGTAGGTGCTGAGGTGAAGAGAGGTGGTAGGTGCCGGGGTGAGGAGAGGTGGTAGGTGCTGGGGTGAATGGGTGAAGAGAGGCGGTAGGTGCTGGGGTGAAGAGAGGCGATTGGTGCTGGGTGAAGAGAGGTGGTAGGTGCTGGGGAGAAGAGAGGTGGTAGGTGCTGGGGTGAACGGGTGAAGAGAGGCGGTAGGTGCTGAGGTGAAGAGATGCGGTAGGTGCTGGGGTGAAGAGAGGCGGTAGGTGCTGGGGTGAAGAGAGGTGGTAGGTGCTGGGGTAAAGATATGTGGTAGGTTCTGCGGTGAAGAGAGGTGGTAGATGATAGGTGCTAGGGTGAGGAGAGGCGGTAGGTGCTGGGGTGAAGAGAGGCGGTAGTTGCTGGGGTGAAGAGAAGTGGTTGGTGCTGGGGTGAAGAGAGACGGTAGGTGCTGGGGTGAAAAGAGGCCGTAGGTGCTGGGGTGAAGAGAGGCGGTAGGTGCTGGGTTGAAGAGAGGTGGTAGGTGCTGGAGAGAAAAGAGGCAGTAGGTGTTGGGGTAAAGAGAGGCGGTAGGTGCTGGGGTGAAGAGAGGCAGTAGGTGCTGGGGTGAATAGAGGCAGTAGGTGCTGGGGTGAAGAGAGGCGGTAGGTGCTGGGGTGAACGAGTGAAGAGAGGCGGTAGGTGGTGGGGTGAAGAGAGGTTGTAGGTGCTGGGGTGAAGAGAGTTGGTAGGTGCTGGGGTGAACGGGTGAAGAGAGGCGGTAGGTGCTAGGTTGAAGAGAGGCGGTAGGTGCTGGGGTGAAGAGAGGCGGTAGGTGCTGGGGTGAAGAGAGGCGGTAGGAGTTGGGGTGAAGAGAGGTGGTAGGTGCTGGGGTGAAGAGAGGTGGTAGGTGCTGGGGTGAAGAGAGGTGGTAGGTGCTGGGGTGAAGAGAGGCGGTAGGTGCTGGGGTGAAGAGAGGCGGTAGGAGTTGGGGTGAAGAGAGGTGGTAGGTGCTGGGGTGAAGAGAGGTGGTAGGTGCTGGGGTGAAGAGAGGTGCTAGGTGTTGGGGTGAACGAGTGAAGAGAGGCGGTACTTGCTGGGGTGAAGAGAGGTTGTAGGTGCTGGTGTGAAGAGAGGTTGTAGGTTTTGGGGTGAAGAGAGGCTGCAGGTGTTGGGGTAAAGAGAGGCGGTAGGTGCTGGGGTGAAGAGAGGCAGTAGGTGCTGGGGTGCAGAGAGGTGGTAGGTGCTGGGGTGAAGAGAGGCGGTAGGTGCTGGGGTGAATAGAGGCGGTAGGTGCTGGGGTGAAGAGAGGTGATATGTGCTGGAGAGATGAGAGGCGGTAGGTGCTGGGGTGAAGAGAGGTGGTAGGTGCTGGGGTGTGGAGAGGTGGTAGGTGTTGGAGTGAATGGGTGAAGAGAGGTAGTAGGTGCTGGGGTGAGGAGAGGTGGTAGGTGCTGAGTTGAAGAGAGGTGCTAGGGTGAAGACAGGTGGTAGGTGCTGAGGTGAAGAGATGTGGTAGGTTCTGGGGTGAAGAGACTTGGTAGGTGCTGGGGTGAAGAGAGGTGGTAGGTACTTGGGGTGAAGAGAGGTGGTATGTGCTGAGGTGAAGAGAGGTGGTAGGTGCCGGGGTGAGGGGAGGTGGTAGGTGCTGGGGTGAATGGGTGAAGAGAGGCGGTAGGTTCTGGGGTGAAGAGAGGCGATAGGTGCTGGGTGAAGAGAGGTGGTAGGTGCTGGGGAGAAGAGAGGTGGTAGGTGCTGGGGTGAACGGGTGAAGAGAGGCGGTAGGTGCTGGGGTGAAGAGATGCGGTAGGTGCTGGGGTGAAGAGAGGCGGTAGGTGCTGGGGTGAAGAGAGGTGGTAGGTGCTGGGGTAAAGATATGTGGTAGGTTCTGCGGTGAAGAGAGGTGGTAGATGATAGGTGCTAGGGTGAGGAGAGGCGGTAGTTGCTGGGGTGAAAAGAGGCGGTAGTTGCTGGGGTGAAGAGAGGTGGTTGGTGCTGGGGTGAAGAGAGACGGTAGGTGCTGGGGTGAAAAGAGGCCGTAGGTGCTGGGGTGAAGAGAGGCGGTAGGTGCTGGGGTGAAGAGAGGCGATAGGTGCTGGGTGAAGAGAGGTGGTAGGTGCTGGGGTGAACGAGTGAAGAGAGGCGGTAGGTGGTGGGGTGAAGAGAGGTTGTAGGTGCTGGGGTGAAGAGAGTTGGTAGGTGCTGGGGTGAACGGGTGAAGAGAGGCGGTAGGTGCTAGGTTGAAGAGAGGCGGTAGGTGCTGGGGTGAAGAGAGGCGGTAGGTGCTGGGGTGAAGAGAGGCGGTAGGAGTTGGGGTGAAGAGAGGTGGTAGGTGCTGGGGTGAAGAGAGGTGGTAGGTGCTGGGGTGAAGAGAGGTGCTAGGTGCTGGGGTGAACGAGTGAAGAGAGGCGGTACGTGCTGGGGTGAAGAGAGGTTGTAGGTGCTGGTGTGAAGAGAGGTTGTAGGTTTTGGGGTGAAGAGAGGCTGCAGGTGTTGGGGTAATGAGAGGCGGTAGGTGCTGGGGTGAAGAGAGGCAGTAGGTGCTGGGGTGAAGAGAGGTGGTAGGTGCTGGGGTGAAGAGAGGCGGTAGGTGCTGGGGTGAATAGAGGCGGTAGGTGCTGGGGTGAAGAGAGGTGATATGTGCTGGAGTGATGAGAGGCGGTAGGTGCTGGGGTGAAGAGAGGTGGTAGGTGCTGGGGTGTGGAGGGGTGGTAGGTGTTGGAGTGAATGGGTGAAGAGAGGTAGTAGGTGCTGGGGTGAGAAGAGGTGGTAGGTGCTGAGTTGAAGAGAGGTGCTAGGGTGAAGACAGGTGGTAGGTGCTGAGGTGAAGAGATGTGGTAGGTTCTGGGGTGAACGAGTGAAGAGAGGCGGTAGGTGCTGGGGTGAAGAGAGGCGGTAGGTGCTGGGGTGAATAGAGGTGGTAGGTGCTGGGGTGAAGAGAGGTGGTAGGTGCTGGGGTGAAGAGAGGTGGTAGGTGCTGGGTTGAAGATATGTGGTAGGTTCTGCGGTAAAGAGAGGTGGTAGGTGGTAGGTGCTGGGGTGAAGAGATTTAGTAGGTTCTGGGGTGAACGAGTGAAGAGAGGCAGTAAGTGCTGGGGTGAAGTTAGGTTGTAGGTGCTGGGGTGAAGAGAGGTGGTAGGTGCTGGGGTGAAGAGAGGTGGTAGGTGCTGGTTTGAAGATATGTGGTAGGTTCTGCGGTAAAGAGAGGTGGTAGGTGCTGGGGTGAAGAGATTTAGTAGGTTCTGGGGTGAACAAGTGAAGAGAGGAGGTAGGTTCTGAGGTGAAGAGAGGTTGTAGGTGCTGGGGTGAAGAGAGGTGATAGGTGCTGGTGTGAAGAGAGGTGGTAGGTGCTGGGGTGAAGAGAGGTGGTAGGTGCTGGTTTGAAGATATGTGGTAGGTTCTGCGGTAAAGAGAGGTGGTAGGTGCTGGGGTGAAGAGATTTAGTAGGTTCTGGGGTGAACAAGTGAAGAGAGGCAGTAGGTGCTGGGGTGAAGTTAGGTTGTAGGTGCTGGGGTGAAGAGAGGTGGTAGGTGCTGGGGTGAAGAGAGGTGGTAGGTACTTGGGGTGAAGAGAGGTGGTAGGTACTTGGGGTGAAGAGAGGTGGTAGGTGCTGGGGTGTTGAGAGGTGGTAAGTGCTGGGGTGTTGAGAGGTGGTAGGTGTTGGGGTGAATGGGTGAATAGAGGCAGTAGGTGCTGGGGTGAAGAGAGGTGGTAGGTGCTGGGGTGAAGAGAGGTGCTAGGGTGAAGAGAGGTGGTAGTTGCTGGGGTGAAAGTGTGAAGTGAGGCGGTAGGTGCTGGGGTGATGAGGGGTGGTAGGTGCTGGGCTCATGAGGGGTGGTAGGTGCTGGGGTGAAGAGAGACGGTAGGTGCTGGGGTGAAAAGAGGCGGTAGGTGCTGGGGTGAAGAGAGGCGGTAGGTGCTGGGGTGAAGAGAGGTGGTAGGTGCTGGGGAGAAGAGAGGCGGTAGGTGTTGGGGTAAAGAGAGGCGGCAGGTGTTGGGGTGAAGAGAGGTGGTAGGTGCTGGTTTGAAGATATGTGGTAGGTTCTGCGGTAAAGAGAGGTGGTAGGTGCTGGGGTGAAGAGATTTAGTAGGTTCGGGGGTGAACAAGTGAAGAGAGGCAGTAGGTGCTGGGGTGAATTTAGGTTGTAGGTGCTGGGGTGAAGAGAGGTGGTAGGTGCTGGGGTGAAGAGAGGTGGTAGGTACTTGGGGTGAAGAGAGGTGGTAGGTACTTGGGGTGAAGAGAGGTGGTAGGTGCTGGGGTGTTGAGAGGTGGTAAGTGCTGGGGTGTTGAGAGGTGGTAGGTGTTGGGGTGAATGAGTGAATAGAGGCAGTAGGTGCTGGGGTGAAGAGAGGTGGTAGGTGCTGGGGTGAAGAGAGGTGCTAGGGTGAAGAGAGGTGGTAGGTGCTGGGGTGAAAGAGTGAAGTGAGGCGGTAGGTGCTGGGGTGATGAGGGGTGGTAGGTGCTGGGCTGATGAGGGGTGGTAGGTGTTTGGGTGAAGAGAGGTAGTAGGTGCTGGGGTGAAGAGAGGTGGTAGGTGCTGGGGTGAAGAGAGGTGGTAGGTGCTGGAGTAAACGAGTGAAGAGAGGCGGTAGGTGCTGGGGTGAAGAGAGATTGTAGGTGCTGGGGTGAAGAGAGGTGGTAGGTGCTGGGGTGAACGGGTGAAGAGAGGCGGTAGGTGCTAGGTTGAAGAGAGGCGGTAGGTGCTGGAGTGAAGAGAGGCGGTAGGTGTTGGGGTGAAGAGAGGTGGTAGGTGCTGGGGCGAAGAGAGGTGGTAGGTGCTGGGGTGAACGAGTGAAGAGAGGCGGTAGGTGCTGGGGTGAAGAGAGGTTGTAGGTGCTGGTGTGAAGAGAGGTGGTAGGTGCTGGGGTGAAGAGAGTTGGTAGGTGCTGGGGTGAAGAGAGGTGGTAGGGGTGAAGAAAGTTGGTAGGTGCTGGGGTGAGGAGAGGTGGTAGGTGCTGGGGTGAATAGAGGTGGTAGGTGCTGGGGTGAAGAGAGGTGGTAGGTGCTGGGGTGAACGAGTGAAGAGAGGCATTAAGTGCTGGAGTGAAGAGAAGTTGAAGGTGCTGGGGAGAAGATTGGTTGTAGGTGCTAGGGTGAAGAGAGGTGGTAGGTGCTGGGGTGAAGAGAGGTGGTAGGTGCTGGGCTGAAGATAGCTGGTAGGTGCTGGGGTGAAGAGAGGTGGTAGGTACTTGGGGTTAAGAGAGGTGGAGAGTGCTGGGTGAAGAGAGGTGGTAGGTGCCGGGGTGAACGGTTGAAGAGAGGCAGTAGGTGCTGGGGTGAAGAGAGGTGGTAGGTGCTGGGGTGAAGAGAGGTGGTAGGTGCTAGGGTGAACGGGTGAAGAGAGGCGGTAGGTGCTGGGGAGAAGGGAGGTGGCAGGTGCTGCGGTGAACGGGTGAAGAAAGGTGGTAGGTGCTGGGGTGAAGAGAGGCGGTAGGTGCTGGGGTGAAGAGAGGCGGTAGGTGCTGGGGTGAAGAGAGGCGGTAGGTGCTGGGGTGAAGAGAGGTGGTAGGTGCTGCGGTGTTGAGAGGTGGTAGGTGTTGGGGTGAATGGATGAAGAGAGGCAGTAGGTACTGGGGTGAAGAGAGGTGGTAGGTGCTGGGTTGAAGAGAGGTGCTAGGGTGAAGAGAGGTGATAGGTGCTGGGGTGAAGAGATTTAGTAGGTCAGTTCTGGGGTGAACGAGTGAAGAGAGGCGGTAGGTGCTGGGGTGAAGAGAGGCGGTAGGTGCTGGGGTGAATAGAGGCGGTAGGTGCTGGGGTGAAGAGAGGTGGTAGGTGCTGGGGTGAAGAGAGGTGGTAGGTGCTGGGTTGAAGATATGTGGTAGGTTCTGCGGTAAAGAGAGGTGGTAGGTGCTGGGGTGAAGAGATTTAGTAGGTTCTGGGGTGAACGAGTGAAGAGAGGCAGTAGGTGCTGGGGTGAAGTTAGGTTGTAGGTGCTGGGGTGAAGAGAGGTGGTAGGTGCTGGTGTGAAGAGAGGCGGTAGGTGCTGGGGTGAAGAGGTGGTAGGTACTTGGGGTGAAGAGAGGTGGTCGGTGCTGGGGTGAAGAGTGGTGCTAGGGTGAAGAGAGGTGGTAGGTGCTGGGGTGAAAGAGTGAAGTGAGGCGCGGTAGGTGCTGGGGTGATGAGGGGTGGTAGGTGCTGGGCTGATGAGGGGTAGTAGGTGTTGGGGTGAAGAGAGGAGGTAGGTGCTGGGGTGAACGGGTGAAGAGAGGCGGTAGGTGCTAGGTTGAAGAGAGGCGGTAGGTGCTGGGGTGAAGAGAGGCGGTAGGTGCTGGGGTGAAGAGAGGCGGTAGGAGTTGGGGTGAAGAGAGGTGGTAGGTGCTGGGGTGAAGAGAGGTGGTAGGTGCTGGGGTGAAGAGAGGTGGTAGGTGCTGGGGTGAAGAGCGGTGCTGGGGTGAACGAGTGAAGAGAGGCGGTACGTGCTGGGGTGAAGAGAGGTTGTAGGTGCTGGTGTGAAGAGAGGTTGTAGGTTTTGGGGTGAAGAGAGGTGGTAGGTGCTGGGGTGAAGAGAGGTGGTAGGTGCTGGGGTGAAGAGACTTGGTAGGTGCTGGAGTGAAGAGAGGTGGTAGGTACTTGGGGTGAAGAGAGGTGGTAGGTGCTGAGGTGAAGAGAGGTGGTAGGTGCCGGGGTGAGGAGAGGTGGTAGGTGCTGGGGTGAATGGGTGAAGAGAGGCGGTAGGTGCTGGGGTGAAGAGAGGCGATTGGTGCTGGGTGAAGAGAGGTGGTAGGTGCTGGGGAGAAGAGAGGTGGTAGGTGCTGGGGTGAACGGGTGAAGAGAGGCGGTAGGTGCTGGGGTGAAGAGATGCGGTAGGTGCTGGGGTGAAGAGAGGCGGTAGGTGCCGGGGTGAAGAGAGGTGGTAGGTGCTGGGGTAAAGATATGTGGTAGGTTCTGCGGTGAAGAGAGGTGGTAGATGATAGGTGCTAGGGTGAGGAGAGGCGGTAGGTGCTGGGGTGAAGAGAGGCGGTAGTTGCTGGGGTGAAGAGAAGTGGTTGGTGCTGGGGTGAAGAGAGACGGTAGGTGCTGGGGTGAAAAGAGGCCGTAGGTGCTGGGGTGAAGAGAGGCGGTAGGTGCTGGGTTGAAGAGAGGTGGTAGGTGCTGGAGAGAAAAGAGGCGGTAGGTGTTGGGGTAAAGAGAGGCGGTAGGTGCTGGGGTGAAGAGAGGCAGTAGGTGCTGGGGTGAATAGAGGCGGTAGGTGCTGGGGTGAAGAGAGGCGGTAGGTGCTGGGGTGAACGAGTGAAGAGAGGCGGTAGGTGGTGGGGTGAAGAGAGGTTGTAGGTGCTGGGGTGAAGAGAGTTGGTAGGTGCTGGGGTGAACGGGTGAAGAGAGGCGGTAGGTGCTAGGTTGAAGAGAGGCGGTAGGTGCTGGGGTGAAGAGAGGCGGTAGGTGCTGGGGTGAAGAGAGGCGGTAGGAGTTGGGGTGAAGAGAGGTGGTAGGTGCTGGGGTGAAGAGAGGTGGTAGGTGCTGGGGTGAAGAGAGGTGCTAGGTGTTGGGGTGAACGAGTGAAGAGAGGCGGTACTTGCTGGGGTGAAGAGAGGTTGTAGGTGCTGGTGTGAAGAGAGGTTGTAGGTTTTGGGGTGAAGAGAGGCTGCAGGTGTTGGGGTAAAGAGAGGCGGTAGGTGCTGGGGTGAAGAGAGGCAGTAGGTGCTGGGGTGAAGAGAGGTGGTAGGTGCTGGGGTGAAGAGAGGCGGTAGGTGCTGGGGTGAATAGAGGCGGTAGGTGCTGGGGTGAAGAGAGGTGATATGTGCTGGAGAGATGAGAGGCGGTAGGTGCTGGGGTGAAGAGAGGTGGTAGGTGCTGGGGTGTGGAGAGGTGGTAGGTGTTGGAGTGAATGGGTGAAGAGAGGTAGTAGGTGCTGGGGTGAGGAGAGGTGGTAGGTGCTGAGTTGAAGAGAGGTGCTAGGGTGAAGACAGGTGGTAGGTGCTGAGGTGAAGAGATGTGGTAGGTTCTGGGGTGAAGAGACTTGGTAGGTGCTGGGGTGAAGAGAGGTGGTAGGTACTTGGGGTGAAGAGAGGTGGTATGTGCTGAGGTGAAGAGAGGTGGTAGGTGCCGGGGTGAGGGGAGGTGGTAGGTGCTGGGGTGAATGGGTGAATGGGTGAAGAGAGGCGGTAGGTGCTGGGGTGAAGAGAGGCGATAGGTGCCGGGTGAAGAGAGGTGGTAGGTGCTGGGGAGAAGAGAGGTGGTAGGTGCTGGGGTGAACGGGTGAAGAGAGGCGGTAGGTGCTGGGGTGAAGAGATGCGGTAGGTGCTGGGGTGAAGAGAGGCGGTAGGTGCTGGGGTGATGAGAGGTGATAGGTGCTGGGGTAAAGATATGTGGTAGGTTCTGCGGTGAAGAGAGGTGGTAGATGATAGGTGCTAGGGTGAGGAGAGGCGGTAGGTGCTGGGGTGAAAAGAGGCGGTAGTTGCTGGGGTGAAGAGAGGTGGTTGGTGCTGGGGTGAAGAGAGACGGTAGGTGCTGGGGTGAAAAGAGGCCGTAGGTGCTGGGGTGAAGAGAGGCGGTAGGTGCTGGGGTGAAGAGAGGTGGTAGGTGCTGGGGAGAAAAGAGGCGGTAGGTGTTGGGGTAAAGAGAGGCGGCAGGTGTTGGGGTAAAGAGAGGCGGTAGGTGCTGGGGTGAAGAGAGGCAGTAGGTGCTGGGGTGAAGAGAGGCGGTAGGTGCTGGGGAGAAGAGAGGCGGTAGGTGCTGGGGTGAACGAGTGAAGAGAGGCGGTAGGTGGTGGGGTGAAGAGAGGTTGTAGGTGCTGGGGTGAAGAGAGTTGGTAGGTGCTGGGGTGAACGGGTGAAGAGAGGCGGTAGGTGCTAGGTTGAAGAGAGGCGGTAGGTGCTGGGGTGAAGAGAGGCGGTAGGTGCTGGGGTGAAGAGAGGCGGTAGGAGTTGGGGTGAAGAGAGGTGGTAGGTGCTGGGGTGAAGAGAGGTGGTAGGTGCTGGGGTGAAGAGAGGTGCTAGGTGCTGGGGTGAACGAGTGAAGAGAGGCGGTACGTGCTGGGGTGAAGAGAGGTTGTAGGTGCTGGTGTGAAGAGAGGTTGTAGGTTTTGGGGTGAAGAGAGGCTGCAGGTGTTGGGGTAAAGAGAGGCGGTAGGTGCTGGGGTGAAGAGAGGCAGTAGGTGCTGGGGTGAAGAGAGGTGGTAGGTGCTGGGGTGAAGAGAGGCGGTAGGTGCTGGGGTGAATAGAGGCGGTAGGTGCTGGGGTGAAGAGAGGTGATATGTGCTGGAGTGATGAGAGGCGGTAGGTGCTGGGGTGAAGAGAGGTGGTAGGTGCTGGGGTGTGGAGGGGTGGTAGGTGTTGGAGTGAATGGGTGAAGAGAGGTAGTAGGTGCTGGGGTGAGAAGAGGTGGTAGGTGCTGAGTTGAAGAGAGGTGCTAGGGTGAAGACAGGTGGTAGGTGCTGAGGTGAAGAGATGTGGTAGGTTCTGGGGTGAACGAGTGAAGAGAGGCGGTAGGTGCTGGGGTGAAGAGAGGCGGTAGGTGCTGGGGTGAATAGAGGCGGTAGGTGCTGGGGTGAAGAGAGGTGGTAGGTGCTGGGGTGAAGAGAGGTGGTAGGTGCTGGGTTGAAGATATGTGGTAGGTTCTGCGGTAAAGAGAGGTGGTAGGTGGTAGGTGCTGGGGTGAAGAGATTTAGTAGGTTCTGGGGTGAACGAGTGAAGAGAGGCAGTAAGTGCTGGGGTGAAGTTAGGTTGTAGGTGCTGGGGTGAAGAGAGGTGGTAGGTGCTGGGGTGAAGAGAGGTGGTAGGTGCTGGTTTGAAGATATGTGGTAGGTTCTGCGGTAAAGAGAGGTGGTAGGTGCTGGGGTGAAGAGATTTAGTAGGTTCTGGGGTGAACAAGTGAAGAGAGGCAGTAGGTACTAGGGTGAAGTTAGGTTGTAGGTGCTGGAGTGAAGAGAGGTGGTAGGTGCTGGGGTGAAGAGAGGTGGTAGGTACTTGGGGTGAAGAGAGGTGGTAGGTACTTGGGGTGAAGAGAGGTGGTAGGTGCTGGGGTGTTGAGAGGTGGTAAGTGCTGGGGTGTTGAGAGGTGGTAGGTGTTGAGGTGAATGGGTGAATAGAGGCAGTAGGTGCTGGGGTGAAGAGAGGTGGTAGGTGCTGGGGTGAAGAGAGGTGCTAGGGTGAAGAGAGGTGGTAGGTGCTGGGGTGAAAGAGTGAAGTGAGGCGGTAGGTGCTGGGGTGATGAGGGGTGGTAGGTGCTGGGCTGATGAGGGGTGGTAGATGCTGGGGTGAAGAGAGACGGTAGGTGCTGGGGTGAAAAGAGGCGGTAGTTGTTGGGGTAAAGAGAGGCGGCAGGTGTTGGGGTGAAGAGAGGTGGTAGGAGCTGGTTTGAAGATATGTGGTAGGTTCTGCGGTAAAGAGAGGTGGTAGGTGCTGTGGTGAAGAGATTTAGTAGGTTCTGGGGTGAACAAGTGAAGAGAGGCAGTAGGTGCTGGGGTGAAGTTAGGTTGTAGGTGCTGGGGTGAAGAGAGGTGGTAGGTGCTGGGGTGAAGAGAGGTGGTAGGTGCTGGGGTGTTGAGAGGTGGTAAGTGCTGGGGTGTTGAGAGGTGGTAGGTGTTGGGGTGAATGAGTGAATAGAGGCAGTAGGTGCTGGGGTGAAGAGAGGTGGTAGGTGCTGGGGTGAAGAGAGGTGCTAGGGTGAAGAGAGGTGGTAGGTGCTGGGGTGAAAGAGTGAAGTGAGGCGGTAGGTGCTGGGGTGATGAGGGGTGGTAGGTGCTGGGCTGATGAGGGGTGGTAGGTGTTGGGGTGAAGAGAGGTGGTAGGTGCTGGGGTGAAGAGAGGTGGTAGGTGCTGGGGGTGAAGAGAGGTGGTAGGTGCTGGGGTGAACGAGTGAAGAGAGGCGGTAGGTGCTGGGGTGAAGAGAGATTGTAGGTGCTGGGGTGAAGAGAGGTGGTAGGTGCTGGGTTGAACGGGTGAAGAGAGGCGGTAGGTGCTAGGATGAAGAGAGGCGGTAGGTGCTGGAGTGAAGAGAGGCGGTAGGTGTTGGGGTGAAGAGAGGTGGTAGGTGCTGGGGCGAAGAGAGGTGGTAGGTGCTGGGGTGAACGAGTGAAGAGAGGCGGTAGGTGCTGGGGTGAAGAGAGGTTGTCGGTGCTGGTGTGAAGAGTGGTGGTAGGTGCTGGGGTGAAGAGAGTTGGTAGGTGCTGGGGTGAAGAGAGGTGGTAGGGGTGAAGAAAGTTGGTAGGTGCTGGGGTGAAGAGAGGTGGTAGGTACTTGGGATGAAGAGAGGTGGTAGGTGCTGGGGTGAGGAGAGGTGGTAGGTGCTGGGGTGAATAGAGGTGGTAGGTGCTGGGGTGAAGAGAGGTGGTAGGTGCTGGGGTGAACGAGTGAAGAGAGGCATTAAGTGCTGGAGTGAAGAGAAGTTGTAGGTGCTGGGGTGAAGATTGGTTGTAGGTGCTAGGGTGAAGAGAGGTGGTAGGTGCTGGGGTGAAGAGAGGTGGTAGGTGCTGGGCTGAAGATAGCTGGTAGGTGCTGGGGTGAAGAGAGGTGGTAGGTACTTGGGGTGAAGAGAGGTGGTAGGTGCTGGGGTGAACAGTTGAAGAGAGGCAGTAGGTGCTGGGGTGAAGAGAGGTGGTATGTGCTGGGGTGAAGAGAGGTGGTAGGTGCTAGGGTGAACGGGTGAAGAGAGGCGGTAGGTGCTGGGATGAAGAGAGGCGGTAGGTGCTGGGTGAAGAGAGGTGGTAGGTGCTGGGGAGAAGGGAGGTGGCAGGTGCTGGGGTGAACGGGTGAAGAAAGGTGGTAGGTGCTGGGGTGAAGAGAGGCGGTAGGTGCTGGGGTGAAGAGAGGCGGTAGGTGCTGGGGTGAAGAGAGGCGGTAGGTGCTGGGGTGTAGAGAGGTGGTAGGTGCTGCGGTGTTGAGAGGTGGTAGGTGTTGGGGTGAATGGATGAAGAGAGGCAGTAGGTACTGGGGTGAAGAGAGGTGGTAGGTGCTGGGTTGAAGAGAGGTGCTAGGGTGAAGAGAGGTGATAGGTGCTGGGGTGAAGAGATTTAGTAGGTCAGTTCTGGGGTGAACAAGTGAAGAGAGGCGGTAGGTGCTGGGGTGAAGAGAGGTGGTAGGTGCTGGGGTGAAGAGAGGTGGTAGGTGCTGGGTTGAAGATATGTGGTAGGTTCTGCGGTAAAGAGAGGTGGTAGGTGGTAGGTGCTGGGGTGAAGAGATTTAGTAGGTTCTGGGGTGAACGAGTGAAGAGAGGCAGTAGGTGCTGGGGTGAAGTTAGGTTGTAGGTGCTGGGGTGAAGAGAGGTGGTAGGTGCTGGTGTGAAGAGAGGCGGTAGGTGCTGGGGTGAAGAGGTGGTAGGTACTTAGGGTGAAGAGAGGTGGTAGGTGCTGGGGTGTTGAGAGGTGGTCGGTGCTGGGGTGTTGAGAGGTGGTAGGTTTTGGGGTGAATGGGTGAATAGAGGCAGTAGGTGCTGGGGTGAAGAGAGGTGGTAGGTGCTGGGGTGAAGAGTGGTGCTAGGGTGAAGACAGGTGGTAGGTGCTGGGGTGAAGAGAGGTGGTAGGTGCTGGGGTGAAAGAGTGAAGTGAGGCGCGGAAGGTGCTGGGGTGATGAGGGGTGGTAGGTGCTGGGCTGATGAGGGGTAGTAGGTGTTGGGGTGAAGAGAGGAGGTAGGTGCTGGGGTGAACGGGTGAAGAGAGGCGGTAGGTGCTAGGTTGAAGAGAGGCGGTAGGTGCTGGGGTGAAGAGAGGCGGTAGGTGCTGGGGTGAAGAGAGGCGGTAGGAGTTGGGGTGAAGAGAGGTGGTAGGTGCTGGGGTGAAGAGAGGTGGTAGGTGCTGGGGTGAAGAGAGGTGGTAGGTGCTGGGGTGAAGAGCGGTGCTAGGTGCTGGGGTGAACGAGTGAAGAGAGGCGGTACGTGCTGGGGTGAAGAGAGGTTGTAGGTGCTGGTGTGAAGAGAGGTTGTAGGTTTTGGGGTGAAGAGAGGTGGTAGGTGCTGGGGTGAAGAGAGGTGGTAGGTGCTGGGGTGAAGAGACTTGGTAGGTGCTGGGGTGAAGAGAGGTGGTAGGTACTTGGGGTGAAGAGAGATGGTAGGTGCTGAGGTGAAGAGAGGTGGTAGGTGCCGGGGTGAGGAGAGGTGGTAGGTGCTGGGGTGAATGGGTGAAGAGAGGCGGTAGGTGCTGGGGTGAAGAGAGGCGATAGGTGCTGGGTGAAGAGAGGTGGTAGGTGCTGGGGAGAAGAGAGGTGGTAGGTGCTGGGGTGAACGGGTGAAGAGAGGCGGTAGGTGCTGGGGTGAAGAGATGCGGTAGGTGCTGGGGTGAAGAGAGGCGGTAGGTGCTGGGGTGAAGAGAGGTGGTAGGTGCTGGGGTAAAGATATGTGGTAGGTTCTGCGGTGAAGAGAGGTGGTAGATGATAGGTGCTAGGGTGAGGAGAGGCGGTAGGTGCTGGGGTGAAGAGAGGCGGTAGTTGCTGGGGTGAAGAGAGGTGGTTGGTGCTGGGGTGAAGAGAGACGGTAGGTGCTGGGGTGAAAAGAGGCGGTAGGTGCTGGGGTGAAGGGAGGCAGTAGGTGCTGGGGTGAAGAGAGGTGGTAGGTGCTGGGGAGAAAAGAGGCGGTAGGTGTTGGGGTAAAGAGAGGCGGTAGGTGCTGGGGTGAAGAGAGGCAGTAGGTGCTGGGGTGAAGAGAGGCGGTAGGTGCTGGGGTGAAGAGAGGCGGTAGGTGCTGGGGTGAACGAGTGAAGAGAGGCGGTAGGTGCTGGGGTGAAGAGAGGTTGTAGGTGCTGGGGTGAAGAGAGTTGGTAGGTGCTGGGGTGAACGGTTGAAGAGAGGCGGTAGGTGCTAGGTTGAAGAGAGGCGGTAGGTGCTGGGGTGAAGAGAGGCGGTAGGTGCTGGGGTGAAGAGAGGCGGTAGGAGTTGGGGTGAAGAGAGGTGGTAGGTGCTGGGGTGAAGAGAGGTGGTAGGTGCTGGGGTGAAGAGAGGTGCTAGGTGCTGGGGTGAACGAGTGAAGAGAGGCGGTACGTGCTGGGGTGAAGAGAGGTTGTAGGTGCTGGTGTGAAGAGAGGTTGTAGGTTTTGGGGTGAAGAGAGGCTGCAGGTGTTGGGGTAAAGAGAGGCGGTAGGTGCTGGGGTGAAGAGAGGCAGTAGGTGCTGGGGTGAAGAGAGGTGGTAGGTGCTGGGGTGAACAGAGGCAGTAGGGGCTGGGGTGAATAGAGGCGGTAGGTGCTGGGGTGAAGAGAGGTGATATGTGCTGGAGTGATGAGAGGCGGTAGGTGCTGGGGTGAAGAGAGGTGGTAGGTGCTGGGGTGTGGAGAGGTGGTAGGTGTTGGAGTGAATGGGTGAAGAGAGGTAGTAGGTGCTGGGGTGAGGAGAGGTGGTAGGTGCTGAGTTGAAGAGAGGTGCTAGGGTGAAGACAGGTGGTAGGTGCTGAGGTGAAGAGATGTGGTAGGTTCTGGGGTGAAGAGACTTGGTAGGTGCTGGGGTGAAGAGAGGTGGTAGGTACTTGGGGTGAAGAGAGGTGGTAGGTGCTGAGGTGAAGAGAGGTGGTAGGTGCCGGGGTGAGGAGAGGTGGTAGGTGCTGGGGTGAATGGGTGAAGAGAGGCGGTAGGTGCTGGGGTGAAGAGAGGCGATAGGTGCTGGGTGAAGAGAGGTGGTAGGTGCTGGGGAGAAGAGAGGTGGTAGGTGCTGGGGTGAACGGGTGAAGAGAGGCGGTAGGTGCTGGGGTGAAGAGAGGCGGTAGGTGCTGGGGTGAAGAGAGGTGGTAGGTGCTGGGGTAAAGATATGTGGTAGGTTCTGCGGTGAAGAGAGGTGGTAGATGATAGGTGCTAGGGTGAGGAGAGGCGGTAGGTGCTGGGGTGAAGAGAGGCGGTAGTTGCTGGGGTGAAGAGAGGTGGTTGGTGCTGGGGTGAAGAGAGACGGTAGGTGCTGGGGTGAAAAGAGGCCGTAGGTGCTGGGGTGAAGAGAGGCGGTAGGTGCTGGGGTGAAGAGAGGTGGTAGGTGCTGGGGAGAAAAGAGGCGGTAGGTGTTGGGGTAAAGAGAGGCGGCAGGTGTTGGGGTAAAGAGAGGCGGTAGGTGCTGGGGTGAAGAGAGGCAGTAGGTGCTGGGGTGAAGAGAGGCGGTAGGTGCTGGGGTGAAGAGAGGCGGTAGGTGCTGGGGTGAACGAGTGAAGAGAGGCGGTAGGTGGTGGGGTGAAGAGAGGTTGTAGGTGCTGGGGTGAAGAGAGTTGGTAGGTGCTGGGGTGAACGGGTGAAGAGAGGCGGTAGGTGCTAGGTTTAAGAGAGGCGGTAGGTGCTGGGGTGAAGAGAGGCGGTAGGTGCTGGGGTGAAGAGAGGCGGTAGGAGTTGGGGTGAAGAGAGGTGGTAGGTGCTGGGGTGAAGAGAGGTGGTAGGTGCTGGGGTGAAGAGAGGTGCTAGGTGCTGGGGTGAACGAGTGAAGAGAGGCGGTACGTGCTGGGGTGAAGAGAGGTTGTAGGTGCTGGTGTGAAGAGAGGTTGTAGGTTTTGGGGTGAAGAGAGGCTGCAGGTGTTGGGGTAAAGAGAGGCGGTAGGTGCTGGGGTGAAGAGAGGCAGTAGGTGCTGGGGTGAAGAGAGGTGGTAGGTGCTGGGGTGAAGAGAGGCGGTAGGTGCTGGGGTGAATAGAGGCTGTAGGTGCTGGGGTGAAGAGAGGTGATATGTGCTGGAGTGATGAGAGGCGGTAGGTGCTGGGGTGAAGAGAGGTGGTAGGTGCTGGGGTGTGGAGAGGTGGTAGGTGCTGGGGCGAAGAGAGGTGGTAGGTGCTGGGGTGAACGAGTGAAGAGAGGCGGTAGGTGCTGGGGTGAAGAGAGGTTGTCGGTGCTGGTGTGAAGAGAGGTGGTAGGTGCTGGAGTGAAGAGAGTTGGTAGGTGCTGGGGTGAAGAGAGGTGGTAGGGGTGAAGAAAGTTGGTAGGTGCTGGGGTGAAGAGAGGTGGTAGGTACTTGGGATGAAGAGAGGTGGTAGGTGCTGGGGTGAGGAGAGGTGGTAGGTGCTGGGGTGAATAGAGGTGGTAGGTGCTGGGGTGAAGAGAGGTGGTAGGTGCTGGGGTGAACGAGTGAAGAGAGGCATTAAGTGCTGGAGTGAAGAGAAGTTGTAGGTGCTGGGGTGAAGATTGGATGTAGGTGCTAGGGTGAAGAGAGGTGGTAGGTGCTGGGGTGAAGAGAGGTGGTAGGTGCTGGGCTGAAGATAGCTGGTAGGTGCTGGGGTGAAGAGAGGTGGTAGGTACTTGGGGTGAAGAGAGGTGGTAGGTACTGGGGTGAACGGTTGAAGAGAGGCAGTAGGTGCTGGGGTGAAGAGAGGTGGTAGGTGCTGGGGTGAAGAGAGGTGGTAGGTGCTAGGGTGAACGGGTGAAGAGAGGCAGTAGGTGCTGGGATGAAGAGAGGCGGTAGGTGCTGGGTGAAGAGAGGTGGTAGGTGCTGGGGAGAAGGGAGGTGGCAGGTGCTGGGGTGAACGGGTGAAGAAAGGTGGTAGGTGCTGGGGTGAAGAGAGGCGGTAGGTGCTGGGGTGAAGAGAGGCGGTAGGTGCTGGGGTGAAGAGAGGCGGTAGGTGCTGGGGTGTAGAGAGGTGGTAGGTGCTGCGGTGTTGAGAGGTGGTAGGTGTTGGGGTGAATGGATGAAGAGAGGCAGTAGGTACTGGGGTGAAGAGAGGTGGTAGGTGCTGGGTTGAAGAGAGGTGCTAGGGTGAAGAGAGGTGATAGGTGCTGGGGTGAAGAGATTTAGTAGGTCAGTTCTGGGGTGAACAAGTGAAGAGAGGCGGTAGGTGCTGGGGTGAAGAGAGGTGGTAGGTGCTGGGGTGAAGAGAGGTGGTAGGTGCTGGGTTGAAGATATGTGGTAGGTTCTGCGGTAAAGAGAGGTGGTAGGTGGTAGGTGCTGGGGTGAAGAGATTTAGTAGGTTCTGGGGTGAACGAGTGAAGAGAGGCAGTAGGTGCTGGGGTGAAGTTAGGTTGTAGGTGCTGGGGTGAAGAGAGGTGGTAGGTGCTGGTGTGAAGAGAGGCAGTAGGTGCTGGGGTGAAGAGGTGGTAGGTACTTAGGGTGAAGAGAGGTGGTAGGTGCTGGGGTGTTGAGAGGTGGTCGGTGCTGGGGTTTTGAGAGGTGGTAGGTTTTGGGGTGAATGGGGGAATAGAGGCAGTAGGTGCTGGGGTGAAGAGAGGTGATAGGTGCTGGGGTGAAGAGTGGTGCTAGGGTGAAGAGAGGTGGTAGGTGCTGGGGTGAACGGGTGAAGAGAGGCGGTAGGTGCTAGGTTGAAGAGAGGCGGTAGGTGCTGGGGTGAAGAGAGGCGGTAGGTGCTGGGGTGAAGAGAGGCGGTAGGAGTTGGGGTGAAGAGAGGTGGTAGGTGCTGGGGTGAAGAGAGGTGGTAGGTGCTGGGGTGAAGAGAGGTGCTAGGTGCTGGGGTGAACGAGTGAAGAGAGGCGGTACGTGCTGGGGTGAAGAGAGGTTGTAGGTGCTGGTGTGAAGAGAGGTTGTAGGTTTTGGGGTGAAGAGAGGCTGCAGGTGTTGGGGTAAAGAGAGGCGGTAGGTGCTGGGGTGAAGAGAGGCAGTAGGTGCTGGGGTGAAGAGAGGTGGTAGGTGCTGGGGTGAAGAGAGGCGGTAGGTGCTGGGGTGAATAGAGGCGGTAGGTGCTGGGGTGAAGAGAGGTGATATGTGCTGGAGTGATGAGAGGCGGTAGGTGCTGGGGTGAAGAGAGGTGGTAGGTGCTGGGGTGTGGAGGGGTGGTAGGTGTTGGAGTGAATGGGTGAAGAGAGGTAGTAGGTGCTGGGGTGAGAAGAGGTGGTAGGTGCTGAGTTGAAGAGAGGTGCTAGGGTGAAGACAGGTGGTAGGTGCTGAGGTGAAGAGATGTGGTAGGTTCTGGGGTGAACGAGTGAAGAGAGGCGGTAGGTGCTGGGGTGAAGAGAGGCGGTAGGTGCTGGGGTGAATAGAGGCGGTAGGTGCTGGGGTGAAGAGAGGTGGTAGGTGCTGGGGTGAAGAGAGGTGGTAGGTGCTGGGTTGAAGATATGTGGTAGGTTCTGCGGTAAAGAGAGGTGGTAGGTGGTAGGTGCTGGGGTGAAGAGATTTAGTAGGTTCTGGGGTGAACGAGTGAAGAGAGGCAGTAAGTGCTGGGGTGAAGTTAGGTTGTAGGTGCTGGGGTGAAGAGAGGTGGTAGGTGCTGGGGTGAAGAGAGGTGGTAGGTGCTGGTTTGAAGATATGTGGTAGGTTCTGCGGTAAAGAGAGGTGGTAGGTGCTGGGGTGAAGAGATTTAGTAGGTTCTGGGGTGAACAAGTGAAGAGAGGCAGTAGGTACTAGGGTGAAGTTAGGTTGTAGGTGCTGGAGTGAAGAGAGGTGGTAGGTGCTGGGGTGAAGAGAGGTGGTAGGTACTTGGGGTGAAGAGAGGTGGTAGGTACTTGGGGTGAAGAGAGGTGGTAGGTGCTAGGGTGTTGAGAGGTGGTAAGTGCTGGGGTGTTGAGAGGTGGTAGGTGTTGAGGTGAATGGGTGAATAGAGGCAGTAGGTGCTGGGGTGAAGAGAGGTGGTAGGTGCTGGGGTGAAGAGAGGTGCTAGGGTGAAGAGAGGTGGTAGGTGCTGGGGTGAAAGAGTGAAGTGAGGCGGTAGGTGCTGGGGTGATGAGGGGTGGTAGGTGCTGGGCTGATGAGGGGTGGTAGATGCTGGGGTGAAGAGAGACGGTAGGTGCTGGGGTGAAAAGAGGCGGTAGTTGTTGGGGTAAAGAGAGGCGGCAGGTGTTGGGGTGAAGAGAGGTGGTAGGAGCTGGTTTGAAGATATGTGGTAGGTTCTGCGGTAAAGAGAGGTGGTAGGTGCTGTGGTGAAGAGATTTAGTAGGTTCTGGGGTGAACAAGTGAAGAGAGGCAGTAGGTGCTGGGGTGAAGTTAGGTTGTAGGTGCTGGGGTGAAGAGAGGTGGTAGGTGCTGGGGTGAAGAGAGGTGGTAGGTGCTGGGGTGTTGAGAGGTGGTAAGTGCTGGGGTGTTGAGAGGTGGTAGGTGTTGGGGTGAATGAGTGAATAGAGGCAGTAGGTGCTGGGGTGAAGAGAGGTGGTAGGTGCTGGGGTGAAGAGAGGTGCTAGGGTGAAGAGAGGTGGTAGGTGCTGGGGTGAAAGAGTGAAGTGAGGCGGTAGGTGCTGGGGTGATGAGGGGTGGTAGGTGCTGGGCTGATGAGGGGTGGTAGGTGTTGGGGTGAAGAGAGGTGGTAGGTGCTGGGGTGAAGAGAGGTGGTAGGTGCTGGGGTGAAGAGAGGTGGTAGGTGCTGGGGTGAACGAGTGAAGAGAGGCGGTAGGTGCTGGGGTGAAGAGAGATTGTAGGTGCTGGGGTGAAGAGAGGTGGTAGGTGCTGGGTTGAACGGGTGAAGAGAGGCGGTAGGTGCTAGGATGAAGAGAGGCGGTAGGTGCTGGAGTGAAGAGAGGCGGTAGGTGTTGGGGTGAAGAGAGGTGGTAGGTGCTGGGGCGAAGAGAGGTGGTAGGTGCTGGGGTGAACGAGTGAAGAGAGGCGGTAGGTGCTGGGGTGAAGAGAGGTTGTCGGTGCTGGTGTGAAGAGAGGTGGTAGGTGCTGGGGTGAAGAGAGTTGGTAGGTGCTGGGGTGAAGAGAGGTGGTAGGGGTGAAGAAAGTTGGTAGGTGCTGGGGTGAAGAGAGGTGGTAGGTACTTGGGATGAAGAGAGGTGGTAGGTGCTGGGGTGAGGAGAGGTGGTAGGTGCTGGGGTGAATAGAGGTGGTAGGTGCTGGGGTGAAGAGAGGTGGTAGGTGCTGGGGTGAACGAGTGAAGAGAGGCATTAAGTGCTGGAGTGAAGAGAAGTTGTAGGTGCTGGGGTGAAGATTGGTTGTAGGTGCTAGGGTGAAGAGAGGTGGTAGGTGCTGGGGTGAAGAGAGGTGGTAGGTGCTGGGCTGAAGATAGCTGGTAGGTGCTGGGGTGAAGAGAGGTGGTAGGTACTTGGGGTGAAGAGAGGTGGTAGGTGCTGGGGTGAACGGTTGAAGAGAGGCAGTAGGTGCTGGGGTGAAGAGAGGTGGTAGGTGCTGGGGTGAAGAGAGGTGGTAGGTGCTAGGGTGAACGGGTGAAGAGAGGCGGTAGGTGCTGGGATGAAGAGAGGCGGTAGGTGCTGGGTGAAGAGAGGTGGTAGGTGCTGGGGAGAAGGGAGGTGGCAGGTGCTGGGGTGAACGGGTGAAGAAAGGTGGTAGGTGCTGGGGTGAAGAGAGGCGGTAGGTGCTGGGGTGAAGAGAGGCGGTAGGTGCTGGGGTGAAGAGAGGCGGTAGGTGCTGGGGTGTAGAGAGGTGGTAGGTGCTGCGGTGTTGAGAGGTGGTAGGTGTTGGGGTGAATGGATGAAGAGAGGCAGTTGGTACTGGGGTGAAGAGAGGTGGTAGGTGCTGGGTTGAAGAGAGGTGCTAGGGTGAAGAGAGGTGATAGGTGCTGGGGTGAAGAGATTTAGTAGGTCAGTTCTGGGGTGAACAAGTGAAGAGAGGCGGTAGGTGCTGGGGTGAAGAGAGGTGGTAGGTGCTGGGGTGAAGAGAGGTGGTAGGTGCTGGGTTGAAGATATGTGGTAGGTTCTGCGGTAAAGAGAGGTGGTAGGTGGTAGGTGCTGGGGTGAAGAGATTTAGTAGGTTCTGGGGTGAACGAGTGAAGAGAGGCAGTAGGTGCTGGGGTGAAGTTAGGTTGTAGGTGCTGGGGTGAAGAGAGGTGGTAGGTGCTGGTGTGAAGAGAGGCGGTAGGTGCTGGGGTGAAGAGGTGGTAGGTACTTAGGGTGAAGAGAGGTGGTAGGTGCTGGGGTGTTGAGAGGTGGTCGGTGCTGGGGTGTTGAGAGGTGGTAGGTTTTGGGGTGAATGGGTGAATAGAGGCAGTAGGTGCTGGGGTGAAGAGAGGTGGTAGGTGCTGGGGTGAAGAGTGGTGCTAGGGTGAAGACAGGTGGTAGGTGCTGGGGTGAAGAGAGGTGGTAGGTGCTGGGGTGAAAGAGTGAAGTGAGGCGCGGAAGGTGCTGGGGTGATGAGGGGTGGTAGGTGCTGGGCTGATGAGGGGTAGTAGGTGTTGGGGTGAAGAGAGGAGGTAGGTGCTGGGGTGAACGGGTGAAGAGAGGCGGTAGGTGCTAGGTTGAAGAGAGGCGGTAGGTGCTGGGGTGAAGAGAGGCGGTAGGTGCTGGGGTGAAGAGAGGCGGTAGGAGTTGGGGTGAAGAGAGGTGGTAGGTGCTGGGGTGAAGAGAGGTGGTAGGTGCTGGGGTGAAGAGAGGTGGTAGGTGCTGGGGTGAAGAGCGGTGCTAGGTGCTGGGGTGAACGAGTGAAGAGAGGCGGTACGTGCTGGGGTGAAGAGAGGTTGTAGGTGCTGGTGTGAAGAGAGGTTGTAGGTTTTGGGGTGAAGAGAGGTGGTAGGTGCTGGGGTGAAGAGAGGTGGTAGGTGCTGGGGTGAAGAGACTTGGTAGGTGCTGGGGTGAAGAGAGGTGGTAGGTACTTGGGGTGAAGAGAGATGGTAGGTGCTGAGGTGAAGAGAGGTGGTAGGTGCCGGGGTGAGGAGAGGTGGTAGGTGCTGGGGTGAATGGGTGAAGAGAGGCGGTAGGTGCTGGGGTGAAGAGAGGCGATAGGTGCTGGGTGAAGAGAGGTGGTAGGTGCTGGGGAGAAGAGAGGTGGTAGGTGCTGGGGTGAACGGGTGAAGAGAGGCGGTAGGTGCTGGGGTGAAGAGATGCGGTAGGTGCTGGGGTGAAGAGAGGCGGTAGGTGCTGGGGTGAAGAGAGGTGGTAGGTGCTGGGGTAAAGATATGTGGTAGGTTCTGCGGTGAAGAGAGGTGGTAGATGATAGGTGCTAGGGTGAGGAGAGGCGGTAGGTGCTGGGGTGAAGAGAGGCGGTAGTTGCTGGGGTGAAGAGAGGTGGTTGGTGCTGGGGTGAAGAGAGACGGTAGGTGCTGGGGTGAAAAGAGGCGGTAGGTGCTGGGGTGAAGGGAGGCAGTAGGTGCTGGGGTGAAGAGAGGTGGTAGGTGCTGGGGAGAAAAGAGGCGGTAGGTGTTGGGGTAAAGAGAGGCGGTAGGTGCTGGGGTGAAGAGAGGCAGTAGGTGCTGGGGTGAAGAGAGGCGGTAGGTGCTGGGGTGAAGAGAGGCGGTAGGTGCTGGGGTGAACGAGTGAAGAGAGGCGGTAGGTGCTGGGGTGAAGAGAGGTTGTAGGTGCTGGGGTGAAGAGAGTTGGTAGGTACTGGGGTGAACGGTTGAAGAGAGGCGGTAGGTGCTAGGTTGAAGAGAGGCGGTAGGTGCTGGGGTGAAGAGAGGCGGTAGGTGCTGGGGTGAAGAGAGGCGGTAGGAGTTGGGGTGAAGAGAGGTGGTAGGTGCTGGGGTGAAGAGAGGTGGTAGGTGCTGGGGTGAAGAGAGGTGCTAGGTGCTGGGGTGAACGAGTGAAGAGAGGCGGTACGTGCTGGGGTGAAGAGAGGTTGTAGGTGCTGGTGTGAAGAGAGGTTGTAGGTTTTGGGGTGAAGAGAGGCTGCAGGTGTTGGGGTAAAGAGAGGCGGTAGGTGCTGGGGTGAAGAGAGGCAGTAGGTGCTGGGGTGAAGAGAGGTGGTAGGTGCTGGGGTGAAGAGTGGCAGTAGGTGCTGGGGTGAATAGAGGCGGTAGGTGCTGGGGTGAAGAGAGGTGATATGTGCTGGAGTGATGAGAGGCGGTAGGTGCTGGGGTGAAGAGAGGTGGTAGGTGCTGGGGTGTGGAGAGGTGGTAGGTGTTGGAGTGAATGGGTGAAGAGAGGTAGTAGGTGCTGGGGTGAGGAGAGGTGGTAGGTGCTGAGTTGAAGAGAGGTGCTAGGGTGAAGACAGGTGGTAGGTGCTGAGGTGAAGAGATGTGGTAGGTTCTGGGGTGAAGAGACTTGGTAGGTGCTGGGGTGAAGAGAGGTGGTAGGTACTTGGGGTGAAGAGAGGTGGTAGGTGCTGAGGTGAAGAGAGGTGGTAGGTGCCGGGGTGAGGAGAGGTGGTAGGTGCTGGGGTGAATGGGTGAAGAGAGGCGGTAGGTGCTGGGGTGAAGAGAGGCGATAGGTGCTGGGTGAAGAGAGGTGGTAGGTGCTGGGGAGAAGAGAGGTGGTAGGTGCTGGGGTGAACGGGTGAAGAGAGGCGGTAGGTGCTGGGGTGAAGAGAGGCGGTAGGTGCTGGGGTGAAGAGAGGTGGTAGGTGCTGGGGTAAAGATATGTGGTAGGTTCTGCGGTGAAGAGAGGTGGTAGATGATAGGTGCTAGGGTGAGGAGAGGCGGTAGGTGCTGGGGTGAAGAGAGGCGGTAGTTGCTGGGGTGAAGAGAGGTGGTTGGTGCTGGGGTGAAGAGAGACGGTAGGTGCTGGGGTGAAAAGAGGCCGTAGGTGCTGGGGTGAAGAGAGGCGGTAGGTGCTGGGGTGAAGAGAGGTGGTAGGTGCTGGGGAGAAAAGAGGCGGTAGGTGTTGGGGTAAAGAGAGGCGGCAGGTGTTGGGGTAAAGAGAGGCGGTAGGTGCTGGGGTGAAGAGAGGCAGTAGGTGCTGGGGTGAAGAGAGGCGGTAGGTGCTGGGGTGAAGAGAGGCGGTAGGTGCTGGGGTGAACGAGTGAAGAGAGGCGGTAGGTGGTGGGGTGAAGAGAGGTTGTAGGTGCTGGGGTGAAGAGAGTTGGTAGGTGCTGGGGTGAACGGGTGAAGAGAGGCGGTAGGTGCTAGGTTTAAGAGAGGCGGTAGGTGCTGGGGTGAAGAGAGGCGGTAGGTGCTGGGGTGAAGAGAGGCGGTAGGAGTTGGGGTGAAGAGAGGTGGTAGGTGCTGGGGTGAAGAGAGGTGGTAGGTGCTGGGGTGAAGAGAGGTGCTAGGTGCTGGGGTGAACGAGTGAAGAGAGGCGGTACGTGCTGGGGTGAAGAGAGGTTGTAGGTGCTGGTGTGAAGAGAGGTTGTAGGTTTTGGGGTGAAGAGAGGCTGCAGGTGTTGGGGTAAAGAGAGGCGGTAGGTGCTGGGGTGAAGAGAGGCAGTAGGTGCTGGGGTGAAGAGAGGTGGTAGGTGCTGGGGTGAAGAGAGGCGGTAGGTGCTGGGGTGAATAGAGGCTGTAGGTGCTGGGGTGAAGAGAGGTGATATGTGCTGGAGTGATGAGAGGCGGTAGGTGCTGGGGTGAAGAGAGGTGGTAGGTGCTGGGGTGTGGAGAGATGGTAGGTGCTGGGGCGAAGAGAGGTGGTAGGTGCTGGGGTGAACGAGTGAAGAGAGGCGGTAGGTGCTGGGGTGAAGAGAGGTGGTAGGGGTGAAGAAAGTTGGTAGGTGCTGGGGTGAAGAGAGGTGGTAGGTACTTGGGATGAAGAGAGGTGGTAGGTGCTGGGGTGAGGAGAGGTGGTAGGTGCTGGGGTGAATAGAGGTGGTAGGTGCTGGGGTGAAGAGAGGTGGTAGGTGCTGGGGTGAACGAGTGAAGAGAGGCATTAAGTGCTGGAGTGAAGAGAAGTTGTAGGTGCTGGGGTGAAGATTGGATGTAGGTGCTAGGGTGAAGAGAGGTGGTAGGTGCTGGGGTGAAGAGAGGTGGTAGGTGCTGGGCTGAAGATAGCTGGTAGGTGCTGGGGTGAAGAGAGGTGGTAGGTACTTGGGGTGAAGAGAGGTGGTAGGTACTGGGGTGAACGGTTGAAGAGAGGCAGTAGGTGCTGGGGTGAAGAGAGGTGGTAGGTGCTGGGGTGAAGAGAGGTGGTAGGTGCTAGGGTGAACGGGTGAAGAGAGGCAGTAGGTGCTGGGATGAAGAGAGGCGGTAGGTGCTGGGTGAAGAGAGGTGGTAGGTGCTGGGGAGAAGGGAGGTGGCAGGTGCTGGGGTGAACGGGTGAAGAAAGGTGGTAGGTGCTGGGGTGAAGAGAGGCGGTAGGTGCTGGGGTGAAGAGAGGCGGTAGGTGCTGGGGTGAAGAGAGGCGGTAGGTGCTGGGGTGTAGAGAGGTGGTAGGTGCTGCGGTGTTGAGAGGTGGTAGGTGTTGGGGTGAATGGATGAAGAGAGGCAGTAGGTACTGGGGTGAAGAGAGGTGGTAGGTGCTGGGTTGAAGAGAGGTGCTAGGGTGAAGAGAGGTGATAGGTGCTGGGGTGAAGAGATTTAGTAGGTCAGTTCTGGGGTGAACAAGTGAAGAGAGGCGGTAGGTGCTGGGGTGAAGAGAGGTGGTAGGTGCTGGGGTGAAGAGAGGTGGTAGGTGCTGGGTTGAAGATATGTGGTAGGTTCTGCGGTAAAGAGAGGTGGTAGGTGGTAGGTGCTGGGGTGAAGAGATTTAGTAGGTTCTGGGGTGAACGAGTGAAGAGAGGCAGTAGGTGCTGGGGTGAAGTTAGGTTGTAGGTGCTGGGGTGAAGAGAGGTGGTAGGTGCTGGTGTGAAGAGAGGCAGTAGGTGCTGGGGTGAAGAGGTGGTAGGTACTTAGGGTGAAGAGAGGTGGTAGGTGCTGGGGTGTTGAGAGGTGGTCGGTGCTGGGGTTTTGAGAGGTGGTAGGTTTTGGGGTGAATGGGTGAATAGAGGCAGTAGGTGCTGGGGTGAAGAGAGGTGATAGGTGCTGGGGTGAAGAGTGGTGCTAGGGTGAAGAGAGGTGGTAGGTGCTGGGGTGTGGAGAGGTGGTAGGTGCTGGGGCGAAGAGAGGTGGTAGGTTCTGGGGTGAACGAGTGAAGAGAGGCGGTAGGTGCTGGGGTGAAGAGAGGTTGTCGGTGCTGGTGTGAAGAGAGGTGGTAGGTGCTGGGGTGAAGAGAGTTGGTAGGTGCTGGGGTGAAGAGAGGTGGTAGGGGTGAAGAAAGTTGGTAGGTGCTGGGGTGAAGAGAGGTGGTAGGTACTTGGGATGAAGAGAGGTGGTAGGTGCTGGGGTGAGGAGAGGTGGTAGGTGCTGGGGTGAATAGAGGTGGTAGGTGCTGGGGTGAAGAGAGGTGGTAGGTGCTGGGGTGAACGAGTGAAGAGAGGCATTAAGTGCTGGAGTCAAGAGAAGTTGTAGGTGCTGGGGTGAAGATTGGATGTAGGTGCTAGGGTGAAGAGAGGTGGTAGGTGCTGGGGTGAAGAGAGGTGGTAGGTGCTGGGCTGAAGATAGCTGGTAGGTGCTGGGGTGAAGAGAGGTGGTAGGTACTTGGGGTGAAGAGAGGTGGTAGGTACTGGGGTGAACGGTTGAAGAGAGGCAGTAGGTGCTGGGGTGAAGAGAGGTGGTAGGTGCTGGGGTGAAGAGAGGTGGTAGGTGCTAGGGTGAACGGGTGAAGAGAGGCAGTAGGTGCTGGGATGAAGAGAGGCGGTAGGTCCTGGGTGAAGAGAGGTGGTAGGTGCTGGGGAGAAGGGAGGTGGCAGGTGCTGGGGTGAACGGGTGAAGAAAGGTGGTAGGTGCTGGGGTGAAGAGAGGCGGTAGGTGCTGGGGTGAAGAGAGGCGGTAGGTGCTGGGGTGAAGAGAGGCGGTAGGTGCTGGGGTGTAGAGAGGTGGTAGGTGCTGCGGTGTTGAGAGGTGGTAGGTGTTGGGGTGAATGGATGAAGAGAGGCAGTAGGTACTGGGGTGAAGAGAGGTGGTAGGTGCTGGGTTGAAGAGAGGTGCTAGGGTGAAAAGAGGTGATAGGTGCTGGGGTGAAGAGATTTAGTAGGTCAGTTCTGGGGTGAACAAGTGAAGAGAGGCGGTAGGTGCTGGGGTGAAGAGAGGTGGTAGGTGCTGGGGTGAAGAGAGGTGGTAGGTGCTGGGTTGAAGATATGTGGTAGGTTCTGCGGTAAAGAGAGGTGGTAGGTGGTAGGTGCTGGGGTGAAGAGATTTAGTAGGTTCTGGGGTGAACGAGTGAAGAGAGGCAGTAGGTGCTGGGGTGAAGTTAGGTTGTAGGTGCTGGGGTGAAGAGAGGTGGTAGGTGCTGGTGTGAAGAGAGGCGGTAGGTGCTGGGGTGAAGAGGTGGTAGGTACTTAGGGTGAAGAGAGGTGGTAGGTGCTGGGGTGTTGAGAGGTGGTCGGTGCTGGGGTTTTGAGAGGTGGTAGGTTTTGGGGTGAATGGGTGAATAGAGGCAGTAGGTGCTGGGGTGAAGAGAGGTGGTAGGTGCTGGGGTGAAGAGTGGTGCTAGGGTGAAGAGAGGTGGTAGGTGCTGGGGTGAAGAGAGGTGGTAGGTGCTGGGGTGAAAGAGTGAAGTGAGGCGCGGAAGGTGCTGGGGTGATGAGGGGTGGTAGGTGCTGGGCTGATGAGGGGTAGTAGGTGTTGGGGTGAAGAGAGGAGGTAGGTGCTGGGGTGAACGGGTGAAGAGAGGCGGTAGGTGCTAGGTTGAAGAGAGGCGGTAGGTGCTGGGGTGAAGAGAGGCGGTAGGTGCTGGGGTGAAGAGAGGCAGTAGGAGTTGGGGTGAAGAGAGGTGGTAGGTGCTGGGGTGAAGAGAGGTGGTAGGTGCTGGGGTGAAGAGAGGTGGTAGGTGCTGGGGTGAAGAGCGGTGCTAGGTGCTGGGGTGAACGAGTGAAGAGAGGCGGTACGTGCTGGGGTGAAGAGAGGTTGTAGGTGCTGGTGTGAAGAGAGGTTGTAGGTTTTGGGGTGAAGAGAGGTGGTAGGTGCTGGGGTGAAGAGAGGTGGTAGGTGCTGGGGTGAAGAGACTTGGTAGGTGCTGGGGTGAAGAGAGGTGGTAGGTACTTGGGGTGAAGAGAGATGGTAGGTGCTGAGGTGAAAAGAGGTGGTAGGTGCCGGGGTGAGGAGAGGTGGTAGGTGCTGGGGTGAATGGGTGAAGAGAAGCGGTAGGTGCTGGGGTGAAGAGAGGCGATAGGTGCTGGGTGAAGAGAGGTGGTAGGTGCTGGGGAGAAGAGAGGTGGTAGGTGCTGGGGTGAACGGGTGAAGAGAGGCGGTAGGTGCTGGGGTGAAGAGATGCGGTAGGTGCTGGGGTGAAGAGAGGCGGTAGGTGCTGGGGTGAAGAGAGGTGGTAGGTGCTGGGGTAAAGATATGTGGTAGGTTCTGCGGTGAAGAGAGGTGGTAGATGATAGGTGCTAGGGTGAGGAGAGGCGGTAGGTGCTGGGGTGAAGAGAGGCGGTAGTTGCTGGGGTGAAGAGAGGTGGTTGGTGCTGGGGTGAAGAGAGACGGTAGGTGCTGGGGTGAAAAGAGGCGGTAGGTGCTGGGGTGAAGAGAGGCAGTAGGTGCTGGGGTGAAGAGAGGTGGTAGGTGCTGGGGAGAAAAGAGGCGGTAGGTGTTGGGGTAAAGAGAGGCGGTAGGTGCTGGGGTGAAGAGAGGCAGTAGGTGCTGGGGTGAAGAGAGGCGGTAGGTGCTGGGGTGAAGAGAGGCGGTAGGTGCTGGGGTGAAGAGAGGCGGTAGGTGCTGGGGTGTAGAGAGGTGGTAGGTGCTGCGGTGTTGAGAGGTGGTAGGTGTTGGGGTGAATGGATGAAGAGAGGCAGTAGGTACTGGGGTGAAGAGAGGTGGTAGGTGCTGGGTTGAAGAGAGGTGCTAGGGTGAAAAGAGGTGATAGGTGCTGGGGTGAAGAGATTTAGTAGGTCAGTTCTGGGGTGAACAAGTGAAGAGAGGCGGTAGGTGCTGGGGTGAACGAGTGAAGAGAGGCGGTAGGTGCTGGGGTGAAGAGAGGTTGTAGGTGCTGGGGTGAAGAGAGTTGGTAGGTGCTGGGGTGAACGGGTGAAGAGAGGCGGTAGGTGCTAGGTTGAAGAGAGGCGGTAGGTGCTGGGGTAAAGAGAGGCGGTAGGTGCTGGGGTGAAGAGAGGCGGTAGGAGTTGGGGTGAAGAGAGGTGGTAGGTGCTGGGGTGAAGAGAGGTGGTAGGTGCTGGGGTGAAGAGAGGTGCTAGGTGCTGGGGTGAACGAGTGAAGAGAGGCGGTACGTGCTGGGGTGAAGAGAGGTTGTAGGTGCTGGTGTGAAGAGAGGTTGTAGGTTTTGGGGTGAAGAGAGGCTGCAGGTGTTGGGGTAAAGAGAGGCGGTAGGTGCTGGGGTGAAGAGAGGCAGTAGGTGCTGGGGTGAAGAGAGGTGGTAGGTGCTGGGGTGAAGAGAGGCGGTAGGTGCTGGGGTGAATAGAGGCGGTAGGTGCTGGGGTGAAGAGAGGTGATATGTGCTGGAGTGATGAGAGGCGGTAGGTGCTGGGGTGAAGAGAGGTGGTAGGTGCTGGGGTGTGGAGAGGTGGTAGGTGTTGGAGTGAATGGGTGAAGAAAGGTAGTAGGTGCTGGGGTGAGGAGAGGTGGTAGGTGCTGAGTTGAAGAGAGGTGCTAGGGTGAAGACAGGTGGTAGGTGCTGAGGTGAAGAGATGTGGTAGGTTCTGGGGTGAAGAGACTTGGTAGGTGCTGGGGTGAAGAGAGGTGGTAGGTACTTGGGGTGAAGAGAGGTGGTAGGTGCTGAGGTGAAGAGAGGTGGTAGGTGCCGGGGTGAGGAGAGGTGGTAGGTGCTGGGGTGCTGGGGTGAAGAGAGGCGATAGGTGCTGGGTAAAGAGAGGTGGTAGGTGCTGGGGAGAAGAGAGGTGGTAGGTGCTGGGGTGAACGGGTGAAGAGAGGCGGTAGGTGCTGGGGTGAAGAGATGCGGTAGGTGCTGGGGTGAAGAGAGGCGGTAGGTGCTGGGGTGAAGAGAGGTGGTAGGTGCTGGGGTAAAGATATGTGGTAGGTTCTGCGGTGAAGAGAGGTGGTAGATGATAGGTGCTAGGGTGAGGAGAGGCGGTAGGTGCTGGGGTGAAGAGAGGCGGTAGTTGCTGGGGTGAAGAGAGGTGGTTGGTGCTGGGGTGAAGAGAGACGGTAGGTGCTGGGGTGAAAAGAGGCCGTAGGTGCTGGGGTGAAGAGAGGCGGTAGGTGCTGGGGTGAAGAGAGGTGGTAGGTGCTGGGGAGAAAAGAGGCGGTAGGTGTTGGGGTAAAGAGAGGCGGCAGGTGTTGGGGTAAAGAGAGGCGGTAGGTGCTGGGGTGAAGAGAGGCAGTAGGTGCTGGGGTGAAGAGAGGCGGTAGGTGCTGGGGTGAAGAGAGGCGGTAGGTGCTGGGGTGAACGAGTGAAGAGAGGCGGTAGGTGGTGGGGTGAAGAGAGGTTGTAGGTGCTGGGGTGAAGAGAGTTGGTAGGTGCTGGGGTGAACGGGTGAAGAGAGGCGGTAGGTGCTAGGTTGAAGAGAGGCGGTAGGTGCTGGGGTGAAGAGAGGCGGTAGGTGCTGGGGTGAAGAGAGGCGGTAGGAGTTGGGGTGAAGAGAGGTGGTAGGTGCTGGGGTGAAGAGAGGTGGTAGGTGCTGGGGTGAAGAGAGGTGCTAGGTGCTGGGGTGAACGAGTGAAGAGAGGCGGTACGTGCTGGGGTGAAGAGAGGTTGTAGGTGCTGGTGTGAAGAGAGGTTGTAGGTTTTGGGGTGAAGAGAGGCTGCAGGTGTTGGGGTAAAGAGAGGCGGTAGGTGCTGGGGTGAAGAGAGGCAGTAGGTGCTGGGGTGAAGAGAGGTGGTAGGTGCTGGGGTGAAGAGAGGCGGTAGGTGCTGGGGTGAATAGAGGCGGTAGGTGCTGGGGTGAAGAGAGGTGATATGTGCTGGAGTGATGAGAGGCGGTAGGTGCTGGGGTGAGGAGAGGTGGTAGGTGCTGGGGTGTGGAGAGGTGGTAGGTGTTGGAGTGAATGGGTGAAGAGAGGTAGTAGGTGCTGGGGTGAGGAGAGGTGGTAGGTGCTGAGTTGAAGAGAGGTGCTAGGGTGAAGACAGGTGGTAGGTGCTGAGGTGAAGAGATGTGGTAGGTTCTGGGGTGAACGAGTGAAGAGAGGCGGTAGGTGCTGGGGTGAAGAGAGGCAGTAGGTGCTGGGGTGAATAGAGGCGGTAAGTGCTAGGGTGAAGAGAGGTGGTAGGTGCTGGGGTGAAGAGAGGTGGTAGGTGCTGGGTTGAAGATATGTGGTAGGTTCTGCGGTAAAGAGAGGTGGTAGGTGGTAGGTGCTGGGGTGAAGAGATTTAGTAGGTTCTGGGGTGAACGAGTGAAGAGAGGCAGTAGGTGCTGGGGTGAAGTTAGGTTGTAGGTGCTGGGGTGAAGAGGGGTGGTAGGTGCTGGGGTGAAGAGAGGTGCTAGGGTGAAGAGAGGTGGTAGGTGCTGGGGTGAAAGAGTGAAGTGAGGCGGTAGGTGCTGGGGTGATGAGGGGTGGTAGGTGCTGGGCTGATGAGGGGTGGTAGGTGCTGGGGTGAAGAGAGACGGTAGGTGCTGGGGTGAAAAGAGGCGGTAGGTGCTGGGGTGAAGAGAGGCGGTAGGTGCTGGGGTGAAGAGAGGTGGTAGGTGCTGGGGAGAAGAGAGGCGGTAGGTGTTGGGGTAAAGAGAGGCGGCAGGTGTTGGGGTGAAGAGAGGTGGTAGGTGCTGGTTTGAAGATATGTGGTAGGTTCTACGGTAAAGAGAGGTGGTAGGTGCTGGGGTGAAGAGATTTAGTAGGTTCTGGGGTGAACAAGTGAAGAGAGGCAGTAGGTGCTGGGGTGAAGTTAGGTTGTAGGTGCTGGGGTGAAGAGAGGTGGTAGGTGCTGGGGTGAAGAGAGGTGGTAGGTACTTGGGGTGAAGAGAGGTGGTAGGTACTTGGGGTGAAGAGAGGTGGTAGGTGCTGGGGTGTTGAGAGGAGGTAAGTGCTGGGGTGTTGAGAGGTGGTAGGTGTTGGGGTGAATGAGTGAATAGAGGCAGTAGGTGCTGGGGTGAAGAGAGGTGGTAGGTGCTGGGGTGAAGAGAGGTGCTAGGGTGAAGAGAGGTGGTAGGTGCTGGGGTGAAAGAGTGAAGTGAGGCGGTAGGTGCTGGGGTGATGAAGGGTGGTAGGTGCTGGGCTGATGAGGGGTGGTAGGTGTTGGGGTGAAGAGAGGTGGTAGGTGCTGGGGTGAAGAGAGGTGGTAGGTGCTGGGGTGAAGAGAGGTGGTAGGTGCTGGGGTGAACGAGTGAAGAGAGGCGGTAGGTGCTGGGGTGAAGAGAGATTGTAGGTGCTGGGGTGAAGAGAGGTGGTAGGTGCTGGGGTGAACGGGTGAAGAGAGGCGGTAGGTGCTAGGTTGAAGAGAGGCGGTAGGTGCTGGAGTGAAGAGAGGCTGTAGGTGTTGGGGTGAAGAGAGGTGGTAGGTGCTGGGGTGAAGAGAGGTGGTAGGTGCTGGGGTGAACGAGTCTAGAGAGGCGGTAGGTGCTGGGGTGAAGAGAGGTTGTAGGTGCTGTTGTGAAGAGAGGTGGTAGGTGCTGGGGTGAAGAGAGTTGGTAGGTGCTGGGGTGAAGAGAGGTGGTAGGGGTGAAGAAAGTTGGTAGGTGCTGAGGTGAAGAGAGGTGGTAGGTGCTTTGGTGAGGAGAGGTGGTAGGTGCTGGGGTGAATCGAGGTGGTAGGTGCTGGGGTGAAGAGAGGTGGTAGGTGCTGGGGTGAACGAGTGAAGAGAGGCATTAAGTGCTGGAGTGAAGAGAAGTTGTAGGTGCTGGGGTGAAGATTGGTTGTAGGTGCTAGGGTGAAGAGAGGTGGTAGGTGCTGGGGTGAAGAGAGGTGGTAGGTGCTGGGCTGAAGATAGCTGGTAGGTGCTGGGGTGAAGAGAGGTGGTAGGTACTTGGGGTGAAGAGAGGTGGAGAGTGCTGGGTGAAGAGAGGTGGTAGGTGCTGGGGTGAACGGTTGAAGAGAGGCAGTAGGTGCTGGGGTGAAGAGAGGTGGTAGGTGCTGGGGTGAAAAGAGGTGGTAGGTGCTAGGGTGAACGGGTGAAGAGAGGCGGTAGGTGCTGGGATGAAGAGAGGCGGTAGGTGCTGGGTGAAGAGAGGTGGTAGGTGCTGGGGAGAAGGGAGGTGGCAGGTGCTGGGGTGAACGGGTGAAGAAAGGTGGTAGGTGCTGGGGTGAAGAGAGGCGGTAGGTGCTGGGGTGAAGAGAGGCGGTAGGTGCTGGGGTGAAGAGAGGCGGTAGGTGCTGGGGTGAAGAGAGGTGGTAGGTGCTGCGGTGTTGAGAGGTGGTAGGTGTTGGGGTGAATGGATGAAGAGTGGCAGTAGGTACTGGGGTGAAGAGAGGTGGTAGGTGCTGGGTTGAAGAGAGGTGCTAGGGTGAAGAGAGGTGATAGGTGCTGGGGTGAAGAGATTTAGTAGGTCAGTTCTGGGGTGAACGAGTGAAGAGAGGCGGTAGGTGCTGGGGTGAAGAGAGGCGGTAGGTGCTGGGGTGAATAGAGGCGGTAGGTGCTGGGGTGAAGAGAGGTGGTAGGTGCTGGGGTGAAGAGAGGTGGTAGGTGCTGGGTTGAAGATATGTGGTAGGTTCTGCGGTAAAGAGAGGTGGTAGGTGCTGGGGTGAAGAGATTTAGTAGGTTCTGGGGTGAACGTGTGAAGAGAGGCAGTAGGTGCTGGGGTGAAGTTAGGTTGTAGGTGCTGGGGTGAAGAGAGGTGGTAGGTGCTGGTGTGAAGAGAGGTGGTAGGTGCTGGGGTGAAGAGGTGGTAGGTACTTGGGGTGAAGAGAGGTGGTAGGTGCTGTGGTGAAGAGAGTTGGTAGGTGCTGGGGTGAACGGGTGAAGAGAGGCGGTAGGTGCTAGGTTGAAGAGAGGCGGTAGGTGCTGGGGTGAAGAGAGGCGGTAGGTGCTGGGGTGAAGAGAGGCGGTAGGAGTTGGGGTGAAGAGAGGTGGTAGGTGCTGGGGTGAAGAGAGGTGGTAGGTGCTGGGGTGAAGAGAGGTGCTAGGTGCTGGGGTGAACGAGTGAAGAGAGGCGGTACGTGCTGGGGTGAAGAGAGGTTGTAGGTGCTGGTGTGAAGAGAGGTTGTAGGTTTTGGGGTGAAGAGAGGCTGCAGGTGTTGGGGTAAAGAGAGGCGGTAGGTGCTGGGGTGAAGAGAGGCAGTAGGTGCTGGGGTGAAGAGAGGTGGTAGGTGCTGGGGTGAATAGAGGCAGTAGGTGCTGGGGTGAATAGAGGCGGTAGGTGCTGGGGTGAAGAGAGGTGGTAGGTGCTGGGGTGAACGAGTCTAGAGAGGCGGTAGGTGCTGGGGTGAAGAGAGGTTGTAGGTGCTGTTGTGAAGAGAGGTGGTAGGTGCTGGGGTGAAGAGAGGTGGTAGGTGCTGGGGTGAAGAGAGGTGGTAGGTACTTGGGGTGAAGAGAGGTGGTAGGTGCTGAGGTGAAGAGAGGTGGTAGGTGCCGGGGTGAGGAGAGGTGGTAGGTGCTGGGGTGAATGGGTGAAGAGAGGCGGTAGGTGCTGGGGTGAAGAGAGGCGATAGGTGCTGGGTGAAGAGAGGTGGTAGGTGCTGGGGAGAAGAGAGGTGGTAGGTGCTGGGGTGAACGGGTGAAGAGAGGCGGTAGGTGCTGGGGAGAAGAGATGCGGTAGGTGCTGGGGTGAAGAGAGGCGGTAGGTGCTGGGGTGAAGAGAGGTGGTAGGTGCTGGGTTGAAGAGAGGTGCTAGGGCGAAGAGAGGTGATATGTGCTGGAGTGATGAGAGGCGGTAGGTGCTGGGGTGAAGAGAGGTGGTAGGTGCTGGGGTGTGGAGAGGTGGTAGGTGTTGGAGTGAATGGGTGAAGAGAGGTAGTAGGTGCTGGGGTGAGGAGAGGTGGTAGGTGCTGAGTTGAAGAGAGGTGCTAGGGTGAAGACAGGTGGTAGGTGCTGAGGTGAAGAGATGTGGTAGGTTCTGGGGTGAAGAGACTTGGTAGGTGCTGGGGTGAAGAGAGGTGGTAGGTACTTGGGGTGAAGAGAGGTGGTAGGTGCTGAGGTGAAGAGAGGTGGTAGGTGCCGGGGTGAGGAGAGGTGGTAGGTGCTGGGGTGAATGGGTGAAGAGAGGCGGTAGGTGCTGGGGTGAAGAGAGGCGATAGGTGCTGGGTGAAGAGAGGTGGTAGGTGCTGGGGAGAAGAGAGGTGGTAGGTGCTGGGGTGAACGGGTGAAGAGAGGCGGTAGGTGCTGGGGAGAAGAGATGCGGTAGGTGCTGGGGTGAAGAGAGGCGGTAGGTGCTGGGGTGAAGAGAGGTGGTAGGTGCTGGGGTGAAGAGAGGTGGTAGGTGCTGGGGTAAAGATATGTGGTAGGTTCTGCGGTGAAGAGAGGTGGTAGATGATAGGTGCTAGGGTGAGGAGAGGCGGTAGGTGCTGGGGTGAAGAGAGGCGGTAGTTGCTGGGGTGAAGAGAGGTGGTTGGTGCTGGGGTGAAGATAGACGGTAGGTGCTGGGGTGAAAAGAGGCCGTAGGTGCTGGGGTGAAGAGAGGCGGTAGGTGCTGGGGTGAAGAGAGGTGGTAGGTGCTGGGGAGAAAAGAGGCGGTAGGTGTTGGGGTAAAGAGAGGCGGCAGGTGTTGGGGTAAAGAGAGGCGGTAGGTGCTGGGGTGAAGAGAGGCAGTAGGTGCTGGGGTGAAGAGAGGCGGTAGGTGCTGGGGTGAAGAGAGGCGGTAGGTGCTGGGGTGAACGAGTGAAGAGAGGCGGTAGGTGGTGGGGTGAAGAGAGGTTGTAGGTGCTGGGGTGAAGACAGTTGGTAGGTGCTGGGGTGAACGGGTGAAGAGAGGCGGTAGGTGCTAGGTTGAAGAGAGGCGGTAGGTGCTGGGGTGAAGAGAGGCGGTAGGTGCTGGGGTGAAGAGAGGCAGTAGGAGTTGGGGTGAAGAGAGGTGGTAGGTGCTGGGGTGAAGAGAGGTGGTAGGTGCTGGGGTGAAGAGAGGTGCTAGGTGCTGGGGTGAACGAGTGAAGAGAGGCGGTACGTGCTGGGGTGAAGAGAGGTTGTAGGTGCTGGTGTGAAGAGAGGTTGTAGGTTTTGGGGTGAAGAGAGGCTGCAGGTGTTGGGGTAAAGAGAGGCGGTAGGTGCTGGGGTGAAGAGAGGCAGTAGGTGCTGGGGTGAAGAGAGGTGGTAGGTGCTGGGGTGAAGAGAGGCGGTAGGTGCTGGGGTGAATAGAGGCGGTAGGTGCTGGGGTGAAGAGAGGTGATATGTGCTGGAGTGATGAGAGGCGGTAGGTGCTGGGGTGAAGAGAGGTGGTAGGTGCTGGGGTGTGGAGAGGTGGTAGGTGTTGGAGTGAATGGGTGAAGAGAGGTAGTAGGTGCTGGGGTGAGGAGAGGTGGTAGGTGCTGAGTTGAAGAGAGGTGCTAGGGTGAAGACAGGTGGTAGGTGCTGAGGTGAAGAGATGTGGTAGGATCTGGGGTGAACGAGTGAAGAGAGGCAGTAGGTGCTGGGGTGAAGAGAGGCAGTAGGTGCTGGGGTGAATAGAGGCGGTAAGTGCTAGGGTGAAGAGAGGTGGTAGGTGCTGGGGTGAAGAGAGGTGGTAGGTGCTGGGTTGAAGATATGTGGTAGGTTCTGCGGTAAAGAGAGGTGGTAGGTGATAGGTGCTGGGGTGAAGAGATTTAGTAGGTTCTGGGGTGAACGAGTGAAGAGAGGCAGTAGGTGCTGGGGTGAAGTTAGGTTGTAGGTGCTGGGGTGAAGAGGGGTGGTAGGTGCTGGGGTGAAGAGAGGTGCTAGGGTGAAGAGAGGTGGTAGGTGCTGGGGTGAAAGAGTGAAGTGAGGCGGTAGGTGCTGGGGTGATGAGGGGTGGTAGGTGCTGGGCTGATGAGGGGTGGTAGGTGCTGGGGTGAAGAGAGACGGTAGGTGCTGGGGTGAAAAGAGGCGGTAGGTGCTGGGGTGAAGAGAGGCGGTAGGTGCTGGGGTGAAGAGAGGTGGTAGGTGCTGGGGAGAAGCGAGGCGGTAGGTGTTGGGGTAAAGAGAGGCGGCAGGTGTTGGGGTGAAGAGAGGTGGTAGGTGCTGGTTTGAAGATATGTGGTAGGTTCTGCGGTAAAGAGAGGTGGTAGGTGCTGGGGTGAAGAGATTTAGTAGGTTCTGGGGTGAACAAGTGAAGAGAGGCAGTAGGTGCTGGGGTGAAGTTAGGTTGTAGGTGCTGGGGTGAAGAGAGGTGGTAGGTGCTGGGGTGAAGAGAGGTGGTAGGTACTTGGGGTGAAGAGAGGTGGTAGGTACTTAGGGTGAAGAGAGGTGGTAGGTGCTGGGGTGTTGAGAGGTGGTAAGTGCTGGGGTGTTGAGAGGTGGTAGGTGTTGGGGTGAATGAGTGAATAGAGGCAGTAGGTGCTGGGGTGAAGAGAGGTGGTAGGTGCTGGGGTGAAGAGAGGTGCTAGGGTGAAGAGAAGTGGTAGGTGCTGGGGTGAAAGAGTGAAGTGAGGCGGTAGGTGCTGGGGTGATGAGGGGTGGTAGGTGCTGGGCTGATGAGGGGTGGTAGGTGTTGGGGTGAAGAGAGGTGGTAGGTGCTGGGGTGAAGAGAGGTGGTAGGTGCTGGGGTGAAGAGAGGTGGTAGGTGCTGGGGTGAACGAGTGAAGAGAGGCGGTAGGTGCTGGGGTGAAGAGAGATTGTAGGTGCTGGGGTGCAGAGAGGTGGTAGGTGCTGGGGTGAACGGGTGAAGAGAGGCGGTAGGTGCTAGGTTGAAGAGAGGCGGTAGGTGCTGGAGTGAAGAGAGGCTGTAGGTGTTGGGGTGAAGAGAGGTGGTAGGTGCTGGGGTGAAGAGAGGTGGTAGGTGCTGGGGTGAACGAGTGAAGAGAGGCGGTAGGTGCTGGGGTGAAGAGAGGTTGTAGGTGCTGTTGTGAAGAGAGGTGGTAGGTGCTGGGGTGAAGAGAGTTGGTAGGTGCTGGGGTCAAGAGAGGTGGTAGGGGTGAAGAAAGTTGGTAGGTGCTGAGGTGAAGAGAGGTGGTAGGTGCTTTGGTGAGGAGAGGTGGTAGGTGCTGGGGTGAATAGAGGTGGTAGGTGCTGGGGTGAAGAGAGGTGGTAGGTGCTGGGGTGAACGAGTGAAGAGAGGCATTAAGTGCTGCAGTGAAGAGAAGTTGTAGGTGCTGGGGTGAAGATTGGTTGTAGGTGCTAGGGTGAAGAGAGGTGGTAGGTGCTGGGGTGAAGAGAGGTGGTAGGTGCTGGGCTGAAGATAGCTGGTAGGTGCTGGGGTGAAGAGAGGTGGTAGGTACTTGGGGTGAAGAGAGGTGGAGAGTGCTGGGTGAAGAGAGGTGGTTGGTGCTGGGGGGAACGGTTGAAGAGAGGCAGTAGGTGCTGGGGTGAAGAGAGGTGGTAGGTGCTGGGGTGAAAAGAGGTGGTAGGTGCTAGGGTGAACGGGTGAAGAGAGGCGGTAGGTGCTGGGATGAAGAGAGGCGGTAGGTGCTGGGTGAAGAGAGGTGGTAGGTGCTGGGGAGAAGGGAGGTGGCAGGTGCTGGGGTGAACGGGTGAAGAAAGGTGGTAGGTGCTGGGGTGAAGAGAGGCGGTAGGTGCTGGGGTGAAGAGAGGCGGTAGGTGCTGGGGTGAAGAGAGGCGGTAGGTGCTGGGGTGAAGAGAGGTGGTAGGTGCTGCGGTGTTGAGAGGTGGTAGGTGTTGGGGTGAATGGATGAAGAGAGGCAGTAGGTACTGGGGTGAAGAGAGGTGGTAGGTGCTGGGTTGAAGAGAGGTGCTAGGGCGAAGAGAGGTGATAGGTGCTGGGGTGAAGAGATTTAGTAGGTCAGTTCTGGGGTGAACGAGTGAAGAGAGGCGGTAGGTGCTGGGGTGAAGAGAGGCGGTAGGTGCTGGGGTGAATAGAGGCGGTAGGTGCTGGGGTGAAGAGAGGTGGTAGGTGCTGGGGTGAAGAGAGGTGGTAGGTGCTGGGTTGAAGATATGTGGTAGGTTCTGCGGTAAAGAGAGGTGGTAGGTGGTAGGTGCTGGGGTGAAGAGATTTAGTAGGTTCTGGGGTGAACGAGTGAAGAGAGGCAGTAGGTGCTGGGGTGAAGTTAGGTTGTAGGTGCTGGGGTGAAGAGAGGTGGTAGGTGCTGGTGTGAAGAGAGGCGGTAGGTGCTGGGGTGAAGAGGTGGTAGGTACTTGGGGTGAAGAGAGGTGGTAGGTGCTGGGGTGTTGAGAGGTGGTCGGTGCTGGGGTGAAGAGTGGTGCTAGGGTGAAGAGAGGTGGTAGGTGCTGGGGTGAAAGAGTGAAGTGAGGCGCGGTAGGTGCTGGGGTGATGAGGGGTGGTAGGTGCTGGGCTGGTGAGGGGTAGTAGGTGTTGGGGTGAAGAGAGGAGGTAGGTGCTGGGGTGAACGGGTGAAGAGAGGCGGTAGTTGCTAGGTTGAAGAGAGGCGGAAGGTGCTGGGGTGAAGAGAGGCGGTAGGTGCTGGGGTGAAGAGAGGCGGTAGGAGTTGGGGTGAAGAGAGGTGGTAGGTGCTGGGGTGAAGAGAGGTGGTAGGTGCTGGGGTGAAGAGCGGTGCTGGGGTGAACGAGTGAAGAGAGGCGGTACGTGCAGGGGTGAAGAGAGGTTGTAGGTGCTGGTGTGAAGAGAGGTTGTAGGTTTTGGGGTGAAGAGAGGTGGTAGGTGCTGGGGTGAAGAGAGGTGGTAGGTGCTGGGGTGAAGAGACTTGGTAGGTGCTGGGGTGAAGAGAGGTGGTAGGTACTTGGGGTGAAGAGAGGTGGTAGGTGCTGAGGTGAAGAGAGGTGGTAGGTGCCGGGGTGAGGAGAGGTGGTAGGTGCTGGGGTGAATGGGTGAAGAGAGGCGGTAGGTGCTGGGGTGAAGAGAGGCGATTAATGCTGGGTGAAGAGAGGTGGTAGGTGCTGGGGAGAAGAGAGGTGGTAGGTGCTGGGGTGAACGGGTGAAGAGAGGCGGTAGGTGCTGGGGTGAAGAGATGCGGTAGGTGCTGGGGTGAAGTGAGGCGGTAGGTGCTGGGGTGAAGAGAGGTGGTAGGTGCTGGGGTAAAGATATGTGGTAGGTTCTGCGGTGAAGAGAGGTGGTAGATGATAGGTGCTAGGGTGAGGAGAGGCGGTAGGTGCTGGGGTGAAGAGAGGCGGTAGTTGCTGGGGTGAAGAGAGGCGGTAGTTGCTGGGGTGAAGAGAAGTGGTTGGTGCTGGGGTGAAGAGAGACGGTAGGTGCTGGGGTGAAAAGAGGCCGTAGGTGCTGGGGTGAAGAGAGGCGGTAGGTGCTGGGTTGAAGAGAGGTGGTAGGTGCTGGAGAGAAAAGAGGCGGTAGGTGCTGGGGTGAAGAGAGGCAGTAGGTGCTGGGGTGAATAGAGGCGGTAGGTGCTGGGGTGAAGAGAGGCGGTAGGTGCTGGGGTGAACGAGTGAAGAGAGGCGGTAGGTGGTGGGGTGAAGAGAGGTTGTAGGTGCTGGGGTGAAGAGAGTTGGTAGGTGCTGGGGTGAACGGGTGAAGAGAGGCGGTAGGTGCTAGGTTGAAGAGAGGCGGTAGGTGCTGGGGTGAAGAGAGGCGGTAGGTGCTGGGGTGAAGAGAGGCGGTAGGAGTTGGGGTGAAGAGAGGTGGTAGGTGCTGGGGTGAAGAGAGGTGGTAGGTGCTGGGGTGAAGAGAGGTGCTAGGTGTTGGGGTGAACGAGTGAAGAGAGGCGGTACTTGCTGGGGTGAAGATAGGTTGTAGGTGCTGGTGTGAAGAGAGGTTGTAGGTTTTGGGGTGAAGAGAGGCTGCAGGTGTTGGGGTAAAGAGAGGCGGTAGGTGCTGGGGTGAAGAGAGGCAGTAGGTGCTGGGGTGAAGAGAGGTGGTAGGTGCTGGGGTGAAGAGAGGCGGTAGGTGCTGGGGTGAATAGAGGCGGTAGGTGCTGGGGTGAAGAGAGGTGATATGTGCTGGAGAGATGAGAGGCGGTAGGTGCTGGGGTGAAGAGAGGTGGTAGGTGCTGGGGTGTGGAGAGGTGCTAGGTGTTGGAGTGAATGGGTGAAGAGAGGTAGTAGGTGCTGGGGTGAGGAGAGGTGGTAGGTGCTGAGTTGAAGAGAGGTGCTAGGGTGAAGACAGGTGGTAGGTGCTGAGGTGAAGAGATGTGGTAGGTGCTGGGGTGAAGAGAGGTGGTAGGTACTTGGGGTGAAGAGAGGTGGTATTTGCTGAGGTGAAGAGAGGTGGTAGGTGCCGGGGTGAGGGGAGGTGGTAGGTGCTGGGGTGAATGGGTGAAGAGAGGCGGTAGGTGCTGGGGTGAAGAGAGGCGATAGGTGCTGGGTGAAGAGAGGTGGTAGGTGCTGGGGAGAAGAGAGGTGGTAGGTGCTGGGGTGAACGGGTGAAGAGAGGCGGTAGGTGCTGGGGTGAAGAGATGCGGTAGGTGCTGGGGTGAAGAGAGGCGGTAGGTGCTGGGGTGAAGAGAGGTGGTAGGTGCTGGGGTAAAGATATGTGGTAGGTTCTGCGGTGAAGAGAGGTGGTAGATGATAGGTGCTAGGGTGAGGAGAGGCGGTAGGTGCTGGGGTGAAGAGAGGCGGTAGTTGCTGGGGTGAAGAGAGGTGGTTGGTGCTGGGGTGAAGAGAGACGGTAGGTGCTGGGGTGAAAAGAGGCCGTAGGTGCTGGGGTGAAGAGAGGCGGTAGGTGCTGGGGTGAAGAGAGGTGGTAGGTGCTGGGGAGAAAAGAGGCGGTAGGTGTTGGGGTAAAGAGAGGCGGCAGGTGTTGGGGTAAAGAGAGGCGGTAGGTGCTGGGGTGAAGAGAGGCAGTAGGTGCTGGGGTGAAGAGAGGCGGTAGGTGCTGGGGTGAAGAGAGGCGGTAGGTGCTGGGGTGAACAGAGGCGGTAGGTGCTGGGGTGAAGAGAGGTGATATGTGCTGGAGAGATGAGAGGCGGTAGGTGCTGGGGTGAAGAGAGGTGGTAGGTGCTGGGGTGTGGAGAGGTGGTAGGTGTTGGAGTGAATGGGTGAAGAGAGGTAGTAGGTGCTGGGGTGAGGAGAGGTGGTAGGTGCTGAGTTGAAGAGAGGTGCTGGGGTGTGGAGAGGTGGTAGGTGTTGGAGTGAATGGGTGAAGAGAGGTGATATGTGCTGGAGAGATGAGAGGCGGTAGGTGCTGGGGTAAAGAGAGGCGGTAGGTGCTGGGGTGAAGAGAGGCAGTAGGTGCTGGGGTGAAGAGAGGCGGTAGGTGCTGGGGTGAAGAGAGGCGGTAGGTGGTGGGGTGAAGAGAGGTTGTAGGTGCTGGGGTGAAGAGAGTTGGTAGGTGCTGGGGTGAACGGGTGAAGAGAGGCGGTAGGTGCTAGGTTGAAGAGAGGCGGTAGGTGCTGGGGTGAAGAGAGGCGGTAGGTGCTGGGGTGAAGAGAGGCGGTAGGAGTTGGGGTGAAGAGAGGTGGTAGGTGCTGGGGTGAAGAGAGGTGGTAGGTGCTGGGGTGAAGAGAGGTGCTAGGTGCTGGGGTGAACGAGTGAAGAGAGGCGGTACGTGCTGGGGTGAAGAGAGGTTGTAGGTGCTGGTGTGAAGAGAGGTTGTAGGTTTTGGGGTGAAGAGAGGCTGCAGGTGTTGGGGTAAAGAGAGGCGGTAGGTGCTGGGGTGAAGAGAGGCAGTAGGTGCTGGGGTGAAGAGAGGTGGTAGGTGCTGGGGTGAAGAGAGGCGGTAGGTGCTGGGGTGAATAGAGGCGGTAGGTGCTGGGGTGAAGAGAGGTGATATGTGCTGGAGTGATGAGAGGCGGTAGGTGCTGGGGTGAAGAGAGGTGGTAGGTGCTGGGGTGTGGAGAGGTGGTAGGTGTTGGAGTGAATGGGTGAAGAGAGGTAGTAGGTGCTGGGGTGAGAAGAGGTGGTAGGTGCTGAGTTGAAGAGAGGTGCTAGGGTGAAGACAGGTGGTAGGTGCTGAGGTGAAGAGATGTGGTAGGTTCTGGGGTGAACGAGTGAAGAGAGGCGGTAGGTGCTGGGGTGAAGAGAGGCGGTAGGTGCTGGGGTGAATAGAGGCGGTAGGTGCTGGGGTGAAGAGAGGTGGTAGGTGCTGGGGTGAAGAGAGGTGGTAGGTGCTGGGTTGAAGATATGTGGTAGGTTCTGCGGTAAAGAGAGGTGGTAGGTGGTAGGTGCTGGGGTGAAGAGATTTAGTAGGTTCTGGGGTGAACGAGTGAAGAGAGGCAGTAAGTGCTGGGGTGAAGTTAGGTTGTAGGTGCTGGGGTGAAGAGAGGTGGTAGGTGCTGGGGTGAAGAGAGGTGGTAGGTGCTGGTTTGAAGATATGTGGTAGGTTCTGCGGTAAAGAGAGGTGGTAGGTGCTGGGGTGAAGAGATTTAGTAGGTTCTGGGGTGAACAAGTGAAGAGAGGCAGTAGGTACTGGGGTGAAGTTAGGTTGTAGGTGCTGGAGTGAAGAGAGGTGGTAGGTGCTGGGGTGAAGAGAGGTGGTAGGTACTTGGGGTAAAGAGAGGTGGTAGGTACTTGGGGTGAAGAGAGGTGGTAGGTGCTGGGGTGTTGAGAGGTGGTAAGTGCTGGGGTGTTGAGAGGTGGTAGGTGTTGAGGTGAATGGGTGAATAGAGGCAGTAGGTGCTGTGGTGAAGAGAGGTGGTAGGTGCTGGGGTGAAGAGAGGTGCTAGGGTGAAGAGAGGTGGTAGGTGCTGGGGTGAAAGAGTGAAGTGAGGCGGTAGGTGCTGGGGTGATGAGGGGTGGGAGGTGCTGGGCTGATGAGGGGTGGTAGGTGCTGGGGTGAAGAGAGACGGTAGGTGCTGGGGTGAAAAGAGGCGGTAGTTGTTGGGGTAAAGAGAGGCGGCAGGTGTTGGGGTGAAGAGAGGTGGTAGGTGCTGGTTTGAAGATATGTGGTAGGTTCTGCGGTAAAGAGAGGTGGTAGGTGCTGGGGTGATGAGGGGTGGTAGGTGCTGGGCTGATGAGGGGTGGTAGGTGTTGGGGTGAAGAGAGGTGGTAGGTGCTGGGGTGAAGAGAGGTGGTAGGTGCTGGGGGTGAAGAGAGGTGGTAGGTGCTGGGGTGAACGAGTGAAGAGAGGCGGTAGGTGCTGGGGTGAAGAGAGATTGTAGGTGCTGGGGTGAAGAGAGGTGGTAGGTGCTGGGTTGAACGGGTGAAGAGAGGCATTAAGTGCTGGAGTGAAGAGAAGTTGTAGGTGCTGGGGTGAAGAGAGGTGGTAGGTGCTGGGGTGAAGAGAGGCGGTAGGTGCTAGGATGAAGAGAGGCGGTAGGTGCTGGAGTGAAGAGAGGCGGTAGGTGTTGGGGTGAAGAGAGGTGGTAGGTGCTGGGGCGAAGAGAGGTGGTAGGTGCTGGGGTGAACGAGTGAAGAGAGGCGGTAGGTGCTGGGGTGAAGAGAAGTTGTCGGTGCTGGTGTGAAGAGAGGTGGTAGGTGCTGGGGTGAAGAGAGTTGGTAGGTGCTGGGGTGAAGAGAGGTGGTAGGGGTGAAGAAAGTTGGTAGGTGCTGGGGTGAAGAGAGATGGTAGGTACTTGGGATGAAGAGAGGTGGTAGGTGCTGAGGTGAAGAGAGGTGGTAGGTGCTGGGGTGAGGAGAGGTGGTAGGTGCTGGGGTGAATAGAGGTGGTAGGTGCTGGGGTGAAGAGAGGTGGTAGGTGCTGGGGTGAACGAGTGAAGAGAGGCATTAAGTGCTGGAGTGAAGAGAAGTTGTAGGTGCTGGGGGAAGATTGGTTGTAGGTGCTAGGGTGAAGAGAGGTGGTAGGTGCTGGGGTGAAGAGAGGTGGTAGGTGCTGGGCTGAAGATAGCTGGTAGGTGCTGGGGTGAAGAGAGGTGGTAGGTACTTGGGGTGAAGAGAGGTGGTAGGTGCTGGGGTGAACGGTTGAAGAGAGGCAGTAGGTGCTGGGGTGAAGAGAGGTGGTAGGTGCTGGGGTGAAGAGAGGTGGTAGGTGCTAGGGTGAACGGGTGAAGAGAGGCGGTAGGTGCTGGGATGAAGAGAGGCGGTAGGTGCTGGGTGAAGAGAGGTGGTAGGTGCTGGGGAGAAGGGAGGTGGCAGGTGCTGGGGTGAACGGGTGAAGAAAGGTGGTAGGTGCTGGGGTGAAGAGAGGCGGTAGGTTCTGGGGTGAAGAGAGGCGGTAGGTGCTGGGGTGAAGAGAGGCGGTAGGTGCTGGGGTGTAGAGAGGTGGTAGGTGCTGCGGTGTTGAGAGGTGGTAGGTGTTGGGGTGAATGGATGAAGAGAGGCAGTAGGTACTGGGGTGAAGAGAGGTGGTAGGTGCTGGGGTGAAAGAGTGAAGTGAGGCGGTAGGTGCTGGGGTGATGAGGGGTGGTAGGTGCTGGGCTGATGAGGGGTGGTAGGTGTTGGGGTGAAGAGAGGTGGTAGGTGCTGGGGTGAAGAGAGGTGGTAGGTGCTGGGGGTGAAGAGAGGTGGTAGGTGCTGGGGTGAACGAGTGAAGAGAGGCGGTAGGTGCTGGGGTGAAGAGAGATTGTAGGTGCTGGGGTGAAGAGAGGTGGTAGGTGCTGGGTTGAACGGGTGAAGAGAGGCATTAAGTGCTGGAGTGAAGAGAAGTTGTAGGTGCTGGGGTGAAGATTGGTTGTAGGTGCTAGGGTGAAGAGAGGCGGTAGGTGCTGGGGTGAAGAGAGGTGGTAGGTGCTGGGGTGAAGAGAGGTGGTAGGTGCTGGGTTGAAGATAATGTGGTAGGTTCTGCGGTAAAGAGAGGTGGTAGGTGGTAGGTGCTTGGGTGAAGAGATTTAGTAGATTCTGGGGTGAACGAGTGAAGAGAGGCAGTAGGTGCTGGGGTGAAGTTAGGTTGTAGGTGCTGGGGTGAAGAGAGGTGGTAGGTGCTGGTGTGAAGAGGGGCGGTAGGTGCTGGGGTGAAGAGGTGGTAGGTACTTAGGGTGAAGAGAGGTGGTAGGTGCTGAGGTGTTGAGAGGTGTTCGGTGCTGGGGTGTTGAGAGGAGGTAGGTTTTGGGGTGAATGGGTGAATAGAGGCAGTAGGTGCTGGGGTGAAGAGAGGTGGTAGGTGCTGGGGTGAAGAGTGGTGCTAGGGTGAAGAGAGGTGGTAGGTGCTGGGGTGAAGAGAGGTGGTAGGTGCTGGGGTGAAAGAGTGAAGTGAGGCGCGGAAGGTGCTGGGGTGATGAGGGGTGGTAGGTGCTGGGCTGATGAGGGGTAGTAGGTGTTGGGGTGAAGAGAGGAGGTAGGTGCTGGGGTGAACGGGTGAAGAGAGGCGGTAGGTGCTAGGTTGAAGAGAGGCGGTAGGTGCTGGGGTGAAGAGAGGCGGTAGGTGCTGGGGTGAAGAGAGGCGGTAGGAGTTGGGGTGAAGAGAGGTGGTAGGTGCTGGGGTGAAGAGAGGTGGTAGGTGCTGGGGTGAAGAGAGGTGGTAGGTGCTGGGGTGAAGAGCGGTGCTAGGTGCTGGGGTGAACGAGTGAAGAGAGGCGGTACGTGCTGGGGTGAAGAGAGGTTGTAGGTGCTGGTGTGAAGAGAGGTTGTAGGTTTTGGGGTGAAGAGAGGTGGTAGGTGCTGGGGTGAAGAGAGGTGGTAGGTGCTGGGGTGAAGAGACTTGGTAGGTGCTGGGGTGAAGAGAGGTGGTAGGTACTTGGGGTGAAGAGAGATGGTAGGTGCTGAGGTGAAGAGAGGTGGTAGGTGCCGGGGTGAGGAGAGGTGGTAGGTGCTGGGGTGAATGGGTGAAGAGAGGCGGTAGGTGCTGGGGTGAAGAGAGGCGATAGGTGCTGGGTGAAGAGAGGTGGTAGGTGCTGGGGAGAAGAGAGGTGGTAGGTGCTGGGGTGAACGGGTGAAGAGAGGCGGTAGGTGCTGGGGTGAAGAGATGCGGTAGGTGCTGGGGTGAAGAGAGGCGGTAGGTGCTGGGGTGAAGAGAGGTGGTAGGTGCTGGGGTAAAGATATGTGGTAGGTTCTGCAGTGAAGAGAGGTGGTAGATGATAGGTGCTAGGGTGAGGAGAGGCTGTAGGTGCTGGGGTGAAGAGAGGCGGTAGTTGCTGGGGTGAAGAGAGGTGGTTGGTGCTGGGGTGAAGAGAGACGGTAGGTGCTGGGGTGAAAAGAGGCCGTAGGTGCTGGGGTGAAGAGAGGCGGTAGGTGCTGGGGTGAAGAGAGGTGGTAGGTGCTGGTGAGAAAAGAGGCGGTAGGTGTTGGGGTAAAGAGAGGCGGCAGGTGTTGGGGTAAAGAGAGGCGGTAGGTGCTGGGGTGAAGAGAGGCAGTAGGTGCTGGGGTGAAGAGAGGCGGTAGGTGATGGGGTGAAGAGAGGCGGTAGGTGCTGGGGTGAACGAGTGAAGAGAGGCGGTAGGTGGTGGGGTGAAGAGAGGTTGTAGCTGCTGGGGTGAAGAGAGTTGGTAGGTGCTGGGGTGAACGGGTGAAGAGAGGCGGTAGGTGCTAGGTTGAAGAGAGGCGGTAGGTGCTGGGGTGAAGAGAGGCGGTAGGTGCTGGGGTGAAGAGAGGCGGTAGGAGATTGGGTGAAGAGAGGTGGTAGGTGCTGGGGTGAAGAGAGGTGGTAGGTGCTGGGGTGATGAGAGGTGCTAGGTGCTGGGGTGAACGAGTGAAGAGAGGCGGTACGTGCTGGGGTGAAGAGAGGTTGTAGGTCCTGGTGTGAAGAGAGGTTGTAGGTTTTGGGGTGAAGAGAGGCTGCAGGTGTTGGGGTAAAGAGAGGCGGTAGGTGCTGGGGTGAAGAGAGGCAGTAGGTGCTGGGGTGAAGAGAGGTGGTAGGTCCTGGGGTGAAGAGAGGCGGTAGGTGCTGGGGTGAATAGAGGCGGTAGGTGCTGGGGTGAAGAGAGGTGATATGTGCTGGAGTGATGAGAGGCGGTAGGTGCTGGGGTGAAGATAGGTGGTAGGTGCTGGGGTGTGGAGAGGTGGTAGGTGTTGGAGTGAATGGGTGAAGAGAGGTAGTAGGTGCTGGGGTGAGGAGAGGTGGTAGGTGCTGAGTTGAAGAGAGGTGCTAGGGTGAAGACAGGTGGTAGGTGCTGAGGTGAAGAGATGTGGTAGGTTCTGGGGTGAACGAGTGAAGAGAGGAGGTAGGTGTTGAGGTGAAGAGAGGTTGTAGGTGCTGGGGTGAAGAGAGACGGTAGGTGCTGGGGTGAAGAGAGGTGGTAGGTGCTGGTTTGAAGATATGTGGTAGGTTCTGCGGTAAAGAGAGGTGGTAGGTGGTAGGTGCTGGGGTGAAGAGATTTAGTAGGTTCTGGGGTGAACGAGTGAAGAGAGGCAGTAGGTGCTGGGGTGAAGTTAGGTTGTAGGTGCTGGGGTGAAGAGAGGTGGTAGGTGCTGGTGTGAAGAGCGGCGGTAGGTGCTGGGTTGAAGAGAGGTGGGAGGTGCTGGGGTGAAGAGAGGTGGTAGGTACTTGAGGTGAAGAGAGGTGGTAGGTGCTAGGTTGAAGAGAGGCGGTAGGTGGTGGGGTGAAGACAGGCGGTAGGAGTTGGGGTGAAGAGAGGTGGTAGGTGCTGGGGTGAAGAGAGGAGGTAGGTGCTGGGGTGAAGAGAGGTGGTAGGTGCTGGGGTGAACGAGTGAAGAGAGGCGGTAGGTGCTTGGGTGAAGAGAGGTTGTAGGTGCTGGTGTGAAAAGAGGTTGTAGGTGCTGGGGTGAAGAGAGGTGGTAGGTGCTGGGGTGAAGAGAGGTGGTAGGTGCTGGGGTTAAGAGAGTTGGTAGGTGCTGGGGTGAAGAGAGGTGGTAGGTACTTGGGGTGAAGAGAGGTGGTAGGTGCTGAGGTGAAGAGAGGTGGTAGGTGCCGGGGTGAGGAGAGGTGGTAGGTGCTGGGGTGAATGGGTGAAGAGAGGCGGTAGGTGCTGGGGTGAAGAGAGGCGATAGGTGCTGGGTGAAGAGAGGTAGTAGGTGCTGGGGTGAAGAGAGGTGGTAGGTGCTGGGGTGACCGGGTGAAGAGAGGCGGTAGGTGCTGGGGTGAAGAGATGCGGTAGGTGCTGGGGTGAAGAGAGGCGGTAGGTGCTGGGGTGAAGAGAGGTGGTAGGTGCTGGGGTGAAGATATGTGGTAGGTTCTGCGGTGAAGAGAGGTGGTAGGTGATAGGTGCTAGGGTGAGGAGAGGCGGTAGGTGCTGGGGTGAAGAGAGGCGGTAGTTGCTGGGGTGAAGAGAGGTGGTAGGTGCTGGGGTGAAGAGAGACGGTAGGTGCTGGGGTGAAAAGAGGCGGTAGGTGCTGGGGTGAAGAGAGGCGGTTGGTGCTGGGGTGAAGAGAGGCGGTAGTTGCTGGGGTGAAGAGAGGTGGTAGGTGCTTGGGTAAAGATATGTGGTAGGTTCTGCGGTGAAGAGAGGTGGTAGGTGATAGGTGCTAGTGTGAGGAGAGGCGGTGGGTGCTGGGGTGAAGAGAGGCGGTAGTTGCTGGGGTGAAAAGAGGCCGTAGGTGCTGGGGTGAAGAGAGGCGGTAGGTGCTGGGGTGAAGAGAGGTGGTAGGTGCTGGGGAGAAAAGAGGCGGTAGGTGTTGGGGTAAAGAGAGGCGGCAGGTGTTGGGGTAAAGAGAGGCGGTAGGTGCTGGGGTGAAGAGAGGCAGTAGGTGCTGGGGTGAAGAGAGGCGGTAGGTGCTGAGGTGAAGAGAGGCGGTAGGTGTTGGGGTAAAGAGAGGCGCCAGGTGTTGGGGTAAAGAGAGGCGGTAGGTGCTGGGGTGAAGAGAGGCAGTAGGTGCTGGGGTGAAGAGAGGTGGTAGGTGCTGGGGTGAAGAGAGGCGGTAGGTGCTGGGGTGAAGAGAGGTGATATGTGCTGGGGTGATGAGAGGCGATAGGTGCTGGGGTGAAGAGAGGTGGTAGGTGCTGGGGTGTTGAGAGGTGGTAGGTGTTGGAGTGAATGGGTGAAGAGAGGCAGTAGGTGCTGGGGTGAGGAGAGGAGAGGTGGTAGGTGCTGAGTTGAAGAGAGGTGCTAGGGTGAAGACAGGTGGTAGGTGCTGAGGTGAAGAGATGTGGTAGGTTCTGGGGTGAACGAGTGAAGAGAGGAGGTAGGTGTTGAGGTAAAGAGAGGTTGTAGGTGCTGGGGTGAAGAGAGGTGGTAGGTGCTGGTGTGAAGAGAGGTGGTAGGTGCTGGGGTGAAGAGAGGTGGTAGGTGCTGGTTTGAAGATATGTGGTAGGTTCTGCGGTAAAGAGAGGTGGTAGGTGGTAGGTGCTGGGGTGAAGAGATTTAGTAGGTTCTGGGGTGAACGAGTGAAGAGAGGCAGTAGGTGCTGGGGTGAAGTTAGGTTGTAGGTGCTGGGGTGAAGAGAGGTGGTAGGTGCTGGTGTGAAGAGAGGCGGTAGGTGCTGGGTTGAAGAGAGGTGGGAGGTGCTGGGGTGAAGAGAGGTGGTAGGTACTTGGGGTGAAGAGAGGTGGTAGGTGCTAGGTTGAAGAGAGGCGGTAGGTGCTGGGGTGAAGAGAGGCGGTAGGAGTTGGGGTGAAGAGAGGAGGTAGGTGCTGGGGTGAAGAGAGGTGGTAGGTGCTGGGGTGAACGAGTGAAGAGAGGCGGTAGGTGCTGGGGTGAAGAGAGGTTGTAGGTGCTGGTGTGAAGAGAGGTTGTAGGTGCTGGGGTGAAGAGAGGTGGTAGGTGCTGGGGTGAAGAGAGGTGGTAGGTGCTGGGGTTAAGAGAGTTGGTAGGTGCTGGGGTGAAGAGAGGTGGTAGGTACTTGGGGTGAAGAGAGGTGGTAGGTGCTGAGGTGAAGAGAGGTGGCAGGTGCCGGTGTGAGGAGAGGTGGTAGGTGCTGGGGTGAATGGGTGAAGAGAGGCGGTAGGTGCTGGGGTGAAGAGAGGCGATAGGTGCTGGGTGAAGAGAGGTGGTAGGTGCTGGGGTGAAGAGAGGTCGTAGGTGCTGGGGTGACCGGGTGAAGAGAGGCGGTAGATGCTGGGGTGAAGAGATGCGGTAGGTGCTGGGGTGAAGAGAGGCGGTAGGTGCTGGGGTGAAGAGAGGTGGTAGGTGCTGGGGTGAAGATATGTGGTAGGTTCTGCGGTGAAGAGAGGTGGTAGGTGATAGGTGCTAGGGTGAGGAGAGGCGGTAGGTGCTTGGGTGAAGAGAGGCGGTAGTTGCTGGGGTGAAGAGAGGTGGTAGGTGCTGGGGTGAAGAGAGGCGGTAGGTGCTGGGGTGAAGAGAGGTGGTAGGTGCTGGGGAGAAGAGAGGCGGTAGGTGTTGGGGTAAAGAGAGTCGGCAGGTGTTGGGGTAAAGAGAGGCGGTAGGTGCTGGGGTGAAGAGAGGCAGTAGGTGCTGGGGTGAAGAGAGGCGGTAGGTGCTGGGGTGAGAGAGGCGGTAGGTGTTGGGGTAAAGAGAGGCGGCAGGTGTTGGGGTAAAGAGAGGCGTATGTGCTGGGGTGAAGAGAGGCAGTAGGTGCTGGGGTGAAGAGAGGTGGTAGGTTCTGGGGTGAAGAGAGGCGGTAGGTGCTGGGGTGAAGAGAGACGGTAGGTACTGGGGTGAAGAGAGGTGGTAGGTACTTGGGGTGAAGAGAGGTGGTAGGTACTTGGGGTGAAGAGAAGTGGTAGCTGCTGGGGTGTTGAGAGGTGGTAGGTGCTGGGGTGTTGAGAGGTGGTAGGTGTTGGAGTGAATGGGTGAAGAGAAGCAGTAGGTGCTGGGGTGAGGAGAGGTGGTAGGTGCTGAGTTGAAGAGAGTGCTAGGGTGAAGACAGGTGGTAGGTGCTGAGGTGAAGAGATGTGGTAGGTTCTGGGATGAACGAGTGAAGAGAGGAGGTAGGTGCTGAGGTGAAGAGAGATTGTAGGTGCTGGGGTGAAGAGAGGTGATAGGTGCTGGTGTGAAGAGAGGTGGTAGGTGCTGGGGTGAAGAAAGGTGGTAGGTGCTGGTTTGAAGATATGTGGTAGGTTCTGCGGTAAAGAGAGGTGGTAGGTGCTGGGGTGAAGAGATTTAATAGGTTCTGGGGTGAACAAGTGAAGAGAGGCAGTAGGTGCTGGGGTGAAGTTAGGTGGTAGGTACTTGGGGTGAAGAGAGGTGGTAGGTACTTGGGGTGAAGAGAGGTGGTAGGTGCTGGGGTGTTAAGAGGTGGTAAGTGCTGGGGTGTTGAGAGGTGGTAGGTGTTGGGGTGAATGGGTGAATAGAGGCAGTAGGTGCTGGGGTGAAGAGAGGTGGTAGGTGCTGGGGTGAAGAGAGGTGCTAGGGTGAAGAGAGGTGGTAGGTGCTGGGGTGAAAGAGTGAAGTGAGGCGGTAGGTGCTGGGGTGATGAGTGGTGGTAGGTGCTGGGCTGATGAGGGGTGGTAGGTGTTGGGGTGAAGAGAGGTGGTAGGTGCTGGGGTGAAGAGAGGTGGTAGGTGCTGGGGTGAACGGGTGAAGAGAGGCGGTAGGTGCTAGGTTGAAGAGAGGCAGTAGGTGCTGGAGTGAAGAGAGGCGGTAGGTGTTGGGGTGAAGAGAGGTGGTAGGTGCTGGGGTGAAGAGAGGTGGTAGGTGCTGGGGTGAAGAGAGGTGGTAGGTGCTGGGGTGAACGAGTGAAGAGAGGCGGTAGGTGCTGGGGTGAAGAGAGGTTGTAGGTGCTGGTGTGAAGAGAGGTGGTAGGTGCTGGGGTGAAGAGAGTTGGTAGGTGCTGGGGTGAAGAGAGGTGGTAGGGGTGAAGAAAGTTGGTAGGTGCTGGGGTGAAGAGAAGTGGTAGGTACTTGGGATGAAGAGAGGTGGTAGGTGCTGAGGTGAAGAGAGGTGGTAGGTGCTGGGGTGAGGAGAGGTGGTAGGTGCTGGGGTGAATGTGTGAAGAGAGGCGGTAGGTGCTGGGGTGAAGAGAGGCGGTAGGTGCTGGGTGAAGAGAGGTGGTAGGTGCTGGTGTGAAGAGAGGTGGTAGGTGCTGGGGTGAACGGGTGAAGAGAGGCGGTAGGTGCTGGGGTGAAGAGATGCGGTAGGTGCTGGTGTGAAGAGAGGCGGTAGGTGCTGGGGTGAAGAGAGGTGGTAGGTGCTGCGGTGAAGATATGTGGTAGGTTCTGCGGTGAAGAGAGGTGGTAGGTGATAGGTGCTAGGGTGAGGAGAGGTGATAGGTGCTGGGGTGAAGAGAGGCGGTAGGTGCTGGGGAGAAGAGAGGCGGTAGGTGCTGGGGTGAAGAGAGTTGGTAGGTGCTGTGGTGAAGAGAGGTGGTAGGTGCTGGGGTGAACGGGTGAAGAGAGGCGGTAGGTGCTGGTGTGAAGAAGTGGTAGGTGCTGGGTGAAGAAAGGTGGTAGGTGCTGGGGTGAAGGGAAGTGGTAGGTGCTGGGGTGAAGGGAGGCGGTAGGCGCCATGGTGAACGGGTGAAGAGATGCGGTAGGTGCTAGGGTGAAGAGAGGTGGTAGGTGCTGGGGTGAAGAGAGGAGGTAGGTGCTGGGGTGAAGAGAGGTGGTAGGTGCAGGGGTGAAGAGAGGTGGTAGGTGCTGGGGTGAACGAATGAAGAGAGGCGGTAAGTGCTGGGGTGAAGAGAGGTTGTAGGTGCTGGGGTGAAGATTGGTTGTAGGTGCAGGGGTGAAGAGAGGTGGTAGGTGCTGGGGTGAAGAGAAGTGGTAGGTGCTGGGGTGAAGGGAGGTGGTAGGTACTTGGGGTGAAGAGAGGTGGAGGGTGCTGGGGTGAAGAGAGGTGGTAGGTGCTGGGGTGAAGAGAGGTGGTAGGTGCTAGGGTCAACGGGTGAAGAGAGGCGGTAGGTGCTGGGATGAAGAGAGGCGGTAGATGCTGGGTGAAGAGAGGTGGTAGGTGCTGGGGAGAAGGGAGGTGGCAGGTGCTGGGGTGAACGGGTGAAGAAAGGCAGTAGGTGCTGGGGTGAAGAGAGGCAGTAGGTGCTGGGGTGAAGAGAGGTGTTATGTGCTGGGGTGATGAGAGGTGGAAGGTGCTGGGGATAAGTGAGGCGGTAGGTGCTGGGGTGAAGAAAGGTCATACGTACTTGGGGTGAAGAGAGGTGGTAGGTACTTGGGGTGAAGAGAGATGGTAGGTGCTGGGGTGTTGAGAGGTGGTAGGTGCTGGGGTGTTGAGAGGTGGTAGGTGTTGGGGTGAATGGGTGAAGATAGGCAGTAGGGGCTGGGGTGAAGAGAGGTGGTAGGTGCTGGGGTAATGACAGGTGGTAGATGCTGGGGGGAAGAGAGGTGGTAGGTGCTGGGGTGAAGAGAGGTGGTAGGTGCTGGAGTAAAGAGAGGCGGTAGGTGCAGGAGTGAAGAGAGGTGGTAGGTGCTGGGGTAAACGGTTGAAGAGAGGTGCAGGGGTGAAGAGAGGTGGTAGGTGCTGGGGTGAAGAGATGTGGTAGGTGCTGGGGTGAACGAGTGAAGAGAGGCCGTAGGTGCTGGGGTGAAGAGGCCGTAGGTGCTGGGGTGAAGAGAGGTTGTAGGTGCTGGGGTGAAGAGAGGTTGTAGGTGCTGGGGTGAAGAGTGGTTGTAGGTGCTGGGGTGACGAGAAGTTGTAGGTACTTGGGGTGAAGAGAGTTGTTAGGTGCTGGGATGAAGAGAGGTGGTAGGTGCTGTGGTGAACGGGTGAAGAGAGGCGGTAGGTGCTGGTGTGAAGAGGTGGTAGGTGCTGGGTGAAGAGAGGTGGTAGGTGCTTGGGTGAAGGGAGGTGGTAAGTACTGGGGTGAAGAAAGGTGGTAGGTGCTGGGGTGAAGAGAGGTGGTAGGTGCTGGGGTGAAGAGAGGTGGTAGGTACTTGGGGTTAAGAGAGGTGGTAGGTACTTGGGGTGAAGAGAGGTGGTAGGTGCTGGGGTGAACGGGCGAAGAGAGGCGGTAGGTGCTGGTGTGAAGGGAGGTGGTAGGTGCTGGGGTGAAGGGAGGTGGTAGGTGCTGGGGTGAATGGGTGAAGAGAGGTGGGAGGTGCTAGGGTGAAGAGAGGTGGTAGGTGCTGGGGTGAAGAGAGGCGGTAGGTGCTGGGGTGAAGAGAGGTGGTAGGTGCAGGGGTGAAGAGAGGTGGTCGGTGCTGGGGTGAAGAGAGGTGGTAGCTGCTGGGGTGAAGAGATGTGGTGGGTGCTGGGGTGAACGAGTGAAGAGAGGCGGTAAGTTTTGGGTTGAAGAGAGGTTGTAGGTGCTGGGGTGAAGATTGGTTGTAGGTGCTGGGGTGAAGATTGGTTGTAGGTGCTGGGGTGAAGAGAGGTGGTAGGTGCTGGGGTGAAGAGAGGTGGTAGGTACTTGGGGTGAAGAGAGGTGAAGGGTGCTGGGGTGGAGAGAGGTGGTAGGTGCTGGGGTGAAGAGAGGTGGTAGGTGCTGTGGTGAACGGGTGAAGAGAGGCGGTAGGTGCTGGTGTGAAGAGGTGGTAGCTGCTGGGTGAAGAGAGGTGGTAGGTGCTTGGGTGAAGGGAGGTGGTAAGTACTGGGGTGAAGAGAGGTGGTAGGTGCTGGGGTGAAGAGAGGTGGTAGGTGCTGGGGCGAAGAGAGGTGGTAGGTACTTGGGGTGAAGAGAGGTGGTAGGTGCTGGGGTGAACGGGCGAAGAGAGGCGGTAGGTGCTGGGTGAAGAAAGGTGGTAGGTGCTGGGGTGAAGGGGGGTGGTAGGTGCTGGGGTGAAGGGAGGTGGTAGGTGCTGGGGTGAACGGGTGAAGAGAGGTGGTAGGTGCAGGGGTGAAGAGAGGTGGTAGGTGCTGGGGTGAAGAGTGGTGGTAGCTGCTGGGGTGAAGAGATGTGGTAGGTGCTGGGGTGAACGAGTGAAGAGAGGCAGTACGTTTTGGGGTAAAGAGAGGTTGTAGGTGCTGGGGTGAAGATTGGTTGTAGGTGCTGGGTGAAGAGAGGTGGTAGGTGCTGGGGTGAAGAGAGGTGGTAGGTACTTGGGGTGAAGAGAGGTGAAGGGTGCTGGGGTGGAGAGAGGTGGTAGGTGCTGGGGTGAAGAGAGGTGGTAGGTGCTAGGGTGAACGGGTGAAGAGAGGCGGTAGGTGCTGGGATGAAGAGAGGCGGTAGGTGCTGGGTGAAGAGAGGTGGTAGGTGCTGGGGTGAAGAGAGGCGGTAGGTGCTGGGGTAAAGAGAGGCGGTAGGTGCTGGGGTGAAGAGAGGTGGTAGGTGCTGGGGTGTTGAGAGGTGGTAGGTGCTTGGGGTGAAGAGAGGTGGTAGGTACTTGGGGTGAAGAGAGGTGGTAGGTGCTGGGGTGAACAGGCGAAGAGAGGCAGTAGGTGCTGGTGTGAAAAGGTGGTAGGTGCTGGGTGAAGAAAGGTGGTAGGTGCTGGGGTGAAGGGAGGTGGTAGGTGCTGGGGTGAAGGGAGGTGGTAGGTGCTGGGGTGAACAGGTGAAGAGAGGCGGTAGGTGCTAGGGTGAAGAGAGGTGGTAGGTGCTGGGGTGAAGAGAGGCGGTAGGTGCTGGGGTGAAGAGAGGTGCAGGGGTGAAGAGAGGTGGTAGGTGCTGGGGTGAAAAGAGGTGGCAGGTGCTGGGGTGAAGAGAGGTGGTAGGTGCTGGGGTGAACGAGTGAAGAGAGGCGGTAAGTGCTGGGGTGAAGAGAGGTTGTAGGTGCTGGGGTGAAGATTGGTTGTAGGTGCTGGGGTGAAGAGAGTTTGTAGGTGCTGGGGTGAAGAGAAGTGGTAGGTCCTGGGGTGAAGAGAGGTGGTAGGTACTTGGGGAGAAGAGAGGTGGAGGATGCTGGGGTGAAGAGAGGTGGTAGGTGCTGGGGTGAAGAGAGGTGGTAGGTGCTAGGATGAACGGGTGAAGAGAGGCGGTAGGTGCTGGGATGAAGCGAGGCGGTAGGTGCTGGGTGAAGAGAGGTGGTAGGTGCTGGGGAGAAGGGAGGTGGCAGGTGCTGGGGTGAACGGGTGAAGAAAGGCAGTAGGTGCTGGGGTGAAGAGAGGTGGTAGGTGCTGGGGTGAAGAGAGGTGGTAGGTGCTAGGATGAACGGGTGAAGAGAGGCGGTAGGTGCTGGGGTAAAGAGAGGCGGTAGGTGCTGGGGTGAAGAGAGGTGGTAGCTGCTGGGGTGAAGAGATGTGGTAGGTGCTGGGGTGAACGAGTGAAGAGAGGCGGTAAGTTTTGGGTTGAAGAGAGGTTGTAGGTGCTGGGGTGAAGATTGGTTGTAGGTGCTGGGGTGAAGATTGGTTGTAGGTGCTGGGGTGAAGAGAGGTGGTAGGTGCTGGGGTGAAGACAGGTGGTAGGTACTTGGGGTGAAGAGAGGTGAAGGGTGCTGGGGTGGAGAGAGGTGGTAGGTGCTGGGGTGAAGAGAGGTGGTAGGTGCTGTGGTGAACGGGTGAAGAGAGGCGGTAGGTGCTGGTGTGAAGAGGTGGTAGGTGCTGGGTGAAGAGAGGTGGTAGGTGCTTGGGTGAAGGGAGGTGGTAAGTACTGGGGTGAAGAGAGGTGGTAGGTGCTGGGGTGAAGAGAGGTGGTAGGTGCTGGGGTGAAGAGAGGTGGTAGGTACTTGGGGCGAAGAGAGGTGGTAGGTACTTGGGGTGAAGAGAGGTGGTAGTTGCTGGGCTGAACGGGCGAAGAGAGGCGGTAGGTGCTGGTGTGAAGAGGTGGTAGGTGCTGGGTGAAGAAAGGTGGTAGGTGCTGGGGTGAAGGGAGGTGGTAGGTGCTGGGGTGAAGGGAGGTGGTAGGTGCTGGGGAGAACGGGTTAAGAGAGGTGGTAGGTGCAGGGGTGAAGAGAGGTGGTAGGTGCTGGGGTGAAGAGAGGTGGTAGCTGCTGGGGTGAAGAGATGTGGTAGGTGCTGGGGTGAACGAGTGAAGAGAGGCGGTAAGTTTTGGGGTGAAGAGAGGTTGTAGGTGCTGGGGTGAAGATTGGTTGTAGGTGCTGGATGAAGAGAGGTGGTAGGTGCTGGGGTGAAGAGAGGTGGTAGGTACTTGGGGTGAGGAGAGGTGAAGGGTGCTGGGGTGGAGAGAGGTGGAAGGTGCTGGGGTGAAGAGAGGTGGTAGGTGCTAGGGTGAACGGGTGAAGAGAGGCGGTAGGTGCTGGGATGAAGAGAGGCGGTAGGTGCTGGGAGAAGAGAGGTGGTAGGTGCTGGGGTGAAGAGAGGCGGTAGGTGCTGGGGTAAAGAGAGGCGGTAGGTGCTGGGGTGAAGAGAGGTGGTAGGTGCTGGGGTGTTGAGAGGTGGTAGGTGCTTGGGGTGAAGAGAGGTGGTAGGTACATGGGGTGAAGAGAGGTGGTAGGTGCTGGGGTGAATGGGCGAAGAGAGGCAGTAGGTGCTGGTGTGAAAAGGTGGTAGGTGCTGGGTGAAGAAAGGTGGTAGGTGCTGGGGTGAAGGGAGGTGGTAGGTGCTGGGGTGAAGGGAGGTGGTAGGTGCTGGGGTGAACAGGTGAAGAGAGGCGGTAGGTGCTAGGGTGAAGAGAGGTGGTAGGTGCTGGGGTGAAGAGAGGCGGTAGGTGCTGGGGTGAAGAGAGGTGGTAGGTGCAGGGGTGAAGAGAGGTGGTAGGTGCTGGGGTGAAAAGAGGTGGTAGGTGCCGGGGTGAAGAGAGGTGGTAGGTGCTGGGTTGAACGAGTGAAGAGAGGCGGTAACTGCTGGGGTGAAGAGAGGTTGTAGGTGCTGGGGTGAAGATTGGTTGTAGGTGCTGGGGTGAAGAGAGTTGGTAGGTGCTGGGGTGAAGAGAAGTGGTAGGTCCTGGGGTGAAGAGAGGTGGTAGGTACTTGGGGAGAAGAGAGGTGGAGGATGCTGGGGTGAAGTGAGGTGGTAGGTGCTGGGGTGAAGAGAGGTGGTAGGTGCTAGGATGAACGGGTGAAGAGAGGCGGTAGGTGCTGGGATGAAGTGAGGCGGTAGGTGCTGGGTGAAGAGAGGTGGTAGGTGCTGGGGAGAAGGGAGGTGGCAGGTGCTGGGGTGAACGGGTGAAGAAAGGCAGTAAGTGCTGGGGTGAAGAGAGGCGGTAGGTGCTGGGGTAAAGAGAGGCGGTAGGTGCTGGGGTGAAGAGAGGTGGTAGGTGCTGGGGTGTTGAGAGGTGGTAGGTGCTGGGGTGTTGAGAGGTGGTAGGTGTTGGGGTGAATGGGTGAAGAGAGGCAGTAGGTACTGGGGTGAAGAGAGATGGTAGGTGCTGGGTTGAAGAGAGGTGCTAGGGTGAAGAGATGTGGTAGGTGCTGGGGTGAAGAGATTTAGTAGTTTCAGGGGTGAACGAGTGAAGAGAGGCGGTAGGTGCTGGGGTGAAGAGAGGTTGTAGGTGCTGCTGTGAAGAGAGGTGGTAGGTGCTGGGTTGAAGATATGTGGTAGGTTGTGTGGTAAAGAGAGGTGGTAGGTGGTAGGTGCTGGTGTGAAGAGGTGGTAGGTGCTGGGTGAAGAAAGGTGGTAGGTGCTGGGGTGAAGGGAGGCGGTAGGTGCTGGGGTGAAGGGAGGTGGTAGGTGCTGGGGTGAACGGGTGAAGAGAGGCAGTAGGTGCTAGGGTGAAGAGAGGTGGTAGGTGCTGGGGTGAAGAGAGGAGGTAGGTGCTGGGGTGAAGAGAGGTGGTAGGTGCAGGGGTGAAGAGAGGTGGTAGGTGCTGGGGTGAAGAGAGGTGGTAGGTGCTGGGGTGAAGAGATGTGGTAGGTGCTGGGGTGAATGAGTGAAGAGAGGCGGTAAGTTTTGGGGTGAAGAGAGGTTGTAGGTGCTGGGGTGAAGATTGGTTGTAGGTGCTGGGGTGAAGATTGGTTGTAGGTTCTGGGGTGAAGAGAGGTGGTAGGTGCTGGGGTGAAGAGAGGTGGTAGGTACTTGGGGTGAAGAGAGGTGGAGGGTGCTGGGGTGAAGAGAGGTGGTAGGTGCTGGTGTGAAGAGAGGTGGTAGGTGCTAGGGTGAACGGGTGAAGAGAGGCGGTAGGTGCTGGGATGAAGAGAGGCGGTAGGTGCTGGGTGAAGAGAGGTGGTAGGTGCTGGGGTGAAGAGAGGTGGTAGGTGCTGGGGTAAAGAGAGGCGGTAGGTGCTGGGGTGAAGAGAAGTGGTAGGTGCTGGGGTGTTGAGAGGTGGTAGGTGCTTGGGGTGTTGAGAGGTGGTAGGTGCTTGGGGTGAAGAGAAGTGGTAGGTGCTGGGGTGTTGAGAGGTGGAGGGTGCTGGGGTGAAGGGAAGTGGTAGGTGCTGGGGTGAAGGGAGGTGGTAGGTGCTGGGGTGAACGGGTGAAGAGATGCGGTAGGTGCTAGGGTGAAGAGAGGTGGTAGGTGCTGGGGTGAAGCGAGGAGGTAGGTGCTGGGGTGAAGAGAGGTGGTAGGTGCAGGGGTGAAGAGAGGTGGTAGGTGCTGGGGTGAAGAGAGCTGGTAGGTGCTGAGGTGAAGAGAGGTGGTAGGTGCTGGGGTGAACGAGTGAAGTGAGGCGGTAAGTGCTGGGGTGAAGAGAGGTTGTAGGTGCTGGGGTGAAGATTGGTTGTAGGTGCAGGGGTGAAGAGAGGTGGTAGGTGCTGGGGTGAAGAGAAGTGGTAGGTGCTGGGGTGAAGGGAGGTGGTAGGTACTTGGGGTGAAGAGAGGTGGAGGGTGCTGGGGTGAAGAGAGGTGGTAGGTGCTGGGGTGAAGAGAGGTGGTAGGTGCTAGGGTCAACGGGTGAAGAGAGGCGGTAGGTGCTGGGATGAAGAGAGGCGGTAGATGCTGGGTGAAGAGAGGTGGTAGGTGCTGGGGAGAAGGGAGGTGGCAGGTGCTGGGGTGAACGGGTGAAGAAAGGCAGTAGGTGCTGGGGTGAAGAGAGGCGGTAGGTGCTGGGGTAAAGAGACGCGGTAGGTGCTGGGGTGAAGAGAGCTGGTAGGTGCTTGGGTGTTGAGAGGTGGTAGGTGCTGGGATGTTGAGAGGTGGTAGGTGTTGGGGTGAATGGGTGAAGAGAGGCAGTAGGTACTGGGGTGAAGAGAGATGGTAGGTGTTGGACTTGGCCCTTTTTGCAGTATCATCCCTAAACTTTTTGCCTTCCTCCAGTATTTTTTCTGACCTGTTGTTGGCTGTTTTATGACTCTGGGCACCTTACCACTGCTGACCAGTGCTAAGGTGCATATGCTCTCCCTATGGTAAAATGTATACATTGATTGGTGTCCCTGATTGGTTCATTTGGTTTACTGTCAGCCCCTAGTAAAGTGCACCAGGAGTGCCAGGGCTTGTAAATACAAATACCGCTGGTGGGCTTGCAGCACTGGTTGTGCCACCCACAGAAGCGGCCTAGTAAAATGTGTCTAGGGTCTGACACTGCAGAACCTGCGTGCAGTCTGGTACTGTCGCGCTGACTGCGCAAGTGCACCCACTTGCCAGTCCCTCAACCTTCCCTTAACTACATATTAGTCACCCTTCTGGCAGGCCCAAGGGCAGGGTGCATTGTAGGCATAAGTTAGGCCATGCCCTGATGGATGTGTGTGGCATGTCCTAATAGTGAATTACAGCCATTTTCGTTTTTCACTATTGAAGGCTACCTGCTCTCCATAGGCCAGAATGGGCTGCTGGAATTACTACACGCTGTAATCCCAGTGGACTCATAGAGCATGGTAGAAAGTCATGTTTAGTACGCCTGAACTCAGAATAATAAAATACTTCTTTTAGTAAAGTTTATTTTAATATCCTGCGTTTGTAAATACTACTTTTAGAAAGTTAGTATTTACTGACCTGGCCATTTCAGTCCGCCTCTGCTGTGTGTGTGTGTTCTGCCTAGCAACAGTAAGGAGCAGGGCTGGGGAATTCCAGGAGACAGGCTGGCTGCCAGGTGGTGGGTAGAGAGATTACACCAGGATGGGTGGGAGGAGTACACCTTGACTCTTGAATAGACCTGTGATCTGCCACCACAAAGCCGGCTCCGCCCGCTGTGGAGCGGCTGATGTCTCTGCCCTGCTGCTGAAAGGAAAGAGCAGAGTCACCACAACAAAGTGCTCCAAAACTGGACTGAGCCAGGCCCAGGCCCCCTGGCGCTAAAGAACAAAAGAATCACTGTATAAAAGTAGGAGCCTGGCTCCTAAGAAATCAGATCCTGTTTACGCAACGACGAACCTCTGCCTGAAGGAGAAGGACCTGGAGAAGCTGAAGGAGGAGTACTGTCTCTCTGCCTGAGAGACTGGCCTGCAGTGGGTGCCTGTCTGCTGGAAGAGACTTTGATTGAACTTGTGCTGAACTATCTCCAAGGGCTTGCTAGAGAACTTGCCTCCTGAACTGCGCCCCAGGAACATTGGGCGCTACCCCCCCTTTTAAGGAGAAGAGACGGCCGTGGGTGAACCTACACCGCTGACGCTGGAGAGACCTTGTGCCTTGGTCTCCCTAAACAAAGCGATCATCTGCCGCTGGAGTGACTGTAAACAGTGTGAGGGCCCACCAGCCTAAACAACGTGAGCAACTGCCCCCGTGAACCGTCGCTCGCAAAGTGAGGAGGAGATCCCTGTCTAAACATCGAGCTCTGCGACCCTCCCTCCCGGGCCGCAGAAATCACCGTGAGGATTTGGGCACTGTTCGCCCCAACCGGACGAAGCCGACAGCGCGCTGCGCTGTGATCTTGCCCCAGGCTGCCCCCTCAGCTCCTGCCCTCGCTGGTGTGTGTGGAGAAACTGAGGAGTGCCCCCACGAAGCATCGCTGTCCAAGGAGGAGCCGGGACCCAGACGCGACGTGGGACACTCGTGTTCAGCCTCTGCAGCCCCCCCCGAACATTCCCGGTGAAGAAGTAAATTACTTTTGCCCCTTTGCGCTGAACGTACGGCCCGTACTACCTTTGTACGGACCGTACCGGCCTTGTGAATACTTTGGTACTCTGCGTGCGTAAGTTCGCCCCGTACTGCTCTGGGCTCTGGCACTGAAGTTTGCATCGTACCTGCGAGTGCTGCTGCCTGGGTGCGGAGCGTACTGACGGTGAGGACCTTGTGTGAGGCATTGGTTCGCACTGAAGTTCGCACTGTACCTGCGAGTGCTGCTGCCTGGGTACGGAGCGTGTCTTGGGCTGTACGGACCGTACAGCATTGAAGAACATCAGCCGCGCTCACGCGTGAAGCGTGAGACTCACCACGCGAAGCCAAATGTACGTTCGACGCGCCCCCATCCAGTACGGCCCGTCTGGCTCAAGGCTTGGCGACGCGTACCTCACGCGAGAAGCGTGGGAAACGGCACGACGTACCGGAATAGCCCCAAAGAGCGGATTTAAAGCGCTACGAAGCGCACAACCCCCCAAAAGACCTTATCTTACACAGAACTGTGGCATTTAAAGACCTGTGGACTGCCCTTAAGCCTTTGCAAGTAACTGGAACTGTGAGTAACCAAGACAAATGTATTTGAGCAACCTGCCTGCAAGAAATCCTTATATAAAAATATATATTTACAGAAATACAGCCTTGTGTCTTTGTGTGGTGGGGAGGTGATTATTGTGTGGGACAACTTGAACGCTTAACCTAATGCCCTCTGGAAATTTAGCCTGACTGCTCGCGCCACGTTACCTAGAGGGTGAGCAGGGGTTATTTTTAAAGAGGTGATCCTTTGCCCTGACTTAGATGAAAAGGGTCCCTGCTTGTCGCAAGTGCATACCTGCGCCAACCAGAGACCCCGGATTCTAACATTGGTGGCAGCGGTGCGGATTTACGGATTTGCGTTCTTGGTGTCTGCGCAGTGATTACTAACCATTGCACAGTGGACAGTCCAGTAGCTTAAGCCACAGAACTTTTTATTTGCTTGCCAAGAGAAGAAGATCCCTTGTGTTTGGAGTCATGCCGGGCCCAAACAGCATAGAGAAAACCGCGCTGAAAGCCTGGATTGAATCAAGGGGTGCAACTAAGGAAGTTACACCATTGAAACCAGCGGAAAGCGTTCGCAGTTTTGGCAGAGGGCTGTCGCCAGAGGAGCTGGCAGACAGACAGGCCACCAGGGATCACGAAGTGTTGTTGGCAGAGCTGGAAGTAAAAAGCCAATTGGAGCTAGAAAGCAAGAAGCTGGCTCTGGAAGAAAAGAAAATGGCTCTTGAAGAAAAGAAAATGCAAATGGAGCATGACTTCATAATGAAGAAATATGATATGGAGCTCGAGAGGCTTGAGGCCATGAGTGTCTCAGCCCAGCAGCAAGAAAGGTGCGTAGCTCAGAGATTGAGCTTTTCTGAGTGGGAGGAGGAATCCAGCTCAGATGGTGGCAGCAATATTGTATTCTATAGTGCTGAGAGAGTAGTACGCACACCCAGAGATGTGGCGCCTGACTTGAAGGAGGGGGTTAACACAAGCCAGGAGGTTCAAGGGCATGAGGTAGCTCCAGTAGTGCGCAGTATCCCTGAAGGGAATAGGGTAACTGGCACAGGGGTTCATAGTCCTAGTGGCGGGAGGCACACTCTACTGACTCTAGATGAGAGGCGCAGGGAGAGGGGTTCCCCCAAAATTGAAGTCGTGGTAGGTGAGTGTGAAGACCGCCAAGAAGAGTGTGGGTTGAGTGACAGAGACAGTCAGCTACTGTCTTGCCAGTCTCAGGAGAGTGGTGTGGAGTACGTGTGTGAGGCACTGGATGGTAAGGTGAAGGATAGTTTGGTTAACCCTGCTAGGGGGCTGTGTGATCCAATTGTGGGAGAGCATATTTTAAGTCCCTGTTTTCCAGAGCTATGTCAACACCTGTTGGAGAGTGAGTTCTCTGACCGCAGAGAACTCACATTGGAGGCAGACCTTTTGGTGGATTCCAGAGGGTCTGGAGAGGCATTGGGGAGTGACCCTGTGGGGAGTGGCTCAGGTATCTTCCAACCCAGAGTGGTGGAAGTGGTGCAGAGTAGCCCAGCTAGGTCCCATGGTAGTGGGAGGGGTGTAGGGGCTCACGTCCTGTCTCAGTGGAGAAGGAGTGAGTGTGGGGCTGCGTGCTCCCAGGTGCCCGAAACCCAGTCTCAGAGCCTGGATGGTTCTTTAAGGGAACACCAGGCGGGGAGCCTAGGCTGTCCTGATGGGCCGCCCGTTGAGGGGGATCCCCTAGTGTCTGGTGAGCTGGGAGTGCCTGTAAGCAGGCCTCCATCAGTTCTGGTGTCTGGCAGTACCGCTCCAGTTGGGAGGGTGCAGAGATCCAGATTGAGGGGTGAGAGGGGGAAAGAGTCCCCAGTGGAAGAACCAGTGGGTCAGGGGCCAGCCAGAAGGGCTGCGTCCCCCATGAGGGACCATGGTGACACCACTTCTGTCCTGGGGGATCTTCAGGCACTGTCAGGTGGACAGGGGTCGGGAGATCAGCGCCAGGCAGACTGTCACACGACACATGAGTTATGTGTCACCCTCAAGGGGGGTATGCGTGCCCCCGGGAAGTCCTGGTGCGCCAGGTGAGCGTTCAACCGCATGGGTTGGTCCCAGGGTTGGGAAGCCAGGTTCAGGTGTTGTCTGACCTGGAGGGTGGGACAACTGTAACCAGTGTCCTGACCCAACTTGCTTCTAGGGGTACCACTCCAGTTGGGAGTGTGCAGTACTCTGGAAGGGGGTGCAGAGGGAGGGAGTCCTCGCCTCTGACCCCGGTGCAGCCTGAGGGTTTAGACCCTAGACTGGAGAGCCAGGGTCAGGTGTTGTCTGACCTGGAGGGAGGGACATCTGTAATCAGTGTCCCTACCAGTCTGTCTTCTAGGTGTAGCACTCCAGGTGGAAGGGTACAGTCATCTGGAAGGGGGTGCAGAGGGAGGGAGTCCTCGCCTCTGACCCCGGCTCAACTGAAGGGTTTAGACCCTAGGTTGGAGGGCCAGGTTCAGGGTGTCCCCCCTGACCTGGACGCCCAGTTGCAGGATAGAACACCTGAACTGGTGGGCGAATTGCGCAGGACACCTGCCCCAGGTGCCCTGGCAATTCTGGAAGGGGGTACCATTCCAGGTGGGAGGGTACAGAGCCCCAAGGAGAAGGACCGGGTGTGGGAGAGGCCACCCCAGTCTTGGGTCCAGCCGCCGGGTACAGTTCTGGGGCTGGTGGGTCAGTGCCAGGATGTCATACCTGACCTGACAAGGGGGAAAATGGACAAAGGGTGCCAAGCACCTGGGGCTACTGCCCCCCGCTCCCTGGTGCCACAGAGGATTGAGAGCCCTGAGAGGCATACGGCCTGGGTCTCATCCCTGACTACTGTCAGTGGCCACTGTAGCATTTTGCTGTCTGTCTGTTGGGACACACCTGTGGGCCAGTTAAGGTTAGGTGCTGCACAGGTGGTGTCCACAGGTGAGGAGAAGGGTTCCCCATGGATTGGCTTGGTGGGCCCTGAGAGTATGGACAGAGGGAGTCCGATAGGTTCAGATTGGCGTAGAAATGGAGTCTGCCCCTGCAGTTGCGGGCCAGGTCCTTGTTCTATCGCCCCAAGCAGGGAAGACCATCACGGTGGTGATTGGTCTACCCTGCGTTTTGGATGGAAGGGGGTTGTGTTGGACTTGGCCCTTTCTGCAGGGTCATCCCTAAACTTTTTGCCTTCCTCCTGTATTTTTTCTGACCTGTTGTTGGCTGTTTTATGACTCTGGGCACCTTACCACTGCTGATCAGTGCTAAGGTGCATATGCTCTCCCTATGGTAAAATGTATACATTGATTGGTGTCCATGTTTGGCTTATTTGGTTTACTGTCAGCCCCTAGTAAAGTGCACCAGGAGTGCCAGGGCTTGTAAATACAAATACCACTGGTGGGCTTGCAGCACTGGTTGTGCCACCCACAGAAGCGGCCTAGTAAAATGTGTCTAAGGTCTGCCACTGCAGAACCTGCGCGCAGTCTGGTACAGTCGCGCTGACTGCGCAAGTGCACCCACTTGCCAGTCCCTAAACCTTCCCTTAACTACATATTAGTCACCCCTCTGGTAGGCCCAAGGGCAGGGTGCATTGTAGGCATAAGGTGGGACATGCCCTGATGTGTGTGGCATGTCTTAATAGTGAATTACAGCCATTTTAGTTTTTCACTATTGAAGGCTACCTGCTCTCCATAGGCCAGAATGGGCTACTGGAATTACTACACCCTGTAATCCCAGTGGACTCATAGAGCATGGTAGAAAGTTATGTTTAGTATGCCTGAACTCAGAATAATAAAATACTTCTTTTAGTAAAGTTTATTTTAATATCCTGCGTTTGTAAATACTACTTTTAGAAAGTTAGTATTTACTGACCTGGCCAATTCAGTCCGCCTCTGCGCTGTGTGTGTGTGTTCTGCCTAGCAACAGTAAGGAGCAGGGCTGGGGAATTCCAGGAGACAGGCTGGCTGCCAGGTGGTGGGTAGAGCGATTACACCAGGATGGGTGGGAGGAGTACACCTTGACTCTTGAACAGACCTGTGCCCTGCCAGTACAAAGCCGGCTCCGCCCCCTGTGGAGCGGCTGATGTCTCTGCCCTGCTGCTGAAAGGAAAGAGCAGAGTCACCATAACAAAGTGCTCCAGAACTGGACTGAGCCAGGCCCAGGCCCCCTGGCGCTAAAGAACAAAAGAATTGGTGTATAAAAGTAGGAGCCTGGCTCCTAAGAAATCAGGAGTTAGTAGACAGAGATGGTTGATCAGGGGAGTGAGAGGATTGATTGACTGAGATTTGAGTGGACGTGACCATGACCGGATGTAACCTGTGCCTGCGAAGACGATGATCCGACGCTCCTCGAGGCCATCTTGCCAGCGCCAGCTCAGTAACGATCGGACCGCGGACCTTCCTGCATCGGTGAAATCGGTGGATCGGATCTCCGGTGACTTCTGCACCAGCGACGCGCCCAGCTGCAGAGAAGGCCTGGGGACTGACCCCCGTGATTCCTGCTTAGCAGCCAGCCAGCAAGTCGACCTGGTAAGCGCCATTTTCTATCCTTAGTGATAGATTGGCCCTGCTTTCTTGATTTACTTATCCTGTATGTCGTTTTTTGCTTAATTGCTTGCTTAAACTGCTGCAGCTTGATTTTCTTTTTTATAATCTGATTACAATGCATTGTTGATGCTCTCTGTTTGACTTATTTTGATTCAGATTTCTTCAGATTGCAAGTTCTCATTTATGCGCTCTGCCTGACTGATTTTACTTTCAGACTGCAATTTATGTGCTCTGCCTGATTGATTTTTTATTCAGATTGCATCTATCACCTATGCGCTCTGATTGATTGATTTTTACCCTGACTGCATTTATCATTTATGCGCTCTGCTTGACTGATTTAACATTCACATTGCAAATTACGTGCTCTGTCTGATTGATTCATATTCAGATTACAATTTATCATCTATGTGTCTATGTGCCCTGCTTGATTGATTTTTACCCAGATTGCATTTTACCAGCTATGCGCTCTGCTTGATTAATTAATTTTGTACTGAGACTCATCATTAATGCACCCTGCGTGATTGCTTGAAACCCTTTCGCGCCCCGATTCTCGGCGGGAGACTCGCGGTCCGACCCGCTCCGCCCTCTCTCCCAGGACTGAGAGTCCATACCCTGTGCGGCTGAACCCCAAAAGCTCGGCTCTTGCCCTCTAGCTCCCCCCACCAAGCAGCACCAACCATGGAGTCCGACGTCACGGCTCAACCAGACAACACCGAAGACGACATGGAATGGAAGACCAAGGCAAAGAGAGGACGTGAATCGTGCCCTAACTCGCCAGAAAAAGCATCAAAGGTTGCCCGCGCACCCCCCACACACAACACGATTCCAACCTCAAACCGCTACTTGGTTCTCCAGAGCGCCCAGGACAATGACGCCCAGGACAACACTGCATCTGAACCCGGGACCTCTTCAGGTCCGCCAAAGCGACAACGGATCCCTCCCATCATCCTGAAGAACTTAGCCACCCACAAAGATCTCGTGGAGCTACTGGACGAACACTGCAACTCGCCCTACACTATCAAGCCCCGGCAGGACTATGCCAAGATCATGCTCACCACACCGGACGACTACAGGAGCGTGACCGGCATGCTTACAGACCAGAAAATGGAGTACCACACCTTCTCACTGACCACTGCAAAAGCTCAGCGCTTTGTGATACGCGGGCTCCCAGCAAACGCATCCCTTGGGCACATCACTGAGGACTTAGCGGAACTTGGACTTCCAGTGAAAAATATAACGCAGATCGTCTCTCCAGCGGACAAGAACAAGAAGTTTCCCCTCTTTGTGGTAACCCTGTCCGCAAGCAAGGATGGGAAGCCAGCGGACCTCTCATCAGTCACACGGCTCTGCAGTTGCACTGTCACCACGGAAGCACCTAGAGGGAAACGAGGACCGGTCATGTGCTACAACTGCCAGCGCTTGGGGCATACCTCTGCTTTCTGCCACCAGAAGCCAAAGTGCGTACGCTGTGGAGGCGAGCACACCTCTAACCAATGCACTAGGAACCGTGAAACCGAACCAGCAATATGTGCTAACTGCACAGGACCCCACCCAGCAAGCTACCGTGGCTGTCCCTACCTGCAGAAGGCAAAGAAGGATGGACCGCGCAAACCAACCCAACCACAACAGACTTCCCCACACTCAACTGCAACAGACCAGGGACAAAGGAAGAGCTCCAAACCCGCATTGGCACACAGGATCCCAACTGGCAATCCAACCAACAGCCAAAACGACGCGCGTGTGGATGGAAGAACATACGCAGAAGTAACAGGACCCAAACAGAACAGCCCTCCACCACCACCGCCACCACCAACGCCACCGCCACCACCACCAACTGCCCCAGCACCGTCCTGTGAAATAGGCTCAGCCATCAACTGGCAGGAACTCATCACGAAGATTGCGAAAACAGTCGCAGACATGAACATCCACCCTGTGGTGACAATGGTGGCGACTCTCATCGCCGGACTTTTCCACGGCGAAGAAAACACACACAATGGCAGCAAAATCTAAAAGAAACTCCCTCTTCTTGATGTGGAATGCTAACAGCATTCAGAAGAAAACTGCAGAACTCCTGCACCTGATGGAAACCATGGATGTGAGCATAGCGCTTATCTCCGAGACCCATCTCCAAGGAAGCCAGAAGCTCAACTTAGCAAACCACAGGGTGTACCGCACAGATCGCACCACCGGAGCGAAGGGCGGAGGAACAGCGGTGATTGTCAGCACAAAAGTGAAGCACCACGAGATCTCACTACCACCAGTGGGGAGCGTTGAAGCAACTGGCATACAGATCCAGACATCTGCAGGCCCCCTACGGCTGATTGCCGCCTACTCACCCCCAGGCAAGCTAAGCCCGAAGGACTTGGATGCTTTATTGGATCCCCGCATCCCAACATTAATTGGCGGAGACCTAAATGCCAAGCACCAGTGCTGGAACTCTTGCGTGGCAAACAGCAAAGGACACGCTCTACTTGCCCACTCAAAGAAGGAGGACTTTGTAGTGGCTGGCCCAACTCAACCAACACACTATTCAGGCTCTGCACTGCATAAACCGGACGTTCTGGACATCGTCGTCATGAAGAATCTCTCCCAGTCTATGGAGCTGGAAACCTTAACTGCACTGACGTCCGACCACAACCCAGTGTTGATCACAGTTGGCGACGTGCTTGAAAACCAGCAACAGGCCACCAGACACAACTACAAGAAGGCAGACTGGAGCTTATACAAGAGAAGCCTGGAGGAGACACTGGCCCCTGGCCCTCTACGCTGCATTGAAGACATTGACCAGGCGGTTCACCACTTCACAGCTGCAGTCCACACTGCCATCGAGCGCAGCGTTCCCGAGCAGAAACCCCAACGCTGCTCTATCTACGACCTCCCGAAGGGCATCAAGCAGTCGATTGCTGACAAGAACAGAGCCCGGAGAGAGTGGCAAAGGAATCGCACCCCCGACCTGCTGAAGAAATACAACGAGCTAACAAGACAGCTGAAGATGCAAATAAGCCAGCACAGAGGTGAAAAGTGGGAAGCAGCTACGGCTAACTTAAAGGACTCGGACAACTCTCTCTGGAAAATGACCCGACGCTTGACTGGGAAGAAGGACCCAAACCCACCGATACAAGGGAAGACTCACCTGGCATGCAGCAACAGGGACAAGGCTGAGGTCTTTGCTGACACGTTGGAGGCATCCTTCAGGCCTAACCAGGCTAGCAAACTGGCAGCAGAAGTTGAGCAAGAGGTCGCTAAGCACCACCGGGAGCACACACCAGAAACCGAAGCTGCAAACATTGAGGAATGCTCCACAGGCGAGTTATCGGCCCTGATAAAGACACTAAAAAACGGCAAGGCACCAGGAAAGGACAGAATAGTCAACCAAGCCATCAAGATGCTCCCAGATGCCGCAGTGGATCACCTCGCTGAGATATTCAACGCCTGTATGCAGCACCAGTATTTCCCTAATGCCTGGAAAGAAGCAAGAGTCATCGTATTCCCCAAGGCTGGGAAACCACTACGAGATCCTGCAAATTACCGCCCTATAAGTCTGCTATCTGGCCTATCAAAGCTCTTCGAAAAAGTTATCCTTGCCCGCCTTGTGGACTTTGTGACAAGCGAAAACCTCCTCGCCAAAGAACAGTTTGGGTTCCGGAAAGACCACTCGACAAATCACCAACTCCTCAGAGTTGTGGACATCATCAGCCATGGATTTAACATCAACAAGTCCACTGGAATAGTCTTTCTGGATGTAGCCAAAGCATTCGACCGAGTATGGCATGAGGGACTGCTTTGCAAACTCATCAAGCTCAAGTTTCCAAGCTACCTGATTAAACTGCTGTCTAGCTACCTGTCAAAACAGACCTTCCATGTGGCGGTACGAGACGAATGCTCAACGCCACGCCCAATCCTCGCTGGAGTGCCCCAGGGATCAATCCTAGGACCATTCCTCTTCAACATATTCACAAACGACATCCCCACGGACCTAAAGAAGACAGATCTGGCTCTCTACGCCGATGATGCAGCAGTCATCTCCCAATCCTTCAGCGAACAGGAAGTGGCTAAGAACCTTGAGGCATCACTCAGCAGACTCTCCGGATGGTACAGTGACTGGCAGATCACCCTGAACACTAGCAAAACCACAGCAACACTATTCACCAGGAAGCTGAACAGAAAACACCCAGCGATCCTCCTCAATGGGGATGAGATCAAATGGGAAAACAGCAGCTCCTACCTGGGGGTGACTCTGGACTCTAAACTCACATGGAGAAACCACATAGAGAAGACCTGCCAGAAAGCAGCAACAAAACTGACTGCACTATACCCACTCCTGAAGACCAAGTCGATGCCCTTGCAGAGCAAGGTGCGAGTAATCACCGCAATAATCCGGCCAACCATGACGTACGCTGCACCAGTTTGGAGTGGCTGCCGCCCGCAGCTTCGGAAAGACCTGCAGAGACTACAGAGCAGGGCCTTACGGATTGCAGCAGGTGCTCCACTCTTCACAAGAACAGCAGATCTCCACAGAGACCTAGGCGTTGAGATGTTGGACGACCATCTCCGCAAACTCAACAGGACATTCTACAAAGGACTGGATCAAAAAGATAACCCACTGATCAGGAAACTTGCAGACATTTCTACAAACCCATTTGACCGCTACCCGAGGCCCATCGAAGCGCTAAACTTGTGAAACTGAAACGGCAACACAGCATCCAAAAACCCATCACTGCCTGAGGGCAAATCGCCCCGGCAGGTACCCAAAACTCAACACTGTCAGAAGGCAACCGCCGCGGCAGCCATCAAAAGCTCATCACCACCAGAAGACATTTGGCAGACGAATACAAGACTCTGCGACTAAACTTGCTGACACTTCCGCAAACCATATTGACCGCAACCTGCGGCCTTTCACAGCGCTGACCTTGTGATCCAACCTCAACTGTGACAAAGTGTCACATCAATAAGACAACCGAAACAGCGACTAAAAAACTCAAAAATGAATGTGGAGTAATGAGGCTATTGCCTCGGTATCCAAAGACTCACCGCTGTCAGATGGAATCTGACAGGCGAAAACAAGACACACTGACTAAGAAATCAGATCCTGTTTGCGCCAAGAAGAAACTCTGCCTGAAGGAGAAGGACCTGGAGAAGCTGAAGGAGGAATACTGTCTCTCTGCCTGAGAGACTGGCCTGCAGTGGGTGCCTGTCTGCTGGAAGGAGAAGGAAAGCCTGAAGAAAAAGACTTTAATTCAACTTGTGCTTTTACAAACAATCTCCAAGGGCTTGCGTGTGAACTTGCCCCCTGACCTGCGCCCCAGGAACAGTGGGCGCTACCACCCTGAAAGAAGAGGCGAAGTGCCGTGGGTAATTCCGCAAGCTGACCCCTGGGAACCTGTGCATCCCCTGACCTCACTGAGCAACGCGACTTCTGCTGCTGGCGTGGCTGCAAACAAAGTAAAGGCCTGACAGCCCGAGCACCGTGAACAGCTGCCCCCTCGAGCCGTAGCTCGCAAAGTAAGGAGGAGAGTCCTGCGTCTGAGCGCCGAGCCCCTGTGACCCCGCCGGGTTGTGGAGGCTCTTGTGAGGACCTGAAACGTGCCCTGGTTCGCCGTACCGGGACGAAGCTGACAGCGTGCTGCGCTGGGAAATCACCCCCGAGGCTGCCCTTCTGCTTTTGACCCCCCCTTCGTGGCAACCTGCATCCTGCCCGAGCGCCCCACGAAGCTCCGCCGTCCCCAGGACACTTGGGACGCCAGCGCGACGTGGGACACCCCTGGACTGGACCACGAGGCCGCCAGGAACCTTCCCCTGAAGCTGCAAGGTATTATGCCCCTTCGCGCTAAAACGTACGGCCCGCACTGCCCGTTGTACGAGCCGTACCTGCCTTGACAGTATTGTGTGCTGGAGCGTACTGAGGAACCGTACTGCCTTTTAAGATAGTCACCGTACTGTCTGAACCGTACTGCTTGCACCGTATTGCCGTTCAAAGACTCTGGGTCCGAGCCGTAACTGCCCTGAAATACCCTGTGTGGATCGCGGTAGAAGTACGAGCCATACGTGCCTTGAGTCGTACTTCCCTGGTAAAGACTCTGGGTTCGCACCGTACAATTGCCCCGTACTGACTGTACAAATATCCTGGTTCGCGCCGTACCAATAGCTTGGTTCGCACTGTACAAATATCCTGGTTCCAGGGGCGGCTCTAGGCTCATGGTGGCCCTGTGCAGGGAGCGCAGGTAGGGGGCCCCGGAAGAGGGGGTCCGGGCGGGGGGGCCGGAGCTCAGGAAGGTGTTTTAATAAAACGTCCAGAAAAGGCGTTAGATGACCAGTAACATGGTAACAGAAAAACGACGTTTACTTTTTGAGTGCTCATCACTTGGATACTTTGTTTTAGAATCTGGGTCTCTGGAGGGACCCCTTTCAACAAGAAAAACACGTTGCGCGTCTGTAAGAGAGTTCGGCCACAAAGTAGGATCCCTCCAATCACATAAATCATATTCAGAACACAGGTCTGTAACATGGTCTTGCTCTTTGGCTTCCTTTTCAATACCAGCATCATCCGTCTGTAAACTCTTAACCTCCTTCAGAATGCCAGATGTTGATGGACCGATGAATGATGTTTCAGTTTCTCTGTCTGAGGGTCTTTTGTAATAATCCTCATCCTGAGTTGGTAATTGCTGCATGTTTGTATCAATTTCAGAGTCACCTTGTTCATTTTCATTGGTCTGCTCATGAGTATCATTCTGCTCATGGATATCATCATTTTTTTGTAATTCTTTATGGTCGTCAGCGCCTGTTTTACCTAGTGCATCAGCAGTACTCTGGCCAGAGGATTCTCCATCTTTAGGTTTCCCTTGGGTGATAAAGTTCAGGATTGCTCCTTCCTGTGACACTACGAAAGCCTGCTGAGCCACCTTTCTCTTTCGTTTCGAATAACCAGATTTGTGTACTCGAATTCTCTTCATTTTGCTTGCAATGCAGCGGGCGAGGCTAGCAGTGGGTAGGGAAAAAAAGAAGACAATCAGCAGTGGCGGCTGCTGAAAGATTTTGATGTGTAATTTTTATTTTCTTGCAAAAACAACAGTTGATGGACAGAATGCAGAACAATGTCCTACATTCACCCCAGTACAGAGATCTGGGCCTAAATCCATCGTTTTTTTGCTCACCACACCACCCCAGTTCAGACATGGCCATATGCAAATCAGCCTTGACCCTGTGCCTCATGGGAACAGTCCAGCCCGAACTGCCAAGCCATGTCTTCCCTGGACTACACAATGAAGGACCAGCATACCTTAATGAACAAGTGAATTTCCACCAACCTACCAGGAAAATATGTTCCAGAACCATCTCCCTAGCAGCCACCCAATGCAGCCGCTGATAAAACAGTGGAGGCCGCTACTTCTCCCACCTGGCAGTGAAGACCTGAAAACCCTCCCCCTGCACCTCAGAGCCTCACCATCGCTCCAGCAGTTCAGGAAGGACCACAAGACCTCGCTGTTCAACCAACAAGCAGCATGATCCAGCAGCATGAATCCCACACCGCCTCGAGACCCTTATGTGTGAAGTAGCTGAGCTTTACAAACCCTGACTGATTGATAGTAATTACCCTTCCCACTACATGTATGACACATTGTGAGGACTAGCCACATATGGAAGGTTTATTTGAAGAGTGTTATAAAACTATAGGGTAGATCATGTGACTTGGCATACAAGGTCTGTTTTCTCAGTCCACTGAGAACAGTAGAGCCTGGAGAATAGTTCATGATCTATTTGGGAAGTGACCTTAGCAGGAAGAGAGTAAGCTACCTTGAAATCATGGCACACAGAGACCTGTCTCAATACGTCACTAACTGATCCTGAAGACAGCCTATAGGTAACCAAAGACTCGTCCACTTTACCACATTGTCAAAAGACAAAATACAATATATTTCATTAAGGTTTCTTGTATAGTGCCATATTCCAGCAACCAGTTCTGCTCGCTTTCAGAGCACCTATTAAACAAGGATTAATTACAGTGAGTCCTAAGGCTATGAAAAGGCACTAGCGGTTCACTGAAGCAAAATTAATGTGCAAGGAACATCCAGTCAGGAGACAACTTTCAAGCAGACGTACGAATCACTAGCACAGCGTACCAACGACCCCATGGGCCGTGGCATAAGCAAGGAAAATGGCCCCTTTGGCTGCTGCTCAGGAAGTAAAATATAGCAATTATCAGGGTTCAATGGGCCCCTGAGGGTTTTGGGTCTCAGTACCACTGTACTTGCTGAACCAATGGTAACTATGCCCCTAGTATGGACAGAGAAGGCTGCTTCACCAATTGCAAACTGAGCACTAGTTAAACTAGTTTTCTCTGCTAGTCACATGACAAGCACTGGAATGTAATTAAAGAAATGATCAAGAAGCCAGTCTCCTACCAAGGTCTCTGCAAAAGGGCATTAGATTGAGTTAACATGGGTAAGCACTGCCATCCGATTCCAGGCGTCCATCCATAGGTGCTTGCATTTCATGTCTGCCTCAACACCATACAAACAGACATAACCAAATGCCAAGTACATTCGAACACTCGATGTTTTCAAAGATTTGTGCAGGCAGATCCACTCATTAGATCACAAGTATCAGCTTCATACTCTGTTTTCATGATTGTTGATAAGTAATTGTAATCATTTTAATGAATCCTTAACATTACGTCTAACACCTCGTACCCTGCTCTCCTCTTCCCCCCAATATGACCGTGCCTCCCAAGTTACACCTCCAAAAGTCACCATGCCTCCCCTCAGCCACAAGTAAACACCGCCCCTGCACTCCTGACTCACTCTTCCCTCAACATACAGCACTCCCTACCCCTGGCGCACGGTTACCACCTCTCCGACCCGCGCCCTCTCAGAGATGAATCGTGAGAAAGAGGCTCTCTCTCACGATTCATCATGCCCTCCCTTCCCATGACCACCAGAATACCTCCAGCTCGCCACCTCACATAGCTTACCTCCACCCAGACACACACCATCTACAATAACATCCTCACCCAACCTTCCCCACGCCCCCGGCTCCTCACCCCCACGGGCTGGGATACATTCCTACGCCTGATCTGCCCTACTCCCCAGGGCTCCCCACACCCTCGTCCAATGGCTCACCTTCCCTCGGGTTCACTCTCCAGTGGCACACGCTGACCTCCTCACTCCCCCTCCCCATGCCCTGACCCTCGGGCTGCTCACCTCACAGCTGGAACCAAAGGTTGCACACTGGCATGCTATCCTCTGCAAGGCGGCCTTTCTTGCCCAGGGTCTCTAGGCGCGCCGGTGCATGGCCTCGGCCTGTCTCGGTGCTGCTCGCTGCACGCCGGGCACGGGTGCGGCCAACACTCCTGCCGCCAGTGATGCGTGGTGCTTCTGTAACCCCTTCGCAGCAGGACTCGCGGCACTGCGAATGCGCGCGCATGCGAGCCTCCGGAGGTGCCAGATCTGGACTATTAAAACAAGCTCGATTCTCCTGGAAAAAAGTTCTAAACAAGCACAAGACCTACCAGAAGAGCCCGAAACAAGGCCGACCCCACACAAAGACGAGACTAGGTTAGAAAGGAAAAGAGTATAAGAACAACCATTCAGCGTGCATCACATTGGATTTAGCACGCCTCAGACGTTCATGCGCCAAATCCCTGCCAGGGGCCGCCACGAATATGTATTGTATCCGATTCCTCGTGGTGGCCCCTGGGGTTTGGTGGCCCTGTGCAGGTGCACAGCTTGCACATGCCTAAGGCCGCCCCTGCTGGTTCGCCCTGGACTGCTTTGGAACTGCTGCTGGGTTCGCGCTGTACTACTTTTGAACCCCTCTGGGCTCACACCGTACCTGGAAATCACCCGAGTTCGCACCGTACCGGTGCTTCCCTCTATGTACGGAGCGTCCCTGGCAGTCCGGACCGTACCACGTTGAAAACCATTGCCGGTGCTCACGCGAGAAGCGTGGTACTCGGCAAGCGTACCCGGGCTCACGCGAGAAGCGTGAGAAACGGCAAGGCCCTTTAAAAACCTTGCCCAGAGCATAGCAAAGGCGCTACGAAGTGCCCAGAAACCCTAAGAAGCTGATTTTAATTATAACGGTGCCATTTTTACAACTGTGGACTGCCCTTAAAGCAAATTGAGAGTAACTGGATTATTTTACCAAGAGAACTGTATTTATGCAACCTGCCTGAAAGAAAACCTTTTATATAAAGAACTATATTTTTGATAAATACAGCCTTGTGTCTTTGTGTGGTGGGGAGGTGATTATTGTGTGGGACAACTTGAACGCTTAACCTACATGCCCTCTGGAATTTAGCCTGACTGCTCGCGCCACGTTACCTAGAGGGTGAGCAGGGGTTATTTTTAAAGAGGTGATCCTTTGCCCTGACTTAGAAGAAAGGGTCCCTGCTTGTCGCAAGCGCATACCTGCGCCAACCAGAGACCCCGGATTCTAACAACAGCCTTGTGTCTTTGTGTGGTGGGGAGGTGATTATTGTGTGGGACAACTTGAACGCTTAACCTAATGCCCTCTGGAAATTTAGCCTGACTGCTCGCGCCACGTTACCTAGAGGGTGAGCAGGGGTTATTTTTAAAGAGGTGATCCTTTGCCCTGACTTAGATGAAAACGGTCCCTGCTTGTCGCAAGTGCATACCTGCGCCAACCAGAGACCCCGGTTTCTAACAGTAGGTGCTGGGTTGAAGAGAGGTGCTAGGGTGAAGAGAGGTCGTAGGTGCTGGGGTGAAGAGATTTAGTAGGTTCTGGGGTGAACGAGTGAAGAGAGGCGGTGGGTGCTGGGGTGAAGAGAGGTTGTAGGTGCTGGGGTGAAGAGAGGTGGTAGGTGCTGGTGTGAAGAGAGGTGGTAGGTGCTGGGGTGAAGAGAGGTGGTAGGTGCTGGGTTGAAGATATGTGGTAGGTTCTGCGGTAAAGAGAGGTGGTAGTTGGTAGGTGCTGGGGTGAAGAGATTTAGTAGGTTCTGGGGTGAACGAGTGAAGAGAGGCAGTAGGTGCTGGGGTTTAGAGAGGTTGTAGGTGCTGGGGTGAAGAGAGGTGGTAGGTGCTGGTGTGAAGAGAGGCGGTAGGTGCTGGGGTGAAGAGTGGTGGTAGGTACTTGGGATGAGGAGAGGTGGTAGGTACTTGGGGTAAAGAGAGGTGGTTGGTTCTTGGGGTGAAGAGAGGTGGTAGGTGCTGGGGTGTTGAGAGGTGGTAGGTGCTGGGATGTTGAGAGGTGGTAGGTGTTGGGGTGAATAGGTGAAGAGAGGCAGTAGGTGCTGGGGTGAAGAAAGGTGGTAGGTGCTGGGATGAAGAGAGGTGCTAGGGTGAAGAGAGGTGGTAGGTGCTGGGGTGAAGAGAGGTGGTAGGTGCTCGGTGAAAAAGTGAAGTGAGGCGGTAGGTGCTGGGGTAATGAGGGGTGGTAGATGCTGGGGGAAGCGAGGTGGTAGTTGCTGGGGTTAACGGGTAAAGAGAGGTGGTAGGTGCTGGGGTGAAGAGAGGTGGTAGGTGCTGGAGTAAAGAGAGGAGGTAGGTGCTAGAGTGAAGAGAGGTGGTAGGTGCTGGGGTGAACGGATGAAGAGAGGCAGTAGGTGCTGGGGTAAAGAGAGGTGGTAGGTGCTGGGGTGAAGAGAGGTGATAGGAGCTGGGTTGAAGAGAGGTGGTAGGTGCTGGGGTGAAGAGAGGTGGTAGGTGCTGGGGTGAAGAGAGGTGGTAGGTGCTAGGGTGAAGAGAGGTGGTAGGTGCTGGGGTGAAGAGAGGCGGTAGGTGCTGGAGTGAAGAGAGGTGGTAGGTGCTGGGGTGAACGGGTGAAGAGAGGCAGTAGGTGCTGGGGTGAAGAGAGGTGGTAGGTGCTGGGGTGAAGAGAGGTGATAGGAGCTGGGGTGAAGAGAGGTAATAGGAGCTGGGGTGAAGAGAGGTGGTAGGCTCTGGGGTGAAGAGAGGTGGTAGGTGCTTGGGTGAAGAGAGGTGGTAGGTGCTGGGGTAAAGAGAGGTGGTAGGTGCTGGAGTGAAGAGATGTGGTAGGTGCTGGGGTAAAGAGAGGTGGTAGGTGCTGGAGTGAAGAGATGTGGTAGGTGCTGGGGTGAACGAGTGAAGAGAGGCCGTAGGTGCTGGGGTGAAGAGAGGTGATGGGGTGAAGAGAGGCGGTAGGTGCTGGGGTGAAGAGAGACGGTAGGTGCTGGGGTGAAGAGAGGTGATATGTGCTGGGGTGATGAGAGGCGGTAGGTGCTGGGTGAAGAGAGGCGGTAGGTGCTGGGGTGAAGAGAGGTGGTAGCTACTCGGTGTGAAGAGAGGTGGTAGGTACTTGGGGTGAAGAGAGGTGGTAGGTGCTGGGGTGTTGAGAGGTGGTAGGTGTTGGGGTGAATGGGTGAAGAGAGGCAGTAGGTGCTGGGGTGAGGAGTGGTGGTAGGTGCTGGGTTGAAGAGAGGTGCTAGGGTGAAGACAGGTGGTAGGTGCTGCGGTGAAGAGATGTGGTAGGTTCTGGGGTGAACGAGTGCAGAGAGGAGGTAGGTGCTGGGGTGAAGAGAGGTTGTAGGTGTTGGGGTGAAGAGAGGTGGTAGGTGCTGGGGTCAAGAGAGGTGGTAGGTTCTGGGGTGAAGAGAGGTGGTAGGGGCTGGGGTGAAGAGAGGTGGTAGGTGCTGGGGTGAAAAGAGGTGGTAGGTGCTGGGGTGAAGATATGTGGTAGGTTCTGCGGTGAAGAGAGGTGGTAGGTGATAGGGTGCTAGGGTGAGGAGAGGTGATAGGTGCTGGTGTGAAGAGAGGCGGTAGGTGCTGGGGTGAAGAGAGGCGGTAGGTGCTGGGATGAAGAGAGGCGGTAAGTGCTGGGGTGAAGAGAGGTGATTTGTGCTGGATTGATGAGAGGTGGTAGGTGCTGGGGAGAAGAGAGGCGGTATGTGCTGGGGTGAAGAGACGTGGTAGGTACTTGGGGTGAAGAGAGGTGGTAGGTACTTGGGGTGAACAGAGGTGGTAAGTGCTGGGGTGTTGAGAGGTGGTAGGTGCTGGGGTGTTGAGAGGTGGTAGGTGTTGGGGTGAATCCGTGAAGATAGGCAGTAGGTGCTGGAGTGATGAGAGGTGATAGGTGCTTGGATGAAGAGAGGTGCTAGGGTGAAGAGAGGTGGTAGGTGCTGGGGTGAAGAGAGGTGGTAGGTGCTGGGGTGAAAGACTGAAGAGAGGCGGTAGGTGCTGGGGTGAAAGAGTGAAGAGAGGCGGTAGGTGCTGGTGTGATGAGGGGTGGTAGGTGCTGGGGTGATGAGGGTTGGTAGATGCTGGGGTGAAGAGAGGTGGTAGGTGCTGGAGTTAACGGGTGAAGAGAGGAGGTAGGTGCTAGGGTGAAAAGAGGTGGTAGGTGCTGGGGTGAAGAGATGTGGTAGGTGCTGGGGTGAATGAGTGAAGAGAGGAGGTAAGTGCTGGGGTAAATAGGGGTTTAGGTGCTGGGGTGAATATTGGTTGTAGGTGATGGGGTGAAGAGAGGTGGTAGGTGCTGGGGTGAAGAGAGGTGGTAGGTGCTGGGGTGAAGAGAGGTGGTAGGTGATGGGGTGAAGAGAGATAGTAGGTACTTGGGGTGAAGAGAGGTGGAGGGTGCTGGGGTGAAGAGAGGCGGTAGGTGCTGTGGTGAAGAGACGCGGTAGGTGTTGGGATGAAAAGAGGTGGTAGGTGCTGGGGTGTTGAGCGGTGGTAGGTGCTGGGGTGTTGAGAGGTGGTAGGTGCTGGGGTGAATGGGTGAAGAGAGGCAGTAGGTACTGGGGTGAAGAGAGGTGGTAGGTGCTGGTTTGAAGAGAGGTGCTAGGGTGAAGAGAGGTGGTAGGTGCTGGGGTGGACGAGTGAAGAGAGGCGGTAGGTGCTGGGGTGAAGAGAGGTTGTAGGTGCTGGGGTGAAGAGAGATGGTAGGTGCTGGGGTGAAGAGAGGCGGTAGGTGCTGGGGTGAAGATATGTGGTAGGTTCTGCGGTAAAGAGAGGTGGTAGGTGATAGGTGCTAGGGTGAGGAGAGGTGGTAGGTGCTGGGGTGAAGTTGTGGTAGGTGCTGGGGTGAACGAGTGAAGAGAGGCGGTAAGTGCTGGGGTGAATAGAGGTTGTAGGTGCGGGGGTGAAGATTGGTTGTAGGTGATGGGGTGAAGAGAGGTGGTAGGTGCTGGGGTGAAGAGAGGTGGTAGGTGCTGGTTTGAAGATATGTGGTAGGTTCTGCGGTAAAGAGAGGTGGTAGGTGCTGGGGTGAAGAGATTTAGTAGGTTCTGGGGTGAACAAGTGAAGAGAGGAGGTAGGTGCTGAGGTGAAGAGAGGTTGTAGGTGCTGGGGTGAAGAGAGGTGATAGGTGCTGGTGTGAAGAGAGGTGGTAGGTGCTGGGGTGAAGAGAGGTGGTAGGTGCTGGTTTGAAGATATGTGGTAGGTTCTGCGGTAAAGAGAGGTGGTAGGTGCTGGGGTGAAGAGATTTAGTAGGTTCTGGGGTGAACAAGTGAAGAGAGGCAGTAGGTGCTGGGGTGAAGTTAGGTTGTAGGTGCTGGGGTGAAGAGAGGTGGTAGGTGCTGGGGTGAAGAGAGGTGGTAGGTACTTGGGGTGAAGAGAGGTGGTAGGTACTTGGGGTGAAGAGAGGTGGTAGGTGCTGGGGTGTTGAGAGGTGGTAAGTGCTGGGGTGTTGAGAGGTGGTAGGTGTTGGGGTGAATGGGTGAATAGAGGCAGTAGGTGCTGGGGTGAAGAGAGGTGGTAGGTGCTGGGGTGAAGAGAGGTGGTAGGTGCTGGGGTGAAGAGAGGTGGTAGGTAATGGGGTGAAGAGAGGTGGTAGGTACTTGGGGTGAAGAGAGATGGAGGGTGCTGGGGTGAAGAGAGGTGGTAGGTGCTGGAGTGAAGAGAGGTGGTAGGCTAGGGTGAACAGGTGAATAGAGGCGGAAGGTGCTGGGTGAAGAGAGGTGGTAGGTGCTGGGGTGAAGGGAGGCGGTATGTGCTGGTGTGAAGAGAGGCGGTAGGTGCTGGGGTGAAGAGACGTGGTAGGTGCTGGGGTGAAGAGAGGTGGTAGGTGCTGGGGTGTTGAGAGGTGGTAGGTGCTGGGGTGTTGAGAGGTGGTAGGTGCTGGGGTGAAGAGAGGCGGTAGGTGCTGGGGTGATGAGAGGTGGTAGGTGCTGGGGTGAAGAGAGGCGGTAGGTGCTGGGGTGAAGAGAGGCGGTAGGTGCTGGGGTGAAGAGAGGCGGTTGGTGCTGGGGTGAAGAGAGGCGGTAGGTGCTGGGGTGAAGAGAGGCGGTAGGTGCTGGGGTAAAGAGAGGCGGTAGGTGCTGGGGTGAAGAGAGGCGGTTGGTGCTGGGGTGAAGAGAGGCGGTAGGTTCTAGGGTGAAGAGAGGCGGTAGGTGCTGGGGTAAAGAGAGGCGATATGTGCGGGGGTGATAAGAGGCAGTAGGTGCTGGGGTGAAGAGAGGTGGTAGGTACTTGGGGTGAAGAGAGGTGGTAGGTACTTGGGGTGAAGAGAGGTGGTAGGTGCTGGGGTATTGAGAGGTGGTAGGTGCTGGGGTGTTGAGAGGTTGTAGGTGTTGGGGTGAATGGGTGAAGAGAGGCAGTAGGTGCTGGGGTGAAGAGAGGTGGTCGGTGCTGGGGTGAAGAGAGGTGCTAGGGTGAAGAGAGGTGGTAGGTGCCGGGGTGAAGAGAGGTGGTAGGTGCTGGGGTGAAAGAGTGAAGAGAGGCAGTAGGTGCTGGGGTGATGAGGGGAGGTAGGTGCTGGGGTGATGAGGGTTGGTAGATGCTGGGTTGAAGCGAGGTGGTAGGGGCTGGGGTTAACGGGTGAAGAGAGGTGGTAGGTGCTGGGGTGAAGAGAGGTGGTAGGTGCTGGGGTGAAGATAGGCGGTAGGTACTGGAAAAAATAGAGGTGTTAGGTGCTGGAGTGAAGAGAGGTGGTAGGTGCTGGGGTGAACGGGTGAAGAGAGGCACTAGGTGCTGGGGTGAAGAGAGGCGGTAGGTGCTGGGGTGAAGAGAGGTGGTAGGTGCTGGGGTGAAGCGAGGCGGTAGGTGCTGGGGTGAAGAGATGTGGTAGGTGCTGGGGTGAACGAGTGAAGAGAGGCCGTAGTTGCTGGGGTGAAGAGAGGCCGTAGGTGCTGGGGTGAAGAGAGGTGGTAGGTGCTGGGGTGAAGAGAGGTGCTAGGGTGAAGAGAGGTGGTAGGTGCTGGGGTGAAGAGAGGTGGTAGTTGCTGGGGTGAAAGAGTGAAGAGAGGCGGTAGGTGCTGGGGTGATGAGGGGTGGTAGGTGCAGGGGTGATGAGGGAGGTAGATGCTGGGGTGAAGAGAGGTGGTAGGTGCTGGGGTGAAAGAGTGAAGAGAGGCGGTAGATGCTGGGGTGAAGCGAGGTGGTAGGTGCTAGGGTTAACGGGTGAAGAGAGGTGGTAGGTGCTGGGGTGAAGAGAGGTGGTAGGTGCTGGGGTGAAGAGAGGCGGTAGGTGCTGGAGTAAATAGAGGTGTTAGGTGCTGGAGTGAAGCGAGGTCGTGGGTGCTGGGGTGAACGGGTGAAGAGAGGCAGTAGGTGCTGCGGTGAAGAGAGGTGGTATGTGCTGGGGTGAAGAGAGGCGGTAGGTGCTGGGGTGAAGAGAGGTGGTAGGTGCTGGGGTGAAGAGAGGTGGTAGGTGCTAGGGTGAAGAGAGGTGGTAGGAGCTGGTGTGAGGAGAGGCGGTAGGTGCTGGGGTGAAGAGATGTGGTAGGTGCTGGGGTGAACGAGTGAAGAGAGGCCGTAGTTGCTGGGGTGAAGAGAGCCCGTAGGTGCTGGGGTGAAGAGAGGTGGTAGGTGCTGGGGTGAAGAGAGGTGCTAGGGTGAAGAGAGGTGGTAGGTGCTGGGGTGAAGAGAGGTGGTAGTTGCTGGGGTGAAAGAGTGAAGAGAGGCGGTAGGTGCTGGGGTGATGAGGGGTGGTAGGTGCAGGGGTGATGAGGGAGGTAGGTGCTGGGGTGAAGAGAGGTGGTAGGTGCTGGGGTGAAAGAGTGAAGAGAGGCGGTAGATGCTGGGGTGAAGCGAGGTGGTAGGTGCTGGGGTTAACGGGTGAAGAGAGGTGGTAGGTGCTGGGGTGAAGAGAGGTGGTAGGTGCTGGGGTGAAGAGAGGCAGTAGGTGCTGGAATAAATAGAGGTGTTAGGTGCTGGAGTGAAGAGAGGTCGTGGGTGCTGGGGTGAACGGGTGAAGAGAGGCAGTAGGTGCTGCGGTGAAGAGAGGTGGTATGTGCTGGGGTGAAGAGAGGCGGTAGGTGCTGGGGTGAAGAGAGGTGGTAGGTGCTGGGGTGAAGAGAGGTGGTAGGTGCTATTGTGAAGAGAGGTGGTACGAGCTGGTGTGAAGAGAGGTGGTAGGTGCTGGGGTGAAGAGAGGTGGTAGGTGCTGAGGTGAAGAGAGGTGGTAGGTGCTAGGGTGAAGAGAGGTGGTAGGTGCTGGGGTGAAGAGAGGTGGTAGGTGCTGGGGTGAAGAGATGTGGTAGGTGCTAGTATGAACGAGTGAAGAGAGGCAGTAGTTGCTGGGGTGAAGAGAGGTGGTAGGTGCTGGGGTGAAGAGAGGTGGTAAGTGCTAGGGTGAAGAGAGGTTGAAGGTGCTGGGGTGAAGAGAGGTGGTAGGTGCTAGGGAGAATAGAGGCAGTAGGTGCTGGGGTGAAGAGAGGTGGTAGGTGCTGGGGTGAAGAGAGGCGGTAGGTGCTGGGTGAAGAGAGGTGGTAGATGCTAGGGTGAAGAGAGGTTGTAGGTGCTGGAGTAAATAGGTGTTAGGTGCTGGAGTGAAGAGAGGTGGTAGGTGCTAGGGTGAACGGGTGAAGAGAGGCAGTAGGTGCAGGGGTGAAGAGAGGTGGTAGGTGCTGGGGTGAAGAGAGGCGGTAGGTGCTGGGGTGAAGAGAGGTGGTAGGTGCCAGGGTGAAGAGAGGTTGTAGGTGCTGGGGTGAAGAGAGGTGGTAGGTGCTGGGGTGAAGAGAGGTGGTAGGTGCTTGGGTGAAGAGAGGTGGTAGGTGCTGGGGTAAAGAGAGGTGGTAGGTGCTGGAGTGAAGAGATGTGGTAGGTGCTGGGGTAAAGAGAGGTGGTAGGTGCTGGAGTGAAGAGATGTGGTAGGTGCTGGGGTGAACGAGTGAAGAGAGGCCGTAGGTGCTGGGGTGAAGAGAGGTGATGGGGTGAAGAGAGGCGGTAGGTGCTGGGTGAAGAGAGGCGGTAGGTGCTGGGGTGAAGAGAGGTGGTAGCTACTCGGTGTGAAGAGAGGTGGTAGGTACTTGGGGTGAAGAGAGGTGGTAGGTGCTGGGGTGTTGAGAGGTGGTAGGTGCTGGGGTGTTGAGAGGTGGTAGGTGTTGGGGTGAATGGGTGAAGAGAGGCAGTAGGTGCTGGGGTGAGGAGTGGTGGTAGGTGCTGGGTTGAAGAGAGGTGCTAGGGTGAAGACAGGTGGTAGGTGCTGCGGTGAAGAGATGTGGTAGGTTCTGGGGTGAACGAGTGCAGAGAGGAGGTAGGTGCTGGGGTGAAGAGAGGTTGTAGGTGTTGGGGTGAAGAGAGGTGGTAGGTGCTGGGGTCAAGAGAGGTGGTAGGTTCTGGGGTGAAGAGAGGTGGTAGGGGCTGGGGTGAAGAGAGGTGGTAGGTGCTGGGGTGAAAAGAGGTGGTAGGTGCTGGGGTGAAGATATGTGGTAGGTTCTGCGGTGAAGAGAGGTGGTAGGTGATAGGGTGCTAGGGTGAGGAGAGGTGATAGGTGCTGGTGTGAAGAGAGGCGGTAGGTGCTGGGGTGAAGAGAGGCGGTAGGGGCTGGGATGAAGAGAGGCGGTAAGTGCTGGTGTGAAGAGAGGTGATTTGTGCTGGATTGATGAGAGGTGGTAGGTGCTGGGGAGAAGAGAGGCGGTATGTGCTGGGGTGAATAGACGTGGTAGGTACTTGGGGTGAAGAGAGGTGGTAGGTACTTGGGGTGAACAGAGGTGGTAGGTGCTGGGGTGTTGAGAGGTGGTAGGTGCTGGGGTGTTGAGAGGTGGTAGGTGTTGGGGTGAATCCGTGAAGATAGGCAGTAGGTGCTGGAGTGATGAGAGGTGATAGGTGCTTGGATGAAGAGAGGTGCTAGGGTGAAGAGAGGTGGTAGGTGCTGGGGTGAAGAGAGGTGGTAGGTGCTGGGGTGAAAGACTGAAGAGAGGCGGTAGGTGCTGGGGTGAAAGAGTGAAGAGAGGCGGTAGGTGCTGGTGTGATGAGGGGTGGTAGGTGCTGGGGTGATGAGGGTTGGTAGATGCTGGGGTGAAGAGAGGTGGTAGGTGCTGGGGTTAACGGGTGAAGAGAGGAGGTAGGTGCTAGGGTGAAAAGAGGTGGTAGGTGCTGGGGTGAAGAGATGTGGTAGGTGCTGGGGTGAATGAGTGAAGAGAGGAGGTAAGTGCTGGGGTAAATAGGGGTTGTAGGTGCTGGGGTGAATATTGGTTGTAGGTGATGGGGTGAAGAGAGGTGGTAGGTGCTGGGGTGAAGAGAGGTGGTAGGTGCTGGGGTGAAGAGAGGTGGTAGGTGATGGGGTGAAGAGAGATAGTAGGTACTTGGGGTGAAGAGAGGTGGAGGGTGCTGGGGTGAAGAGAGGCGGAAGGTGCTGGGGTGAAGAGACGCGGTAGGTGTTGGGATGAAGAGAGGTGGTAGGTGCTGGGGTGTTGAGCGGTGGTAGGTGCTGGGGTGTTGAGAGGTGGTAGGTGCTGGGGTGAATGGGTGAAGAGAGGCAGTAGGTACTGGGGTGAAGAGAGGTGGTAGGTGCTGGTTTGAAGAGAGGTGCTAGGGTGAAGAGAGGTGGTAGGTGCTGGGGTGGACGAGTGAAGAGAGGCGGTAGGTGCTGGGGTGAAGAGAGGTTGTAGGTGCTGGGGTGAAGAGAGATGGTAGGTGCTGGGGTGAAGAGAGGCGGTAGGTGCTGGGGTGAAGATATGTGGTAGGTTCTGCGGTAAAGAGAGGTGGTAGGTGATAGGTGCTAGGGTGAGGAGAGGTGGTAGGTGCTGGGGTGAAGATGTGGTAGGTGCTGGGGTGAACGAATGAAGAGAGGCGGTAAGTGCTGGGGTGAATAGAGGTTGTAGGTGCGGGGGTGAAGATTGGTTGTAGGTGATGGGGTGAAGAGAGGTGGTAGGTGCTGGGGTGAAGAGAGGTGGTAGGTGCTGGTTTGAAGATATGTGGTAGGTTCTGCGGTAAAGAGAGGTGGTAGGTGCTGGGGTGAAGAGATTTAGTAGGTTCTGGGGTGAACAAGTGAAGAGAGGAGGTAGGTGCTGAGGTGAAGAGAGGTTGTAGGTGCTGGGGTGAAGAGAGGTGATAGGTGCTGGTGTGAAGAGAGGTGGTAGGTGCTGGGGTGAAGATAGGTGGTAGGTGCTGGTTTGAAGATATGTGGTAGGTTCTGCGGTAAAGAGAGGTGGTAGGTGCTGGGGTGAAGAGATTTAGTAGGTTCTGGGGTGAACAAGTGAAGAGAGGTGGTAGGTGCTGGGGTGAAGTTAGGTTGTAGGTGCTGGGGTGAAGAGAGGTGGTAGGTGCTGGGGTGAAGAGAGGTGGTAGGTACTTGGGGTGAAGAGAGGTGGTAGGTACTTGGGGTGAAGAGAGGTGGTAGGTGCTGTGGTGTTGAGAGGTGGTAAGTGCTGGGGTGTTGAGAGGTGGTAGGTGTTGGGGTGAATGGGTGAATAGAGGCAGTAGGTGCTGGGGTGAAGAGAGGTGGTAGGTGCTGGGGTGAAGAGAGGTGGTAGGTGCTGGGGTGAAGAGAGGTGGTAGGTAATGGGGTGAAGAGAGGTGGTAGGTACTTGGGGTGAAGAGAGGTGGAGGGTGCTGGGGTGAAGAGAGGTGGTAGGTGCTGGAGTGAAGAGAGGTGGTAGGCTAGGGTGAACAGGTGAATAGAGGCGGAAGGTGCTGGGTGAAGAGAGGTGGTAGGTGCTGGGGTGAAGGGAGGCGGTATGTGCTGGTGTGAAGAGAGGCGGTAGGTGCTGGGGTGAAGAGACGTGGTAGGTGCTGGGGTGAAGAGAGGTGGTAGGTGCTGGGGTGTTGAGAGGTGGTAGGTGCTGGGGTGTTGAGAGGTGGTAGGTGTTGGGGTGAATGGGTGAAGAGAGGCAGTAGGTACTGGGGTGAAGAGAGGTGCTAGGGTGATGAGAGGTGGTAGGTGCTGGGGTGAAGAGAGGCGGTAGGTGCTGGGGTGAAGAGAGGCGGTAGGTGCTGGGGTGAAGAGAGGCGGTTGGTGCTGGGGTGAAGAGAGGCGGTAGGTGCTGGGGTGAAGAGAGGCGGTAGGTGCTGGGGTAAAGAGAGGCGGTAGGTGCTGGGGTGAAGAGAGGCGGTTGGTGCTGGGGTGAAGAGAGGCGGTAGGTTCTGGGGTGAAGAGAGGCGGTAGGTGCTGGGGTAAAGAGAAGCGATATGTGCGGGGGTGATAAGAGGCAGTAGGTGCTGGGGTGAAGAGAGGTGGTAGGTACTTGGGGTGAAGAGAGGTGGTAGGTACTTGGGGTGAAGAGAGGTGGTAGGTGCTGGGGTATTGAGAGGTGGTAGGTGCTGGGGTGTTGAGAGGTGGTAGGTGTTGGGGTGAATGGGTGAAGAGAGGCAGTAGGTGCTGGGGTGAAGAGAGGTGGTCGGTGCTGGGGTGAAGAGAGGTGCTAGGGTGAAGAGAGGTGGTAGGTGCCGGGGTGAAGAGAGGTGGTAGGTGCTGGGGTGAAAGAAGGAAGAGAGGCAGTAGGTGCTGGGGTGATGAGGGGAGGTAGGTGCTGGGGTGATGAGGGTTGGTAGATGTTGGGTTGAAGCGAGGTGGTAGGGGCTGGGGTTAACGGGTGAAGAGAGGTGGTAGGTGCTGGGGTGAAGAGAGGTGGTAGGTGCTGGGGTGAAGATAGGCGGTAGGTACTGGAAAAAATAGAGGTGTTAGGTGCTGGAGTGAAGAGAGGTGGTAGGTGCTGGGGTGAACGGGTGAAGAGAGGCACTAGGTGCTGGGGTGAAGAGAGGCGGTAGGTGCTGGGGTGAAGAGAGGTGGTAGGTGCTGGGGTGAAGCGAGGCGGTAGGTGCTGGGGTGAAGAGATGTGGTAGGTGCTGGGGTGAACGAGTGAAGAGAGGCCGTAGTTGCTGGGGTGAAGAGAGGCCGTAGGTGCTGGGGTGAAGAGAGGTGGTAGGTGCTGGGGTGAAGAGAGGTGCTAGGGTGAAGAGAGGTGGTAGGTGCTGGGGTGAAGAGAGGTGGTAGTTGCTGGGGTGAAAGAGTGAAGAGAGGCGGTAGGTGCTGGGGTGATGAGTGGTGGTAGGTGCAGGGGTGATGAGGGAGGTAGGTGCTGGGGTGAAGAGAGGTGGTAGGTGCTGGGGTGAAAGAGTGAAGAGAGGCGGTAGATGCTGGGGTGAAGCGAGGTGGTAGGTGCTAGGGTTAACGGGTGAAGAGAGGTGGTAGGTGCTGGGGTGAAGAGAGGTGGTAGGTGCTGGGGTGAAGAGAGGCGGTAGGTGCTGGAGTAAATAGAGGTGTTAGGTGCTGGAGTGAAGAGAGGCCGTGGGTGCTGGGGTGAACGGGTGAAGAGAGGCAGTAGGTGCTGTGGTGAAGAGAGGTGGTATGTGCTGGGGTGAAGAGAGGCGGTAGGTGCTGGGGTGAAGAGAGGTGGTAGGTGCTGGGGTGAAGAGAGGTGGTAGGTGCTAGGGTGAAGAGAGGTGGTAGGAGCTGGTGTGAGGAGAGGCGGTAGGTGCTGGGGTGAAGAGATGTGGTAGGTGCTGGGGTGAACGAGTGAAGAGAGGCCGTAGTTGCTGGGGTGAAGAGAGCCCGTAGGTGCTGGGGTGAAGAGAGGTGGTAGGTGCTGGGGTGAAGAGAGGTGCTAGGGTGAAGAGAGGTGGTAGGTGCTGGGGTGAAGAGAGGTGGTAGTTGCTGGGGTGAAAGAGTGAAGAGAGGCGGTAGGTGCTGGGGTGATGAGGGGTGGTAGGTGCAGGGGTGATGAGGGAGGTAGGTGCTGGGGTGAAGAGAGGTGGTAGGTGCTGGGGTGAAAGAGTGAAGAGAGGCGGTAGATGCTGGGGTGAAGCGAGGTGGTAGGTGCTGGGGTTAACGGGTGAAGAGAGGTGGTAGGTGCTGGGGTGAAGAGAGGTGGTAGGTGCTGGGGTGAAGAGAGGCAGTAGGTGCTGGAATAAATAGAGGTGTTAGGTGCTGGAGTGAAGAGAGGTCGTGGGTGCTGGGGTGAACGGGTGAAGAGAGGCAGTAGGTGCTGCGGTGAAGAGAGGTGGTATGTGCTGGGGTGAAGAGAGGCGGTAGGTGCTGGGGTGAAGAGAGGTGGTAGGTGCTGGGGTGAAGAGAGGTGGTAGGTGCTAGGGTGAAGAGAGGTGGTACGAGCTGGTGTGAAGAGAGGTGGTAGGTGCTGGGGTGAAGAGAGGTGGTAGGTGCTGAGGTGAAGAGAGGTGGTAGGTGCTAGGGTGAAGAGAGGTGGTAGGTGCTGGGGTGAAGAGAGGTGGTAGGTGCTGGGGTGAAGAGATGTGGTAGGTGCTGGTGTGAACGAGTGAAGAGAGGCAGTAGTTGCTGGGGTGAAGAGAGGTGGTAGGTGCTGGGGTGAAGAGAGGTGGTAGGTGCTAGGGTGAAGAGAGGTTAAAGGTGCTGGGGTGAAGAGAGGTGGTAGGTGCTAGGGAGAATAGAGGCAGTAGGTGCTGGGGTGAAGAGAGGTGGTAGGTGCTGGGGTGAAGAGAGGCGGTAGGTGCTGGGTGAAGAGAGGTGGTAGATGCTAGGGTGAAGAGAGGTTGTAGGTGCTGGAGTAAATAGGTGTTAGGTGTTAGGTGCTGGAGTGAAGAGAGGTGGTAGGTGCTAGGGTGAACGGGTGAAGAGAGGCAGTAGGTGCAGGGGTGAAGAGAGGTGGTAGGTGCTGGGGTGAAGAGAGGCGGTAGGTGCTGGGGTGAAGAGAGGTGGTAGGTGCCAGGGTGAAGAGAGGTTGTAGGTGCTGGGGTGAAGAGAGGTGGTAGGTGCTGGGGTGAAGAGAGGTGGTAGGTACTTGGGGTGAAGAGAGGTGATAGGTACTTGGGGTGAAGAGAGGTGGTAGGTGCTGGGGTGAAGAGAGGCGGTAGGTGCTGGTGTGAAGAGGTGGTATGTGCTGGGTGTAGAGAGGTGGTAAATGCTGCGGTGAAGGGAGGTGGTAGGTGCTGGGGTGAAGAGAGGTGGTAGGTGCTAGGGTGAAGAGATGTGGTAGGTGCTGGGGTGAACGAGTGAAGAGAGGCCGTAGTTGCTGGGGTGAAGAGAGGTCGTAGGTGCTGGGGTGAAGAGAGGTGGTAGGTGCTGGGGTGAAGAGAGGTGCTAGGGTGAAGAGAGGTGGTAGGTGCTGGGGTGAAGAGAGGTGGTAGGTGCTGGGGTGAAAGAGTGAAGAGAGGCGGTAGGTGCTGGGGTGATGAGGGGTGGTAGGTGCTGGGGTGATGAGGGATGGTAGATGCTGGGGTGAAGCGAGGTGGTAGGTGCTGGGTTAACGGGTGAAGAGAGGTGGTAGGTGCTGGGGTGAAAAGAGGTGGTAGGTGCTGGGGTGAAGAGAGGCGGTAGGTGCTGGAGTAAATAGAGGTGTTAGGTGCTGGAGTGAAGAGAGGTGGTAGGTGCTGGGATGAACGGGTGAAGAGAGGCAGTAGGTGCTGGGGTGAAGAGAGGTGGTAGGTGCTAGGGTGAAGAGAGGTGGTAGGTGCTGGGGTGAAGAGAGGTGGTAGGCTAGGGTGAACAGGTGAATAGAGGCGGAAGGTGCTGGGTGAAGAGAGGTGGTAGGTGCTGGGGTGAAGGGAGGCGGTATGTGCTGGTGTGAAGAGAGGCGGTAGGTGCTGGGGTGAAGAGACGTGGTAGGTGCTGGGGTGAAGAGAGGTGGTAGGTGCTGGGGTGTTGAGAGGTGGTAGGTGCTGGGGTGTTGAGAGGTGGTAGGTGTTGGGGTGAATGGGTGAAGAGAGGCAGTAGGTACTGGGGTGAAGAGAGGTGCTAGGGTGATGAGAGGTGGTAGGTGCTGGGGTGAAGAGAGGCGGTAGGTGCTGGGGTGAAGAGAGGCGGTAGGTGCTGGGGTGAAGAGAGGCGGTTGGTGCTGGGGTGAAGAGAGGCGGTAGGTGCTGGGGTGAAGAGAGGCGGTAGGTGCTGGGGTAAAGAGAGGCGGTAGGTGCTGGGGTGAAGAGAGGCGGTTGGTGCTGGGGTGAAGAGAGGCGGTAGGTTCTGGGGTGAAGAGAGGCGGTAGGTGCTGGGGTAAAGAGAAGCGATATGTGCGGGGGTGATAAGAGGCAGTAGGTGCTGGGGTGAAGAGAGGTGGTAGGTACTTGGGGTGAAGAGAGGTGGTAGGTACTTGGGGTGAAGAGAGGTGGTAGGTGCTGGGGTATTGAGAGGTGGTAGGTGCTGGGGTGTTGAGAGGTGGTAGGTGTTGGGGTGAATGGGTGAAGAGAGGCAGTAGGTGCTGGGGTGAAGAGAGGTGGTCGGTGCTGGGGTGAAGAGAGGTGCTAGGGTGAAGAGAGGTGGTAGGTGCCGGGGTGAAGAGAGGTGGTAGGTGCTGGGGTGAAAGAAGGAAGAGAGGCAGTAGGTGCTGGGGTGATGAGGGGAGGTAGGTGCTGGGGTGATGAGGGTTGGTAGATGTTGGGTTGAAGCGAGGTGGTAGGGGCTGGGGTTAACGGGTGAAGAGAGGTGGTAGGTGCTGGGGTGAAGAGAGGTGGTAGGTGCTGGGGTGAAGATAGGCGGTAGGTACTGGAAAAAATAGAGGTGTTAGGTGCTGGAGTGAAGAGAGGTGGTAGGTGCTGGGGTGAACGGGTGAAGAGAGGCACTAGGTGCTGGGGTGAAGAGAGGCGGTAGGTGCTGGGGTGAAGAGAGGTGGTAGGTGCTGGGGTGAAGCGAGGCGGTAGGTGCTGGGGTGAAGAGATGTGGTAGGTGCTGGGGTGAACGAGTGAAGAGAGGCCGTAGTTGCTGGGGTGAAGAGAGGCCGTAGGTGCTGGGGTGAAGAGAGGTGGTAGGTGCTGGGGTGAAGAGAGGTGCTAGGGTGAAGAGAGGTGGTAGGTGCTGGGGTGAAGAGAGGTGGTAGTTGCTGGGGTGAAAGAGTGAAGAGAGGCGGTAGGTGCTGGGGTGATGAGTGGTGGTAGGTGCAGGGGTGATGAGGGAGGTAGGTGCTGGGGTGAAGAGAGGTGGTAGGTGCTGGGGTGAAAGAGTGAAGAGAGGCGGTAGATGCTGGGGTGAAGCGAGGTGGTAGGTGCTAGGGTTAACGGGTGAAGAGAGGTGGTAGGTGCTGGGGTGAAGAGAGGTGGTAGGTGCTGGGGTGAAGAGAGGCGGTAGGTGCTGGAGTAAATAGAGGTGTTAGGTGCTGGAGTGAAGAGAGGCCGTGGGTGCTGGGGTGAACGGGTGAAGAGAGGCAGTAGGTGCTGTGGTGAAGAGAGGTGGTATGTGCTGGGGTGAAGAGAGGCGGTAGGTGCTGGGGTGAAGAGAGGTGGTAGGTGCTGGGGTGAAGAGAGGTGGTAGGTGCTAGGGTGAAGAGAGGTGGTAGGAGCTGGTGTGAGGAGAGGCGGTAGGTGCTGGGGTGAAGAGATGTGGTAGGTGCTGGGGTGAACGAGTGAAGAGAGGCCGTAGTTGCTGGGGTGAAGAGAGCCCGTAGGTGCTGGGGTGAAGAGAGGTGGTAGGTGCTGGGGTGAAGAGAGGTGCTAGGGTGAAGAGAGGTGGTAGGTGCTGGGGTGAAGAGAGGTGGTAGTTGCTGGGGTGAAAGAGTGAAGAGAGGCGGTAGGTGCTGGGGTGATGAGGGGTGGTAGGTGCAGGGGTGATGAGGGAGGTAGGTGCTGGGGTGAAGAGAGGTGGTAGGTGCTGGGGTGAAAGAGTGAAGAGAGGCGGTAGATGCTGGGGTGAAGCGAGGTGGTAGGTGCTGGGGTTAACGGGTGAAGAGAGGTGGTAGGTGCTGGGGTGAAGAGAGGTGGTAGGTGCTGGGGTGAAGAGAGGCAGTAGGTGCTGGAATAAATAGAGGTGTTAGGTGCTGGAGTGAAGAGAGGTCGTGGGTGCTGGGGTGAACGGGTGAAGAGAGGCAGTAGGTGCTGCGGTGAAGAGAGGTGGTATGTGCTGGGGTGAAGAGAGGCGGTAGGTGCTGGGGTGAAGAGAGGTGGTAGGTGCTGGGGTGAAGAGAGGTGGTAGGTGCTAGGGTGAAGAGAGGTGGTACGAGCTGGTGTGAAGAGAGGTGGTAGGTGCTGGGGTGAAGAGAGGTGGTAGGTGCTGAGGTGAAGAGAGGTGGTAGGTGCTAGGGTGAAGAGAGGTGGTAGGTGCTGGGGTGAAGAGAGGTGGTAGGTGCTGGGGTGAAGAGATGTGGTAGGTGCTGGTGTGAACGAGTGAAGAGAGGCAGTAGTTGCTGGGGTGAAGAGAGGTGGTAGGTGCTGGGGTGAAGAGAGGTGGTAGGTGCTAGGGTGAAGAGAGGTTAAAGGTGCTGGGGTGAAGAGAGGTGGTAGGTGCTAGGGAGAATAGAGGCAGTAGGTGCTGGGGTGAAGAGAGGTGGTAGGTGCTGGGGTGAAGAGAGGCGGTAGGTGCTGGGTGAAGAGAGGTGGTAGATGCTAGGGTGAAGAGAGGTTGTAGGTGCTGGAGTAAATAGGTGTTAGGTGTTAGGTGCTGGAGTGAAGAGAGGTGGTAGGTGCTAGGGTGAACGGGTGAAGAGAGGCAGTAGGTGCAGGGGTGAAGAGAGGTGGTAGGTGCTGGGGTGAAGAGAGGCGGTAGGTGCTGGGGTGAAGAGAGGTGGTAGGTGCCAGGGTGAAGAGAGGTTGTAGGTGCTGGGGTGAAGAGAGGTGGTAGGTGCTGGGGTGAAGAGAGGTGGTAGGTACTTGGGGTGAAGAGAGGTGATAGGTACTTGGGGTGAAGAGAGGTGGTAGGTGCTGGGGTGAAGAGAGGCGGTAGGTGCTGGTGTGAAGAGGTGGTATGTGCTGGGTGTAGAGAGGTGGTAAATGCTGCGGTGAAGGGAGGTGGTAGGTGCTGGGGTGAAGAGAGGTGGTAGGTGCTAGGGTGAAGAGATGTGGTAGGTGCTGGGGTGAACGAGTGAAGAGAGGCCGTAGTTGCTGGGGTGAAGAGAGGTCGTAGGTGCTGGGGTGAAGAGAGGTGGTAGGTGCTGGGGTGAAGAGAGGTGCTAGGGTGAAGAGAGGTGGTAGGTGCTGGGGTGAAGAGAGGTGGTAGGTGCTGGGGTGAAAGAGTGAAGAGAGGCGGTAGGTGCTGGGGTGATGAGGGGTGGTAGGTGCTGGGGTGATGAGGGATGGTAGATGCTGGGGTGAAGCGAGGTGGTAGGTGCTGGGTTAACGGGTGAAGAGAGGTGGTAGGTGCTGGGGTGAAAAGAGGTGGTAGGTGCTGGGGTGAAGAGAGGCGGTAGGTGCTGGAGTAAATAGAGGTGTTAGGTGCTGGAGTGAAGAGAGGTGGTAGGTGCTGGGATGAACGGGTGAAGAGAGGCAGTAGGTGCTGGGGTGAAGAGAGGTGGTAGGTGCTAGGGTGAAGAGAGGTGGTAGGTGCTGGGGTGAAGAGAGGTGGTAGGAGCTGGTGTGAAGAGAGGTGGTAGGTGCTGGGGTGAAGAGAGGTGGTAGGTGCTGGGGTGAAGAGAGGTGGTAGGTGCTAGGGTGAAGAGAGGTAGTAGGTGCTGTGGTGAAGAGAGGTGGTAGGTGCTGGGGTGAAGAGATGTGGTAGGTGCTGGGGTGAACGGGTGAAGAGAGGCAGTAGGTGCTGCGGTGAAGAGAGGTGGTATGTGCTGGGGTGAAGAGAGGCGGTAGGTGCTGGGGTGAAGAGAGGTGGTAGGTGCTGGGGTGAAGAGAGGTGGTAGGTGCTAGGGTGAAGAGAGGTGGTAGGAGCTGGTGTGAGGAGAGGCGGTAGGTGCTGGGGTGAAGAGATGTGGTAGGTGCTGGGGTGAACGAGTGAAGAGAGGCCGTAGTTGCTGGGGTGAAGAGAGCCCGTAGGTGCTGGGGTGAAGAGAGGTGGTAGGTGCTGGGGTGAAGAGAGGTGCTAGGGTGAAGAGAGGTGGTAGGTGCTGGGGTGAAGAGAGGTGGTAGTTGCTGGGGTGAAAGAGTGAAGAGAGGCGGTAGGTGCTGGGGTGATGAGGGGTGGTAGGTGCAGGGGTGATGAGGGAGGTAGGTGCTGGGGTGAAGAGAGGTGGTAGGTGCTGGGGTGAAAGAGTGAAGAGAGGCGGTAGATGCTGGGGTGAAGCGAGGTGGTAGGTGCTGGGGTTAACGGGTGAAGAGAGGTGGTAGGTGCTGGGGTGAAGAGAGGTGGTAGGTGCTGGGGTGAAGAGAGGCAGTAGGTGCTGGAATAAATAGAGGTGTTAGGTGCTGGAGTGAAGAGAGGTCGTGGGTGCTGGGGTGAACGGGTGAAGAGAGGCAGTAGGTGCTGTGGTGAAGAGAGGTGGTATGTGCTGGGGTGAAGAGAGGCGGTAGGTGCTGGGGTGAAGAGAGGTGGTAGGTGCTGGGGTGAAGAGAGGTGGTAGGTGCTAGGGTGAATAGAGGTGGTACGAGCTGGTGTGAAGAGAGGTGGTAGGTGCTGGGGTGAAGAGAGGTGGGAGGTGCTGAGGTGAAGAGAGGTGGTAGGAGCTAGGGTGAAGAGAGGTGGTAGGTGCTGGGGTGAAGAGAGGTGGTAGGTGCTGGGGTGAAGAGATGTGGTAGGTGCTGGTGTGAACGAGTGAAGAGAGGCAGTAGTTGCTGGGGTGAAGAGAGGTGGTAGGTGCTGGGGTGAAGAGAGGTGGTAGGTGCTAGGGTGAAGAGAGGTTAAAGGTGCTGGGGTGAAGAGAGGTGGTAGGTGCTAGGGAGAATAGAGGCAGTAGGTGCTGGGGTGAAGAGAGGTGGTAGGTGCTGGGGTGAAGAGAGGCGGTAGGTGCTGGGTGAAGAGAGGTGGTAGATGCTAGGGTGAAGAGAGGTTGTAGGTGCTGGAGTAAATAGGTGTTAGGTGCTGGAGCGAAGAGAGGTGGTAGGTGCTAGGGTGAACGGGTGAAGAGAGGCAGTAGGTGCAGGGGTGAAGAGAGGTGGTAGGTGCTGGGGTGAAGAGAGGCGGTAGGTGCTGGGGTGAAGAGAGGTGGTAGGTGCCAGGGTGAAGAGAGGTTGTAGGTGCTGGGGTGAAGAGAGGTGGTAGGTGCTGGGGTGAAGAGAGGTGGTAGGCACTTGGGGTGAAGAGAGGTGATAGGTACTTGGGGTGAAGAGAGGTGGTAGGTGCTGGGGTGAAGAGAGGCGGTAGGTGCTGGTGTGAAGAGGTGGTATGTGCTGGGTGTAGAGAGGTGGTAAATGCTGCGGTGAAGGGAGGTGGTAGGTGCTGGGGTGAAGAGAGGTGGTAGGTGCTAGGGTGAAGAGATGTGGTAGGTGCTGGGGTGAACGAGTGAAGAGAGGCCGTAGTTGCTGGGGTGAAGAGAGGTCGTAGGTGCTGGGGTGAAGAGAGGTGGTAGGTGCTGGGGTGAAGAGAGGTGCTAGGGTGAAGAGAGGTGGTAGGTGCTGGGGTGAAGAGAGGTGGTAGGTGCTGGGGTGAAAGAGTGAAGAGAGGCGGTAGGTGCTGGGGTGATGAGGGGTGGTAGGTGCTGGGGTGATGAGGGATGGTAGATGCTGGGGTGAAGCGAGGTGGTAGGTGCTGGGTTAACGGGTGAAGAGAGGTGGTAGGTGCTGGGGTGAAAAGAGGTGGTAGGTGCTGGGGTGAAGAGAGGCGGTAGGTGCTGGAGTAAATAGAGGTGTTAGGTGCTGGAGTGAAGAGAGGTGGTAGGTGCTGGGATGAACGGGTGAAGAGAGGCAGTAGGTGCTGGGGTGAAGAGAGGTGGTAGGTGCTAGGGTGAAGAGAGGTGGTAGGTGCTGGGGTGAAGAGAGGTGGTAGGAGCTGGTGTGAAGAGAGGTGGTAGGTGCTGGGGTGAAGAGAGGTGGTAGGTGCTGGGGTGAAGAGAGGTGGTAGGTGCTAGGGTGAAGAGAGGTAGTAGGTGCTGGGGTGAAGAGAGGTGGTAGGTGCTGGGGTGAAGAGATGTGGTAGGTGCTGGGGTGAAGAGAGGTGGTAGGAGCTGGTGTGAAGAGAGGTGGTAGGTGCTGGGGTGAAGAGAGGTGGTAGGTGCTGGGGTGAAGAGAGGTAGTAGGTGCTAGGGTGAAGAGACGTAGTAGGTGCTGGGGTGAAGAGAGGTGGTAGGTGCTGGGGTGAAGAGATGTGGTAGGTGCTGGGGTGAACGAGTGAAAAGAGGCAGTAGGTGCTGGGGTGAAGAGAGGTGGTAGGTGCTGGGGTGAAGAGAGGCGGTAGGTGCTGGGGTGAAGAGAGGTGGTAGGTGCTAGGGTGAAGAGAGGTTGAAGGTGCTGGGGTTCAGAGAGGTGGTAGGTGCTAGGGTGAATAGAGGCAGTAGGTGCTGGGGTGAAGAGAGGTGGTAGGTGTTGGGGTGAAGAGAGGCGGTAGGTGCTGGGTGAAGAGAGGTGGTAGGTGCTAGGGTGAAGAGAGGTTGTAGGTGCTGGAGTAAATAGAGGTGTAAGGTGCTGGAGTGAAGAGAGGTGGTGCTGGGGTGAACGGGTGAAGAGAGGCAGTAGGTGCTGGGGTGAAGAGAGGTGGTAGGTGCTGGGGTGAAGAGAGGCGGTAGGTGCTGGGGTGAAGAGAGGTGGTAGGTGCCAGGGTGAAGAGAGGTTGTAGGTGCTGGGGTGAAGAGAGGTTGTAGGTTCTGGGGTGAAGAGAGGTGATAGGTACTTGGGGTGAAGAGAGGTGGTAGGTGCTGGGGTGAAGAGAGGTGGTAGGTGCTGGGGTGAACGGGTGAAGAGAGGCGGTAGGTGCTGGTGTGAAGAGGCGGTAGGTGCTGGTGTGAAGAGGTGGTATGTGCTGGGTGAAGAGAGGTGGTAGGTGCTGCCGTGAAGGGAGGTGGTAGGTGCTGGGGTGAAGAGAGGTAGTAGGTGCTAGGGTGAAGAGACGTAGTAGGTGCTGGGGTGAAGAGAGGTGGTAGGTGCTGGGGTGAAGAGATGTGGTAGGTGCTGGGGTGAACGAGTGAAAAGAGGCAGTAGGTGCTGGGGTGAAGAGAGGTGGTAGGTGCTGGGGTGAAGAGAGGCGGTAGGTGCTGGGGTGAAGAGAGGTGGTAGGTGCTAGGGTGAAGAGAGGTTGAAGGTGCTGGGGTTCAGAGAGGTGGTAGGTGCTAGGGTGAATAGAGGCAGTAGGTGCTGGGGTGAAGAGAGGTGGTAGGTGTTGGGGTGAAGAGAGGCGGTAGGTGCTGGGTGAAGAGAGGTGGTAGGTGCTAGGGTGAAGAGAGGTTGTAGGTGCTGGCGTAAATAGAGGTGTAAGGTGCTGGAGTGAAGAGAGGTGGTGCTGGGGTGAACGGGTGAAGAGAGGCAGTAGGTGCTGGGGTGAAGAGAGGTGGTAGGTGCTGGGGTGAAGAGAGGCGGTAGGTGCTGGGGTGAAGAGAGGTGGTAGGTGCCAGGGTGAAGAGAGGTTGTAGGTGCTGGGGTGAAGAGAGGTTGTAGGTTCTGGGGTGAAGAGAGGTGATAGGTACTTGGGGTGAAGAGAGGTGGTAGGTGCTGGGGTGAAGAGAGGTGGTAGGTGCTGGGGTGAACGGGTGAAGAGAGGCGGTAGGTGCTGGTGTGAAGAGGCGGTAGGTGCTGGTGTGAAGAGGTGGTATGTGCTGGGTGAAGAGAGGTGGTAGGTGCTGCCGTGAAGGGAGGTGGTAGGTGCTGGGGTGAAGAGAGGTAGTAGGTGCTAGGGTGAAGAGACGTAGTAGGTGCTGGGGTGAAGAGAGGTGGTAGGTGCTGGGGTGAAGAGATGTGGTAGGTGCTGGGGTGAACGAGTGAAAAGAGGCAGTAGGTGCTGGGGTGAAGAGAGGTGGTAGGTGCTGGGGTGAAGAGAGGCGGTAGGTGCTGGGGTGAAGAGAGGTGGTAGGTGCTAGGGTGAAGAGAGGTTGAAGGTGCTGGGGTTCAGAGAGGTGGTAGGTGCTAGGGTGAATAGAGGCAGTAGGTGCTGGGGTGAAGAGAGGTGGTAGGTGTTGGGGTGAAGAGAGGCGGTAGGTGCTGGGTGAAGAGAGGTGGTAGGTGCTAGGGTGAAGAGAGGTTGTAGGTGCTGGAGTAAATAGAGGTGTAAGGTGCTGGAGTGAAGAGAGGTGGTGCTGGGGTGAACGGGTGAAGAGAGGCAGTAGGTGCTGGGGTGAAGAGAGGTGGTAGGTGCTGGGGTGAAGAGAGGCGGTAGGTGCTGGGGTGAAGAGAGGTGGTAGGTGCCAGGGTGAAGAGAGGTTGTAGGTGCTGGGGTGAAGAGAGGTTGTAGGTTCTGGGGTGAAGAGAGGTGATAGGTACTTGTGGTGAAGAGAGGTGGTAGGTGCTGGGGTGAAGAGAGGTGGTAGGTGCTGGGGTGAACGGGTGAAGAGAGGCGGTAGGTGCTGGTGTGAAGAGGCGGTAGGTGCTGGTGTGAAGAGGTGGTATGTGCTGGGTGAAGAGAGGTGGTAGGTGCTGCCGTGAAGGGAGGTGGTAGGTGCTGGGGTGAAGAGAGGTAGTAGGTGCTAGGGTGAAGAGACGTAGTAGGTGCTGGGGTGAAGAGAGGTGGTAGGTGCTGGGGTGAAGAGATGTGGTAGGTGCTGGGGTGAACGAGTGAAAAGAGGCAGTAGGTGCTGGGGTGAAGAGAGGTGGTAGGTGCTGGGGTGAAGAGAGGCGGTAGGTGCTGGGGTGAAGAGAGGTGGTAGGTGCTAGGGTGAAGAGAGGTTGAAGGTGCTGGGGTTCAGAGAGGTGGTAGGTGCTAGGGTGAATAGAGGCAGTAGGTGCTGGGGTGAAGAGAGGTGGTAGGTGTTGGGGTGAAGAGAGGCGGTAGGTGCTGGGTGAAGAGAGGTGGTAGGTGCTAGGGTGAAGAGAGGTTGTAGGTGCTGGAGTAAATAGAGGTGTAAGGTGCTGGAGTGAAGAGAGGTGGTGCTGGGGTGAACGGGTGAAGAGAGGCAGTAGGTGCTGGGGTGAAGAGAGGTGGTAGGTGCTGGGGTGAAGAGAGGCGGTAGGTGCTGGGGTGAAGAGAGGTGGTAGGTGCCAGGGTGAAGAGAGGTTGTAGGTGCTGGGGTGAAGAGAGGTTGTAGGTTCTGGGGTGAAGAGAGGTGATAGGTACTTGGGGTGAAGAGAGGTGGTAGGTGCTGGGGTGAAGAGAGGTGGTAGGTGCTGGGGTGAACGGGTGAAGAGAGGCGGTAGGTGCTGGTGTGAAGAGGCGGTAGGTGCTGGTGTGAAGAGGTGGTATGTGCTGGGTGAAGAGAGGTGGTAGGTGCTGCCGTGAAGGGAGGTGGTAGGTGCTGAGGTGAAGGGAGGTGGTAGGTGCTGGGGTGAATGGGTGAGAGAGGCGGTAGGTGCTAGGGTGAAGAGAGGCGGTAAGTGCTGGGGTGAAGAGAGGCGGTAGGTGCTGGGGTGAAGAGAGGCGGTAGGTGCTGGGGTGAAGAGAGGCGGTAGGTGCTGGGGTGAAGAGAGGTGGTAGGTGCTGGGGTGAAGAGAGGTGGTAGGTGCTGGCGTGAAGAGATGTGGTAGGTCCTGGGGTGAACGAGTGAAGAGAGGCAGTAGGTGCTGGGGTGAAGAGAGGTTGTAGGTGCTGGGGTGAAGAGAGGTTGTAGGTGCTGGGGTGAAGAGAGGTGATAGGTGCTGGGGTGAAGAGAGGTGGTAGGTGCTGGGGTGAAGAGAGGTGGTAGGTACTTGGTGTGAAGAGAGGTGGTAGGTGCTAGAGTGAACAGGTGAAGAGAGGTGGTAGGTGCTGGGGTGAAGAGAGGCGGTAGATGCTGGGGTGAAGAGAGGTGGTAGGTGCTGGGGTGAAGAGAGGTGGTAGGTGCTGGGGTGAACGAGTGAAGAGAGGCGGTAGGTGCTGGGGTGAAGAGAGGTGGTAGGTGCTGGGTTGAAGGGAGGTGGTAGGTGCTGGGGTGAACGGGTGAAGAGAGGCAGTAGGTGCTGGGGTGAAGAGAGGCGGTAGGTGCTGGGGTGAAGAGAGGTGGTAGGTGCTGGAGCAAAGAGAGGCGGTAGGTGCTGGAGTGAAGAGAGGTGGTAGGTGCTGGGGTGAACGGGTGAAGAGAGGCAGTAGGTGCTGGGGTGAAGAGAGGCGGTAGATGCTGGGGTGAAGAGAGGCGGTAGGTGCTGGGGTGAAGAGAGGTGGTAGGTGCTGGGGTGAAGAGAGGTGGCAGATGCTGGAGGTGCTGGGGTAAAGAAAGGTGGTAGGTGCTGGGGTGAAGAGAGGTGGTTTATGCTGGAGGTGCTGGGTTGAAGAAAGGTGGTAGGTGCTGCGGTGAAGAGAGCTAGTAGGTGGTAGGTGCTAGGGCGAGAAGAGTTGGTAGGTGCTGGGGTAAAGAGAGGCAGTAGGTGTTGGTGTGAGGAGAGGTGATCGATACTGGGGTGAAGAGAGGTGGAAGGTGATGGGGTGAAGAGAGGTGGAAGGTGCTGGGGTGAAGAGAGGTGGTAGGTGCTGGAGTGAAGAGATATGGTAGCTGCAGCGGTGAAGAGAGGTGGTAGGTGCTAGGGCGAGGAGAGGAGAGGTGGTAGGTGCTCGGGTGAAGAGAGGTTATAGGTGCTGAGGTGAAGAGAGGTTGTAGGTGCTGGGGTGAAGAGAGGCGGTAGGTGCTGGAGTGAAGAAATGTGGCAGGTGCTGGTGTGAAGAGATGTGGTAGGTGCTGGCGTGAAGAGAGGTGGTAGATGCTGGGGTGGACGGGTGAAGAGAGGCGGTAGGTGCTGGGGTGAAGAGAGGTGGTAGGTACTGGGTGAAGAGAGGTGGTAGGTGCTGGGTGAAGAGAGGTGGTAGGTGCTGGGTTGAAGATATGTGGTAGGTTCTGCAGTGAAGAGAGGTGGTAGGTGCTGTGGCGAAGAGAGGTGGTATGTGCTGGGTTGAAGAGAGGTGGTAGGTGCTGGGTTGGAGAGAGGTGGTAGGTGCTGGGTTGAAGAAAGGTGGTAGGTGCTGGGGTGAAGAGAGGTGGTAGATGGTGGAGGTGCCGGGGTGAAGAAAGGTGGTAGTGTTAGACCTGGCATCATCGGCATGAGTCTCTCCTCCATTTTTTTTCTGTTGGCCTCCTCTGTTTACGATTGTTTGCTGGAATATTGCTTTGGGCACTGTGCCACTGCTGATCAGTGCCACAGTGCAAGTGCTCCCTATGTTAAATTGATACATTGATTGGTGTTACCATGATTGGCTTGGTTGACTTACTGTTCAGACCCTAGTCTAGTGCACTGCGTTTGCCAAGGGCATGTAAGTTAACTGCTGCTGGTGAGCTTGCGTTACAACAAACAAATGATGGACGGAATGCTGACAATGCATACATTCTCCCCCAGTCAAGAGATCTGGGTTAAATCCATCGTTCTTTTGCCCACTACGCCACCCCAGTTCAGACATGGCCATATGCAAATCAGTCTTGACCCTGTGCCTCATGGGAACAGTCCAGCCCGAACTGCCAAGCCATGTCTTCCCTGGACCGGAATCAAGCATCCTAGGACCGGTTTCTGGCTATCAGCCGTCATCAGCCAGGATAGCTTGACTCCAGTGGCGTAGTGAGCGCGGGTCCCACGTCTGGGAATACCCATCCCACTTAGGGCGAAAAGCGTTACAACAAACAAATGATGGACGGAATGCTGACAATGCATACATTCTCCCCCAGTCAAGAGATCTGGGTTAAATCCATCGTTCTTTTGCCCACTACGCCACCCCAGTTCAGACATGGCCATATGCAAATCAGTCTTGACCCTGTGCCTCATGGGAACAGTCCAGCCCGAACTGCCAAGCCATGTCTTCCCTGGACCGGAATCAAGCATCCTAGGACCGGTTTCTGGCTATCAGCCGTCATCAGCCAGGATAGCTTGACTCCAGTGGCGTAGTGAGCACGGGTCCCACGTCTGGGAATACCCATCCCACTTAGGGCAAAAAGCGCTACAACAAACAAATGATGGACGGAATGCTGACAATGCATACATTCTCCCCCAGTCAAGAGATCTGGGTTAAATCCATCGTTCTTTTGCCCACTACGCCACCCCAGTTCAGACATGGCCATATGCAAATCAGTCTTGACCCTGTGCCTCATGGGAACAGTCCAGCCCGAACTGCCAAGCCATGTCTTCCCTGGACCGGAATCAAGCATCCTAGGAACGGTTTCTGGCTATCGGCCGTCATCAGCCAGGATAGCTTGACTCCAGTGGCGTAGTGAGCACGGGTCCCACGTCTGGGAATACCCATCCCACTTAGGGCGAAAAGCGTTACAACAAACAAATGATGGACGGAATGCTGACAATGCATACATTCTCCCCCAGTCAAGAGATCTGGGTTAAATCCATCGTTCTTTTGCCCACTACGCCACCCCAGTTCAGACATGGCCATATGAAAATCAGTCTTGACCCTGTGCCTCATGGGAACAGTCCAGCCCGAACTGCCAAGCCATGTCTTCCCTGGACCGGAATCAAGCATCCTAGGACCGGTTTCTGGCTATCAGCCGTCATCAGCCAGGATAGCTTGACTCCAGTGGCGTAGTGAGCACGGGTCCCACGTCTGGGAATACCCATCCCACTTAGGGCGAAAAGCGTTACAACAAACAAATGATGGACGGTGTTGGACTTGGCCCTTCTGGCAGGTTCACCCCTGGACTTTTTGGCTTTTTATTGGTGACTTGGTGTGGTAATTTTTTTGGTTTCTGCGCACTTTCCCTGTGTCCCAGGGTAAAGTGCGTGCATGCTCTGAGTGCATGTGGTGAGATAGGTCTGCCCTCCCATAGGAATGCATGGGGAGTATATGTGTCCCTAGTAGTTCCTGATGCGTGGGGTGTGCAGGCCCGAGTTTGGTATGTGCGGACTCGTGGGAGTGAATGCTGCGCGATGATGTGTGCGGCGTGCATGTACCTAGTGTGGAAGTGCCACTTCTAGAAGTGGGCACTTCTGTGTGCAGTGTGTCTGTCGCGTGATTGGCTGGTCATGTCATGTGACGGGCTAGGGATTCCCCAGAGTCAGGATGAGTCACCCAGTGGTGAATGGGGAGATCAGCAGCTAGATGGGTGGGAGGAGTACACCTGGGTCCTGAATAGGGCAGGGTTTTCCACACACAATGCTGGCCCCGCCCCCTGTGGTGCGACTGACGACCCTAGCCCTGCCAGTGAATAGAGTGAGGGGCTGAGCACATCAAGGGTGCTCCCCAACCAGCTGCGACTGGTTTTCCCCCTCACCCTGAACCCAGAACAAAGGGATTTGGTGTATAAAAAGGGGCTGTGTCCCCTTACAAAATGTTCTTGTTCTGCACTTGAATCTACCAGGGGCGTGCTGCTGCTGGGGCCCAGGGGAAGGCTTGCCTCCCTGGGCCCTGCCCAGCCCCTGGATGCCCTGGACGCCGGAGGACTTCTGGGACCGTTCTTTTTGGCCATTGCCCCTTACTTTCTAGGGGCCTCTTTGCTGGGAGCTTTGCTGCTCCATTTCTTTGTGCCAGGACATCTGGGACCGTTTTCCCCCTTTGACTTTGCCCAAGACTTCGTGCAGCCTTTTCTGCGCACTAGGGGCGCTTTGACTTGCTTTCCCCCCAAAGGAGGAGAGTCTGGGGGCTGCGCAGCGCTGTGCTGCCACCCTGGGTGAGGGAATCCCCATCGTGAGGATTCCCCCCATGATGCCTTGACAGCGGGTGCCACCCCGCTTATGTTATGTTGTTTCGGGTGCCCACCCCGCTCGTGGCTTGATTTGCGGGTCCACCCCGCTTCCGTTGTTCACATGGCGGGTGCCCACCCCGCATTGTATTGCCTGTGATGGCGGGAGCCTACCCCGCTTGTTCCGATGTATGGGCGGATCTACGAAGCCGCGTTGTAAGTGTAATTCACAGCGGGTGCCCACCCCGCGTTCTCCGCCTTAGAGGGATCACCGCCGCGGCCGAGCCGCACATAGAGTCTCCTCCGGGTCGCTGCCCAGCGCGACCCGGAAGACAGGCAGGGCTGGGACGTCATGGGCGGGGCTTCCAGGACGGAAGGGAAGCCCCGCGAGAGAGTTTTCCAGCACCGGGTGAGATGCGGGGCACCCCTGAGCGAGGGAGAGCCCCGAGGTGGCGGCCGCCGAGGAGGGAAGTCCCGGTCCCAGAAGAGGGACCGGGCGGAGCCAGAGATCGCCATAGAGCGAAGAAGAAGAAGCTGCCCCCCCCCCAGCCGGTGAGTGACCTGAGCGAGTCCGGATGGGGGGAGGCAGGGTCAGAGCGGCCCCGCATGGCAGTGGGCCGCTCCAACGATTGATGTCTTGAGCCACGGGGCTCCAACGTTGGGGGCACTGTGTCTTGAGCCACGAAGGCTCAGGGGGCATGAGTAATTAGAGCGCTAGACGCTCCAACGAACGGGGGCATTTTGGCTAAGAGCTCCGTGTAGCTCCATCGCTGGGGGCATGATTATTTTACAGAGCCCAGAGGGACTCCCACGCCGGCCAGCAGTATCTGTTTAGGGCCCAGAGGGACTCCCACGGGCCTTGTGTAGCTCCAGCGTTTGGGGACAGGTTACTTTCTGAGCCAGATGGCTCCCACGTTTTGGCCTATTGTTTCAGGGGCTAGTGAGAGCCCCTGCCTACTAGGTGCCTTCCACAGCTGCGCAGCACTTAGTGCCAGCTGCAGCGTTTAGGCCCTGTGCTTGTCCCCAGCTGCCCAGCAAGTAGTGGGCAGCTGCTACGTTTAGGTTCTGGCGCAACCTGGACTCTGATGTGATTGTGGTGCTAGGAAATGTACGGTGTAGTATGTTTTGCGCACCCTGTGTTCATGCTTTTGGTGCTAGGAAATGTGCTGTGTATAGTATGTTTGGCGCACCCTGTGTCTTATACCTCTAAATGTGGTTATTTCTGCCTAGAAGGTTGTTTTACCTGCTTAGGTTGATGGTAGGGAGAATGTACTTCCCTGTGCGAAATGCGCCCCTAGTATAGTTATACCTAGGTGGTTAGGTCTAATGAGTTAGACCAATGAGAATTGCATAATGTGATTTATGCCCCTGTGATAGATACAGGATAGGTTTTATACCTGATGCTAGTGTGATGACGCTGAGGTCATTATTGCGCCAGTAGAGACTGGTTGTGCTCTACAGTTACTTTGTGTTATGTTCTACGTTTACTATTGGTGATTGGTGCTATGTTCTAAGTGCTAATTCCTAGCAGTGGTCCATGTGGCCCTGTCCCCTGTATATATAATCCCTTGTAAATTCTGCCCGTGCCTGTTGGCACATTGTAGAGTGTGTGTTTTTATCTAATGTGTTGTGTATAATACAAAGGCTAGTTTTATAGAATACCTTGTGTGGAGTTTCCTTTGTGGTGGGCCTTGGGTGTTGTTGCTGGGTGCGCGTGCAAACGCTTTACACATCGCCTCCGGGATAAGCCTGTCTGCTCATGCCAAGCTACCAAGGGGGTGAGCAGGGGTTATCTTTGGCGTGTAACTTCCTTGCCCTGACTAGAGTGGTGGTTTCTGCCTGACTTTGGCGCAAGCCTTAGCCAACCAGAAATCCCATTTCTAACATTGGTGATCAGCGGTGGGATTTGGACTTGCGTTTGCGCTGTACCGCAGCGGCAACTGGCCACACTACAAAACTCTGCATTTAGATAAATCACATGGTATAGGGATTATTGTTCTAAGTTTGTTTTTAATTGTCATTTCTTTGGAAATGTGTTTTTGTGCACTGTGAGTTAGGTGTCCCTAGCTCGGGAGGGTAGATCATCCCCCTTAGTGCGTTGTGTTTTCTGGATTCACCAGAGGGTGGGATCCAGTGGTGGCAGCAGATGTGTCCAGTGCATGTATTCCCATTCCCAGTTCCAGGGGTAGTGGTACCTGTGTCACGTGGTGGTCAGGTTGAGAAATCAGGGGCGGTAGAAACTGTCTTACCAGTCTTGGGAGGGGTTTGGGGATGAATGTGTAATGCGCTGGATGAATGTGAATGTCCCATTCCCAGTTCCCAGAGTAATAGTACCTGTGTCACGTGGTGGTCAGGTTGAGAGATCAGGGGCGGTAGAAACTGTCTTACTAGTCTGGGGGGTGTGTGTATGTGGATGAATGGTGTGAGTTCTCTGAAATAAGGAGCTTGCTGGTTGATTGGGTGTGAGTTCTCTGGGATAGGGAACTTGCATTGGGGAGTGATTCCAAAAGTAGTGGCTGAGGTGTCTTCCAGCCCAGCGTGGTGGAAGAGGTTCAGAGTAGCCCAGCTAGGTCTCGGTGTAGGGGCTCACGGCCTGTCTCTGCGGAGAAGGAGTGGGTGGGACTGCGTGTCTCCAGGTGCCCGAAACCCAGTGTCAGGGCCTCGATGGTTTCTTTAGGGAACATCAGGTCGGGGGCCTAGGCTGTACCAATAGGTCACTTGAGGAGGATCTCCCAGTGTCTAGAGGACGTGGAGCGTCTGTAATCAGAGCTCCAGTAGTCCTGGTGTCTGGCGGTACCGCTCCAGTTGGGAGGGTGCGGAAGTCCAGAGGGAGGGGTGAGAGGGGGAGGGATTCCCCAGTGGGAACCAGTAGGTCAGGGACCAGCCGGGAGGGCTGTGTCGCCACTGAGTGACCGTGGTGTCGCCACTTCTGTCCTGGGGGGTCTGCACGCACTGTCAGATGGACAGGAGGTAGTGAGATCAGCGCCAGGCAGACTGTCACACGACCCATTAGTTATGTGTCACCCTCGTTAAGTCCTGGTTCGCCAGGCATCTGACCAAAGGGTACGTCCCTCGGTTGGGGAGCCAGTAGTCGGTGTTTCCGGATCTGGACGTATTTATTTATTTTATTTTATGGAATTTGTAGAGCGCGCAGCTACCCCCGAAGGGGTGTCCCGGCGCTAAAATCCAGGGGTTACTGAGTGGAAAAGGGGAGAGAAGAAAATGTGATGTAAGGGAATCTAAAGTCCGGAGAAGAGCCAGGTTTTGAGTTTGGCTCGGAAGATGGTTTCAGAGGGGCAGAACCTCAGCTCAAGTGGAAGGGAGTTCCAAAGTCTGGCAGCAATGACACCGAAACCTCTGCCTCCGGTTCTGGACAGTCTAAAACGGGGCGAGATCATACGTAAGGGCGGCTGTAGTCCTGAGGGCAGGTGGGGCTCATCTTAAGTGAAGAGACCCTGCTCTACAGTGGAAGGGGGTGCAGAGGGAGGGAGTCCTCGCCTCTGACCCCTTGGATCCCAGGTGGTAGACCAGTTGGTGGAGAGAGGTCCTAAACTGGTGGGAGAGTTGTGTTCTGGTGGGTGCTTCCCTGGGAGGGTGCGGAACCCCAGAAGTAGAGGTAGGGTGGGGCATTCTTGCCCGTGACCTCTGGTCAGCCTGAGGGTGCGGACCCTAGGTTGAAGGATCAGTGGTAGTTGGGAACTACACTGAGAGGGAGAGTGGAGAATGGCTTGTATGCCAGGGGTTACTACCCCCCACTCTGGGTTTGGCAAGGACCAGTGGTATCTGGGTGGCCTAGGGCCTGGTCCTGGCCGGGGACAACTAGGTAGTACCAGTGGGGTAGCCTAGTTGGGCCTGAGTTCTTTTCGGTTGTTTTTTTTCAGATGGAACCATGTTGATTGAGAATGGCGTAGAACCTGAGAGTGTCCCTGCAGTGCGGGCCTGCGTCCGTGTTCTATCGCCCCAAGCAGGGAAGTCCATCACGGTGGTGATTGGTCTGCCCTGCGTTTTGGCTGGAAGGGGGTTGTGTTGGACTTGGCCCTTCTGGCAGGTTCACCCCTGGACTTTTTGGCTTTTTATTGGTGACTTGGTGTGGTAATTTTTTTGGTTTCTGCGCACTTTCCCTGTGTCCCAGGGTAAAGTGTGTGCGTGCTCTGAGTGCATGTGGTGAGATAGGCCTGCCCTCCCATAGGAATGCATGGGGAGTGTATGTGTCCCTAGTAGTTCCTGATGCGTGGGGTGTGCAGGCCCGAGTTTGGTATGTGCGGACTCGTGGGAGTGAATGCTGCGCGATGATGTGTGCGGCGTGCATGTACCTAGTGTGGAAGTGCCACTTCTAGAAGTGGGCACTTCTGTGTGCAGTGTGTCTGTCGCGTGATTGGCTGGTCATGTCATGTGACGGGCTAGGGATTCCCCAGAGTCAGGATGAGTCACCCAGTGGTGAATGGGGAGATCAGCAGCTAGATGGGTGGGAGGAGTACACCTGGGTCCTGAATAGGGCAGGGTTTTCCACACACAATGCTGGCCCCGCCCCCTGTGGTGCGACTGACGACCCTAGCCCTGCCAGTGAATAGAGTGAGGGGCTGAGCACATCAAGGGTGCTCCCCAACCAGCTGCGACTGGTTTTCCCCCTCACCCTGAACCCAGAACAAAGGGATTTGGTGTATAAAAAGGGGCTGTGTCCCCTTACAAAATGTTCTTGTTCTGCACTTGAATCTACCAGGGGCGTGCTGCTGCTGGGGCCCAGGGGAAGGCTTGCCTCCCTGGGCCCTGCCCAGCCCCTGGATGCCCTGGACGCCGGAGGACTTCTGGGACCGTTCTTTTTGGCCATTGCCCCTTACTTTCTAGGGGCCTCTTTGCTGGGAGCTTTGCTGCTCCATTTCTTTGTGCCAGGACATCTGGGACCGTTTTCCCCCTTTGACTTTGCCCAAGACTTCGTGCAGCCTTTTCTGCGCACTAGGAGCGCTTTGACTTGCTTTCCCCCCAAAGGAGGAGAGCCTGGGGGCTGCGCAGCGCTGTGCTGCCACCCTGGGTGAGGGAATCCCCATCGTGAGGATTCCCCCCATGATGCCTTGACAGCGGGTGCCACCCCGCTTATGTTATGTTGTTTCGGGTGCCCACCCCGCTCGTGGCTTGATTTGCGGGTCCACCCCGCTTCGTTGTTCACATGGCGGGTGCCCACCCCGCATTGTATTGCCTGTGATGGCGGGAGCCTACCCCGCTTGTTCCGATGTATGGGCGGATCTACGAAGCCGCGTTGTAAGTGTAATTCACAGCGGGTGCCCACCCCGCGTTCTCCGCCTTAGAGGGATCACCGCCGCGGCCGAGCCGCACATAGAGTCTCTTCCGGGTCGCTGCCCAGCGCGACCCGGAAGACAGGCAGGGCTGGGACGTCATGGGCGGGGCTTCCAGGACGGAAGGGAAGCCCCGCGAGAGAGTTTTCCAGCACCGAGTGAGATGCGGGGCTCCCCTGAGCGAGGGAGAGCCCCGAGGTGGCGGCCGCCGAGGAGGGAAGTCCCGGTCCCAGAAGAGGGACCGGGCGGAGCCAGAGATCGCCATAGACCGAAGAAGAAGAAGCTGCCCCCCCCCAGCCGGTGAGTGACCTGAGCGAGTCCGGATGGGGGGAGGCAGGGTCAGAGCGGCCCCGCATGGCAGTGGGCCGCTCCAACGATTGATGTCTTGAGCCACGGGGCTCCAACGTTGGGGGCACTGTGTCTTGAGCCACGAAGGCTCAGGGGGCATGAGTAATTAGAGCGCTAGACGCTCCAACGAACGGGGACATTTTGGCTAAGAGCTCCGTGTAGCTCCATCGCTGGGGGCATGATTATTTTACAGAGCCCAGAGGGACTCCCACGCCGGCCAGCAGTATCTGTTTAGGGCCCAGAGGGACTCCCACGGGCCTTGTGTAGCTCCAGCGTTTGGGGACAGGTTACTTTCTGAGCCAGATGGCTCCCACGTTTTGGCCTATTGTTTCAGGGGCTAGTGAGAGCCCCTGCCTACTAGGTGCCTTCCACAGCTGCGCAGCACTTAGTGCCAGCTGCAGCGTTTAGGCCCTGTGCTTGTCCCCAGCTGCCCAGCAAGTAGTGGGCAGCTGCTACGTTTAGGTTCTGGCGCAACCTGGACTCTGATGTGATTGTGGTGCTAGGAAATGTACGGTGTAGTATGTTTTGCGCACCCTGTGTTCATGCTTTTGGTGCTAGGAAATGTGCTGTGTATAGTATGTTTGGCGCACCCTGTGTCTTATACCTCTAAATGTGGTTATTTCTGCCTAGAAGGTTGTTTTACCTGCTTAGGTTGATGGTAGGGAGAATGTACTTCCCTGTGCGATGTGCGCCCCTAGTATAGTTATACCTAGGTGGTTAGGTCTAATGAGTTAGACCAATGAGAATTGCATAATGTGATTTATGCCCCTGTGATAGATACAGGATAGGTTTTATACCTGATGCTAGTGTGATGACGCTGAGGTCATTATTGCGCCAGTAGAGACTGGTTGTGCTCTACAGTTACTTTGTGTTATGTTCTACGTTTACTATTGGTGATTGGTGCTATGTTCTAAGTGCTAATTCCTAGCAGTGGTCCATGTGGCCCTGTCCCCTGTATATATAATCCCTTGTAAATTCTGCCCGTGCCTGTTGGCACATTGTAGAGTGTGTGTTTTTATCTAATGTGTTGTGTATAATACAAAGGCTATTTTTATAGAATACCTTGTGTGGAGTTTCCTTTGTGGTGGGCCTTGGGTGTTGTTGCTGGGTGCGCGCGCAAACGCTTTACACATCGCCTCCGGGATAAGCCTGTCTGCTCGTGCCAAGCTACCAAGGGGGTGAGCAGGGGTTTTCTTTGGCGTGTAACTTCCTTGCCCTGACTAGAGTGGTGGTTTCTGCCTGACTTTGGCACAAGCCTTAGCCAACCAGAAATCCCATTTCTAACAGACGGAATGCTGACAATGCATACATTCTCCCCCAGTCAAGAGATCTGGGTTAAATCCATCGTTCTTTTGCCCACTACGCCACCCCAGTTCAGACATGGCCATATGCAAATCAGTCTTGACCCTGTGCTTCATGGGAACAGTCCAGCCCGAACTGCCAAGCCATGTCTTCCCTGGACCGGAATCAAGCATCCTAGGACCGGTTTCTGGCTATCAGCCGTCATCAGCCAGGATAGCTAGACTCCAGTGGCGTAGTGAGCACGGGTCCCACATCTGGGAATACCCATCCCACTTAGGGCGAAAAGCGTTACAACAAACAAATGATGGACGGAATGCTGACAACGCATACATTCTCCCCCAGTCAAGAGATCTGGGTTAAATCCATCGTTCTTTTGCCCACTACGCCACCCCAGTTCAGACATGGCCATATGCAAATCAGTCTTGACCCTGTGCCTCATGGGAACAGTCCAGCCCGAACTGCCAAGCCATGTCTTCCCTGGACCGGAATCAAGCATCCTAGGACCGGTTTCTGGCTATCAGCCGTCATCAGCCAGGATAGCTTGACTCCAGTGGCGTCGTGAGCACGGGTCCCACGTCTGGGAATACCCATCCCACTTAGGGCGAAAAGCGTTACAACAAACAAATGATGGACGGAATGCTGACAATGCATACATTCTCCCCCAGTCAAGAGATCTGGGTTAAATCCATCGTTCTTTTGCCCACTACGCCACCCCAGTTCAGACATGGCCATATGCAAATCAGTCTTGACCCTGTGCCTCATGGGAACAGTCCAGCCCGAACTGCCAAGCCATGTCTTCCCTGGACCGGAATCAAGCATCCTAGGACCGGTTTCTGGCTATCAGCCGTCATCAGCCAGGATAGCTTGACTCCAGTGGCGTAGTGAGCACGGGTCCCACGTCTGGGAATACCCATCCCACTTAGGGCGAAAAGCGTTACAACAAACAAATGATGGACGGAATGCTGACAATGCATACATTCTTCCCCAGTCAAGAGATCTGGGTTAAATCCATCGTTCTTTTGCCCACTACGCCACCCCAGTTCAGACATGGCCATATGCAAATCAGTCTTGACCCTGTGCCTCATGGGAACAGTCCAGCCCGAACTGCCAAGCCATGTCTTCCCTGGACCGGAATCAAGCATCCTAGGACCGGTTTCTGGCTATCAGCCGTCATCAGCCAGGATAGCTTGACTCCAGTGGCGTAGTGAGCACGGGTCCCACGTCTGGGAATACCCATCTGTAGGAGAGTAGGGTCTGCTATCCTATGGTCACCCCAAATATTTGCTTTTTGCTTCACTGGTTTTTGACATATTGAGGCTGTGGGCCTGCCAATCAGACCCCCAGCCTGCTGTTCTCTCTACTAAATTAACACTATGCACCCTAGGTGCATAACCAATTGGAAGTGGATCACCCTGTCAGCCCCTGTACCAGTGTACACTAGGTACCCAGGGCATTGGTGTACCCAAGGCCTGCCAGGGGCTGAAGCATGTGTTATGCCACCCCAGGCTTGGCCTAACAATTTGACACAACTGGCTGATCACTCAGCTGGGGTAAGTTGGTGTAATCACCTCTTACTTAGGTGTAGTATACCTATACCTAACCTTAAATGGGACACCTGGTAACCTATAAGTCACTCCTATGGCAGGCCTTCACAATCCTGAAGGCAGAGTGCTTGGTTCCATGTGAGATGGTGCTCTGGCATGAGCTGAGCCTGTCTGCAGTGGTCGGAACCCCTTCCTTCTACTGTTTCCAGATATCGTCATACCATATACTCTTAAGTGCATTATGAACCTCGTGGTTAAATGCTATCTTTGGTTTGGCTTTATCAAAACATGTCGAGTAAGGTGTCATACGAATTGGAATACTAACCCCTCGCCAATTCTGGCGACGGGGTTAGCATTCCACCCTTCTAGAGGGACACGACATGTACAGTACCTGAAACCCGGGTAAAATCAGACATAGCCTCAGCTCCACAAAATGGATGCTGCCACCACAGACACAAGTCTGCCCTCCTGCTGCTGGGAGTCCTTCCAGCTTGGGAGGTGTGGACAAAGGGTTTCCTGCCAGGGGAGGTGCATGCACCACCCCAGACAGGATTTTGTGTATTGGTCAAGTAGGGCTTGAAAGAAACCAGACATGCCTGAGGCTCCCAAGGAGCCTCGGTGCATATGCCAGTTCCAACCGGTCCTGGGGCACACCAGTCCCGGGCCTGGGGCGAGCTGGACAAAGGATTGGGGGTGTAACCACCCCCCTTCCTGGTCCCACCCTTAGGGAGGGACCTAGCAGGTAGTCCGGCCCCTAGAATCCGCTTAAAGGTAGGAGCTGTGTCCTAAGACTTCAGACATCCTGGAATCAACTTGAAACTAAGAAGAAGATGGGAACTTCGACATTCTGCTGCACAGAAGACTGAAGGAAATCTCCCCTGTGGTCAGGGAGTGACCACCTTGCTAACGCAAGCACCATCCAGCGAATCAACGTCTGCTTTGCCGCCGCCTCCCGCCGGAGCCCGAGCCCAGAGACTGACAAGACCTGGACCTCCAGACCTCTCACCGCCCGATCCACAGTCCCTGAAAAGAGGAGACCCGTGGAGGCACCGAGACACGTGGAGCCAGCCATCTTGGAACGACGACGACAAGCTGCAAGCGCAACAACCGAGGCTCCCTCCAAGTTGTGCTTTGGGATCTGAGAAGCCCAACACCCGAGCAGCATCTGCACCAAAGGTGAGCCCTCCAGCATCTCCACGATCTGCGTGGGGCCCTTCTGCATTTTGCCACTCGACGCGCCTAACCGGTTGCTGGCCCGCTGGCTAGTGGCCATCTTGGCGACGAACTTCAAGAAATACACCGCTGGTCTGGTTGCTCCAGACTGGCCCTTGCTCCCCTCCAAAGGAGCAGTCCCTCTGACTTTGCTGGTCAGAACAATCAGCTTATCTTGTTCTCTACAACAATTGCTTTTGCCAAGGCTTGTTTGCTTCGATGAAGTCGCCGACACCGCCGACAGCGAGAGCCTGCGTGGGACAGCTCGTGAACCGACTCCTGGACGTCGTCGACCTCCAGGGACCACGTGGCTGCAGAGACAAGCTACACCTTTCTTCCTGTTTGCACCCGACATTGCCTGGTACCCACCTGGTGCCACGCTGGTCACTGGCTAGTGACTGTGAACACTGTCCCCTCTGCTTACAGGTCTTCTACAACACTGATCCACTCTTGGATCCACCGCATCTCTCCCGGACCGACCGCCTGCAGCACCTTTGTCTTCAGGCTCCACGGAACAGATAGAAGAAACCCGACGCACTTCGACACCTATGCACCCGCTTCCTGTGGGTGAGGTAAAGTTGGCACTCCGGTGCCCAAGTGTAGAGTATCATCTCTAGTGCCTGTGTTTCCAATCTTGAGTTCCTAGTCCATCCGGAAGATCCTTTTTGCAGTAACTTTGTACTTTTTACGCACCCATTGAAACCTATGGGAGCACGCGTGTGACTATTTGCTCTGGACACGCCACCCGTGGACCTCCTGGTCACTAACTGAAGTTAGCTCCTTGTAGGCCCAGCGATTCTAGAGGCCCTAGGCCTTTTCCCTTTTCTGTTCGTGGTACTTATACCAATATTTTAGTATATGGTTCGAGCGGCCACCAGGGCCTATCCATATAAAGTGCAACTTCTGTGTGTTCTACTGTAATCTTGTTTGACGATTTGTGCTCCTGTGCTCATAAAGAGACTAGGGGTTACTTTGAGAAATAAATACATATATATTTTGAATATATATCTGTGTGGTGTCCTTTCATTGGTATAAAAGGGGGTTGCATTTGGTAAAACAGCTGGCTTAACACGCTTCACGAGTTTAGCATCAAAGACTGCTTAGCCTACGCTACCACTAGGGCAGCTAGTCCGAAAAGGTTGACTTACAACCACACCATAAGGGTTGCTTGGCATGGTACAAGGTGATCACTTTAACTAGTGAGCATCATATACCAGGCCAACTTCTCACACCATCCCACTTAGGGCGAAAAGCGTTACAACAAACAAATGATGGACGGAATGCTGACAATGCATACATTCTCCCCCAGTCAAGAGATCTGGGTTAAATTCATCGTTCTTTTGCCCACTACGCCACCCCAGTTCAGACATGGCCATATGCAAATCAGTCTTGACCCTGTGCCTCATGGGAACAGTCCAGCCCGAACTGCCAAGCCATGTCTTCCCTGGACCGGAATCAAGCATCCTAGGACCGGTTTCTGGCTATCAGCCGTCATCAGCCAGGATAGCTTGACTCCAGTGGCGTAGTGAGCACGGGTCCCACGTCTGGGAATACTCATCCCACTTAGGGCGAAAAGCGTTACAACAAACAAATGATGGACGGAATGCTGACAATGCATACATTCTCCCCCAGTCAAGAGATCTGGGTTAAATCCATCGTTCTTTTGCCCACTACGCCACCCCAGTTCAGACATGGCCATATGCAAATCAGTCTTGACCCTGTGCCTCATGGGAACAGTCCAGCCCGAACTGCCAAGCCATGTCTTCCCTGGACCGGAATCAAGCATCCTAGGACCGGTTTCTGGCTATCAGCCGTCATCAGCCAGGATAGCTTGACTCCAGTGGCGTAGTGAGCACGGGTCCCACGTCTGGGAATACCCATCCCACTTAGGGCGAAAAGCGTTACAACAAACAAATGATGGACGGAATGCTGACAATGCATACATTCTCCCCCAGTCAAGAGATCTGGGTTAAATCCATCGTTCTTTTGCCCACTACGCCACCCCAGTTCAGACATGGCCATATGCAAATCAGTCTTGACCCTGTGCCTCATGGGAACAGTCCAGCCCGAACTGCCAAGCCATGTCTTCCCTGGACCGGAATCAAGCATCCTAGGACCGGTTTCTGGCTATCAGCCGTCATCAGCCAGGATAGCTTGACTCCAGTGGCGTAGTGAGCACGGGTCCCATGTCTGGGAATACCTATCCCACTTAAGGCGAAAAGCGTTACAACAAACAAATTATGGACGGAATGCTGACAATGCATACATTCTCCCCCAGTCAAGAGATCTGGGTTAAATCCATCGTTCTTTTGCCCACTACGCCACCCCAGTTCAGACATGGCCATATGCAAATCAGTCTTGACCCTGTGCCTCATGGGAACAGTCCAGCCCGAACTGCCAAGCCATGTCTTCCCTGGACCGGAATCAAGCATCCTAGGACCGGTTTCTGGCTATCAGCCGTCATCAGCCAGGATAGCTTGACTCCAGTGGCGTAGTGAGCACGGGTCCCACGTCTGGGAATACCCATCCCACTTAGGGCGAAAAGCGTTACAACAAACAAATGATGGACGGAATGCTGACAATGCATACATTCTCCCCCAGTCAAGAGATCTGGGTTAAATCCATCGTTCTTTTGCCCACTACGCCACCCCAGTTCAGACATAGCCATATGCAAATCTGTCTTGACCCTGTGCCTCATGGGAACAGTCCAGCTCGAACTGCCAAGCCATGTCTTCCCTGGACCGGAATCAAGCATCCTAGGACCGGTTTCTGGCTATCAGCCGTCATCAGCCAGGATAGCTTGACTCCAGTGGCGTAGTGGGCACGGGTTCCACGTCTGGGAATACCCATTACACTTAGGGCGAAAAGCGTTCCAACAAACAAATGATGGACGGAATGCTGACAATGCATACATTCTCCCCCAGTCAAGAGATCTTGGTTAAATCCATCGTTCTTTTGCCCACTACGCCACCCCAGTTCAGACATGGCCATATGCAAATCAGTCTTGACCCTGTGCCTCATGGGAACAGTCCAGCCCGAACTGCCAAGCCATGTCTTCCCTGGACCGGAATCAAGCATCCTAGGACCGGTTTCTGGCTATCAGCCGTCATCAGCCAGGATAGCTTGACTCCAGTGGCGTAGTGAGCACGGGTCCCACGTCTGGGAATACCCATCCCACTTAGGGCGAAAAGCGTTACAACAAACAAATGATGGACGGAATGCTGACAATGCATACATTCTCCCCCAGTCAAGAGATCTGGGTTAAATCCATCGTTCTTTTGCCCACTACGCCACCCCAGTTCAGACATAGCCATATGGAAATCTGTCTTGATCCTGTGCCTCATGGGAACAGTCCAGCCCGAACTGCCAAGCCATGTCTTCCCTGGACCGGAATCAAGCATCCTAGGACCGGTTTCTGGCTATCAGCCGTCATCAGCCAGGATAGCTTGACTCCAGTGGCGTAGTGGGCACGGGTTCCACGTCTGGGAATACCCATCCCACTTAGGGCGAAAAGCGTTACAACAAACAAATGATGGACGGAATGCTGACAATGCATACATTCTACCCCAGTCAAGAGATCTTGGTTAAATCCATCGTTCTTTTGCCCACTACGCCACCCCAGTTCAGACATGGCCATATGCAAATCAGTCTTGACCCTGTGCCTCATGGGAACAGTCCAGCCCGAACTGCCAAGCCATGTCTTCCCTGGACCGGAATCAAGCATCCTAGGACCGGTTTCTGGCTATCAGCCGTCATCAGCCAGGATAGCTTGACTCCAGTGGCGTAGTGAGCACGGGTCCCACGTCTGGGAATACCCATCCCACTTAGGGCGAAAAGCGTTACAACAAACAAATGATGGACGGAATGCTGACAATGCATACATTCTCCCCCAGTCAAGAGATCTGGGTTAAATCCATCGTTCTTTTGCCCACTACGCCACCCCAGTTCAGACATGGCCATATGCAAATCAGTCTTGACCCTGTGCCTCATGGGAACAGTCCAGCCCGAACTGCCAAGCCATGTCTTCCCTGGACCGGAATCAAGCATCCTAGGACCGGTTTCTGGCTATCAGCCGTCATCAGCCAGGATAGCTTGACTCCAGTGGCGTAGTGAGCACGGGTCCCACGTCTGGGAATACCCATCCCACTTAGGGCGAAAAGCGTTACAACAAACAAATGATGGACGAAATGCTGACAATGCATACATTCTCCCCCAGTCAAGAGATCTGGGTTAAATCCATCGTTCTTTTGCCCACTACGCCACCCCAGTTCAGACATGGCCATATGCAAATCAGTCTTGACCCTGTGCCTCATGGGAACAGTCCAGCTCGAACTGCCAAGCCATGTCTTCCCTGGACCGGAATCAAGCATCCTAGGACCGGTTTCTGGCTATCAGCCGTCATCAGCCAGGATAGCTTGACTCCAGTGGCGTAGTGGGCACGGGTTCCACGTCTGGGAATACCCATCCCACTTAGGGCGAAAAGCGTTACAACAAACAAATGATGGACGGAATGCTGACAATGCATACATTCTCCCCCAGTCAAGAGATCTTGGTTAAATCCATCGTTCTTTTGCCCACTACGCCACCCCAGTTCAGACATGGCCATATGCAAATCAGTCTTGACCCTGTGCCTCATGGGAACAGTCCAACCCGAACTGCCAAGCCATGTCTTCCCTGGACCGGAATCAAGCATCCTAGGACCGGTTTCTGGCTATCAGCCGTCATCAGCCAGGATAGCTTGACTCCAGTGGCGTAGTGAGCACGGGTCCCACGTCTGGGAATACCCATCCCACTTAGGGCGAAAAGCGTTACAACAAACAAATGATGGACGGAATGCTGACAATGCATACATTCTCCCCCAGTCAAGAGATCTGGGTTAAATCCATCGTTCTTTTGCCCACTACGCCACCCCAGTTCAGACATAGCCATATGGAAATCTGTCTTGACCCTGTGCCTCATGGGAACAGTCCAGCCCGAACTGCCAAGCCATGTCTTCCCTGGACCGGAATCAAGCATCCTAGGACCGGTTTCTGGCTATCAGCCGTCATCAGCCAGGATAGCTTGACTCCAGTGGCGTAGTGGGCACGGGTTCCACATCTGGGAATACCCATCCCACTTAGGGCGAAAAGCGTTACAACAAACAAATGATGGACGGAATGCTGACAATGCATACATTCTCCCCCAGTCAAGAGATCTTGGTTAAATCCATCGTTCTTTTGCCCACTACGCCACCCCAGTTCAGACATGGCCATATGCAAATCAGTCTTGACCCTGTGCCTCATGGGAACAGTCCAGCTCGAACTGCCAAGCCATGTCTTCCCTGGACCGGAATCAAGCATCCTAGGACCGGTGGCTGGCCGGTTTCTGGCTATCAGCCGTCATCAGCCAGGATAGCTTGACTCCAGTGGCGTAGTGAGCACGGGTCCCACGTCTGGGAATACCCATCCCACTTAGGGCGAAAAGCGTTACAACAAACAAATGATGGACGGAATGCTGACAATGCATACATTCTCCCCCAGTCAAGAGATCTGGGTTAAATCCATCGTTCTTTTGCCCACTACGCCACCCCAGTTCAGACATGGCCATATGCAAATCAGTCTTGACCCTGTGCCTCATGGGAACAGTCCAGCCCGAACTGCCAAGCCATGTCTTCCTTGGACCGGAATCAAGCATCCTAGGACCAATTTCTGGCTATCAGCCGTCATCAGCCAGGATAGCTTGACTCCAGTGGCGTAGTGAGCACGGGTCCCACGTCTGGGAATACCCATCCCACTTAGGGCGAAAAGCGTTACAACAAACAAATGATGGACGGAATGCTGACAATGCATACATTCTCCCCCAGTCAAGGGATCTGGGTTAAATGCATCGTTCTTTTGCCCACTACGCCACCCCAGTTCAGACATGGCCATATGCAAATCAGTCTTGACCCTGTGCCTCATGGGAACAGTCCAGCCCGAACTGCCAAGCCATGTCTTCCCTGGACCGGAATCAAGCATCCTAGGACCGGTTTCTGGCTATCCGCCGTCATCAGCCAGGATAGCTTGACTCCAGTGGCGTAGTGAGCACGGGTCCCACGTCTGGGAATACCCATCCCACTTAGGGCGAAAAGCGTTACAACAAACAAATGATGGACGGAATGCTGACAATGCATACATTCTCCCCCAGTCAAGAGATCTTGGTTAAATCCATCGTTCTTTTGCCCACTACGCCACCCCAGTTCAGACATGGCCATATGCAAATCAGTCTAGACCCTGTGCCTCATGGGAACAGTCCAGCCCGAACTGCCAAGCCATGTCTTCCCTGGACCGGAATCAAGCATCCTAGGACCGGTTTCTGGCTATCAGCCGTCATCAGCCAGGATAGCTTGACTCCAGTGGCGTAGTGAGCACGGGTCCCACGTCTGGGAATACCCATCCCACTTAGGGCGAAAAGCGTTACAACAAACAAATGATGGACGGAATGCTGACAATGCATACATTCTCCCCCAGTCAAGAGATCTGGGTTAAATCCATCGTTCTTTTGCCCACTACGCCACCCCAGTTCAGACATGGCCATATGCAAATCAGTCTTGACCCTGTGCCTCATGGGAACAGTCCAGCCCGAACTGCCAAGCCATGTCTTCCCTGGACCGGAATCAAGCATCCTAGGACCGGTTTCTGGCTATCAGCCGTCATCAGCCAGGATAGCTTGACTCCAGTGGCGTAGTGAGCACGGGTCCCACGTCTGGGAATACCCATCCCACTTAGGGCGAAAAGCGTTACAACAAACAAATGATGGACGGAATGCTGACAATGCATACATTCTCCCCCAGTCAAGAGATCTTGGTTAAATCCATCGTTCTTTTGCCCACTACGCCACCCCAGTTCAGACATGGCCATATGCAAATCAGTCTTGACCCTGTGCCTCATGGGAACAGTCCAGCCCGAACTGCCAAGCCATGTCTTCCCTGGACCGGAATCAAGCATCCTAGGACCGGTTTCTGGCTATCAGCCGTCATCAGCCAGGATAGCTTGACTCCAGTGGCGTAGTGAGCACGGGTCCCACGTCTGGGAATACCCATCCCACTTAGGGCGAAAAGCGTTACAACAAACAAATGATGGACGGAATGCTGACAATGCATACATTCTCCCCCAGTCAAGAGATCTGGGTTAAATCCATCGTTCTTTTGCCCACTACGCCACCCCAGTTCAGACATAGCCATATGCAAATCTGTCTTGACCCTGTGCCTCATGGGAACAGTCCAGCCCGAACTGCCAAGCCATGTCTTCCCTGGACCGGAATCAAGCATCCTAGGACCGGTTTCTGGCTATCAGCCGTCATCAGCCAGGATAGCTTGACTCCAGTGGCGTAGTGGGCACGGGTCCCACATCTGGGAATACCCATCCCACTTAGGGCGAAAAGCGTTACAACAAACAAATGATGGACGGAATGCTGACAATGCATACATTCTCCCCCAGTCAAGAGATCTTGGTTAAATCCATCGTTCTTTTGCCCACTACGCCACCCCAGTTCAGACATGGCCATATGCAAATCAGTCTTGACCCTGTGCCTCATGGGAACAGTCCAGCCCGAACTGCCAAGCCATGTCTTCCCTGGACCGGAATCAAGCATCCTAGGACCGGTTTCTGGCTATCAGCCGTCATCAGCCAGGATAGCTTGACTCCAGTGGCGTAGTGAGCACGGGTCCCACATCTGGGAATACCCATCCCACTTAGGGCGAAAAGCGTTACAACAAACAAATGATGGACGGAATGCTGACAATGCATACATTCTCCCCCAGTCAAGAGATCTGGGTTAAATCCATCGTTCTTTTGCCCACTACGCCACCCCAGTTCAGACATGGCCATATGCAAATCAGTCTTGACCCTGTGCCTCATGGTAACAGTCCAGCCCGAACTGCCAAGCCATGTCTTCCCTGGACCGGAATCAAGCATCCTGGGACCGGTTTCTGGCTATCAGCCGTCATCAGCCAGGATAGCTTGACTCCAGTGGCGTAGTGAGCACGGGTCCCACGTCTGGGAATACCCATCCCACTTAGGGCGAAAAGCGTTACAACAAACAAATGATGGACGGAATGCTGACAATGCATACATTCTCCCCCAGTCAAGAGATCTGGGTTAAATCCATCGTTCCTTTGCCCACTACGCCACCCCAGTTCGGACATGGCCATATGCAAATCAGTCTTGACCCTGTGCCTCATGGGAACAGTCCAGCCCGAACTGCCAAGCCATGTCTTCCCTGGACCGGAATCAAGCATCCTAGGACCGGTTTCTGGCTATCAGCCGTCATCAGCCAGGATAGCTTGACTCCAGTGGCGTAGTGAGCACGGGTCCCACGTCTAGGAATACCCATCCCACTTAGGGCGAAAAGCGTTACAACAAACAAATGATGGACGGAATGCTGACAAGGCATACATTCTCCCCCAGTCAAGAGATCTGGGTTAAATCCATCGTTCTTTTGCCCACTACGCCACCCCAGTTCAGACATGGCCATATGCAAATCAGTCTTGACCCTGTGCCTCATGGGAACAGTCCAGCCCGAACTGCCAAGCCATGTCTTCCCTGGACCGGAATCAAGCATCCTAGGACCAGTTTCTGGCTATCAGCCGTCATCAGCCAGGATAGCTTGACTCCAGTGGCGTAGTGAGCGCGGGTCCCACGTCTGGGAATACCCATCCCACTTAGGGCGAAAAGCGTTACAACAAACAAATGATGGACGGAATGCTGACAATGCATACATTCTCCCCCAGTCAAGAGATCTGGGTTAAATCCATCGTTCTTTTGCCCACTACGCCACCCCAGTTCAGACATGGCCATATGCAAATCAGTCTTGACCCTGTGCCTCATGGGAACAGTCCAGCCCGAACTGCCAAGCCATGTCTTCCCTGGACCGGAATCAAGCATCCTAGGACCAGTTTCTGGCTATCAGCCGTCATCAGCCAGGATAGCTTGACTCCAGTGGCGTAGTGAGCACGGGTCCCACGTCTGGGAATACCCATCCCACTTAGGGCGAAAAGCGTTACAACAAACAAATGATGGACGGAATGCTGACAATGCATACATTCTCCCCCAGTCAAGAGATCTGGGTTAAATGCATCGTTCTTTTGCCCACTACGCCACCCCAGTTCAGACATGGCCATATGCAAATCAGTCTTGACCCTGTGCCTCATGGGAACAGTCCAGCCCGAACTGCCAAGCCATGTCTTCCCTGGACCGGAATCAAGCATCCTAGGACCGGTTTCTGGCTATCAGCCGTCATCAGCCAGGATAGCTTGACTCCAGTGGCTTAGTGAGCACGGGTCCCACGTCTGGGAATACCCATCCCACTTAGGGCGAAAAGCGTTACAACAAACAAATGATGGACGGAATGCTGACAATGCATACATTCTCCCCCAGTCAAGAGATCTGGGTTAAATCCATCGTTCTTTTGCCCACTACGCCACCCCAGTTCAGACATGGCCATATGCAAATCAGTCTTGACCCTGTGCCTCATGGGAACAGTCGAGCCCGAACTGCCAAGCCATGTCTTCCCTGGACCGGAATCAAGCATCCTAGGACCGGTTTCTGGCTATCAGCCGTCATCAGCCAGGATAGCTTGACTCCAGTGGCGTAGTGAGCACGGGTCCCACGTCTGGGAATACCCATTCAACTTAGGGCGAAAAGCGTTACAACAAACAAATGATGGACGGAATGCTGACAATGCATACATTCTCCCCCAGTCAAGAGATCTGGGTTAAATCCATCGTTCTTTTGCCCACTACGCCACCCCAGTTCAGACATGGCCATATGCAAATCAGTCTTGACCCTGTGCCTCATGGTAACAGTCCAGCCCGAACTGCCAAGCCATGTCTTCCCTGGACCGGAATCAAGCATCCTGGGACCGGTTTCTGGCTATCAGCCGTCTTCAGCCAGGATAGCTTGACTCCAGTGGCGTAGTGAGCACGGGTCCCACGTCTGGGAATACCCATCCCACTTAGGGCGAAAAGCGTTACAACAAACAAATGATGGACGGAATGCTGACAATGCATACATTCTCCCCCAGTCAAGAGATCTGGGTTAAATCCATCGTTCTTTTGCCCACTACGCCACCCCAGTTCAGACATGGCCATATGCAAATCAGTCTTGACCCTGTGCCTCATGGGAACAGTCCAGCCCGAACTGCCAAGCCATGTCTTCCCTGGACCGGAATCAAGCATCCTAGGACCGGTTTCTGGCTATCAGCCGTCATCAGCCAGGATAGCTTGACTCCAGTGGCGTAGTGAGCACGGGTCCCATGTCTGGGAATACCCATCCCACTTAGGGCGAAAAGCGTTACAACAAACAAATGATGGACGGAATGCTGACAAGGCATACATTCTCCCCCAGTCAAGAGATCTGGGTTAAATCCATCGTTCTTTTGCCCACTACGCCACCCCAGTTCAGACATGGCCATATGCAAATCAGTCTTGACCCTGTGCCTCATGGGAACAGTCCAGCCCGAACTGCCAAGCCATGTCTTCCCTGGACCGGAATCAAGCATCCTAGGACCGGTTTCTGGCTATCAGCCGTCATCAGCCAGGATAGCTTGACTCCAGTGGCGTAGTGAGCACGGGTCCCACGTCTGGGAATACCCATCCCACTTAGGGCGAAAAGCGTTACAACAAACAAATGATGGACAGAATGCTGACAATGCATACATTCTCCCCCAGTCAAGAGATCTGGGTTAAATCCATCGTTCTTTTGCCCACTACGCCACCCCAGTTCAGACATGGCCATATGCAAATCAGTCTTGACCCTGTGCCTCATGGGAACAGTCCAGCTCGAACTGCCAAGCCATGTCTTCCCTGGACCGGAATCAAGCATCCTAGGACCGGTTTCTGGCTATCAGCCGTCATCAGCCAGGATAGCTTGACTCCAGTGGCGTAGTGGGCAGGGGTTCCACGTCTGGGAATACCCATCCCACTTAGGGCGAAAAGCGTTACAACAAACAAATGATGGACGGAATGCTGACAATGCATACATTCTCCCCCAGTCAAGAGATCTTGGTTAAATCCATCGTTCTTTTGCCCACTACGCCACCCCAGTTCAGACATGGCCATATGCAAATCAGTCTTGACCCTGTGCCTCATGGGAACAGTCCAGCCCGAACTGCCAAGCCATGTCTTCCCTGGACCGGAATCAAGCATCCTAGGACCGGTTTCTGGCTATCAGCCGTCATCAGCCAGGATAGCTTGACTCCAGTGGCGTAGTGAGCACGGGTCCCACGTCTGGGAATACCCATCCCACTTAGGGCGAAAAGCGTTACAACAAACAAATGATGGACGGAATGCTGACAATGCATACATTCTCCCCCAGTCAAGAGAACTGGGTTAAATCCATCGTTCTTTTGCCCACTACGCCACCCCAGTTCAGACATAGCCATATGGAAATCTGTCTTGACCCTGTGCCTCATGGGAACAGTCCAGCCCGAACTGCCAAGCCATGTCTTCCCTGGACCGGAATCAAGCATCCTAGGACCGGTTTCTGGCTATCAGCCGTCATCAGCCAGGATAGCTTGACTCCAGTGGCGTAGTGGGCACGGGTTCCACATCTGGGAATACCCATCCCACTTAGGGCGAAAAGCGTTACAACAAACAAATGATGGACGGAATGCTGACAATGCATACATTCTCCCCCAGTCAAGAGATCTTGGTTAAATCCATCGTTCTTTTGCCCACTACGCCACCCCAGTTCAGACATGGCCATATGCAAATCAGTCTTGACCCTGTGCCTCATGGGAACAGTCCAGCCCGAACTGCCAAGCCATGTCTTCCCTGGACCGGAATCAAGCATCCTAGGACCGGTTTCTGGCTTATCAGCCGTCATCAGCCAGGATAGCTTGACTCCAGTGGCGTAGTGAGCACGGGTCCCACGTCTGGGAATACCCATCCCACTTAGGGCGAAAAGCGTTACAACAAACAAATGATGGACGGAATGCTGACAATGCATACATTCTCCCCCAGTCAAGAGATCTGGGTTAAATCCATCGTTCTTTTGCCCACTACGCCACCCCAGTTCAGACATGGCCATATGCAAATCAGTCTTGACCCTGTGCCTCATGGGAACAGTCCAGCCCGAACTGCCAAGCCATGTCTTCCCTGGACCGGAATCAAGCATCCTAGGACCGATTTCTGGCTATCAGCCGTCATCAGCCAAGATAGCTTGACTCCAGTGGCGTAGTGAGCACATGTCCCACGTCTGGGAATACCCATCCCACTTAGGGCAAAAAGCGTTACAAAAAACAAATGATGGACGGAATGCTGACAAGGCATACATTCTCCCCCAGTCAAGAGATCTGGGTTAAATCCATCGTTCTTTTGCCCACTACGCCACCCCAGTTCAGACATGGCCATATGCAAATCAGTCTTGACCCTGTGCCTCATGGGAACAGTCCAGCTCGAACTGCCAAGCCATGTCTTCCCTGGACCGGAATCAAGCATCCTAGGACCGGTGGCTGGCCGGTTTCTGGCTATCAGCCGTCATCAGCCAGGATAGCTTGACTCCAGTGGCGTAGTGAGCACGGGTCCCACGTCTGGGAATACCCATCCCACTTAGGGCGAAAAGCGTTACAACAAACAAATGATGGACGGAATGCTGACAATGCATACATTCTCCCCCAGTCAAGAGATCTGGGTTAAATCCATCGTTCTTTTGCCCACTACGCCACCCCAGTTCAGACATGGCCATATGCAAATCAGTCTTGACCCTGTTCCTCATGGGAACAGTCCAGCCCGAACTGCCAAGCCATGTCTTCCCTGGACCGGAATCAAGCATCCTAGGACCAGTTTCTGGCTATCAGCCGTCATCAGCCAGGATAGCTTGACTCCAGTGGCGTAGTGAGCACGGGTCCCACGTCTGGGAATACCCATCCCACTTAGGGCGAAAAGCGTTACAACAAACAAATGATGGACGGAATGCTGACAATGCATACATTCTCCCCCAGTCAAGAGATCTGGGTTAAATGCATCGTTCTTTTGCCCACTACGCCACCCCAGTTCAGACATGGCCATATGCAAATCAGTCTTGACCCTGTGCCTCATGGGAACAGTCCAGCCCGAACTGCCAAGCCATGTCTTCCCTGGACCGGAATCAAGCATCCTAGGACCGGTTTCTGGCTATCAGCCGTCATCAGCCAGGATAGCTTGACTCCAGTGGCGTAGTGAGCACGGGTCCCACGTCTGGGAATACCCATCCCACTTAGGGCGAAAAGCGTTACAACAAACAAATGATGGACGGAATGCTGACAATGCATACATTCTCCCCCAGTCAAGAGATCTTGGTTAAATCCATCGTTCTTTTGCCCACTACGCCACCCCAGTTCAGACATGGCCATATGCAAATCAGTCTTGACCCTGTGCCTCATGGGAACAGTCCAGCCCGAACTGCCAAGCCATGTCTTCCCTGGACCGGAATCAAGCATCCTAGGACCGGTTTCTGGCTATCAGCCGTCATCAGCCAGGATAGCTTGACTCCAGTGGCGTAGTGAGCACGGGTCCCACGTCTGGGAATACCCATCCCACTTAGGGCGAAAAGCGTTACAACAAACAAATGATGGACGGAATGCTGACAATGCATACATTCTCCCCCAGTCAAGAGATCTGGGTTAAATCCATCGTTCTTTTGCCCACTACGCCACCCCAGTTCAGACATGGCCATATGCAAATCAGTCTTGACCCTGTGCCTCATGGGAACAGTCCAGCCCGAACTGCCAAGCCATGTCTTCCCTGGACCGGAATCAAGCATCCTAGGACCGGTTTCTGGCTATCAGCCGTCATCAGCCAGGATAGCTTGACTCCAGTGGCGTAGTGAGCACGGGTCCCACGTCTGGGAATACCCATCCCACTTAGGGCGAAAAGCGTTACAACAAACAAATGATGGACGGAATGCTGACAATGCATACATTCTCCCCCAGTCAAGAGATCTTGGTTAAATCCATCGTTCTTTTGCCCACTACGCCACCCCAGTTCAGACATGGCCATATGCAAATCAGTCTTGACCCTGTGCCTCATGGGAACAGTCCAGCCCGAACTGCCAAGCCATGTCTTCCCTGGACCGGAATCAAGCATCCTAGGACCGGTTTCTGGCTATCAGCCGTCATCAGCCAGGATAGCTTGACTCCAGTGGCGTAGTGAGCACGGGTCCCACGTCTGGGAATACCCATCCCACTTAGGGCGAAAAGCGTTACAACAAACAAATGATGGACGGAATGCTGACAATGCATACATTCTCCCCCAGTCAAGAGATCTGGGTTAAATCCATCGTTCTTTTGCCCACTACGCCACCCCAGTTCAGACATAGCCATATGCAAATCTGTCTTGACCCTGTGCCTCATGGGAACAGTCCAGCCCGAACTGCCAAGCCATGTCTTCCCTGGACCGGAATCAAGCATCCTAGGACCGGTTTCTGGCTATCAGCCGTCATCAGCCAGGATAGCTTGACTCCAGTGGCGTAGTGGGCACGGGTCCCACATCTGGGAATACCCATCCCACTTAGGGCGAAAAGCGTTACAACAAACAAATGATGGACGGAATGCTGACAATGCATACATTCTCCCCCAGTCAAGAGATCTTGGTTAAATCCATCGTTCTTTTGCCCACTACGCCACCCCAGTTCAGACATGGCCATATGCAAATCAGTCTTGACCCTGTGCCTCATGGGAACAGTCCAGCCCGAACTGCCAAGCCATGTCTTCCCTGGACCGGAATCAAGCATCCTAGGACCGGTTTCTGGCTATCAGCCGTCATCAGCCAGGATAGCTTGACTCCAGTGGCGTAGTGAGCACGGGTCCCACATCTGGGAATACCCATCCCACTTAGGGCGAAAAGCGTTACAACAAACAAATGATGGACGGAATGCTGACAATGCATACATTCTCCCCCAGTCAAGAGATCTGGGTTAAATCCATCGTTCTTTTGCCCACTACGCCACCCCAGTTCAGACATGGCCATATGCAAATCAGTCTTGACCCTGTGCCTCATGGTAACAGTCCAGCCCGAACTGCCAAGCCATGTCTTCCCTGGACCGGAATCAAGCATCCTGGGACCGGTTTCTGGCTATCAGCCGTCATCAGCCAGGATAGCTTGACTCCAGTGGCGTAGTGAGCACGGGTCCCACGTCTGGGAATACCCATCCCACTTAGGGCGAAAAGCGTTACAACAAACAAATGATGGACGGAATGCTGACAATGCATACATTCTCCCCCAGTCAAGAGATCTGGGTTAAATCCATCGTTCTTTTGCCCACTACGCCACCCCAGTTCAGACATGGCCATATGCAAATCAGTCTTGACCCTGTGCCTCATGGGAACAGTCCAGCCCGAACTGCCAAGCCATGTCTTCCCTGGACCGGAATCAAGCATCCTAGGACCGGTTTCTGGCTATCAGCCGTCATCAGCCAGGATAGCTTGACTCCAGTGGCGTAGTGAGCACGGGTCCCACGTCTAGGAATACCCATCCCACTTAGGGCGAAAAGCGTTACAACAAACAAATGATGGACGGAATGCTGACAAGGCATACATTCTCCCCCAGTCAAGAGATCTGGGTTAAATCCATCGTTCTTTTGCCCACTACGCCACCCCAGTTCAGACATGGCCATATGCAAATCAGTCTTGACCCTGTGCCTCATGGGAACAGTCCAGCTCAAACTGCCAAGCCATGTCTTCCCTGGACCGGAATCAAGCATCCTAGGACCGGTTTCTGGCTATCAGCCGTCATCAGCCAGGATAGCTTGACTCCAGTGGCGTAGTGAGCACGGGTCCCACGTCTGGGAATACCCATCCCACTTAGGGCGAAAAGCGTTACAACAAACAAATGATGGACGGAATGCTGACAATGCATACATTCTCCCCCAGTCAAGAGATCTGGGTTAAATCCATCGTTCTTTTGCCCACTACGCCACCCCAGTTCAGACATGGCCATATGCAAATCAGTCTTGACCCTGTGCCTCATGGGAACAGTCCAGCCCGAACTGCCAAGCCATGTCTTCCCTGGACCGGAATCAAGCATCCTAGGACCAGTTTCTGGCTATCAGCCGTCATCAGCCAGGATAGCTTGACTCCAGTGGCGTAGTGAGCACGGGTCCCACGTCTGGGAATACCCATCCCACTTAGGGCGAAAAGCGTTACAACAAACAAATGATGGACGGAATGCTGACAATGCATACATTCTCCCCCAGTCAAGAGATCTGGGTTAAATGCATCGTTCTTTTGCCCACTACGCCACCCCAGTTCAGACATGGCCATATGCAAATCAGTCTTGACCCTGTGCCTCATGGGAACAGTCCAGCCCGAACTGCCAAGCCATGTCTTCCCTGGACCGGAATCAAGCATCCTAGGACCGGTTTCTGGCTATCAGCCGTCATCAGCCAGGATAGCTTGACTCCAGTGGCGTAGTGAGCACGGGTCCCACGTCTGGGAATACCCATCCCACTTAGGGCGAAAAGCGTTACAACAAACAAATGATGGACGGAATGCTGACAATGCATACATTCTCCCCCAGTCAAGAGATCTGGGTTAAATCCATCGTTCTTTTGCCCACTACGCCACCCCAGTTCAGACATGGCCATATGCAAATCAGTCTTGACCCTGTGCCTCATGGGAACAGTCCAGCCCGAACTGCCAAGCCATGTCTTCCCTGGACCGGAATCAAGCATCCTAGGACCGGTTTCTGGCTATCAGCCGTCATCAGCCAGGATAGCTTGACTCCAGTGGCGTAGTGAGCACGGGTCCCACGTCTGGGAATACCCATCCCACTTAGGGCGAAAAGCGTTACAACAAACAAATGATGGACGGAATGCTGACAATGCATACATTCTCCCCCAGTCAAGAGATCTGGGTTAAATCCATCGTTCTTTTGCCCACTACGCCACCCCAGTTCAGACATGGCCATATGCAAATCAGTCTTGACCCTGTGCCTCATGGGAACAGTCCAGCCCGAACTGCCAAGCCATGTCTTCCCTGGACCGGAATCAAGCATCCTAGGACCGGTTTCTGGCTATCAGCCGTCATCAGCCAGGATAGCTTGACTCCAGTGGCGTAGTGAGCACGGGTCCCATGTCTGGGAATACCCATCCCACTTAGGGCGAAAAGCGTTACAACAAACAAATGATGGACGGAATGCTGACAAGGCATACATTCTCCCCCAGTCAAGAGATCTGGGTTAAATCCATCGTTCTTTTGCCCACTACGCCACCCCAGTTCAGACATGGCCATATGCAAATCAGTCTTGACCCTGTGCCTCATGGGAACAGTCCAGCCCGAACTGCCAAGCCATGTCTTCCCTGGACCGGAATCAAGCATTCTGGGACCGGTTTCTGGCTATCAGCCGTCATCAGCCAGGATAGCTTGACTCCAGTGGCGTAGTGAGCACGGGTCCCACGTCTGGGAATACCCATCCCACTTAGGGCGAAAAGCGTTACAACAAACAAATGATGGACGGAATGCTGACAATGCATACATTCTCCCCCAGTCAAGAGATCTGGGTTAAATCCATCGTTCTTTTGCCCACTACGCCACCCCAGTTCAGACATGGCCATATGCAAATCAGTCTTGACCCTGTGCCTCATGGGAACAGTCCAGCCCGAACTGCCAAGCCATGTCTTCCCTGGACCGGAATCAAGCATCCTAGGACCGGTTTCTGGCTATCAGCCGTCATCAGCCAGGATAGCTTGACTCCAGTGGCGTAGTGAGCACGGGTCCCATGTCTGGGAATACCCATCCCACTTAGGGCGAAAAGCGTTTCAACAAACAAATGATGGACGGAATGCTGACAAGGCATACATTCTCCCCCAGTCAAGAGATCTGGGTTAAATCCATCGTTCTTTTGCCCACTACGCCACCCCAGTTCAGACATGGCCATATGCAAATCAGTCTTGACCCTGTGCCTCATGGGAACAGTCCAGCCCGAACTGCCAAGCCATGTCTTCCCTGGACCGGAATCAAGCATCCTAGGACCGGTTTCTGGCTATCAGCCGTCATCAGCCAGGATAGCTTGACTCCAGTGGCGTAGTGAGCACGGGTCCCACGTCTGGGAATACCCATCCCACTTAGGGCGAAAAGCGTTACAACAAACAAATGATGGACGGAATGCTGACAATGCATACATTCTCCCCCAGTCAAGAGATCTGGGTTAAATCCATCGTTCTTTTGCCCACTACGCCACCCCAGTTCAGACATGGCCATATGCAAATCAGTCTTGACCCTGTGCCTCATGGTAACAGTCCAGCCCGAACTGCCAAGCCATGTCTTCCCTGGACCGGAATCAAGCATCCTGGGACCGGTTTCTGGCTATCAGCCGTCATCAGCCAGGATAGCTTGACTCCAGTGGCGTAGTGAGCACGGGTCCCACGTCTGGGAATACCCATCCCACTTAGGGCGAAAAGCGTTACAACAAACAAATGATGGACGGAATGCTGACAATGCATACATTCTCCCCCAGTCAAGAGATCTGGGTTAAATCCATCGTTCTTTTGCCCACTACGCCACCCCAGTTCAGACATGGCCATATGCAAATCAGTCTTGACCCTGTGCCTCATGGGAACAGTCCAGCCCGAACTGCCAAGCCATGTCTTCCCTGGACCGGAATCAGGCATCCTAGGACCGGTTTCTGGCTATCAGCCGTCATCAGCCAGGATAGCTTGACTCCAGTGGCGTAGTGAGCACGGGTCCCATGTCTGGGAATACCCATCCCACTTAGGGCGAAAAGCGTTACAACAAACAAATGATGGACGGAATGCTGACAAGGCATACATTCTCCCCCAGTCAAGAGATCTGGGTTAAATCCATTGTTCTTTTGCCCACTACGCCACCCCAGTTCAGACATGGCCATATGCAAATCAGTCTTGACCCTGTGCCTCATGGGAACAGTCCAGCCCGAACTGCCAAGCCATGTCTTCCCTGGACCGGAATCAAGCATCCTAGGACCGGTTTCTGGCTATCAGCCGTCATCAGCCAGGATAGCTTGACTCCAGTGGCGTAGTGAGCACGGGTCCCACGTCTGGGAATACCCATCCCACTTAGGGCGAAAAGCGTTACAACAAACAAATGATGGACGGAATGCTGACAATGCATACATTCTCCCCCAGTCAAGAGATCTGGGTTAAATCCATTGTTCTTTTGCCCACTACGCCACCCCAGTTCAGACATGGCCATATGCAAATCAGTCTTGACCCTGTGCCTCATGGGAACAGTCCAGCCCGAACTGCCAAGCCATGTCTTCCCTGGACCGGAATCAAGCATCCTAGGACCAGTCTCTGGCTATCAGCCGTCATCAGCCAGGATAGCTTGACTCCAGTGGCGTAGTGAGCACGGGTCCCACGTCTGGGAATACCCATCCCACTTAGGGCGAAAAGCGTTACAACAAACAAATGATGGACGGAATGCTGACAATGCATACATTCTCCCCCAGTCAAGAGATCTGGGTTAAATGCATCGTTCTTTTGCCCACTACGCCACCCCAGTTCAGACATGGCCATATGCAAATCAGTCTTGACCCTGTGCCTCATGGGAACAGTCCAGCCCGAACTGCCAAGCCATGTCTTCCCTGGACCGGAATCAAGCATCCTAGGACCGGTTTCTGGCTATCAGCCGTCATCAGCCAGGATAGCTTGACTCCAGTGGCGTAGTGAGCACGGGTCCCACGTCTGGGAATACCCATCCCACTTAGGGCGAAAAGCGTTACAACAAACAAATGATGGACGGAATGCTGACGATGCATACATTCTCCCCCAGTCAAGAGATCTGGGTTAAATCCATCGTTCTTTTGCCCACTACGCCACCCCAGTTCAGACATGGCCATATGCAAATCAGTCTTGACCCTGTGCCTCATGGGAACAGTCCAGCCCAAACTGCCAAGCCATGTCTTCCCTGGACCGGAATCAAGCATCCTAGGACCGGTTTCTGGCTATCAGCCGTCATCAGCCAGGATAGCTTGACTCCAGTGGCGTAGTGAGCACGGGTCCCACGTCTCGGAATACCCATCCCACTTAGGGCGAAAAGCGTTACAACAAACTCCTTGACCTCGCTGACTTCCAGGAAGCAGCCAAGACTTGTGATCTGGACTGACGCCTGTCAGAAGGCCTTTGACACCCTGAAAACTGCAATGTGTACAGCACCGGTCCTCCAGGCGCCCAACTTTTCCAAGGAGTTCATTGTCCAGACGGACGCTTCAGAGCATGGTGTGGGGGCTGTTCTAGAACAGATGAATGAGGAGGGCCGAGACTTACTTTAGCCTTCATCAGCCGGAGGTTACTTCCCACGGAACAAAGGTGGAGTGCAATAGAGCGTGAGGCATTTGCTGTGGTCTGGGCGCTGAAGAAGCTAAGACCCTACCTGTTTGGGACTCACTTCCGGATTCAGACAGACCACAGGCCCCTCAGACGGTTAATGCAGATGAGGCGTGAAAACCCAAAGCTGTTGAGGTGGTCCATTTCCCTATAGGGGATGGACTTTACGGTGGAACACCGCCCTGGTACAGATCACGCCAATGCTGATGGTCTGTCCAGATTTTTCCGCCTTAGGGATGAGGACTCCCTAGGTGAAGGGTAGTTCTCCCCACATTTCAGCTGGAGGGGACACGTGTTAGACCTAGCATCATTGGCATGAGTCTCTCCTCCATTTTTTTTCTGTTGGCCTCCTCTGTTTACGATGTTTTGCTGGAATATTGCTTTGGGCACTGTGCCACTGCTGATCAGTGCCACAGTGCAAGTGCTCCCTATGTTAAATTGATACATTGATTGGTGTTACCATGATTGGCTTGGTTGACTTACTGCTCAGACCCTAGTCTAGTGCACTGCGTGTGCCAAGGGCATGTAAGTTAACTGCTGCTGGTGGGCTTGCAGCACTGGTTGTGCCACCCACAGAAGCAACTTGTAATATGTGTCCCACACCTGCCATCGCAGAGCCTGTGTGCAGTCCCTGACTGCCATGTCGACTTGGCAAGGAAACCTACTTGCCAGTCTCTAAAACCTTCCCTTTGCCAAATTTCAGACACCTCTATGGTAGGCCCTAGGGCTGGGTGCATTGTTGGTAAAAGGTAGGTCATGCCCTGATGTGTGTGGCATGACCTAATAGTGAATTAAAAGCAATTTTTGTTTTTCACTATTGAAGGGCTACCTGCCTTCCATAGGCCAGAATAGGCAGACTGATTATTAACTCCATTATAATCTTATCTGAACTCAGGGAGCATGGTAGCGGTTCAAGTTTAGTATCCCTGAACTCAGAATTTAATAACACATCCTTTAGGATGGATGGTTTTTAAATTCTGTGTTTGAAAATAGCCCTTTTAGAAAGTTGCTATTTTCTTGTCCAACTATCCACCGGTCTCTGCTGGTTTGGTGTGTGTGTCAGGGGCTGGGTGGCTCCAGAGGTCTGAATGAGTCAGTGTGGGGTGAATGAGGCATTTACATTTAGAGTGAGGGAAGAGTAGTCCCTGGTAGCCTGCCCTGCCTGACACAATGCTGGCTCCACCTCCTACCGGGCGACTGATGGCCCTGCCCCTGCCAGTGACAATACTGGCTCCGCCGCCTGCTGGGCGGCTGATGACCCTGCCCTGCTCAGTGAATAGGCCAGGTGCCTCGGCCTGGCAGCACCCACAACAGACCTGGGATGGAGGAATTTCCCTGCTTGGACAAAGGGAACAAAGCAGAAAAGGGGTATAAAAGAAGGACCCCTGAACCAAAGAACTTAGATCACTTCTGACAAGGAAACCTCTACCAAGGACAAGAAGCCTGCTGATCCAAGGACTTGCCTACCCCTTCTGCCAGTGTGCTGTTTGCTGGGGGGAACCTGAAGCTGCTTCTTTATTTTTGCCAAGGGACAAGGAGAGAGGAACTTAGTGTGTACTCTCAAGCTTGCAAGAAAATCTCCAAGGGCTGGAAGAGTGCCAGCCTCCTGTTGAAGTTACAGGGCTAAAGGACTACACCCTCTGCTGAATTGCGTGTTGCTGGAACGTGGTGTTTCCAGTGCACAGGGGAAATCTGCAATCTCGACATCGTGAGTACGGCTCCAGTGTTCCGAGCCATCGACGCCGGCCGCCGGGCCCGATCGACGCCAGTAGCGACGCCAGTGAGTAGTGAGTTCGGCTCCAGCTCCAAGTGACCCCGTCTCGATGCCGCTGCTGAGCGCATCTACGCTGCGCCCTTCTCGACGCCGTGAGCGCTGCTCCGGCCCGACACCTCTCGACGCCGCTGCGGATCGCCCCGACTCCGAGGCACGATCGACGCCGACCTTTCGACGCTGCATTCATTCTAAAGGTACTGTGTTTGTGGGGTCTGTTGCGACTCCAGGCTCGACGTAGCGCTCCTCGCGGTCGACACCGAACCTTGGGAATATCGTAACCTCGACGTCGTGTGACTCCTGTGGGGGTCACATTGTTGCCAAGAACTGTGTTTTAAGAAGGATATTTACTTTTGTTGCTAAAGAACTATTTCCTAAGAAGAAACTTTACCTGAACCATCATTTTTCCTTCCAAAGAGTATTTATTAAGATTGTGGTATATTTTTGTCGTTATTTGGTCTTGTGCTAAGCCTTATATAAAAATACTTCTTTTTTATAATAACTCCTGTGTTGTGTCCGTTTGTAGTGTATTCACTTTATTACTGTATGTGGTCAGAAATGCTTAACACACTGCCTCTGAGATAAGCCTGTCTGCTCTGCCAAGCTACCAAGGGGGTGAGCAGGGGTTATCTGAGTGTGTAATCCCCTTGCCCTGACTAGAGGAGGTAGGTCGCTATTTGTCAGAAGTGTATACCTCTGCCAACTAGAGACCGCCGGTTCTAACATTGGTGGCAGCTATGGGATTTGAACTTTGCATTTATGACTCATGTGCAGTGATTAGTGTACGCTACATAGTGAAAGCAGACCATAGTGCAGCCACAATCTGTTTTGGTAAGATCTTCTATTTTTGTTCTCCGTTGTCCTGGAGCTTATTTTTTTAAACACTGCCAGTTTTGACCATGAGTGATGCCAGAGCTGCTACCCCTGCTGTTATTGTTGTGGAGGAATTTGATAAAGAATTGATAAATACCTACAAGTAAAAGGAGCTAGAGCAATTTTGCAAGCAGTTTAAAGTTCCTACCACAGGTCTCAGAGTGAAAGAGGACTTCCTTAAAGTGCTGAAGGCCTGGTTAGAGGCCAGAAATCCCTCTGGTCCGGTGGTGGTACCGGAAGAGGAAGAGGAAGTGGAAGAGCCGATGAATGGGCCAGGGGCATCTCCCGGCAGCAGTGTTTCCTCTAAGGGCCTTTCTCCTGAAGAGTTGGAAGACAGGGAGAAGGAGAGGGGGTACAAATTAGAGAGGGCAAAACTTAAATTAGGAGGGCAGTTGGAGTTAGAGAATGCAATAAGCAGGAGAGAAGCTGAAATGGAGAGCAAAAGAATAGATTTTGAAAGAGAGACATTAGCGTTTGAACGTGAGAAGATGTTGAGGGAGATGGAGCTTAAAACTAAGAGTTTAGAGTTGAATCCCTCTGGTGGCAACACTCCATCTGTGCCTGCAGAAAGTAGGTTTTATTTTCCCAAAGATGTGATAAAAGATTACAATAGAAATGAGGATATTGGTCAATGGTTCAAAGCATATGAGTTAGCATTGTTGGCCCACCGGGTCCCTGAGAAAGATTGGGAAGCGGTGTTGTGGGGTCGCTTTGTCAATGAAGGGAGAGATACCTTGTTGGACATGTCCGCTGAGGAAAGGATGTCTTATACTCATATGAAAGATGCTTTAATGTTAAAGTATGGCTTAACTCCAGAAAAGTACCGACAGGCCTTTAGAGAATGTAAGAAGTTGCCTGGTACTACTTGGGTTAAATATGTGTCCTTTTTTTGCAGAGCCATGGATGGTTGGGTAAAGGGTAGCAAAGTGGATAGTTATGATGCTCTTTATGATTTGTTTGCATGGGAGCACTTGTCTAATAACTGTTTTTCCAGAGCTACGCCAGCACCTTATTGATAGCAAGATATCTAACCCTAGAAAACTTGCTGAGGAGGCGGACTGCTGGGTCAGTACCAGGGTCCACAAGGGTCCAGTGGGAGACTCAGCCAAAGATGGGCAGGGTCCCCAGCAGAAGAGTGGGGGGACAGGGGTAAAGAGAGGGAGTTTCAGAAAGGGCCGCAAAGTAATCCCCAAGGGAACCAAGGGAAGGGTTCCCAGCCTCCCCCTGTAAAGAAGCCAGAGGTCCCGACAGGTAAACCTGTTCCCAGGGGCGCCATGACCTGCTACGTTTGTAAGCAGGTGGGACACCGTTATTATGATCCCCAGTGTCCCATGAGGGATTCGAATGCACCACCACGTGCACCCCCCCCCGTCAGGTGACGAATGTAGCCCTGGGAGGGAACAAGATGGGTGCCCCCGGTGGGTGGGGTCCCACAGAAATGTCCCTGGTCTCTTTAGGAGACGTGGAAATGGTCCCTCCAACCCCCTGCCTAATAACACTAAGAAATATAGGCAGTGGGTGACCATTAATGGCCATAGGGTGGAAGCTCTCAGAGACACTGGAGCAAGTGTGACAGCTGTCAAGTGTCACTTGGTGTCCAGAGAGCAGGTGGTCCCTCATGCATTCTACCCCGTTGTAGCTGCTGACAACTCACAGAGTAAGTGTGAGGTAGCTCAAGTTCCTTTTGAGTGGGGGGGGGGGGTCTCAGGTACTCTTCAGGTTGCTGTGAGGCCCGCCATGCCTGTTGATTGTTTCCTGGGCAATGATTTGGAGGACTCCCCTTGGACTAAGGTGGAGCGAAAAGCGCATCTGGAAATGTTGGGTCTGCCGGAGTGGGCGTGTGCGACCACTCGGTCCATGTCAGCTAGTAAGGGTGTTGATGAGGTCCTGGAGCCTGAAAGTATGGCTCAGGGCCCAACCGTGAAGAGAAGAGGCCGGGGTTGCGGGAAACCGTCCCCCATCGTTCCCACGGTCCAGGAGGAAGCAGACCTTGAGGGGGATGCCTTGGAACCTACAGGGGAACAAGTTGCTGAACTGGGAGACCTGCCTGAGCTGACCCATTGGCAGCAGGATGGTGGTCCCTCCAGGGAGGAATTTTGTGCTGAACAGAAAGTGTGCCCTTCTCTTGTGGGTATGAGGCAGCAGGCCTCAGCCCAAACAACAGGTGATCAGTCAGGGTCACATTGGATTTACTGGGAGAACGACCTCCTGTATAGCGAGCCTAAGGCTGCTGAACCTGGGTCAGCCCGTGTGCTGATGGTACCCCAGCGCTTCAGAGCCTTCCTACTGGGGTTGGCTCATGACGTTCCATTAGCTGGACATCTGGGGCAGGACAAGACCTATGACAGGTTTGTCAACCATTTTTATTGGCCGCAGATGAGAAGGGATTCAGACATCCATTGTAGGACCTGCCAAACTTGCCAGGCAAGTGGGAAAAGAGGGTGGAAGCAGAAGGCTCCCCTCCAACCTTTTCCGGTCGTCAGTACCCCCTATGAGCGAGTGGGGATTGACATTGTGGGGTCACCACCCCAAGACAGCCATGGGCAACAGGTTTATCCTGGTCTTGGTGGACCATGCCACCCGGTACCCGGAAGCCATCCCTCTCCGCACAGTGACGTCCCCCGTGGTGGGACGGGCACTGATGGGTGTTTTCTCCCGCATGGGGTTCCCCAGAGAGGTGGTATCAGACCGGGGCACCAATTTCATTTCTAATTATATGAAGTCTCTGTGGAAGGAGTGTGGGGTAACCTACAAGTTTACCACTCCTTACCACCCTCAAGGTAATGGGCTGGTTGAAAGATTCAACCGGACCCTAAAAGGCATGATTATGGGTCTTGAAGAACCAATGAGGCGTAAATGGGACGTCCTCTTACCATGCCTGCTGTTTGCTTACCGTGAGGTGCCACAAAAGTCTCTAGGGTTCAGCCCCTTTGAGCTTTTGTATGGACACCCTGTAAGAGGGCCTTTGAGTCTGGTCAAAGAAGGCTGGGAGCAATCTCCCAGGAAACCTCCCCAGGATGTATACAGTTACATGCTGGCCTTTAGGAACCAGACTCGGCGCTTCAGAGATCTTGCTCAGACAAATCTGGAGGACAGCCAGGAAGAGATGAAGCGGTGGTACGACCAGAATGCCACTCTGGTTGAGCTTCAACCTGGTCAGAAAGTTTGGGTCATGGCCCCTGTAGAACCTTGTGCGCTCAAGGACAGGTGGACTGGACCATTTGAGGTTGTGGAGAAAAAGAGCAATGTCACCTACTTGGCGGACTTGAAGTCTCCCAGGAACCCCTTGAGGGTCCTGCATGTCAACCGGTTAAAGCCCCACTTAGAAAGGTCCGAAGTGGGCATGCTCCTAGCCACAGATGCTGGAATGGAGGAGGGGAGTGAGCCTCTTCCTGACCTCCTATGTGCAAAAGAGCAAGATGGGTCAGTGGATGGTGTTGTCCTCTCTGACACACTGACCCCTGAGCTGCAGCAAGATTGTCGCCATCTGTTGGGACAATTCCCTGATCTGTTCTCCTTAATCCCTGGTGTCACTCAGTGGTGTGTCCACGATGTGGACACCGGGGACAGCACTCCTGTGAGGCACAAGGCCTACAGGGTGACTGACAAGGTCAGAGCATACATCAAGGAGGAAGTCTCCAAGATGTTTGCCTTAGGGGTGGTTGAGTCCTCTAGCAGTCCTTGGGCCAGCCCAGTGGTCTTGGTCCCAAAGGCAGCAGCGCCTGGTGCCTCACCAGAACTTCGATTCTGTGTGGATTACCGAGGACTCAATTCGGTCACCAAGACTGACGCGCACCCCATCCCCAGAGCTGATGAGCTCATAGATCGTTGGGGGCTGCCCGGTACCTTAGTACGTTTGATCTAACGTCTGGGTACTGGCAGATCGCCTTGACTGATGGGGCAAAAGAGAGGTCTGCATTCTCCACACCAGATGGGCACTACCAGTTCCGGGTTATGCCCTTTGGGATGAAGAATGCCCCTGCCACATTCCAGAGGTTGGTCAACCAGGTATTGGCTGGACTGGAGGATTTCAGCGCCGCCTACCTGGACGACATAGCAGTGTTCAGTGCCAGCTGGGAGGAACACTTGCGCCACCTCCAGGAAGTGTTGTTGGCCCTGCGCAGAGCAGGCCTCACAATCAAGGCCAGTAAGTGCCAGATTGGGCAGGGTTCAGTGGTGTACTTGGGGCACCAAGTAGGGAGCGGCAAGGTAGCCCCCCTGCAACCCAAGATAGATACCATCCTGGCTTGGGAACCGCCCAAAACCCAGACTCAGGTGAGAGCCTTCTTGGGTCTCACGGGTTACTACAGGAGGTTTGTCAAGGGGTATGGCAACATTGTGCACTCCTTGACCTCGCTGACTTTCAGGAAGCAGCCAAGACTTGTGATCTGGACTGACGCCTGTCAGAAGGCCTTTGACACCCTGAAAACTGCAATGTGTACAGCACCGGTCCTCCAGGCGCCCAACTTTTCCAAGGAGTTCATTGTCCAGACGGACGCTTCAGAGCATGGTGTGGGGGCTGTTCTAGAACAGATGAATGAGGAGGGCCGAGACTTACTTGTAGCCTTCATCAGCCGGAGGTTACTTCCCACGGAACAGAGGTGGAGTGCAATAGAGCGTGAGGCATTTGCTGTGGTCTGGGCGCTGAAGAAGCTAAGACCCTACCTGTTTGGGACTCACTTCCGGATTCAGACAGACCACAGGCCCCTCAGACGGTTAATGCAGATGAGGGGTGAAAACCCAAAGCTGTTGAGGTGGTCCATTTCCCTACAGGGGATGGACTTTACGGTGGAACACCGCCCTGGTACAGATCACGCCAATGCTGATGGTCTGTCCAGATTTTTCCGCCTTAGGGATGAGGACTCCCTAGGTGAAGAGTAGTTCTCCCCACATTTCAGCTGGAGGGGACACGTGTTAGACCTAGCATCATTGGCATGAGTCTCTCTTCCATTTTTTTTCTGTTGGCCTCCTCTGTTTACGATGTTTTGCTGGAATATTGCTTTGGGCACTGTGCCACTGCTGATCAGTGCCACAGTGCAAGTGCTCCCTATGTTAAATTGATACATTGATTGGTGTTACCATGATTGGCTTGGTTGACTTACTGCTCAGACCCTAGTCTAGTGCACTGCGTGTGCCAAGGGCATGTAAGTTAACTGCTGCTGGTGGGCTTGCAGCACTGGTTGTGCCACCCACAGAAGCAGCTTGTAAAATGTGTCCCAGGCCTGCCATCGCAGAGCCTGTGTGCAGTCCCTGACTGCCATGTCGACTTGGCAAGGAAATGTACTTGCCAGTCTCTAAAACCTTCCCTTTGCCACATTTCAGACACCTCTATGGTAGGCCCTAGGGCTGGGTGCATTGTTGGTAAAAGGTAGGTCATGCCCTGAAGTGTATGGCATGACCTAATAGTGAATTACAGCCATTTTTGTTTTTCACTATTGAAGGGCTACCTGCCTTCCATAGGCCAGAATGGGCAGACTGATTATTAACTCCATTATAATCTTATCTGACTCAGGGAGCATGGTAGCGGTTCGAGTTTAGTATCCCTGAACTCAGAATTTAATAACACATCCTTTAGGATGGATGGTTTTTAAATTCTGTGTTTGAAAATAGCCCTTTAAGAAAGTGGCTATTTTCTTGTCCAACTATCCACCGGTCTCTGCTGGTTTGGTGTGTGTGTCAGGTGCTGGTGGCTCCAGAGGTCTGAATGAGTCAGTGTGGGGTGAATGAGGCATTTACATTTAGAGTGGGGGAAGAGTAGTCCCTGGTAGCCCGCCCTGCCTGACACAATGCTGGCTCCACCTCCTACCGGGCGACTGATGGCCCTGCCCCTGCCAGTGACAATACTGGCTCCGCCACCTGCTGGGCGGCTGATGACCCTGCCCTGCTCAGTGAATAGGCCAGGTGCCTCGGCCTGGCAACACCCACAACAAACCTGGGATGGAGGAATTTCCCTGCTTGGACAAAGGGAGCAAAGCAGAAAAGGGGTATAAAAGAAGGACCCCTGAACCAAAGAACTTAGATCACTTCTGACAAGGAAACCTCTACCAAGGACAAGAAGCCTGCTGATCCAAGGACTTGCCTACCCCTTCTGCCAGTGTGCTGTTTGCTGGGGGGAACCTGAAGCTGCTTCTTTATTTTTGCCAAGGGACAAGGAGAGAGGAACTTAGTGTGTACTCTCAAGCTTGCAAGAAAATCTCCAAGGGCTGGAAGAGTGCCAGCCTCCTGTTGAAGTCACAGGGCTAAAGGACTTCACCCTCTGCTGAATTGCGTGTTGCTGGAACATGGTGTTTCCAGTGCACAGGGGAAATCTGCAATCTCGACGTCGACGGACGCCGCCGAATCCAGCTCGACATCGTGAGTACGGCTACAGTGTTCCGAGCCTTCGACGCCGGCCGCCGGGCCCAATCAACGCCAGTAGCGAAGCCAGTGAGTAGTGAGTTCGGCTCCAGCTCCAAGTGACCCCATCGACTCTGCGCCCTTCTTGACGCCGTGAGCGCTGCTCCGGCCCGACACCTCTCGACGCCGCTGCAGATCGCCCCGACTCCGAGGCACGATCGACACCGACCTCTCGACGCCGTGGATCATCGTGTTGCTTCATTCTAAAGGTACTGTGTTTGTGGGGTCTGTTGCGACTCCAGGCTCGACGTAGCGCTCCTCGCGGTGGACGCCGAACCTTGGGAATATCGTAACCTCAACGTCGTGTGACTCCTGTGGGGTCACATTGTTGCCAAGAACTGTGTTTTAAGAAGAATACTTACTTTTGTTGCTAAAGAACTATTTCCTAAGAAGAAACTTTACCTGAACTATCATTTTTCCTTCCAAAGAGTATTTATTAAGATTGTGGTATATTTTTATCGTTATTTGGTCTTGTGCTAAGCCTTATATAAAAATACTTATTTTTTATAATAACTCCTGTGTTGTGTTCGTTTGTAGTGTATTCACTTTATTACTGTAAGTGGTCATAAATGCTTAACACACTGCCTCTGAGATAAGCCTGTCTGCTCTGCCAAGCTACCAAGGGGGTGAGCAGGGGTTATCTGAGTGTGTAATCCCCTTGCCCTGACTAGAGGAGGTGGGTCCCTATTTGTCAGAAGTGTATACCTCTGCCAACTAGAGACCGCCGGTTCTAACAGGTAGGTACTGGGGTGAAGAGAGTTGGTAGGTGCTGGGGTGAAGAGAGTTGGTAGGTGCTAGGGTGAAGAGAGGTGGTAGGTGCTGGGGTAAAGAGAGGTGGTAGGTGCTGGGGTAAAGAGAGATAGTAGGTGCCGTGGTGAACAGAGGTGGTAGGTGCTAGGGCGAGGAGAGGTGGTAGGTGTTGAGGTGAAGAGATGTGGTAGGTACTGCGGTGAAGAGAGGTAGTAGGTGGTAGGTGCTAGGGCGAGGAGAGGTGGTAGGTGCTGGGGTAAAGAGAGGCAGTAGGTGCTGGTGTGAGGAGAGGTGATCGGTACTGGGGTGAAGAGAGGTGCTAGGGTGAAGGGAGGTGGTAGATGCTGGAGGTGCTGGGGTGAAGAAAGACGGTAGGTGCTGGGGTGAAGTAAGGCGGTAGGTGCTGGGGTGAAGAGAGGCAGTAGGTGCTGGGGTGAAGAGAGGCGGTAGGTGCTGCCTTGAAAAGAGGCGGTAGGTGCTGGGGTGAAGAGAAGCGTTAGGTGCTGGGGTGAAGAGAGGCAGAAGCTGCTGGGGTGAAGAGAGGCAGAAGGTGCTGGGGTGAAGAGAGGTGGAAGGTGCTGGGGGAAGATAGTCGGAAGGTGCTGGGGTGAAGAGAGGCGGAAGGTGCTGGGGTGAAGAGAGGCGGAAGGTGCTGGGGTGAAGAGAGGTGGTAGGTGCTGAAGTGAAGAGATGTGGTAGGTGCAGCAGTGAAGAGAGGTGGTAGGTGCTAGGGCGAGGAGAGGTGGTAGGTGCTGGAGTGAAGAAATGTGGCAGGTGCTGGTGTGAAGTGATGTGGTAGGTGCTGGGGTGAAGAGAGGTGGTAGGTGCTGGGGTGAACGGGTGAAGAGAGGTGGTAGGTGCTGGGGTGAAGAGAGGCGGTAGGTGCTGGGGTGAAGAGAGGCGGTAGGTGCCGGGGCGAAGTGAGGTGGTAGGTACTGGGGCAAAGAGGAGTGGTAGGTGCTGGGGCGAAGAGAGTTGGTAGGTGCTGGGGCGAAGAGAGCTGGTAGGTGCTGGGGCGAAGAGAGGTGGTAGGAGCTGGGGCGAACAGAGGTGGTAGGTGCTAGGGCGAGGAGAGGTGGTAGGTGCTCGGGTGAAGAGAGGTTATAGGTGCTGGGGTGAAGAGAGGTTGTAGGTGCTGGGGTGAAGAGAGGCGGTAGGTGCTGGAGTGAAGAAATGTGGCAGGTGCTGGTGTGAAGAGATGTGGTAGGTGCTGGGGTGAAGAGAGGTGGTAGATGCTGGGGTGGACGGGTGAAGAGAGGCGTTAGGTGCTGGGGTGAAGAGAGGCGGTAGGTGCTGGGTGAAGAGAGGTGGTAGGTGCTGGGTGAAGAGAGGTGGTAGGTGCTGGGTTGAAGATATGTGGTAGGTTCTGCAGTGAAGAGAGGTGGTAGGTGCTGGGGCGAAGAGAGGTGGTAGGTGCTGGGTTGAAGAGAGGTGGTAGGTGCTGGGTTGGAGAGAGGTGGTAGGTGCTGGGTTGAAGAAAGATAGTAGGTGTTGGGGTGAAGAGAGGTGGTAGATGCTGGAGGTGCTGGGGTGAAGAAAGGTGGTAGGTACTGGGGTGAAGAGAGTTGGTAGGTGCTGGGGTGAAGAGAGTTGGTAGGTGCTAGGGTGAAAAGAGGTGGTAGGTGCTGGGGTAAAGAGAGGTGGTAGGAGCTGGGGTAAAGAGAGGTAGTAGGTGCCGGGGTGAACAGAGGTGGTAGGTGCTAGGGCGAGAAGAGTTGGTAGGTGTTGAGGTGAAGAGATGTGGTAGGTGCTGCGGTGAAGAGAGGTAGTAGGTGGTAGGTGCTAGGGCGAGGAGAGGTGGTAGGTGCTGGGGTAAAGAGAGGCAGTAGGTGCTGGTGTGAGGAGAGGTGATCGGTACTGGGGTGAAGAGAGGTGCTAGGGTGAAGGGAGGTGGTAGATGCTGGAGGTGCTGGGGTGAAGAAAGACGGTAGGTGCTGAAGTGAAGAGATGTGGTAGGTGCAGCAGTGAAGAGAGGTGGTAGATCGTAGGGCGAGGAGAGGTGGTAGGTGCTGGAGTAAACAGAGATGGTAGGGTCTAGGGTGAGGAGAGGTGGTAGGTGCTGGGGTGAAGAGAGGCGGTAGGTGCTGGAGTGAAGAAATGTGGCAGGTGCTGGTGTGAAGTGATGTGGTAGGTGCTGGGGTGAAGAGAGGTGGTAGGTGCTGGGGTGAACGGGTGAAGAGAGGTGGTAGGTGCTGGGGTGAAGAGAGGCGGTAGGTGCTGGGGTGAAGAGAGGCGGTAGGTGCCGGGGCGAAGTGAGGTGGTAGGTACTGGGGCAAAGAGGAGTGGTAGGTGCTGGGGCGAAGAGAGCTGGTAGGTGCTGGGGCGAAGAGAGCTGGTAGGTGGTGGGGCGAAGAGAGGTGGTAGGAGCTGGGACGAAGAGAGGTGGTAGGTGCTAGGGCGAGGAGAGGTGGTAGGTGCTCGGGTGAAGAGAGGTTATAGGTGCTGGGGTGAAGAGAGGTTGTAGGTGCTGGGGTGAAGAGAGGCGGTAGGTGCTGGAGTGAAGAAATGTGGCAGGTGCTGGTGTGAAGAGATGTGGTAGGTGCTGGGGTGAAGAGAGGTGGTAGATGCTGGGGTGGACGGGTGAAGAGAGGCGTTAGGTGCTGGGGTGAAGAGAGGCGGTAGGTGCTGGGTAAAGAGAGGTGGTAGGTGCTGGGTGAAGAGAGGTGGTAGGTGCTGGGTGAAGAGAGGTGGTAGGTGCTCAGGTGAAGAGAGGTTATAGGTGCTGGGGTGAAGAGAGGTTGTAGGTGCTGGGGTGAAGAGAGGCGGTAGGTGCTGGAGTGAAGAAATGTGGCAGGTGCTGGTGTGAAGAGATGTGGTAGGTGCTGGGGTGAAGAGAGGTGGTAGATGCTGGGGTGGACGGGTGAAGAGAGGCATTAGGTGCTGGGGTGAAGAGAGACGGTAGGTGCTGGGTGAAGAGAGGTGGTAGGTGCTGGGTGAAGAGAGGTGGTAGGTGCTGGGTTGAAGATATGTGGTAGTTTCTGCAGTGAAGAGAGGTGGTAGGTGCTGGGGCGAAGAGAGGTGGTAGGTGCTGGGTTGAAGAGAGGTGGTAGGTGTTGGGTTGGAGAGAGGTGGTAGGTGCTGGGTTGAAGAAAGATAGTAGGTGTTGGGGTGAAGAGAGGTGGTAGATGCTGGAGGTGCTGGGGTGAAGAAAGGTGGTAGGTACTGGGGTGAAGAGAGTTGGTAGGTGCTGGGGTGAAGAGAGGTGGTAGGTGCTAGGGTGAAGAGAGGTGGTAGGTGCTGGGGTAAAGAGAGGTGGTAGGAGCTGGGGTAAAGAGAGGTAGTAGGTGCCGGGGTGAACAGAGGTGGTAGGTGCTAGGGCGAGGAGAGGTGGTAGGTGTTGAGGTGAAGAGATGTGGTAGGTACTGCGGTGAAGAGAGGTAGTAGGTGGTAGGTGCTAGGGCGAGGAGAGGTGGTAGGTGCTGGGGTAAAGAGAGGCAGTAGGTGCTGGTGTGAGGAGAGGTGATCGGTACTGGGGTGAAGAGAGGTGCTAGGGTGAAGGGAGGTGGTAGATGCTGGAGGTGCTGGGGTGAAGAAAGACGGTAGGTGCTGAAGTGAAGAGATGTGGTAGGTGCAGCAGTTAAGAGAGGTGGTAGATGCTAGGGCGAGGAGAGGTGGTAGGTGCTGGAGTAAACAGAGATGGTAGGGTCTAGGGTGAGGAGAGGTGGTAGGTGCTGGGGTGAAGAGAGGCGGTAGGTGCTGGAGTGAAGAAATGTGGCAGGTGCTGGTGTGAAGTGATGTGGTAGGTGCTGGGGTGAAGAGAGGTGGTAGGTGCTTGGGTGAACGGGTGAAGAGAGGTGGTAGGTGCTGGGGTGAAGAGAGGTGGTAGGTGCTGGGGTGAAGAGAGGCGGTAGGTGCCGGGGCGAAGTGAGGTGGTAGGTACTGGGGCAAAGAGGAGTGGTAGGTGCTGGGGCGAAGAGAGTTGGTAGGTGCTGGGGCAAAGAGAGCTGGTAGGTGCTGGGGCGAAGAGAGGTGGTAGGAGCTGGGGCGAAGAGAGGTGGTAGGTGCTAGGGCGAGGAGAGGTGGTAGGTGCTCGGGTGAAGAGAGGTTATAGGTGCTGGGGTGAAGAGAGGTTGTAGGTGCTGGGGTGAAGAGAGGCGGTAGGTGCTGGTGTGAAGAGATGTGGTAGGTGCTGGGGTGAAGAGAGGTGGTAGATGCTGGGGTGGACGGGTGAAGAGAGGCGTTAGGTGCTGGGGTGAAGAGAGGCGGTAGGTGCTGGGTGAAGAGAGGTGGTAGGTGCTGGGTGAAGAGAGGTGGTAGGTGCTGGGTTGAAGATATGTGGTAGTTTCTGCAGTGAAGAGAGGTGGTAGGTGCTGGGGCGAAGAGAGGTGGTAGGTGCTGGGTTGAAGAGAGGTGGTAGGTCCTGGGTTGGAGAGAGGTGGTAGGTGCTGGGTTGAAGAAAGATAGTAGGTGTTGGGGTGAAGAGAGGTGGTAGATGCTGGAGGTGCTGGGGTGAAGAAAGGTGGTAGGTACTGGGGTGAAGAGAGTTGGTAGGTGCTGGGGTGAAGAGAGTTGGTAGGTGCTAGGGTGAAGAGAGGTGGTAGGTGCTGGGGTAAAGAGAGGTGGTAGGAGCTGGGGTAAAGAGAGGTAGTAGGTGCCGGGGCAAAGAGGAGTGGTAGGTGCTGGGGCGAAGAGAGTTGGTAGGTGCTGGGGCGAAGAGAGCTGGTAGGTGCTGGGGCGAAAAGAGGTGGTAGGAGCTGGGGCGAAGAGAGGTGGTAGGTGCTAGGGCGAGGAGAGGTGGTAGGTGCTCGGGTGAAGAGAGGTTATAGGTGTTGGGGTGAAGAGAGGTTGTAGGTGCTGGGGTGAAGAGAGGCGGAAGGTGCTGGAGTGAAGAAATGTGGCAGGTGCCGGTGTGAAGAGATGTGGTAGGTGCTGGGGTAAAGAGGGGTGGTAGGAGCTGGGGTGAAGAGAGGTAGTAGGTGCCGGGGTGAACAGAGGTGGTAGGTGCTAGGGCGAGGAGAGGTGGTAGGTGTTGAGGTGAAGAGATGTGGTAGGTACTGCGGTGAAGAGAGGTAGTAGGTGGTAGGTGCTAGGGCGAGGAGAGGTGGTAGGTGCTGGGGTAAAGAGAGGCAGTAGGTGCTGGTGTAAGGAGAGGTGATCGGTACTGGGGTGAAGAGAGGTGCTAGGGTGAAGGGAGGTGGTAGATGCTGGAGGTGCTGGGGTGAAGAAAGACGGTAGGTGCTGGGGTGAAGTAAGGCGGTAGGTGCTGGGGCGAAGAGATGTGGTAGGTGCTGGGGTGAAGAGAGGTGGTAGATGCTGGGGTGGACGGGTGAAGAGAGGCGTTAGGTGCTGGGGTGAAGAGAGGCGGTAGGTGCTGGGTGAAGAGAGGTGGTAGGTGCTGGGTGAAGAGAGGTGGTAGGTGCTGGGTTGAAGATATGTGGTAGTTTCTGCAGTGAAGAGAGGTGGTAGGTGCTGGGGCGAAGAGAGGTGGTAGGTGCTGGGTTGAAGAGAGGTGGTAGGTCCTGGGTTGGAGAGAGGTGGTAGGTGCTGGGTTGAAGAAAGATAGTAGGTGTTGGGGTGAAGAGAGGTGGTAGATGCTGGAGGTGCTGAAGTGAAGAAAGGTGGTAGGTACTGGGGTGAAGAGAGTTGGTAGGTGCTGGGGTGAAGAGAGTTGGTAGGTGCTAGGGTGAAGAGAGGTGGTAGGTGCTGGGGTAAAGAGAGGTGGTAGGAGCTGGGGTAAAGAGAGGTAGTAGGTGCCGGGGCAAAGAGGAGTGGTAGGTGCTGGGGCGAAGAGAGTTGGTAGGTGCTGGGGCGAAGAGAGCTGGTAGGTGCTGGGGCGAAAAGAGGTGGTAGGAGCTGGGGCGAAGAGAGGTGGTAGGTGCTAGGGCGAGGAGAGGTGGTAGGTGCTCGGGTGAAGAGAGGTTATAGGTGTTGGGGTGAAGAGAGGTTGTAGGTGCTGGGGTGAAGAGAGGCGGAAGGTGCTGGAGTGAAGAAATGTGGCAGGTGCCGGTGTGAAGAGATGTGGTAGGTGCTGGGGTAAAGAGGGGTGGTAGGAGCTGGGGTGAAGAGAGGTAGTAGGTGCCGGGGTGAACAGAGGTGGTAGGTGCTAGGGCGAGGAGAGGTGGTAGGTGTTGAGGTGAAGAGATGTGGTAGGTACTGCGGTGAAGAGAGGTAGTAGGTGGTAGGTGCTAGGGCGAGGAGAGGTGGTAGGTGCTGGGGTAAAGAGAGGCAGTAGGTGCTGGTGTAAGGAGAGGTGATCGGTACTGGGGTGAAGAGAGGTGCTAGGGTGAAGGGAGGTGGTAGATGCTGGAGGTGCTGGGGTGAAGAAAGACGGTAGGTGCTGGGGTGAAGTAAGGCGGTAGGTGCTGGGGTGAAGAGAGGCAGTAGGTGCTGGGGTGAAGAGAGGCGGTAGGTGCTGCCGTGAAAAGAGGCGGTAGGTGCTGGGGTGAAGAGAAGCGTTAGGTGCTAGGGTGAAGAGAGGCGGAAGCTGCTGGGGTGAAGAGAGGGGGAAGGTGCTGGGGTGAAGAGAGGTGGTAGGTGCTGAAGTGAAGAGATGTGGTAGGTGCAGCAGTGAAGAGAGGTGGTAGGTGCTAGGGCGAGGAGAGGTGGTAGGTGCTGGAGTAAACAGAGATGGTAGGGTCTAGGGTGAGGAGAGGTGGTAGGTACTGGGGTGAAGAGAGGCGGTAGGTGCTGGAGTGAAGAAATGTGGCAGGTGCTGGTGTGAAGAGATGTGGTAGGTGCTGGGGTGAAGAGAGGTGGTAGGTGCTGGGGTGAACGGGTAAAGAGAGGCGGTAGGTGCTGGGGTGAAGAGAGGCGGTAGGTGCTGGGGTGAAGAGAGGCGGTAGGTGCTGGGGTGAAGAGAGGCGGTAGGTGCCGGGGCGAAGTGAGGTAGTAGGTACTGGGGCAAAGAGGAGTGGTAGGTGCTGGGGCGAAGAGAGTTGGTAGGTGCTGGGGCGAAGAGAGGTGGTAGGTGCTGGGGCGAAGAGAGGTGGTAGGAGCTGGGGCGAAGAGAGGTGGTAGGTGCTAGGGCGAGGAGAGGTGGTAGGTGCTCGGGGGAAGAGAGGTTATAGGTGCTGGGGTGAAGAGAGGTTGTAGGTGCTGGGGTGAAGAGAGGCAGTAGGTGCTGGAGTGAAGAAATGTGGCAGGTGCTGGTGTGAAGAGATGTGGTAGGTGCTGGGGTGAAGAGAGGCGGAAGGTGCTGGGGTGAAGAGAGGTGGAAGGTGCTGGGGGAAGATTGTCGGAAGGTGCTGGGGTGAAGAGAGGATGAAGGTGCTGGGGTGAAGAGAGGGGGAAGGTGCTGGGGTGAAGAGAGGTGGTAGGTGCTGAAGTGAAGAGATGTGGTAGGTGCAGCAGTGAAGAGAGGTGGTAGGTGCTAGGGCGAGGAGAGGTGGTAGGTGCTGGAGTAAACAGAGATGGTAGGGTCTAGGGTGAGGAGAGGTGGTAGGTACTGGGGTGAAGAGAGGCGGTAGGTGCTGGAGTGAAGAAATGTGGCAGGTGCTGGTGTGAAGAGATGTGGTAGGTGCTGGGGTGAAGAGAGGTGGTAGGTGCTGGGGTGAACGGGTGAAGAGAGGTGGTAGGTGCTGGGGTGAAGAGAGGCGGTAGGTGCTGGGGTGAAGAGAGATGGTAGGTGCTGGGGTGAAGAGAGGCGGTAGGTGCCGGGGCGAAGTGAGGTGGTAGGTACTGGGGCAAAGAGGAGTGGTAGGTGCTGGGGCGAAGAGAGTTGGTAGGTGCTGGGGCGAAGAGAGGTGGTAGGTGCTGGGGCGAAGAGAGGTGGTAGGAGCTGGGGCGAAGAGAGGTGGTAGGTGCTAGGGCGAGGAGAGGTGGTAGGTGCTCGGGTGAAGAGAGGTTATAGGTGCTGGGGTGAAGAGAGGTTGTAGGTGCTGGGGTGAAGAGAGGCGGTAGGTGCTGGAGTGAAGAAATGTGGCAGGTGCTGGTGTGAAGAGATGTGGTAGGTGCTGGGGTGAAGAGAGGTGGTAGATGCTGGGGTGGACGGATGAAGAGAGGCGTTAGGTGCTGGGGTGAAGAGAGGCGGTAGGTGCTGGGTGAAGAGAGGTGGTAGGTGCTGGGAGAAGAGAGGTGGTAGGTGCTGGGTTGAAGATATGTGGTAGGTTCTGCAGTGAAGAGAGGTGGTAGGTGCTGGGGCGAAGAGAGGTGGTAGGTGCTGGGTTGAAGAGAGGTGGTAGGTGCTGGGTTGGAGAGAGGTGGTAGGTGCTGGGTTGAAGAAAGGTGGTAGGTGCTGGGGTGAAGAGAGGTGGTAGATGCTGGAGGTGCTGGGGTGAAGAAAGGTGGTAGGTACTGGGGTGAAGAGAGTTGGTAGGTGCTAGGGTGAAGAGAGGTGGTAGGTGCTGGGGTAAAGAGAGGTGGTAGGAGCTGGGGTAAAGAGAGGTAGTAGGTGCCGGGGTGAACAGAGGTGGTAGGTGCTAGGGCGAGGAGAGGTGGTAGGTGCTGGGGTAAAGAGAGGCAGTAGGTGCTGGTGTGAGGAAAGGTGATAGGTACTGGGGTGAAGAGAGGTGCTAGGGTGAAGGGAGGTGGTAGATGCTGGAGGTGCTGGGGTGAAGAAAGGCGGTAGGTGCTGGGGAGAATAAACGCTGTAGGTGCTGGGGTGAAGAGGCAGTAGGTGCTGGGGTGAAGAGAGGCGGTAGGTGCTGCCTTGAAAAGAGGCGGAAGGTGCTGGGGTGAAGAGAAGCGGTAGGTGCTGGGGTGAAGAGAGGCGGAAGGTGCTGGGGTAAAGAGAGGCGGAAGGTGCTGGGGGGAAGATAGTCAGAAGGTGCTGGGGTGAAGAGAGGCGGAAGGTGCTGGGGTGAAGAGAAGCGGAAGGTGCTGGGGTGAAGAGAGGTGGTAGGTGCTGAAGTGAAGAGATGTGGTAGGTGCAGCGGTGAAGAGAGGCGGTAGGTGCTGGAGTGAAGAAATGTGGCAGGTGCTGGTGTGAAGAGATGTGGTAGGTGCTGGGGTGAAGAGAGGTGGTAGGTGCTGGGGTGAACTGGTGAAGAGAGGCTGTAGGTGCTGGGGTGAAGAGAGGCGGTAGGTGCTGGGGTGAACAGAGGCGGTTGGTGCTGGGGCGAAGAGAGGTGGTAGGAGCTGGGGCTAAGAGAGGTGGTAGGTGCTAGGGCGAGGAGAGGTGGTAGGTACTGGGGCAAAGAGGAGTGGTAGGTGCTGGGGCGAAGAGAGTTGATAGGTGCTGGGGCGAAGAGAGGTGGTAGGTGCTGGGGCGAAGAGAGGTGGTAGGAGCTGGGGCGAAGAGAGGTGGTATGTGCTAGGGCGAGGAGAGGTGGTAGGTGCTCGGGTGAAGAGAGGTTATAGGTGCTGGGGTGAAGAGAGGTTGTAGGTGCTGGGGTGAAGAGAGGCGGTAGGTGCTGGAGTGAAGAAATGTGTCAGGTGCTGGTGTGAAGAGATGTGGTAGGTGCTGGGGTGAAGAGAGGTGGTAGATGCTGGGGTAGACGGGTGAAGAGAGGCGTTAGGTGCTGGGGTGAAGAGAGGCGGTAGGTGCTGGGTGAAGAGAGGTGGTAGGTGCTGGGTGAAGAGAGGTGGTAGGTGCTGGGTTGAAGATATGTGGTAGTGTTAGAAATGAGGGGGCTCTGGTTGGCGCAGGTGTGTACCCACAACAAGCAGGGACCCTTTACTTCTTGTCAGGGCGAAGGATGACTCCCCAGAATAACCCCTGCTCACCCTCTAGGTGCGTGGCGCGAGCAGTCTAGGCTAAGTCTCAGGCGTACACGGTTAAGCAAGTGCAATTATACATACAGTAATCCCCTTGCATGCACCACAAACGGACACCAATCAGGAAGTATATAAAAATAAGCTTTTATGTAGATTCAGCAGATTCAATACAAGGCCCAGTAACGTTAAACTGATGGGGGCCACAATTCTTAGGAATACGGTAAAGTTCTCTTTGTTACGGAAAGTTCTTAGGCGGCCCAAGGTAACTGTGGGCCTCAGCGCACTTCGTGCTGAGGCGGCGACCGGGAAGCACACGGCAGATGACAGGGAAATCAGAACGTTGCGGACCCTGGATCCGATGCGAGCTCGCGGTCGAGTTCGTAAGTACAGTACCTTGTTTCTTGACGCAAAGGCGGGTGCGGGATTTCAGCGGCTCTTCGACAGAAGGGCGAGGCGGCGTCCAAGGCTCCCACACTTCACGATGGGGGTCTGATCTTCAGGCTCACAGCAAGAGCGGGGTGTTGCTGGTGGCGGGTGAACAAAGCGGGGCAGCCGGGCACGCAGATTACGTCCGGGCCGTCCGAGGCTTGGAGATGCTCACAACGCCGATTCCGGCGGGAGGGTGAAGGTGCACAGCGAGCCTCCAGCGAGCGAGGTGACAGGGGCAGCCCAGCACAGCGTAGGGGGAGCGGCTCAGATCGAGCGAGGCTCTTCCCAAGGCGGGGGCGGCTAAGCAGTCCTGGTCACGGCTCAGGGAGGGACTGGGGCACGAGGGTCACAGCTCCGGCGAGGGAAAGGACACCACAGTCCAGCGGCAGGCGAGTGAAGATCAGGTAGAGCCCAATGGTCTTGGGGCTCAGTTCAGGGGGCAAGTTCGTTTCAGGCCCTTGGAGATCGTTTTTTAAAAGCACAAGTCTTGAAAGTAAAAATAAAGCAAAGTCTTCAGCAACAGTTTCTCTTCTCCCCTTTGGCAGCAAGGTCACCACTGCAGGCCAATCCCCAGGATAGGGACAGTCTTCCTCCTACAGCTTTCCCGGTGCCTCCTCCTCAGGCAGAGATTCTTCTTGGTCAAAAGCGGATCTAGTTTCTTAGGAGCAGGGCTCCTACATTTATACAGCAAATCTTTTGTTCTCCCAGGCCAGGGGGGCCCTTGCCTAGTCCAGTCCGGTTTCTGAGCACTTTGTTTACGCGATGCAGGCTTCTTCTTTCAGAGTGCAGGGCAGAGTCATCAGACGTTCTACAGGGGGCGGAGCCGGCATTGAGGTGGCAGAGCACTGTCCTATTCAGAGCCTAGGAGTACTCCTCCACCCAATCTACCTGTCGATCGTCTTATTCACCACCAGGCTACCTAGCCCTGCCCATCTGGGTTCCCCCAGCCCTGTCACTCACACCAGCCAGACATCAGATACACATTACGCAGAGACGGGCTGAAATGTTTAGGCAAGCAAAGGCCAGCTTTCTAAAAGCGGCATTTGCAAACGCGGAATATTAAAATAAACCTTGGGAAAAGATGTACCTTATTATTCCGAGTTCAGGCATACTAAACTCGATCTTCTACCATGTTCCCTGGGTCGGTTAGGATCATAGGATGTAACAATCCTAGCCACCCATACTGGCCTATGAGAACAGGGTAGCCTTACAGTAGTGAACAACAAGATGGCGGTCATTCACTACTAGGACATGCCACGCATCCAGGCTTGTCCTACCTTATGCTTACAACGCACCCTGCCCGTGGGCCTACCAGAGGGGTGACTAACATGAAGTTAAGGGAAGGTTTAGGGACTGGCAAGTGTGGGCACTTGCCAGTCAGCATGTCAGTACCAGACTGCACGCAGGTTCTGCGATGGCAGACCTTAGACATATTTTACCAGCCGCTTCTGTGGGTGGCACAACCAGTGCTGCAAGCCCACCAGCGGTGTTTGCATTTACATGCCCTGGCGCTCCTGGCGCACTTTACTGGGGTCTGACAGTAAACCAAACAATTCAATCATGGAGTCCAACCAACATATACAATTTACATAGGGAGCACTCACACCGCGACACTGGTTGGCAGTGGCAAAGCGCGCTGAGCGGCCAACACCATACAAGCACATGAGGCACAGCGACAAAAGAGGAAGTGAGACTCACGCCAAGGTGCCAGGTCTAACAGGTAGGTTCTGCAGTGAAGAGACGTGGTAGGTGCTGGGGCGAAGAGAGGTGGTAGGTGCTGGGTTGAAGAGAGGTGGTAGGTGCTGGGTTGGAGAGAGGTGGTAGGTGCTGGGTTGAAGAAAGGTGGTAGGTGCTGGGGTGAAGAGAGGTGGTAGATGCTGGAGGTGCTGGGGTGAAGAAAGGTGGTAGGTACTGGGGTGAAGAGAGTTGGTAGGTGCTGGGGTGAAGAGAGTTGGTAGGTGCTAGGGTGAAGAGAGGTGGTAGGTGCTGGGGTAAAGAGAGGTAGTAGGTGCCGGGGTGAACAGAGGTGGTAGGTGCTAGGGCGAGGAGAGGTGGTAGGTGTTGAGGGGAGGAGACGTGGTAGGTACTGCGGTGAAGAGAGGTAGTAGGTGCTAGGTGCTAGGGCCAGGAGAGGTGGTAGGTGCTGGGGTAAAGAGAGGCAGTAGGTGCTGGTGTGAGGAAAGGTGATCGGTACTGGGGTGAAGAGAGGTGCTAGGGTGAAGGGAGGTGGTAGATGCTGGAGGTGCTGGGGTGAAGAAAGGTGGTAGGTGCTGGGGTGAAGAAAGGCGGTAGGTGCTGGGGTGAAGAGAGGCAGTAGGTGCTGGGGTGAAGAGAGGCGGTAGGTGCTGCCTTGAAAAGAGGCGGAAGGTGCTGGGGTGAAGAGAAGCGGTAGGTGCTGGGGTGAAGAGAGGCGGAAGGTGCTGGTCTGAAGAGAGGCGGAAGGTGCTGGGGGGAAGATAGTCGGAAGGTGCTGGGGTGAAGAGAGGCGGAAGGTGCTGGTGTGAAGAGAAGCGGAAGGTGCTGGGGTGAAGAGAGGTGGTAGGTGCTGAAGTGAAGAGATGTGGTAGGTGCAGCGGTGAAGAGAGGTGGTCGGTGCTAGGGCGAGGAGAGGTGGTAGGTGCTGGGGTGAAGAGAGGCGGTAGGTGCTGGAGTGAAGAAATGTGGCAGGTGCTGGTGTGAAGAGATGTGGTAGGTGCTGGGGTGAAGAGAGGTGGTAGGTGCTGGGGTGAACCGGTGAAGAGAGGCGGTAGGTTCTGGGGTGAAGAGAGGCGGTAGGTTCTGGGGTGAAGAGAGGCGGTAGGCGCTGGGGTGAAGAGAGGCGGTAGGTGCTGGGGCGAAGTGAGGTGGTAGGTGCTGGTGCAAAGAGAAGTGGTAGGTGCTGGGGCGAAGAGAGGTGGTAGGTGCTGGGGAGAAGAGAGGCGGTAGGTGCTGGGTTGAAGAGAGGCGGTAGGTGCTGGGTTGAAGAGAGGCGGTAGGTGCTGGGGCGAGGGAGGTGGTAGGTGCTGGGGCGAAGAGAGGTGGTAGGTGCTGGGGTGATGAGAAGTGGTAGGTGCTGGGGTGAAGAGAGGAGGTAGGTGCTGGGTTGAAGAGAGGCGGTAGGTGCTGGGTTGAAGAGAGGCAGTAGGTGCTGGGTTGAAGAGAGGTGGTAGGTGCTGGGATGAAGAAAGGCGGTAGGTGCTGGGTTGAAGAGAGGCGGTAGGTGCTGCCGTGAAAAGAGGCGGTAGGTGCTGCCGTGAAAAGAGGCGGTAGGTGCTGGGGTGTAGATGAGCGGTAGGTGCTGGGGTGTAGAGAGGCGGAAGGTGCTGGGGTGAAGAGAGGCGGAAGCTGCTGTGGTGAAGAGAGGAGGATGGTGCTGGGGTGAAGAGAGGTGGAAGGTGCTTGGGTGAAGAGAGGCGGAAGGTTCTGGGGTGAAGGGAGGCGGAAGGTGCTGGGGTGAAGAGAGACGGAAGGTGCTGGGGTGAAGAGAGGAAGAAGGTGATGGAGTGAAGAGAGGCGGTAGGTGCTGGAGTGAAGAGATGCGGTAAGTGCAGCGGTGAAGAGAGGTGGTAGGTGCAGTGGTGAAGAGAGGTGGTAGGTGCAGCGGTGAAGAGAGGCGGTAGGTGCTGGGGCGAACAGGGGTGGTAGGGTCTAGGGCGAGGAGAGTTGGTAGGTGCTCGGTTGAAGAGATGTTGTAGGTGCTGGGTTGAAGAGAGGTTGTAGGTGCTGGGGTGAAGAGAGGTTGTAGATGTTGGGGTGAAGAGAGGTTGTAGGTGCTGGGGTGAAGAGAGGCTGTAGGTGCTAGGGTGAAGAGAGGTGGCAGGTGCTGGTGTGAAGAGATGTGGCAGGTGCTGGGGTGATGAGAGGTGGTAGGGGCTGGGGTGAGGAGTGGTGGTAGGTGCTGGGGTGAAGAGAGGCGGTAGGTGCTGGGTGAAGAGAGGCGGTAGGTGCTGGGGTGAAGAGAGGTGTTAGGTGCCGGGGTGAAGAGAGGCGGTAGGTGCCGAGGTTAAGAGAGGTGGTAGGTACTGGGGTAAAGTGAGGTGGTAGGTGCTAGGGCGAGGAGACGGGGTAGGTGCTGGGGTGAAGAGAGGTGATTGGTGCTGGGTGAAGAGAGGCAGTAGTTGCTGGGATCATGAGAGGTGGTAGGTGCTGGGGTAAAGCGAGGTGGTAGGTGCTGGGGTGAAGAGAGGTGGTAGTTGCTGGGGTGAAGAGAGGTGGAAGGTGCTGGGGTGTAGAGAGGTGGTAGGTGATGGGGTGAAGAGAGGTGGAAGGTGCTGGGGTGAAGAGAGGTGGTATGTGCTGGGGTGAAGAGAGGTGGAAGGTGCTGGGGTGAAGAGAGGTGGAAGTTGCTGGGGTGAAGAGAGGTGGTTGGTGCTGGAGTGAAGAGATGTGGAACGTGCAGCGGTGAACAAAGGTGGTAGGTGCTAGGGTGAGGAGAGGTGGTAGGTGCTGAGGTAAACAGAGATGGTAGGGTCTAGGGCGAGGAGAGGTGGAAGGTGCTGGGGTGAAGAGAGGTTATAGGTGCTGGAGTGAAGAGATGCGGTAAGTGCAGCGGTGAAGAGAGGTGGTAGGTGCAGTGGTGAAGACAGGTGGTAGGTGCAGCGGTGAAGAGAGGCGGTAGGTGCTGGGGCGAACAGGGGTGGTAAGGTCTAGGGCGAGGAGAGTTGGTAGGTGCTCGGTTGAAGAGATGTTGTAGGTGCTGGGGTGAAGAGAGGTTGTAGGTGCTGGGGTGAAGAGAGGTTGTAGATGTTGGGGTGAAGAGAGGTTGTAGGTGCTGGGGTGAAGAGAGGTTGTAGGTGCTGGGGTGAAGAGAGGCTGTAGGTGCTAGGGTGAAGAGAGGTGGCAGGTGCTGGTGTGAAGAGATGTGGCAGGTGCTGGGGTGATGAGAGGTGGTAGGTGCTGGGGTGAGGAGAGGTGGTAGGTGCTGGGGTGAAGAGAGGCGGTAGGTGCTGGGTGAAGAGAGGCGGTAGGTGCTGGGGTGAAGAGAGGCGGTAGGTGCTGGGGTGAAGAGAGGTGGTAGGTGCCGGGGTGAAGAGAGGCGGTAGGTGCCGGGGTTAAGAGAGGTGGTAGGTGCTGGGGTAAAGAGAGGTTGTAGGTGCTAGGGCGAGGAGACGGGGTAGGTGCTGGGGTGAAGAGAGGTGATTGGTGCTGGGGTGAAGAGAGGCAGTAGTTGCTGGGATCATGAGAGGTGGTAGGTGCTGGGGTAAAGCGAGGTGGTAGGTGCTGGGGTGAAGAGAGGTGGTAGTTGCTGGGGTGAAGAGAGATGGAAGGTGCTGGGGAGTTGAGAGGTGGTAGGTGATGGGGTGAAGAGAGGTGGAAGGTGCTGGGGTGAAGAGAGGTGGTATGTGCTGGGGTGAAGAGAGGTGGAAGGTGCTGGGGTGAAGAGAGGTGGAAGTTGCTGGGGTGAAGAGAGGTGGTTGGTGCTGGAGTGAAGAGATGTGGAAGGTGCAGCGGTGAACAAAGGTGGTAGGTGCTAGGGTGAGGAGAGGTGGTAGGTGCTGAGGTAAACAGAGTTGGTAGGGTCTAGGGTGAGGAGAGGTGGAAGGTGCTGGGGTGAAGAGAGGTTATAGGTGCTGGGGTGAAGAGAGGTTGTAGGTGCTGGGGTGAAGAGAGGTTGTAGGTGCTGGGGTGAAGAGAGGCAGTAGGTGCTGTGGTGAAGAGAGGCTGTAGGTTCTTGTGTGAGGAGAGGTGGAAGGTGCTGGGGTGAAGAGAGGTCCTAGGGTGAAGAGAGGTGGCAGGTGCTGGTGTGAAGAGATGTGGCTGGTGCTGGGGTGAAGAGAGGTGGTAGGTGCTGGGGTGAAGAGTGGCGGAAGGTGCTGGGGTGAAGAGAGGCTGAAGGTGATGGAGTGAAGAGATGCGGTAGGTGCGGCGGTGAAGAGGTGGTATGTGCAGCAGTGAAGAGAGGTGGTAGGTGCAGCGGTGAAGAGAGGCGGTAGGTGCTGGGGCGAACAGGGGTGGTAGGGTCTAGGGTGAGGAGAGGTGGTAGGTGCTGGGGTGAAGAGAGGTTGTAGGTGCTGAGGTGAAGAGAGGTTGTAGATGCTGGGGTGAAGAGAGGTTGTAGGTGCTGTGGTAAAAAGAGGTTGTAGGTGCTGGGGGGAAGAGAGGTTGTAGGTGCTGGGGTGAAGAGAGGTACTAGGGTGAAGAGAGGTGGTAGGTGCTGGTGTGAAGGGATGTGGCAGGTGCTGGGGTGAATAGAGGTGGTAGGTGCTGGGGTCACGAGAGTTGGTAGGTGCTGGACTGAAGAAATGTGGTAGGTGCTGGGCTGGAGAGAGGTGGTAGATGCTGGAGGTGCTGGGGTGAAGAAAGGTGGTAGGTGCTGGGGTGAAGAGAGGCGGTAGGTGCAGGGGTGAAGAGAGGCGGTAGGTGCTAGGGTGAAAAGAGAGGTGGTAGGTGCTGGGGTGAAGAGAGGCGGTAGGTGCCGGGGTAAAGAGAGGTGGTAGGTGCTGGGGTAAAAAGAGGTGGTAGGTGCTAGGACGAGGAGAGGTGGTAGGTGCTGGGGTGAAGAGAGGTGGTTGGTGCTGGGGTGAAGAGAGGTGGTAGTTGCTGGGGTCATGAGAGGTGGTAGGTGCTGGGGTAAAGAGAAGTGGTAGGTGCTAGGGTAAAGAGGTGATAGGTGCTGGGGTGAAGAGAGGTGGAAGGTGCTGGGGTGAAGAGAGGTGGTAGGTGCTGGGGTGAAGAGAGGTTGAAGGTGCTGGGGTGAAGAGAGGTGGTAGGTGCTGGGGAGAAGAGAGGTGGGAGGTGCTGGGGTGAAGAGAGGTGGCAGGTGCTGGAGTGAAGAGATGTGGTAGGTGCAGCAGTGAAGAGAGGTGGTAGGTGCTAGGACGAGGAGAGGTGGTAGGTGCTGGGGTAAACAGAGATGGTAGGGTCTAGGGCGAGGGGAGGTGGTAGTTGCTGGGTGAAGAGAGGTTGTAGGTGCTGGGGTGAAGAGAGGTTGTAGGTGCTGGGGTGAAGAGAGGTTGTAGGTTCTGAGGTGAAGAGAGGTTGTAAGTGCTGGGGTGAAGAGAGGCAGTAGGTGCTGGGGTGAAGAGAGGCAGTAGGTACTTGTGTGAGGAGAGGTGGTAGGTGCTGGGGTGAAGAGAGGTGCTAGGGTGAAGAGAGGTGGCAGGTGCTGGTGTGAAGAGATGTGGCTGGTGCTGGGGTGAAGAGAGGTGGTAGGTGCTTTGGTGAAGAGAGGTGGTAGGTGCTTGGGTGAAGAGAGGTGGTTGGTGCTGGGGTGAGAAATGTGGTAAGTGCTGGGGTGAAGAGAGGTGGTAGGCGCTGGGGTGTAAAGAGGTGGTAGGTGGTGCCATCAAGAGAGGTGGTAGGTGCTATGGTGAAGAGAGGTTGCAGGTGCAGGTGTGAAGAAATGTAGTAGGTGCTGGGGTGAAGAGAGGAGGTAGGTGCTGGGGTCACGAGAGTTGGTAGGTGCTGGGGTGAAGAAATGTGGTAGGTGCTGGGGTGAAGGGAGGTGGTAGTTGCTGGGGTGAAGGGAGGTGGTAGATGTTGGGGTGAAGAGAGGCGGTAGGTGCTGGGGTCAAGAGAAGCAATAGGTGCTGGGGTGAAGAGAGGCGGTAGGTGCCGGGGTGAAGAGAGGCGGTAGGTACCTGGGTAAAGAGGTGGGAGGTGCTGGGGTAAAGAGAGGTGGTAGGTGCTGGGGTAAAGAGAGGTGGTAGGTGCTAGGGCGAGGAGAGGTGGTAGGTGCTGGGGTGAAGAGAGGTGGTTGGTGCTGGGGTGAAAAGAGGCGGTAGTTGCTGGGGTCATGAGAGGTGGTAGGTGCTGGGGTAAAGAGAGGTGGTAGGTGCTGGGGTAAAGATAGGTGGTAGGTGCTAGGGCGAGGAGAGGTGGTAGGTGCTGGGGTGAAGAGAGGTGGTAGGTGCTGGGGTGAAGAGAGGTGGTAGATGCTGGGGTGAAGAGAGGTGGTAGGTGTTGGGGTGAATGGGTGAAGAGAGGCAGTAGGTGCTGGGGTGAAGAGAGGTGGTAGGTGCTGGGGTGAAGAGAGGTGGTAGGTGCTCGGTTGAACGGGTAAGGAGTGGCGGTAGGTGCTGGGGTGAAGAGAGGCGGTAGGTGCTGGGGTGAAGAGAGGTGGTGAGGTGTAGAGGTGGTAGGTGCTGAGGTGTAGAGGTGGTAGGTGCTGGGGTTAAGAGAGGCAGTAGGTGTTGGGATAAAGAGAGGCGGCAGGTGTTGGGGTAAAGAGAGGTGGTAGGTGCTAGGGTGAAGAGAGGTGGTAGGTGCTGCGGTGAAGAGAGGTGGTAGGTGCTGCGGTGAAGAGAGGTGGTAGGTGCTGCGGTGAAGAGAGGTGGTAGGTGCTGGGGTGAAGAGAGGTGGTAGGTGCTGGGTGAAGATATGTGGTAGGTTCTGCGGTGAAGAGAGGTGGTAGATGATAGGTGCTAGGGTGAGGACGTAGGTGCTGGCTTGAAGTGAGGCGGTAGGTGCTGGGGTGAAGAGAATCAGTAGGTGCTTGTGTGAGGAGAGGTGGTAGGTGCTGGGGTGAACAGATGTGGCTGGTGCTGAGGTGAAGAGAGGTGGTTGGTGCTTGGGTGAAGGAATGAGGTAAGTGCTGGGGTGAAGAGAGACGATGGGCGCTGGGGTTAAAAGAGGTGGTAGGTGGTGCTATGAAGAGAGGTTGTAGGTGGTAGGTGCTATGGTGAAGAGAGGTTGCAGGTGCTGGGGTGAAGAGAGGTAGTAGGTGCTGGGGTGAAGAGAGGTGGTAGATGTTGGAGGTGCTGGGGTGAAGAAAGGCGGTAGGTGCTGGGGTGAAGAGAGGCGGTAGGTGCTGGGGTGAAGAGAGGCGGTAGGTGCCTGGGTAAAGAGGTGCTAGGTGCTGGGGTAAAGAGAGGTGGTAGGTGCTGGGGTAAAGAGAGGTGGTAGGTGCTAGGGCAAGGAGAGGTGGTGGGTGCTGGGGTGAAGAGAGGTGGCTGGTGGTGGGGTGAAGAGAGGCGGTAGTTGCTGGGGTCATGAGAGGTGGTAGGTGCTGGGGTAAAGAGAAGTGGTAGGTGCTGGGGTAAAGAGAGGTGGTAGATGCTGGGGTGAAGAGAGGTGGTAGTTGCTGGGGTAAAGAGAGGTGGAAGGTGCTGGGGTGAAGAGAGGCGGTAGGTGCTGGGGTGAAGAGAGGCGGTAGGTGCTGGCTTGAAGTGAGGCGGTAGATGCTGGGGTGAAGAGAGGCGGTAGGTGCTGGGGTGAAGAATGGCGGTAGGTGCTGGTGTGAAGAGAGGCGGAAGGTGCTGGGGTGAAGAGAGGCGGAAGGTGCTGGGGTGATGAGGGGTGGTAGGTGCTGGGGTGATGAAGGGTGGTAGATGCTGGGGTGAAGCGAGATGATAGGTGCTGGGGTTAACGGGTGAAGAGAGGAGGTAGGTGCTGGGGTGAAGAGAGGTGGTAGGTGCTGGGGTGAAGAGAGACGGTAAGTGCTGGGGTGAAGAGAGGTGGTAGGTGCTGGGGTGAACAGGGGTTGTAGGTGCTGGGGTGAAGAGAGTGGTAGGTGCTGGGGTGAACAGGGGTGGTAGGTGCTGGGGTGAAGAGAGGTGGTAGGTGCTCGGGTGAAGAGAGGTTATAGGTGCTGGGGTGAAGAGAGGTTGTAGGTGCTGGGGTGAAGAGAGGCGGTAGGTGCTGGAGTGAAGAAATGTGGCAGGTGCTGGTGTGAAGAGATGTGGTAGGTGCTGGGGTGAAGAGAGGTGGTAGATGCTGGGGTGGACGGGTGAAGAGAGGCATTAGGTGCTGGGGTGAAGAGAGGCGGTAGGTGCTGGGTGAAGAGAGGTGGTAGGTGCTGGGTGAAGAGAGGTGGTAGGTGCTGGGTTGAAGATATGTGGTAGTTTCTGCAGTGAAGAGAGGTGGTAGGTGCTGGGGCGAAGAGAGGTGGTAGGTGCTGGGTTGAAGAGAGGTGGTAGGTGTTGGGTTGGAGAGAGGTGGTAGGTGCTGGGTTGAAGAAAGATAGTAGGTGTTGGGGTGAAGAGAGGTGGTAGATGCTGGAGGTGCTGGGGTGAAGAAAGGTGGTAGGTACTGGGGTGAAGAGAGTTGGTAGGTGCTGGGGTGAAGAGAGGTGGTAGGTGCTAGGGTGAAGAGAGGTGGTAGGTGCTGGGGTAAAGAGAGGTGGTAGGAGCTGGGGTAAAGAGAGGTAGTAGGTGCCGGGGTGAACAGAGGTGGTATGTGCTAGGGCGAGGAGAGGTGGTAGGTGTTGAGGTGAAGAGATGTGGTAGGTACTGCGGTGAAGAGAGGTAGTAGGTGGTAGGTGCTAGGGCGAGGAGAGGTGGTAGGTGCTGGGGTAAAGAGAGGCAGTAGGTGCTGGTGTGAGGAGAGGTGATCGGTACTGGGGTGAAGAGAGGTGCTAGGGTGAAGGGAGGTGGTAGATGCTGGAGGTGCTGGGGTGAAGAAAGACGGTAGGTGCTGAAGTGAAGAGATGTGGTAGGTGCAGCAGTGAAGAGAGGTGGTAGATGCTAGGGCGAGGAGAGGTGGTAGGTGCTGGAGTAAACAGAGATGGTAGGGTCTAGGGTGAGGAGAGGTGGTAGGTGCTGGGGTGAAGAGAGGCGGTAGGTGCTGGAGTGAAGAAATGTGGCAGGTGCTGGTGTGAAGTGATGTGGTAGGTGCTGGGGTGAAGAGAGGTGGTAGGTGCTTGGGTGAACGGGTGAAGAGAGGTGGTAGGTGCTGGGGTGAAGAGAGGCGGTAGGTGCTGGGGTGAAGAGAGGCGGTAGGTGCCGGGGCGAAGTGAGGTGGTAGGTACTGGGGCAAAGAGGAGTGGTAGGTGCTGGGGCGAAGAGAGTTGGTAGGTGCTGGGGCAAAGAGAGCTGGTAGGTGCTGGGGCGAAGAGAGGTGGTAGGAGCTGGGGCGAAGAGAGGTGGTAGGTGCTAGGGCGAGGAGAGGTGGTAGGTGCTCGGGTGAAGAGAGGTTATAGGTGCTGGGGTGAAGAGAGGTTGTAGGTGCTGGGGTGAAGAGAGGCGGTAGGTGCTGGTGTGAAGAGATGTGGTAGGTGCTGGGGTGAAGAGAGGTGGTAGATGCTGGGGTGGACGGGTGAAGAGAGGCGTTAGGTGCTGGGGTGAAGAGAGGCGGTAGGTGCTGGGTGAAGAGAGGTGGTAGGTGCTGGGTGAAGAGAGGTGGTAGGTGCTGGGTTGAAGATATGTGGTAGTTTCTGCAGTGAAGAGAGGTGGTAGGTGCTGGGGCGAAGAGAGGTGGTAGGTGCTGGGTTGAAGAGAGGTGGTAGGTCCTGGGTTGGAGAGAGGTGGTAGGTGCTGGGTTGAAGAAAGTTAGTAGGTGTTGGGGTGAAGAGAAGTGGTAGATGCTGGAGGTGCTGGGGTGAAGAAAGGTGGTAGGTACTGGGGTGAAGAGAGGTGGTAGGTGCTGGGGTAAAGAGAGGTGGTAGGAGCTGGGGTAAAGAGAGGTAGTAGGTGCCGGGGCAAAGAGGAGTGGTAGGTGCTGGGGCGAAGAGAGTTGGTAGGTGCTGGGGCGAAGAGAGCTGGTAGGTGCTGGGGCGAAAAGAGGTGGTAGGAGCTGGGGCGAAGAGAGGTGGTAGGTGCTAGGGCGAGGAGAGGTGGTAGGTGCTCGGGTGAAGAGAGGTTATAGGTGTTGGGGTGAAGAGAGGTTGTAGGTGCTGGGGTGAAGAGAGGCGGTAGGTGCTGGAGTGAAGAAATGTGGCAGGTGCTGGTGTGAAGAGATGTGGTAGGTGCTGGGGTAAAGAGAGGTGGTAGGAGCTGGGGTGAAGAGAGGTAGTAGGTGCCGGGGTGAACAGAGGTGGTAGGTGCTAGGGCGAGGAGAGGTGGTAGGTGTTGAGGTGAAGAGATGTGGTAGGTATTGCGGTGAAGAGAGGTAGTAGGTGGTAGGTGCTAGGGAGAGGAGAGGTGGTAGGTGCTGGGGTAAAGAGAGGCAGTAGGTGCTGGTGTAAGGAGAGGTGATCGGTACTGGGGTGAAGAGAGGTGCTAGGGTGAAGGGAGGTGGTAGATGCTGGAGGTGCTGGGGTGAAGAAAGACGGTAGGTGCTGGGGTGAAGTAAGGCGGTAGGTGCTGGGGTGAAGAGAGGCAGTAGGTGCTGGGGTGAAGAGAGGCGGTAGGTGCTGCCGTGAAAAGAGGCGGTAGGTGCTGGGGTGAAGAGAAGCATTAGGTGCTAGGGTGAAGAGAGGCGGAAGCTGCTGGGGTGAAGAGAGGCGGAAGGTGCTGGGGTGAAGAGAGGTGGAAGGTGCTGGTGGAAGATAGTCGGAAGGTGCTGGGGTGAAGAGAGGCGGAAGGTGCTGGGGTGAAGAGAGGGGGAAGGTGCTGGGGTGAAGAGAGGTGGTAGGTGCTGAAGTGAAGAGATGTGGTAGGTGCAGCAGTGAAGAGAGGTGGTAGGTGCTAGGGCGAGGAGAGGTGGTAGGTGCTGGAGTAAACAGAGATGGTAGGGTCTAGGGTGAGGAGAGGTGGTAGGTACTGGGGTGAAGAGAGGCGGTAGGTGCTGGAGTGAAGAAATGTGGCAGGTGCTGGTGTGAAGAGATGTGGTAGGTGCTGGGGTGAAGAGAGGTGGTAGGTGCTGGGGTGAACGGGTGAAGAGAGGCGGTAGGTGCTGGGGTGAAGAGAGGCGGTAGGTGCTGGGGTGAAGAGAGGCGGTAGGTGCTGGGGTGAAGATAGGCGGTAGGTGCCGGGGCGAAGTGAGGTAGTAGGTACTGGGGCAAAGAGGAGTGGTAGGTGCTGGGGCGAAGAGAGTTGGTAGGTGCTGGGGCGAAGAGAGGTGGTAGGTGCTGGGGCGAAGAGAGGTGGTAGGAGCTGGGGCGAAGAGAGGTGGTAGGTGCTAGGGCGAGGAGAGGTGGTAGGTGCTCGGGGGAAGAGAGGTTATAGGTGCTGGGGTGAAGAGAGGTTGTAGATGCTGGGGTGAAGAGAGGCGGTAGGTGCTGGAGTGAAGAAATGTGGCAGGTGCTGGTGTGAAGAGATGTGGTAGGTGCTGGGGTGAAGAGAGGCGGAAGGTGCTGGGGTGAAGAGAGGTGGAAGGTGCTGGGGGAAGATTGTCGGAAGGTGCTGGGGTGAAGAGAGGCGGAAGGTGCTGGGGTGAAGAGAGGGGGAAGGTGCTGGGGTGAAGAGAGGTGGTAGGAGCTGAAGTGAAGAGATGTGGTAGGTGCAGCAGTGAAGAGAGGTGGTAGGTGCTAGGGCGAGGAGAGGTGGTAGGTGCTGGAGTAAACAGAGATGGTAGGGTCTAGGGTGAGGAGAGGTGGTAGGTACTGGGGTGAAGAGAGGCGGTAGGTGCTGGAGTGAAGAAATGTGGCAGGTGCTGGTGTGAAGAGATGTGGTAGGTGCTGGGGTGAAGAGAGGTGGTAGGTGCTGGGGTGAACGGGTGAAGAGAGGTGGTAGGTGCTGGGGTGAAGAGAGGCGGTAGGTGCTGGGGTGAAGAGAGATGGTAGGTGCTGGGGTGAAGAGAGGCGGTAGGTGCCGGGGCGAAGTGAGGTGGTAGGTACTGGGGCAAAGAGGAGTGGTAGGTGCTGGGGCGAAGAGAGTTGGTAGGTGCTGGGGCGAAGAGAGGTGGTAGGTGCTGGGGCGAAGAGAGGTGGTAGGAGCTGGGGCGAAGAGAGGTGGTAGGTGCTAGGGCGAGGAGAGGTGGTAGGTGCTCGGGTGAAGAGAGGTTATAGGTGCTGGGGTGAAGAGAGGTTGTAGGTGCTGGGGTGAAGAGAGGCGGTAGGTGCTGGAGTGAAGAAATGTGGCAGGTGCTGGTGTGAAGAGATGTGGTAGGTGCTGGGGTGAAGAGAGGTGGTAGATGCTGGGGTGGACGGGTGAAGAGAGGCGTTAGGTGCTGGGGTGAAGAGAGGCGGTAGGTGCTGGGTGAAGAGAGGTGGTAGGTGCTGGGAGAAGAGAGGTGGTAGGTGCTGGGTTGAAGATATGTGGTAGGTTCTGCAGTGAAGAGAGGTGGTAGGTGCTGGGGCGAAGAGAGGTGGTAGGTGCTGGGTTGAAGAGAGGTGGTAGGTGCTGGGTTGGAGAGAGGTGGTAGGTGCTGGGTTGAAGAAAGGTGGTAGGTGCTGGGGTGAAGAGAGGTGGTAGATGCTGGAGGTGCTGGGGTGAAGAAAGGTGGTAGGTACTGGGGTGAAGAGAGTTGGTAGGTGCTAGGGTGAAGAGAGGTGGTAGGTGCTGGGGTAAAGAGAGGTGGTAGGAGCTGGGGTAAAGAGAGGTAGTAGGTGCCGGGGTGAACAGAGGTGGTAGGTGCTAGGGCGAGGAGAGGTGGTAGGTGCTGGGGTAAAGAGAGGCAGTAGGTGCTGGTGTGAGGAAAGGTGATAGGTACTGGGGTGAAGAGAGGTGCTAGGGTGAAGGGAGGTGGTAGATGCTGGAGGTGCTGGGGTGAAGAAAGGCGGTAGGTGCTGGGGAGAATAAACGCTGTAGGTGCTGGGGTGAAGAGGCAGTAGGTGCTGGGGTGAAGAGAGGCGGTAGGTGCTGCCTTGAAAAGAGGGGGAAGGTGCTGGGGTGAAGAGAAGCGGTAGGTGCTGGGGTGAAGAGAGGCGGAAGGTGCTGGGGTAAAGAGAGGCGGAAGGTGCTGGGGGGAAGATAGTCAGAAGGTGCTGGGGTGAAGAGAGGCGGAAGGTGCTGGGGTGAAGAGAAGCGGAAGGTGCTGGGGTGAAGAGAGGTGGTAGGTGCTGAAGTGAAGAGATGTGGTAGGTGCAGCGGTGAAGAGAGGCGGTAGGTGCTGGAGTGAAGAAATGTGGCAGGTGCTGGTGTGAAGAGATGTGGTAGGTGCTGGGGTGAAGAGAGGTGGTAGGTGCTGGGGTGAACTGGTGAAGAGAGGCTGTAGGTGCTGGGGTGAAGAGAGGCGGTAGGTGCTGGGGTGAACAGAGGCGGTTGGTGCTGGGGCGAAGAGAGGTGGTAGGAGCTGGGGCTAAGAGAGGTGGTAGGTGCTAGGGCGAGGAGAGGTGGTAGGTACTGGGGCAAAGAGGAGTGGTAGGTGCTGGGGCGAAGAGAGTTGATAGGTGCTGGGGCGAAGAGAGGTGGTAGGTGCTGGGGCGAAGAGAGGTGGTAGGAGCTGGGGCGAAGAGAGGTGGTATGTGCTAGGGCGAGGAGAGGTGGTAGGTGCTCGGGTGAAGAGAGGTTATAGGTGCTGGGGTGAAGAGAGGTTGTAGGTGCTGGGGTGAAGAGAGGCGGTAGGTGCTGGAGTGAAGAAATGTGGCAGGTGCTGGTGTGAAGAGATGTGGTAGGTGCTGGGGTGAAGAGAGGTGGTAGATGCTGGGGTAGACGGGTGAAGAGAGGCGTTAGGTGCTGGGGTGAAGAGAGGCGGTAGGTGCTGGGTGAAGAGAGGTGGTAGGTGCTGGGTGAAGAGAGGTGGTAGGTGCTGGGTTGAAGATATGTGGTAGTGTTAGAAATGAGGGGGCTCTGGTTGGCGCAGGTGTGTACCCACAACAAGCAGGGACCCTTTACTTCTTGTCAGGGCGAAGGATGACTCCCCAGAATAACCCCTGCTCACCCTCTAGGTGCGTGGCGCGAGCAGTCTAGGCTAAGTCTCAGGCGTACACGGTTAAGCAAGTGCAATTATACATACAGTAATCCCCTTGCATGCACCACAAACGGACACCAATCAGGAAGTATATAAAAATAAGCTTTTATGTAGATTCAGCAGATTCAATACAAGGCCCAGTAACGTTAAACTGATGGGGGCCACAATTCTTAGGAATACGGTAAAGTTCTCTTTGTTACGGAAAGTTCTTAGGCGGCCCAAGGTAACTGTGGGCCTCAGCGCACTTCGTGCTGAGGCGGCGACCGGGAAGCACACGGCAGATGACAGGGAAATCAGAACGTTGCGGACCCTGGATCCGATGCGAGCTCGCGGTCGAGTTCGTAAGTACAGTACCTTGTTTCTTGACGCAAAGGCGGGTGCGGGATTTCAGCGGCTCTTCGACAGAAGGGCGAGGCGGCGTCCAAGGCTCCCACACTTCACGATGGGGGTCTGATCTTCAGGCTCACAGCAAGAGCGGGGTGTTGCTGGTGGCGGGTGAACAAAGCGGGGCAGCCGGGCACGCAGATTACGTCCGGGCCGTCCGAGGCTTGGAGATGCTCACAACGCCGATTCCGGCGGGAGGGTGAAGGTGCACAGCGAGCCTCCAGCGAGCGAGGTGACAGGGGCAGCCCAGCACAGCGTAGGGGGAGCGGCTCAGATCGAGCGAGGCTCTTCCCAAGGCGGGGGCGGCTAAGCAGTCCTGGTCACGGCTCAGGGAGGGACTGGGGCACGAGGGTCACAGCTCCGGCGAGGGAAAGGACACCACAGTCCAGCGGCAGGCGAGTGAAGATCAGGTAGAGCCCAATGGTCTTGGGGCTCAGTTCAGGGGGCAAGTTCGTTTCAGGCCCTTGGAGATCGTTTTTTAAAAGCACAAGTCTTGAAAGTAAAAATAAAGCAAAGTCTTCAGCAACAGTTTCTCTTCTCCCCTTTGGCAGCAAGGTCACCACTGCAGGCCAATCCCCAGGATAGGGACAGTCTTCCTCCTACAGCTTTCCCGGTGCCTCCTCCTCAGGCAGAGATTCTTCTTGGTCAAAAGCGGATCTAGTTTCTTAGGAGCAGGGCTCCTACATTTATACAGCAAATCTTTTGTTCTCCCAGGCCAGGGGGGCCCTTGCCTAGTCCAGTCCGGTTTCTGAGCACTTTGTTTACGCGATGCAGGCTTCTTCTTTCAGAGTGCAGGGCAGAGTCATCAGACGTTCTACAGGGGGCGGAGCCGGCATTGAGGTGGCAGAGCACTGTCCTATTCAGAGCCTAGGAGTACTCCTCCACCCAATCTACCTGTCGATCGTCTTATTCACCACCAGGCTACCTAGCCCTGCCCATCTGGGTTCCCCCAGCCCTGTCACTCACACCAGCCAGACATCAGATACACATTACGCAGAGACGGGCTGAAATGTTTAGGCAAGCAAAGGCCAGCTTTCTAAAAGCGGCATTTGCAAACGCGGAATATTAAAATAAACCTTGGGAAAAGATGTACCTTATTATTCCGAGTTCAGGCATACTAAACTCGATCTTCTACCATGTTCCCTGGGTCGGTTAGGATCATAGGATGTAACAATCCTGGCCGCCCATACTGGCCTATGAGAACAGGGTAGCCTTACAGTAGTGAACAACAAGATGGCGGTCATTCACTACTAGGACATGCCACGCATCCAGGCTTGTCCTACCTTATGCTTACAACGCACCCTGCCCGTGGGCCTACCAGAGGGGTGACTAACATGAAGTTAAGGGAAGGTTTAGGGACTGGCAAGTGTGGGCACTTGCCAGTCAGCATGTCAGTACCAGACTGCACGCAGGTTCTGCGATGGCAGACCTTAGACATATTTTACCAGCCGCTTCTGTGGGTGGCACAACCAGTGCTGCAAGCCCACCAGCGGTGTTTACATTTACATGCCCTGGCGCTCCTGGCGCACTTTACTGGGGTCTGACAGTAAACCAAACAATTCAATCATGGAGTCCAACCAACATATACAATTTACATAGGGAGCACTCGCACCGCGACACTGGTTGGCAGTGGCAAAGCGCGCTGAGCGGCCAACACCATACAAGCACATGAGGCACAGCGACAAAAGAGGAAGTGAGACTCACGCCAAGGTGCCAGGTCTAACAGGTAGGTTCTGCAGTGAAGAGACGTGGTAGGTGCTGGGGCGAAGAGAGGTGGTAGGTGCTGGGTTGAAGAGAGGTGGTAGGTGCTGGGTTGGAGAGAGGTGGTAGGTGCTGGGTTGAAGAAAGGTGGTAGGTGCTGGGGTGAAGAGAGGTGGTAGATGCTGGAGGTGCTGGGGTGAAGAAAGGTGGTAGGTACTGGGGTGAAGAGAGTTGGTAGGTGCTGGGGTGAAGAGAGTTGGTAGGTGCTAGGGTGAAGAGAGGTGGTAGGTGCTGGGGTAAAGAGAGGTAGTAGGTGCCGGGGTGAACAGAGGTGGTAGGTGCTAGGGCGAGGAGAGGTGGTAGGTGTTGAGGGGAGGAGACGTGGTAGGTACTGCGGTGAAGAGAGGTAGTAGGTGCTAGGTGCTAGGGCCAGGAGAGGTGGTAGGTGCTGGGGTAAAGAGAGGCAGTAGGTGCTGGTGTGAGGAAAGGTGATCGGTACTGCGGTGAAGAGAGGTGCTAGGGTGAAGGGAGGTGGTAGATGCTGGAGGTGCTGGGGTGAAGAAAGGTGGTAGGTGCTGGGGTGAAGAAAGGCGGTAGGTGGTGGGGTGAAGAGAGGCAGTAGGTGCTGGGGTGAAGAGAGGCGGTAGGTGCTGCCTTGAAAAGAGGCGGAAGGTGCTGGGGTGAAGAGAGGCGGAAGCTGCTGTGGTGAAGAGAGGAGGATGGTGCTGGGGTGAAGAGAGGTGGAAGGTGCTTGGGTGAAGAGAGGCGGAAGGTTCTGGGGTGAAGGGAGGCGGAAGGTGCTGGGGTGAAGAGAGACGGAAGGTGCTGGGGTGAAGAGAGGAAGAAGGTGATGGAGTGAAGAGAGGCGGTAGGTGCTGGAGTGAAGAGATGCGGTAAGTGCAGCGGTGAAGAGAGGTGGTAGGTGCAGTGGTGAAGAGAGGTGGTAGGTGCAGCGGTGAAGAGAGGCGGTAGGTGCTGGGGCGAACAGGGGTGGTAGGGTCTAGGGCGAGGAGAGTTGGTAGGTGCTCGGTTGAAGAGATGTTGTAGGTGCTGGGTTGAAGAGAGGTTGTAGGTGCTGGGGTGAAGAGAGGTTGTAGATGTTGGGGTGAAGAGAGGTTGTAGGTGCTGGGGTGAAGAGAGGTTGTAGGTGCTGGGGTGAAGAGAGGCTGTAGGTGCTAGGGTGAAGAGAGGTGGCAGGTGCTGGTGTGAAGAGATGTGGCAGGTGCTGGGGTGATGAGAGGTGGTAGGGGCTGGGGTGAGGAGTGGTGGTAGGTGCTGGGGTGAAGAGAGGCGGTAGGTGCTGGGTGAAGAGAGGCGGTAGGTGCTGGGGTGAAGAGAGGTGGTAGGTGCCGGGGTGAAGAGAGGCGGTAGGTGCCGAGGTTAAGAGAGGTGGTAGGTACTGGGGTAAAGTGAGGTGGTAGGTGCTAGGGCGAGGAGACGGGGTAGGTGCTGGGGTGAAGAGAGGTGATTGGTGCTGGGGTGAAGAGAGGCAGTAGTTGCTGGGATCATGAGAGGTGGTAGGTGCTGGGGTAAAGCGAGGTGGTAGGTGCTGGGGTGAAGAGAGGTGGTAGTTGCTGGGGTGAAGAGAGGTGGAAGGTGCTGGGGTGTAGAGAGGTGGTAGGTGATGGGGTGAAGAGAGGTGGAAAGTGCTGGGGTGAAGAGAGGTGGTATGTGCTGGGGTGAAGAGAGGTGGAAGGTGCTGGGGTGAAGAGAGGTGGAAGTTGCTGGGGTGAAGAGAGGTGGTTGGTGCTGGAGTGAAGAGATGTGGAACGTGCAGCGGTGAACAAAGGTGGTAGGTGCTAGGGTGAGGAGAGGTGGTAGGTGCTGAGGTAAACAGAGATGGTAGGGTCTAGGGCGAGGAGAGGTGGAAGGTGCTGGGGTGAAGAGAGGTTATAGGTGCTGGAGTGAAGAGATGCGGTAAGTGCAGCGGTGAAGAGAGGTGGTAGGTGCAGTGGTGAAGAGAGGTGGTAGGTGCAGCGGTGAAGAGAGGCGGTAGGTGCTGGGGCGAACAGGGGTGGTAAGGTCTAGGGCGAGGAGAGTTGGTAGGTGCTCGGTTGAAGAGATGTTGTAGGTGCTGGGGTGAAGAGAGGTTGTAGGTGCTGGGGTGAAGAGAGGTTGTAGATGTTGGGGTGAAGAGAGGTTGTAGGTGCTGGGGTGAAGAGAGGTTGTAGGTGCTGGGGTGAAGAGAGGCTGTAGGTGCTAGGGTGAAGAGAGGTGGCAGGTGCTGGTGTGAAGAGATGTGGCAGGTGCTGGGGTGATGAGAGGTGGTAGGTGCTGGGGTGAGGAGAGGTGGTAGGTGCTGGGGTGAAGAGAGGCGGTAGGTGCTGGGTGAAGAGAGGCGGTAGGTGCTGGGGTGAAGAGAGGCGGTAGGTGCTGGGGTGAAGAGAGGTGGTAGGTGCCGGGGTGAAGAGAGGCGGTAGGTGCCGGGGTTAAGAGAGGTGGTAGGTGCTGGGGTAAAGAGAGGTTGTAGGTGCTAGGGCGAGGAGACGGGGTAGGTGCTGGGGTGAAGAGAGGTGATTGGTGCTGGGGTGAAGAGAGGCAGTAGTTGCTGGGATCATGAGAGGTGGTAGGTGCTGGGGTAAAGAGAGATGGAAGGTGCTGGGGAGTTGAGAGGTGGTAGGTGATGGGGTGAAGAGAGGTGGAAGGTGCTGGGGTGAAGAGAGGTGGTATGTGCTGGGGTGAAGAGAGGTGGAAGGTGCTGGGGTGAAGAGAGGTGGAAGTTGCTGGGGTGAAGAGAGGTGGTTGGTGCTAGGGTGAGGAGAGGTGGTAGGTGCTGAGGTAAACAGAGTTGGTAGGGTCTAGGGTGAGGAGAGGTGGAAGGTGCTGGGGTGAAGAGAGGTTATAGGTGCTGGGGTGAAGAGAGGTTGTAGGTGCTGGGGTGAAGAGAGGTTGTAGGTGCTGGGGTGAAGAGAGGCAGTAGGTGCTGTGGTGAAGAGAGGCTGTAGGTTCTTGTGTGAGGAGAGGTGGAAGGTGCTGGGGTGAAGAGAGGTCCTAGGGTGAAGAGAGGTGGCAGGTGCTGGTGTGAAGAGATGTGGCTGGTGCTGGGGTGAAGAGAGGTGGTAGGTGCTGGGGTGAAGAGTGGCGGAAGGTGCTGGGGTGAAGAGAGGCAGAAGGTGATGGAGTGAAGAGATGCGGTAGGTGCAGCGGTGAAGAGGTGGTATGTGCAGCAGTGAAGAGAGGTGTTAGGTGCAGCGGTGAAGAGAGGCGGTAGGTGCTGGGGCGAACAGGGGTGGTAGGGTCTAGGGTGAGGAGAGGTGGTAGGTGCTGGGGTGAAGAGAGGTTGTAGGTGCTGAGGTGAAGAGAGGTTGTAGATGCTGGGGTGAAGAGAGGTTGTAGGTGCTGTGGTGAAAAGAGGTTGTAGGTGCTGGGAGGAAGAGAGGTTGTAGGTGCTGGGGTGAAGAGAGGTACTAGGGTGAAGAGAGGTGGTAGGTGCTGGTGTGAAGGGATGTGGCAGGTGCTGGGGTGAATAGAGGTGGTAGGTGCTGGGGTCACGAGAGTTGGTAGGTGCTGGAGTGAAGAAATGTGGTAGGTGCTGGCCTGGAGAGAGGTGGTAGATGCTGGAGGTGCTGGGGTGAAGAAAGGTGGTAGGTGCTGGGGTGAAGAGAGACGGTAGGTGCAGGGGTGAAGAGAGGCGGTAGGTGCTAGGGTGAAAAGAGAGGTGGTAGGTGCTGGGGTGAAGAGAGGCGGTAGGTGCCGGGGTAAAGAGAGGTGGTAGGTGCTGGGGTAAAAAGAGGTGGTAGGTGCTAGGACGAGGAGAGGTGGTAGGTGCTGGGGTGAAGAGAGGTGGTTGGTGCTGGGGTGAAGAGAGGTGGTAGTTGCTGGGGTCATGAGAGGTGGTAGGTGCTGGGGTAAAGAGAAGTGGTAGGTGCTAGGGTAAAGAGGTGATAGGTGCTGGGGTGAAGAGAGGTGGAAGGTGCTGGGGTGAAGAGAGGTGGTAGGTGCTGGGGTGAAGAGAGGTGGAAGGTGCTGGGGTGAAGAGAGGTGGTAGGTGCTGGGGTGAAGAGAGGTGGGAGGTGCTGGGGTGAAGAGAGGTGGCAGGTGCTGGAGTGAAGAGATGTGGTAGGTGCAGCAGTGAAGAGAGGTGGTAGGTGCTAGGACGAGGAGAGGTGGTAGGTGCTGGGGTAAACAGAGATGGTAGGGTCTAGGGCGAGGGGAGGTGGTAGTTGCTGGGTGAAGAGAGGTTGTAGGTGCTGGGGTGAAGAGAGGTTGTAGGTGCTGGGGTGAAGAGAGGTTGTAGGTTCTGAGGTGAAGAGAGGTTGTAAGTGCTGGGGTAAAGAGAGGCAGTAGGTGCTGGGGTGAAGAGAGGCAGTAGGTACTTGTGTGAGGAGAGGTGGTAGGTGCTGGGGTGAAGAGAGGTGCTAGGGTGAAGAGAGGTGGCAGGTGCTGGTGTGAAGAGATGTGGCTGGTGCTGGGGTGAAGAGAGGTGGTAGGTGCTTTGGTGAAGAGAGGTGGTAGGTGCTTGGGTGAAGAGAGGTGGTTGGTGCTGGGGTGAGAAATGTGGTAAGTGCTGGGGTGAAGAGAGGTGGTAGGCGCTGGGGTGTAAAGAGGTGGTAGGTGGTGCCATCAAGAGAGGTGGTAGGTGCTATGCTGAAGAGAGGTTGCAGGTGCAGGTGTGAAGAGATGTAGTAGGTGCTGGGGTGAAGAGAGGAGGTAGGTGCTGGGGTCACGAGAGTTGGTAGGTGCTGGGATGAAGAAATGTGGTAGGTGCTGGGGTGAAGAGAGGTGGTAGTTGCTGGGGTGAAGGGAGGTGGTAGATGCTGGGGTGAAGAGAGGCGGTAGGTGCTGGGGTCAAGAGAAGCAATAGGTGCTGGGGTGAAGAGAGGCGGTAGGTGCCGGGGTGAAGAGAGGCGGTAGGTACCTGGGTAAAGAGGTGGGAGGTGCTGGGGTAAAGAGAGGTGGTAGGTGCTGGGGTAAAGAGAGGTGGTAGGTGCTAGGGCGAGGAGAGGTGGTAGGTGCTGGGGTGAAGAGAGGTGGTTGGTGCTGGGGTGAAAAGAGGCGGTAGTTGCTGGGGTCATGAGAGGTGGTAGGTGCTGGGGTAAAGAGAGGTGGTAGGTGCTGGGGTAAAGATAGGTGGTAGGTGCTAGGGCGAGGAGAGGTGGTAGGTGCTGGGGTGAAGAGAGGTGGTAGGTGCTGGGGTGAAGAGAGGTGGTAGATGCTGGGGTGAAGAGAGGTGGTAGGTGTTGGGGTGAATGGGTGAAGAGAGGCAGTAGGTGCTGGGGTGAAGAGAGGTGGTAGGTGCTGGGGTGAAGAGAGGTGGTAGGTGCTCGGTTGAACGGGTAAGGAGTGGCGGTAGGTGCTGGGGTGAAGAGAGGCGGTAGGTGCTGGGGTGAAGAGAGGTGGTGAGGTGTAGAGGTGGTAGGTGCTGAGGTGTAGAGGTGGTAGGTGCTGGGGTTAAGAGAGGCAGTAGGTGTTGGGATAAAGAGAGGCGGCAGGTGTTGGGGTAAAGAGAGGTGGTAGGTGCTAGGGTGAAGAGAGGTGGTAGGTGCTGCGGTGAAGAGAGGTGGTAGGTGCTGCGGTGAAGAGAGGTGGTAGGTGCTGCGGTGAAGAGAGGTGGTAGGTGCTGGGGTGAAGAGAGGTGGTAGGTGCTGGGTGAAGATATGTGGTAGGTTCTGCGGTGAAGAGAGGTGGTAGATGATAGGTGCTAGGGTGAGGAGAGGTCGTAGGTGCTGGCTTGAAGTGAGGCGGTAGGTGCTGGGGTGAAGAGAATCAGTAGGTGCTTGTGTGAGGAGAGGTGGTAGGTGCTGGGGTGAACAGATGTGGCTGGTGCTGAGGTGAAGAGAGGTGGTTGGTGCTTGGGTGAAGGAATGAGGTAAGTGCTGGGGTGAAGAGAGATAATGGGCGCTGGGGTTAAAAGAGGTGGTAGGTGGTGCTATGAAGAGAGGTTGTAGGTGGTAGGTGCTATGGTGAAGAGAGGTTGCAGGTGCTGGGGTGAAGAGAGGTAGTAGGTGCTGGGGTGAAGAGAGGTGGTAGATGTTGGAGGTGCTGGGGTGAAGAAAGGCGGTAGGTGCTGGGGTGAAGAGAGGCGGTAGGTGCTGGGGTGAAGAGAGGCGGTAGGTGCCTGGGTAAAGAGGTGCTAGGTGCTGGGGTAAAGAGAGGTGGTAGGTGCTGGGGTAAAGAGAGGTGGTAGGTGCTAGGGCAAGGAGAGGTGGTGGGTGCTGGGGTGAAGAGAGGTGGTTGGTGGTGGGGTGAAGAGAGGCGGTAGTTGCTGGGGTCATGAGAGGTGGTAGGTGCTGGGGTAAAGAGAAGTGGTAGGTGCTGGGGTAAAGAGAGGTGGTAGATGCTGGGGTGAAGAGAGGTGGTAGTTGCTGGGGTAAAGAGAGGGGGAAGGTGCTGGGGTGAAGAGAGGCGGTAGGTGCTGGGGTGAAGAGAGGCGGTAGGTGCTGGCTTGAAGTGAGGCGGTAGATGCTGGGGTGAAGAGAGGCGGTAGGTGCTGGGGTGAAGAATGGCGGTAGGTGCTGGTGTGAAGAGAGGCGGAAGGTGCTGGGGTGAAGAGAGGCGGAAGGTGCTGGGGTGATGAGGGGTGGTAGGTGCTGGGGTGATGAAGGGTGGTAGATGCTGGGGTGAAGCGAGATGATAGGTGCTGGGGTTAACGGGTGAAGAGAGGAGGTAGGTGCTGGGGTGAAGAGAGGTGGTAGGTGCTGGGGTGAAGAGAGACGGTAAGTGCTGGGGTGAAGAGAGGTGGTAGGTGCTGGGGTGAACAGGGGTTGTAGGTGCTGGGGTGAAGAGAGTGGTAGGTGCTGGGGTGAACAGGGGTGGTAGGTGCTGGGGTGAAGAGAGGTGGTAGGTGCTGGGGTGAAGAGAGGATTGTAGGTGCTGGGGTGAACGGGTGAAGTGAGGCGGTAGGTCCTGGGGTGAAGAGAGGTGGCAGGTGCTGGGGTGAAGAGAGGTAGTAGGAGCTGGGGTGAAGAGAGGTGGTAGGTGCTAGGGTGAAGAGAGGTTGTAGGTGGTGGGGTGAAGAGATGTGGTAGGTGCTGGGGTGAACACGTGAAAAGAGGCCGTAGGTACTGGGGTGAAGAGAGGCCGTAGGTGCTGGAGTGAAGAGAGGTTGTAGGTGCTGGGGTGAAGAGAGGCCGTAGGTGCTGGAGTGAAGAGAGGTTGTAGGTGCTGGGGTGAAGAGAGGTGGTAGGTGCTGGGGTGAAAAGAGGTGGTAGGTGCTGGGGTGAAGAGAGGTGCTAGGTACTTAGGGTGAAGAGAGGTGGTAGGTGCTGGGGTGAAGAGAGGTGGTAGGTGCTGGGGTGAATGGGTGAAGAGAGGTGGTAGGTGCTGGTGTGAAGAGGTGGTAGGTGCTGGGTGAAGAGAGGTGGTAGGTGCTCGGGTGAATGGAGGTTGTAGGTGCTGGGGTGAAGGGAGGTGGTTGGTGCTGGAGTGAACGGGTGAAGAGAGGCGGTAGGTGCTGGGGTGAAGAGAGGCGGTAGGTGCTGGGGTGAAGAGAGGCGGTAGGTGCTGGGGTGAAGAGAGGTGGTAGGTGCTGGGGCGCAGAGAGGTGGTAGGTGGTGGGGTGAAGAGAGGTGGTAGGTGCTGGGGTGAAGAGAGGTGGTAGGTGCTGGGGTGAAGAGAGGTGGTAGTTGCTGGAGGTGCTGGGGTGAAGAAAGGTGGTAGGTGCTGGGGTGATGAGAGGTGGTAGATGCTGGGGTGAAGAAAGGTGGTAGGTGTTGGTGTGAAGAGAGTTGGTAGGTGCTGGGGTGAAGAGAGTTGGTAGGTGCTAGGGTGAAGAGAGTTGGTAGGTGCTAGGGTGAAGAGAGGTGGTAGGTGCTGGGGTAAAGAGAGGTGGTAGGTGAACAGAGGTGGTAGGTACTAGGGCGAGGAGAGGTGGTAGGTGTTGAGGTGAAGAGATGTGGTAGATACTGCAGTGAAGAGAGGTAGTAGGTGCTAGATGCTAGGGCAAGGAGAGGTGGTAGGTGCTGGGGTAAAGAGAGGCAGTAGGTGCTGGTGTGAGGAGAGGTGATCGGTACTGGGTTGAAGAGAGGTGAAAGGTGCTGGGGTGAAGAGAGGTGGAAGGTGCTGGGGTGAAGAGAGGTGGTAGGTGCTGGGGTGAACAGGTAAGGAGATGCGGTAGGTGCTGGGGTGAAGAGAGGCGGTAGGTGCTGGGTTGAAGAGAGGCGGTAGGTGCTGGGTTGAAGAGAGGCGGTAGGTGCTGGGGTGAAGAGAGGCGGTAGGGGCTGGGGTGAAGAGAGGTGGTAGGTGCAGGGGTGAAGAGAGGCGGTAGGTGTTGGGGTAAAGAGAGGCGGCAGGTGTTGGGGTAAAGAGAGGCGGTAGGTGCTGGGGTGATGAGAGGCGGTAGGTGCTAGGGTGAAGAGAGGCGGTAGGTGCTGGGGTGAAGAGAGGTGGTAGGTGCTGGGGTGAAGAGAGGTGGTAGGTGCTGGGGTAAAGATATGTTGTAGGTGCTGCGGTGAAGAGAGGTGGTAGGTGATAGGTGCTAGGGTGAGGAGAGGTGGTAGGTGCTGGGGTGAAGAGAGGAGGTAGGTGCTGGGGTGAAGAGAGGCGGCAGGTGCTGGGGTGAAGAGAGGCGGTAGGTGCTGGAGTGAAGAGAGGCGGTAGGTGCTGGGGTGAAGAGAGGTGATATGTGCTGGGGTGATGAGAGGTGGTAGGTGCTGGGGTGCTGAGAGGTGGTAGGTGTTGGGGTGAATGGGTGAAGAGAGGCAGTAGGTGCTTGGGTGAAGAGAGGTGGTAGGTGCTGGGGTGAAGAGAGGTGCTAGGGTGAAGAGAGGTGGTAGGTGCTGGGGTGAAGAGATATGGTAGGTGCTGGGGAGAACGAGTGAAGAGAGGCGGTAGGTGCTGGGGTGAACGAGTGAAGAGAGGCGGTAGGTGCTGGGGTGAAAGAGTGAAGAGAGGCGGTAGATGCTGGGGTGATGAGGGGTGGTAGGTGCTGGAGTGATGAGGAGTGCTAGGTGCTGGGGTGATGAGGGGTGGTAGATGCTGGGGTGAAGCGAGGTGGTACGTGCTGGGGTTAACGGGTGAAGAGAGGAGGTAGGTGCTCGGGTGAAGAGAGGTGGTAGGTGCTGGGGTGAAGAGAGGCAGTAGGTGCTGGGGAGAAGAGAGGTGGTAGGTGCTGGGGTGAAAAGAGGTTTGTAGGTGCTGGGGTGAACGGGTGAAGTGAGGCGGTAGGTGCTGGGGTGAAGAGAGGTGGTAGGTGCTGGGTTGAAGAGAGGTAGTAGGTGCTGGGTTGAAGAGAGGTTGTAGGTGCTGAGGTGAAGAGAGGTGGTAGGTGCTGGGGTGAAAAGAGGTGGTAGGTGCTGGGGTGAAGAGAGGTGCTAGGTACTTGGGGTGAAGAGAGGTGGTAGGTCCTGGGGTGAAGAGAGGTGGTAGGTGCTGGGGTGAATGGGTGAAGAGAGGCAGTAGGTGCTGGTGTGAAGAGGTGGTAGGTGCTGGGTGAAGAGAGGTAGTAGGTGATGGGGTGGAGAGAGGTGGTAGGTGCTGGGGTGAAGAGAGGTGGTAGGTGCTGGGGTGAAGAGAGGTGGTACATGCTGGAGTTGCTGGGGTGATGAAAGGTGGTAGGTGCTGGGGTGATGAGAGGTGGTAGATGCTGGAGGTGCTGGGGTGAAGAAAGGTGGTAGGTGCTGGTGTGAAGAGAGTTGGTAGGTGCTGGGGTGAACCGGTAAGGAGAGGCGGTAGGTGCTGGGGTGAAGAGAGTTGGTAGGTGGTAGGTGCTAGGGTGAAGAGGGGTGGTAGGTGCTGTGGTAAAGAGAGTTGGTAGGTGGTAGGTGCTAGGGTGAAGAGAGTTGGTAGGTGGTAGGTGCTAGGGTGAAGAGGGGTGGTAGGTGCTGTGGTAAAGAGAGGTGGTAGGTGCCGGGGTGAACAGAGGTGGTAGGTGCTAGGGCGAGGAGAGGTGGTAGGTGCAGGTGTGAAGAGATGTAGTAGGTGCTGGGGTGAAGAGAGGAGGTAGGTGCTGGGGTCACGAGAGTTGGTAGGTGCTGGGATGAAGAAATGTGGTAGGTGCTGGGGTGAAGAGAGGTGGTAGTTGCTGGGGTGAAGGGAGGTGGTAGATGCTGGGGTGAAGAGAGGCGGTAGGTGCTGGGGTCAAGAGAAGCAATAGGTGCTGGGGTGAAGAGAGGCGGTAGGTGCCGGGGTGAAGAGAGGCGGTAGGTACCTGGGTAAAGAGGTGGGAGGTGCTGGGGTAAAGAGAGGTGGTAGGTGCTGGGGTAAAGAGAGGTGGTAGGTGCTAGGGCGAGGAGAGGTGGTAGGTGCTGGGGTGAAGAGAGGTGGTTGGTGCTGGGGTGAAAAGAGGCGGTAGTTGCTGGGGTCATGAGAGGTGTTAGGTGCTGGGGTAAAGAGAGGTGGTAGGTGCTGGGGTAAAGATAGGTGGTAGGTGCTAGGGCGAGGAGAGGTGGTAGGTGCTGGGGTGAAGAGAGGTGGTAGGTGCTGGGGTGAAGAGAGGTGGTAGATGCTGGGGTGAAGAGAGGTGGTAGGTGTTGGGGTGAATGGGTGAAGAGAGGCAGTAGGTGCTGGGGTGAAGAGAGGTGGTAGGTGCTGGGGTGAAGAGAGGTGGTAGGTGCTCGGTTGAACGGGTAAGGAGTGGCGGTAGGTGCTGGGGTGAAGAGAGGCGGTAGGTGCTGGGGTGAAGAGAGGTGGTGAGGTGTAGAGGTGGTAGGTGCTGAGGTGTAGAGGTGGTAGGTGCTGGGGTTAAGAGAGGCAGTAGGTGTTGGGATAAAGAGAGGCGGCAGGTGTTGGGGTAAAGAGAGGTGGTAGGTGCTAGGGTGAAGAGAGGTGGTAGGTGCTGCGGTGAAGAGAGGTGGTAGGTGCTGCAGTGAAGAGAGGTGGTAGGTGCTGCGGTGAAGAGAGGTGGTAGGTGCTGGGGTGAAGAGAGGTGGTAGGTGCTGGGTGAAGATATGTGGTAGGTTCTGCGGTGAAGAGAGGTGGTAGATGATAGGTGCTAGGGTGAGGAGAGGTCGTAGGTGCTGGCTTGAAGTGAGGCGGTAGGTGCTGGGGTGAAGAGAATCAGTAGGTGCTTGTGTGAGGAGAGGTGGTAGGTGCTGGGGTGAACAGATGTGGCTGGTGCTGAGGTGAAGAGAGGTGGTTGGTGCTTGGGTGAAGGAATGAGGTAAGTGCTGGGGTGAAGAGAGATAATGGGCGCTGGGGTTAAAAGAGGTGGTAGGTGGTGCTATGAAGAGAGGTTGTAGGTGGTAGGTGCTATGGTGAAGAGAGGTTGCAGGTGCTGGGGTGAAGAGAGGTAGTAGGTGCTGGGGTGAAGAGAGGTGGTAGATGTTGGAGGTGCTGGGGTGAAGAAAGGCGGTAGGTGCTGGGGTGAAGAGAGGCGGTAGGTGCTGGGGTGAAGAGAGGCGGTAGGTGCCTGGGTAAAGAGGTGCTAGGTGCTGGGGTAAAGAGAGGTGGTAGGTGCTGGGGTAAAGAGAGGTGGTAGGTGCTAGGGCAAGGAGAGGTGGTGGGTGCTGGGGTGAAGAGAGGTGGTTGGTGGTGGGGTGAAGAGAGGCGGTAGTTGCTGGGGTCATGAGAGGTGGTAGGTGCTGGGGTAAAGAGAAGTGGTAGGTGCTGGGGTAAAGAGAGGTGGTAGATGCTGGGGTGAAGAGAGGTGGTAGTTGCTGGGGTAAAGAGAGGGGGAAGGTGCTGGGGTGAAGAGAGGCGGTAGGTGCTGGGGTGAAGAGAGGCGGTAGGTGCTGGCTTGAAGTGAGGCGGTAGATGCTGGGGTGAAGAGAGGCGGTAGGTGCTGGGGTGAAGAATGGCGGTAGGTGCTGGTGTGAAGAGAGGCGGAAGGTGCTGGGGTGAAGAGAGGCGGAAGGTGCTGGGGTGATGAGGGGTGGTAGGTGCTGGGGTGATGAAGGGTGGTAGATGCTGGGGTGAAGCGAGATGATAGGTGCTGGGGTTAACGGGTGAAGAGAGGAGGTAGGTGCTGGGGTGAAGAGAGGTGGTAGGTGCTGGGGTGAAGAGAGACGGTAAGTGCTGGGGTGAAGAGAGGTGGTAGGTGCTCGGGTGAACAGGGGTTGTAGGTGCTGGGGTGAAGAGAGTGGTAGGTGCTGGGGTGAACAGGGGTGGTAGGTGCTGGGGTGAAGAGAGGTGGTAGGTGCTGGGGTGAAGAGAGGATTGTAGGTGCTGGGGTGAACGGGTGAAGTGAGGCGGTAGGTCCTGGGGTGAAGAGAGGTGGCAGGTGCTGGGGTGAAGAGAGGTAGTAGGAGCTGGGGTGAAGAGAGGTGGTAGGTGCTAGGGTGAAGAGAGGTTGTAGGTGGTGGGGTGAAGAGATGTGGTAGGTGCTGGGGTGAACACGTGAAAAGAGGCCGTAGGTACTGGGGTGAAGAGAGGCCGTAGGTGCTGGAGTGAAGAGAGGTTGTAGGTGCTGGGGTGAAGAGAGGTGGTAGGTGCTGGGGTGAAAAGAGGTGGTAGGTGCTGGGGTGAAGAGAGGTGCTAGGTACTTAGGGTGAAGAGAGGTGGTAGGTGCTGGGGTGAAGAGAGGTGGTAGGTGCTGGGGTGAATGGGTGAAGAGAGGTGGTAGGTGCTGGTGTGAAGAGGTGGTAGGTGCTGGGTGAAGAGAGGTGGTAGGTGCTCGGGTGAATGGAGGTTGTAGGTGCTGGGGTGAAGGGAGGTGGTTGGTGCTGGAGTGAACTGGTGAAGAGAGGCGGTAGGTGCTGGGGTGAAGAGAGGCGGTAGGTGCTGGGGTGAAGAGAGGCGGTAGGTGCTGGGGTGAAGAGAGGTGGTAGGTGCTGGGGCGCAGAGAGGTGGTAGGTGGTGGGGTGAAGAGAGGTGGTAGGTGCTGGGGTGAAGAGAGGTGGTAGGTGCTGGGGTGAAGAGAGGTGGTAGTTGCTGGAGGTGCTGGGGTGAAGAAAGGTGGTAGGTGCTGGGGTGATGAGAGGTGGTAGATGCTGGGGTGAAGAAAGGTGGTAGGTGTTGGTGTGAAGAGAGTTGGTAGGTGCTGGGGTGAAGAGAGTTGGTAGGTGCTAGGGTGAAGAGAGTTGGTAGGTGCTAGGGTGAAGAGAGGTGGTAGGTGCTGGGGTAAAGAGAGGTGGTAGGTGAACAGAGGTGGTAGGTACTAGGGCGAGGAGAGGTGGTAGGTGTTGAGGTGAAGAGATGTGGTAGATACTGCAGTGAAGAGAGGTAGTAGGTGCTAGATGCTAGGGCAAGGAGAGGTGGTAGGTGCTGGGGTAAAGAGAGGCAGTAGGTGCTGGTGTGAGGAGAGGTGATCGGTACTGGGTTGAAGAGAGGTGAAAGGTGCTGGGGTGAAGAGAGGTGGAAGGTGCTGGGGTGAAGAGAGGTGGTAGGTGCTGGGGTGAACAGGTAAGGAGATGCGGTAGGTGCTGGGGTGAAGAGAGGCGGTAGGTGCTGGGTTGAAGAGAGGCGGTAGGTGCTGGGTTGAAGAGAGGCGGTAGGTGCTGGGGTGAAGAGAGGCGGTAGGGGCTGGGGTGAAGAGAGGTGGTAGGTGCAGGGGTGAAGAGAGGCGGTAGGTGTTGGGGTAAAGAGAGGCGGCAGGTGTTGGGGTAAAGAGAGGCGGTAGGTGCTGGGGTGATGAGAGGCGGTAGGTGCTAGGGTGAAGAGAGGCGGTAGGTGCTGGGGTGAAGAGAGGTGGTAGGTGCTGGGGTGAAGAGAGGTGGTAGGTGCTGGGGTAAAGATATGTTGTAGGTGCTGCGGTGAAGAGAGGTGGTAGGTGATAGGTGCTAGGGTGAGGAGAGGTGGTAGGTGCTGGGGTGAAGAGAGGAGGTAGGTGCTGGGGTGAAGAGAGGCGGCAGGTGCTGGGGTGAAGAGAGGCGGTAGGTGCTGGAGTGAAGAGAGGCGGTAGGTGCTGGGGTGAAGAGAGGTGATATGTGCTGGGGTGATGAGAGGTGGTAGGTGCTGGGGTGCTGAGAGGTGGTAGGTGTTGGGGTGAATGGGTGAAGAGAGGCAGTAGGTGCTTGGGTGAAGAGAGGTGGTAGGTGCTGGGGTGAAGAGAGGTGCTAGGGTGAAGAGAGGTGGTAGGTGCTGGGGTGAAGAGATATGGTAGGTGCTGGGGTGAACGAGTGAAGAGAGGCGGTAGGTGCTGGGGTGAACGAGTGAAGAGAGGCGGTAGGTGCTGGGGTGAAAGAGTGAAGAGAGGCGGTAGATGCTGGGGTGATGAGGGGTGGTAGGTGCTGGAGTGATGAGGGGTGCTAGGTGCTGGGGTGATGAGGGGTGGTAGATGCTGGGGTGAAGCGAGGTGGTACGTGCTGGGGTTAACGGGTGAAGAGAGGAGGTAGGTGCTCGGGTGAAGAGAGGTGGTAGGTGCTGGGGTGAAGAGAGGCAGTAGGTGCTGGGGAGAAGAGAGGTGGTAGGTGCTGGGGTGAAAAGAGGTTTGTAGGTGCTGGGGTGAACGGGTGAAGTGAGGCGGTAGGTGCTGGGGTGAAGAGAGGTGGTAGGTGCTGGGTTGAAGAGAGGTAGTAGGTGCTGGGTTGAAGAGAGGTTGTAGGTGCTGAGGTGAAGAGAGGTGGTAGGTGCTGGGGTGAAAAGAGGTGGTAGGTGCTGGGGTGAAGAGAGGTGCTAGGTACTTGGGGTGAAGAGAGGTGGTAGGTCCTGGGGTGAAGAGAGGTGGTAGGTGCTGGGGTGAATGGGTGAAGAGAGGCAGTAGGTGCTGGTGTGAAGAGGTGGTAGGTGCTGGGTGAAGAGAGGTAGTAGGTGATGGGGTGGAGAGAGGTGGTAGGTGCTGGGGTGAAGAGAGGTGGTAGGTGCTGGGGTGAAGAGAGGTGGTACATGCTGGAGTTGCTGGGGTGATGAAAGGTGGTAGGTGCTGGGGTGATGAGAGGTGGTAGATGCTGGAGGTGCTGGGGTGAAGAAAGGTGGTAGGTGCTGGTGTGAAGAGAGTTGGTAGGTGCTGGGGTGAACCGGTAAGGAGAGGCGGTAGGTGCTGGGGTGAAGAGAGTTGGTAGGTGGTAGGTGCTAGGGTGAAGAGGGGTGGTAGGTGCTGTGGTAAAGAGAGTTGGTAGGTGGTAGGTGCTAGGGTGAAGATAGTTGGTAGGTGGTAGGTGCTAGGGTGAAGAGGGGTGGTAGGTGCTGTGGTAAAGAGAGGTGGTAGGTGCCGGGGTGAACAGAGGTGGTAGGTGCTAGGGCGAGGAGAGGTGGTAGGTGTTGAGGTGAAGAGATGTGGTAGATACTGCGGTGAAGAGAGGTAGTAGGTGGTAGGTGCTAGGGCGAGGAGAGGTGGTAGGTGCTGGGGTAAAGAGAGGCAGTAGGTGCTGGTGTGAGGAGAGGTGATCGGTACTGGGGTGAAGAGAGGTGGTAGGTGCTGGGGTGAACCGGTAAGGAGAGGCGGTAGGTGCTGGGGTGAAGAGAGGCAGAGGTGCTGGGGTGAAGAGAGGCGGTAGGTGCTGGGGTGAAGAGAGGCGGTAGGTGCTGGGGTGAAGAGAAGCAGTAGGTGTTGGGGTAAAGAGAGGCGGTTGGTGCTGGGGTGAAGGGAGGCGGTAGGTGCTGGGGTGAAGAGAGGCGGTAGGTGCTGGGGTGAAGAGAGGTGGTAGGTGCTGGGGTGAAGAGAGGTGGTAGGTGCTGGGGTGAAGATATGTGGTAGGTTCTGCGGTGAAGAGAGGTGGTAGGTGCTGGGGTGAAGAGAGGTGCCAGGTACTTGGGGTGAAGAGAGGTGGTAGGTACTGGGGTGAAGAGAGGTGGTAGGTGCTGGGGTGAATGGGTGAAGAGAGGCAGTAGGTGCTGGTGTGAAGAGGTGGTAGGTGCTGGGTGAAGAGAGGTGGTAGGTGCTGGGGTGAAGGGAGGTGGTAGGTGCTGGGGTGAACGGGTGAAGAGAGGCGGTAGGTGCTGGGGTGAAGAGAGGTGGTAGGTTCTGCAGTGAAGAGAGGTGGTAGGTGCTGGGGCGAAGAGAGGTGGTAGGTGCTGGGTTGAAGAGAGGTGGTAGGTGCTGGGTTGGAGAGAGGTGGTAGATGCTGGGTTGAAGAAAGGTGGTAGGTGCTGGGGTGAAGAGAGGTGGTAGATGCTGGGGTGAAGAGAGGCGGTAGGTGCTGGGGTGAAGAGAGGCGGTAGGTGCTAGGGTAAAGAGAGGTTGTAGGTGGTGGGGTGAAGAGATGTGGTAGGTGCTGGGGTGAATGAGTGAAGAGAGTCCGTAGGTGCTGGGGTGAAAAGAGGTGGTAGGTGCTGGGGTGAAGAGAGGTGCTAGGTACTTGGGGCGAAGAGAGGTGGTAGGTCCTGGGGTGAAGAGAGGTGGTAGGTGCTGGGGTGAATGGGTGAAGAGAGGCAGTAGGTGCTGGTGTGAAGAGGTGGTAGGTGCTGGGTGAAGAGAGGTGGTAGGTGCTGGGGTGGAGAGAGGTGGTAGGTGCTGGGGTGAAGAGAGGTGGTAGGTGCTGGGGTGAAGAGAGGTGGTACATGCTGGAGTTGCTGGGGTGAAGAAAGGTGGTAGGTGCTGGGGTGATGAGAGGTGGTAGATGCTAGAGTTGCTGGGGTGAATAAAGGTGGTAGGTGCTGGTGTGAAGAGAGTTGGTAGGTGCTGGGGTGAAGAGAGTTGGTAGGTGGTAGGTGCTAGGGTGAAGAGAGTTGGTAGGTGGTAGGTGCTAGGGTGAAGAGGGGTGGTAGGTGCTGTGGTAAAGAGAGGTGGTAGGTGCCGGGGTGAACAGAGGTGGTAGGTGCTAGGGCGAGGAGAGGTGGTAGGTGTTGAGGTGAAGAGATGTGGTAGATACTGCGGTGAAGAGAGGTAGTAGGTGCTAGGTGCTAGGGCGAGGAGAGGTGGTAGGTGCTGGGGTAAAGAGAGGCAGTAGGTGCTGGTGTGAGGAGAGGTGATCGGTACTGGGGTGAAGAGAGGTGATAGGTGCTGGGGTGAACCGGTAAGGAGAGGCGGTAGGTGCTGGGGTGAAGAGAGGCAGAGGTGCTGGGGTGAAGAGAGGCGGTAGGTGCTGGGGTGAAGAGAGGCGGTAAGTGCTGGGGTGAAGAGAGGCAGTAGGTGCTGGGGTGAAGAGAAGCAGTAGGTGTTGGGGTAAAGAGAGGCGGCAGGTGTTGGGGTAAAGAGAGGCGGTTGGTGCTGGGGTGAAGGGAGGCGGTAGGTGCTGGGGTGAAGAGAGGCGGTAGGTGCTGGGGTGAAGAGAGGTGGTAGGTGCTGGGGTGAAGAGAGGTGGTAGGTGCTGGGGTGAAGATATGTGGTAGGTTCTACGGTGAAGAGAGGTGGTAGGTGCTGGGGTGAAGAGAGGTGCTAGGTGCTGGGGTGAATGGGTGAAGAGAGGCAGTAGGTGCTGGTGTGAAGAGGTGGTAGGTGCTGGGTGAAGAGAGGTGGTAGGTGCTGGGGTGAAGGGAGGTGGTAGGTGCTGGGGTGAACGGGTGAAGAGAGGCGGTAGGTGCTGGGGTGAAGAGAGGCGGTAGGTGCTGGGGTGAAGAGAGGCGGTAGGTGCTGGGGTGAAGAGAGGTGGTAGGTGCTGGGGTGAAGAGAGGTGGTAGGTGCTGGGGTGAAGATATGTGGTAGGTTCTACGGTGAAGAGAGGTGGTAGGTACTGGGGTGAAGAGAGGTGGTAGGTGCTGGGGTGAATGGGTGAAGAGAGGCAGTAGGTGCTGGTGTGAAGAGGTGGTAGGTGCTGGGTGAAGAGAGGTGGTAGGTGCTGGGGTGAAGGGAGGTGGTAGGTGCTGGGGTGAACGGGTGAAGAGAGGCGGTAGGTGCTGGGGTGAAGAGAGGTGGTAGGTTCTGCAGTGAAGAGAGGTGGTAGGTGCTGGGGCGAAGAGAGGTGGTAGGTGCTTGGTTGAAGAGAGGTGGTAGGTGCTTGGTTGGAGAGAGGTGGTAGGTGCTGGGTTGAAGAAAGGTGGTAGGTGCTGGGTTGAAGAAAGGTGGTAGGTGCTGGGGTGAAGAGAGGTGGTAGATGCTGGGGTGAAGAGAGGCGGTAGGTGCTGGGGTGAAGAGAGGCGGTAGGTGCTGGGGTGAACAAGTGAAGAGAGTCCGTAGGTGCTGGGGTGAAGGGAGGCCGTAGGTGCTGGGGTGAAGAGAGGTTGTAGATGCTGGGGTGAAGAGAGGTGGTAGGTGCTGGGTTGAAGAGAAGTGGTAGGTGCTGGGTTGAAGAGAGGTGGTAGGTGCTGGGTTGAAGAGAGGTGGTAGGTGCTGGGGTGAAGGGAGGTGGTAGGTGCTGGGGTGAAGGGAGGTGGTAGGTGCTGGGGTGAAGGGAGGTGGTAGGTGCTGGAGGTGCTGGGGTGAAGAGAGGCGGAAGGTGCTGGGGTGAAGAGAGGCGGAAGGTGCTGGAGTGAAGAGAGGCGGAAGGTGAAGGAGTGAAAAAATGTGGTAGGTGCTTGTGGTATCCTGGGTGTCATGGTGACGCTGTGGCTGTGACATCTAGACCATGCTGGCTCTTTGCTATGACCATGGGAATGTTCTACGCTGTATTTCCCAGGTTATAGAATGTGATTATTTGAAGAGTGGTTCCAACCGAAGAAGCTGTGACTGAGCTAGAGCTGGTTGTGGTATTGGATGGGTCCCCTTGTTACTTTGGATTAAACCTGCTTGTTCCTGCCTGGACTCCTGAGTCAAGTGTCATTCTTCTACTTAAGGCAGATTCTCACATTGGCGTAGTAGGTAGCTGGACCAAAGAAGGACCCAACATCCTCAAAGCACTGTTAATTTTTCAAATAAGGCACTGTACCTATTATTCAGGGGCTGCTGTAATGTTGCTGTGTGCCAGGTATGTGTTGCTCACCCCCACAGACTCACTGGAGACGTTCTATATGCTGGTGGAACCTTTATTGCAACTGCTAGAACACCTATCGAGAGAGCGCCGGGCAACACGCTCCGATCGCGTCTCTCGTTCGTGCGCTATGCCTCGCGCATGCGCAGTAGCGTCCGAACGGCCGCTACGCGCCTCTACGTCACTCCGTAGTGCGCGCGTCCACTAGACCGCGACACTACATATCTCCCCCTTTTCATACCACTCACACAAAGTCCCCGACCCGGAGGTCAGTCCATTTCAAAGTCTCTGAACTTGGATGGTCTCACCACTGCTCTTCCCCCCCGGGTGTGTCTTACCGGAGTGGAATGTCCTTCTCGGCTTCCCTCTGTGACCAGGCCTCCGTCGGTACCTTCCGGAGTGCCCGGACTCTCTCTCTCTTTTACCTCGCCATCTTCTCTCGTAGTCTCCCCCAAGGGTCTTCTCCCTGAGTTGTCTCTCTCTCTCTCTTGCTCACCGCCCTTGTCTTCTCCGGGGCCTCCTTCGGATGAGTCTGTGTCCTTTATCGCCCCTTCTGCCGGGGTTTCCCCTTCCGTGCACTCTCGGGGCCACTGTAGGATCTTATTGCATTTGGCCATGCGCTCGTGTGACCACACGTTACCGTCACTGAGCAGTGCCGCCCGGTCATACACTTCTTCTACTCTGAGGGGTGGGGAGTACTTGCTTTCTCCTTTCCGCTTAAGGACAGCCAGCTTCACTCTGACCCACTCCCCTTTTTCCAACGCCGTTTCTTTTGTCCTCTTGTGGCGGTTGGAGTGTTCCGTGTAGATGCGTTGTGCCTTCTGCAGGTTGTGCTGCACCACTGCTGGAGACCATTTGCTGGTGATGGTCTTCTCCTGCCACGCCACATTGTCTTTGGTAAAGGGTTGCCGTCCCCGTAAGATCTGGAAGGGACTGTACCCCGTTCCGGTGGGGGTGATGAGGTACGCCCATACCGTGCTGAGCACCTCTTTCTCCCAGTCTTTGCCTCTTGTGATGGCCGCCTGTATGGAGCCCATCAGCACCCTGTTAATCCTCTCTACTTGTCCATTGCTGGATGGGTGGTATATCGAGGTGTGTTTGAGTATTATGCCGTTCCTGTTCGCAAACGTGACCCACTTGTCGGAGATGAACTGGGGGCCATTGTCGCTGATAACGCTCCTGGGTATGCCTTCCCGAAGGAACACCGCCTTGAGGAAGCGTAGTATCTCGTCCGTGTCCATGACCTCGTTGATGTGCACTTCTGGCCATTTCGAGTATTTATCCACTAGTACACATAGATATTTGGGGATACCTTGGTCGTCCAGTATTGGTCCCAGGATGTCTACTGCTACCTTTTCCCACGGGTTGCTGGGGTTAGTGAATTTCCCTAAGGGTGGTCTCATCGGTTTGAGTGTCTTGTCCGCCCCTAGGCACTGCGCGCAGTCCTTCACGTGCCTCTCTACATGTGTGTCCATCCCAGGCCACCAGTAAGTTTGTTTCGTCCTGGCCTTTGTCTTCACAATTCCCAGGTGGCCTTCGTGAAGTATGGCTAGCAGGGTGGGTACGATGTTCTCCGGCGGCACCACCCTGTCACCCCTGTAGACGAATACTCCATCGTTGCCCACCGACAGCTCTTCTCTGACTTCGTAAAACTGCCTGATTTTTGATCCTTGTCTCCTCCTGTCCGGCCATCCCCGCACAATGCACGCCTTGATTTCCTCCATGTCAGCATCCGCCTCATACGCGTTCTTCCAGTCCTGCCTGCTGATGGCTTTTTCCGGATCGTCCGTCAGAGCCACCATCTCGTCGTCGTCTTCCCTGTCGTTGGAGGCGCTGTCCATCGCAGATGCCCTGCTGAGGTAGTCCGCTATTTTGTTTCTGGAGCCCGGGATGTACTCCACGTCGTACCTGTACTCCAGGAGTTTCAGTGTCATTTTCGCAATCCGGGGCGTGGCGCTGGCATGGCCATCTGATGTCAGTACTTTCACGAGAGGCTTGTGATCTGTCTTCACCTGGAATCTGGTTCCCCACAGGAACTGACGGTACTTCGCCATGGCCCACACTACCGCTAGCATCTCTTTCTCTATCACACTGAACTTTTGTTCCGATGCTGTCAGCGTCCGGGACGCGAAGCTGATCGTCTCCGTTCCGCCTTCTGGTCTTTCCTGCATGAGCACGGCTCCCAGCCCCTTTTCGCTCGCGTCCGTCATCAATATCGACCGCCCCTGGGGATCGAATCCTTGCAGCGGGATCGCCCCGCCAATCTCCCGTTTCACTGTGTCAAACTCCTCTTGCGTCTCCTCAGTCCATCTGAACGCCGTCTTGTCCCTCGTGAGCTGCCTCATGTGGTGGGTTTTCGTGGCAAAGTGGTGGACGAATTTACTATAGTACTCTGCCATCCCTAGAAACGACCGTACTTCCTCCTTGGATGTGGGTGGCGGTGCTTCGCAGATGGCCTTTACGTTCCCTCTCTTCGGCGTTATTCCTTGTGCCCCTATCTCGTGTCCCAGGTAGGTGACAGATGTCATCCCAAAATGGCACTTCTCCCACTCTGCTGTTAGGCCCTTCTCTTCCAGGATCTTCAATACTGCCGACAGTTTCCTGTCGTGGTCCTCCGGCTCCGTCCCCATCACTAGGATGTCGTCCTGAAAGTATTGCACTCCCTCAATGTCCTTGAATAGGCGGGCCATTAGCTTCTGGAACACCGCCGCTGCCGAGGCGAGACCAAAGGGCATGCGGCAGAATTGGTAGCAGCCGAACGGCGTGATGAACGATGTCAACTTTTTACTTGTCGGATGTAATGCTACTTGATGGTACGCCGATTGCAAGTCTATGGTGGAGAACCATTTCACTCCTTTCGTGCGGGCCAACATTTCCTCAATGCGTGGCAAGGGGAACCTCTCCACCACTATGCACTTGTTCAACTCCCTGAGGTCCACACAGAGGCGCACTTTGCCTGACGGTTTCATGGCCACCACCAAGGGAGCCAACCACTCCGCGCTGTCAATGGGCTCGATGATTCCCCCTTCTTCCAGTCGGAGGAGCTCCTGTTGCACCGCTTCCCTAACGGCAATCGGGATGTTCCGTACCTTGTGCGCAACTGGCCGGGCGTTGTCTTTGAGGACGATTTTGTGGGAGAACTTCTCCAGCCTCCCAATCTTCCCGCCGAAGACCTTCGGGTGCCCGCTCCGCCATTTTCCTGCCGTCGACTCCTCTCCGTCCAGCGTCACCAGCACTTGGGTGTCCCCTCCTGAGTTCAGCTGTATTCCCAACACTCCTTGGTCCATCCAGCCCAGGACTGACGGTCCTTTCTCCGCGACGTACAGCTTGCAGAGCGCACTCCGCTCCTTGAACTGGAACTTCATTGTCTTGAACCCTACCATCGGGATTGGGTCCCCTGTGTAGGTGACAGGTCGAATGTCGGGGGGTTCTAGGTGTGCGCCCCACGTGGGTCTGAACTTCTCGGTCCATACTGAACGTTGAATGATCGTGTAAGGAGATCCTGAGTCCGCCACGATGGTGATGGGTATGCCTCCTATGATCATGTCGCATTGGGGTTTGCGCGATCTTCTCTCCTCTATGCCCAGTACCTGGTCTTCAATACACAGGACTTCCTCGTCTTCTTCACGGCCTTCTGCTTCTTCCCCCTCGTCCTGTGCCACGAACTTCACCGCCTGCTGTCTTCCTTTCCTGCGGCATACCTTTTCGTAATGGCCAACTAGGCCGCAGAACGCGCACTTGGCTCTGAATGCGGGACACCGTTTGTCGTGCGCTGCATGGTTCAAGCTGCCGCACCTGTAGCATTTCATGGCCTCGCCTTTGCCTTGTTTCCATGTCGGTCCGGGTCTTGGTTTCCCTTTGGCCGCTCCTCTGTACTCCCCCGTCGTTTGTTTCCCCCGCACCTGGTGGTCCGCGTCGTCTACTTTGTTGACTGTGAGTCTGGGGGCCTGTTCTCTTTTGGCTGCTTCCGCACAGCGTTTTGTTAGCTCCGCTCTCTTCACTATGGCGATCACTTCATTCAGCGTCGCATCTCCATTCGCCCATAGTTTGTCCTGTACTGACTTGCTTGTCGTGTGCATGACGATCTGGTCCTTGATGAATTCGTCCTGCAGTCCGCCATACCTGCACGTCATCGCCAGCTTCCGCAGTGCCGCCACGTAGTCATCCACGGATTCTCCCGCTTCTTGCTTCCTCTGCTGAAAGTTATAGCGGTCGATGGAGGTGCACACTGCTGGTCGGTAGTGGTTGTCCAAATCTTCTATGGCGTGGGTGAACACGTCTGTGTCCCCTACTGGTCTGGTGATCGGTGTGAGATTTTGAAACACCCGTATCCCTTCTGGTCCTAGGTTGTGTAGAAGTATCCTCTTCCTCCTGGCGCTAGAGAACGCCTCCTCGTTCTCATCTTCTAGCGCTTCCAGGTAGTTTCTGAAGTACTCCCTCCAGTCTTCCCACTTCATTATGGGTTCTCCCGGGCGTGGTAGGAAAGGTATCGGCGTCGTCAGAGTCGCTGACTGTGCACTCATTTTGGCGTCCACTTGCTTCCTCGGGCTACCTGGTGCGTCCGTCCCCGCTCCCCTGCTTCGGGTACCTGGGACTGCGTTCGAGCCGGCTGCTCCGTCGTCCCCTGACTCCGCCAGGATCTCTTCTGCGGCTCCGCCGTCCGCCTGCGATATCCTCTACCACGTGGCTGGCTCCTTCGTTGCCCACGTGCCACTCTCCGGCCTCTATCTGCCTCTGCCGCGCTCTCCCGGTGTGTAGGTGTCTGCTCTTGGTCCCTCCGGTCTTCTCACCGCGTATGGTGGTGTCTCTCCTGGTGGGCTTCTTCTCTGATGCAGGTTAGGGGGGGCACTTTCCGCCTGTTGCACCTGGGGTTCTTCTTGTCCCAGTCTCGTCGCCACTGTAATGTTGCTGTGTGCCAGGTATGTGTTGCTCACCCCCACAGACTCACTGGAGACGTTCTATATGCTGGTGGAACCTTTATTGCAACTGCTAGAACACCTATCGAGAGAGCGCCGGGCAACACGCTCCGATCGCGTCTCTCGTTCGCGCGCTATGCCTCGCGCATGCGCAGTAGCGTCCGAACGGCCGCTACGCGCCTCTACGTCACTCCGTAGTGCGCGCGTCCACTAGACCGCGACACTACAGCTGCGAGCATTCGCCGTGAATATACATAATTTAACTATTATGTAGTAGAATCGTCGCTGGCTCGTCCCATTCATATCCATTTATTTTTTTTCTATTGAAAAATAATTGTCAAGTGGATATCTATTTCTCCAGCACAAAATTAATAAGACAATTTTGTTGGTCGACTTACTGGTGAGGAGCGTGCCTGGAAACTTTCTTGTGGCTGTTCATCATTCAAGTCTGTGGCGGCTTCAGCGGGCTGTGGTATGCAAACTCCGGCTGTTTGATGTCGAGCAGGAGCTCTTCATCTCTCGATCTTCCTTTCTTACTGATGACGCAATAGAATCCTACAGTGGGATTCAGTAATCAATCAGCGTCACCAGTCGCTCGAGATTTGGATTGCTCTTTCGTCAAAGACTGGAACTGCTTTACTCAAAGCCTGTTGGCAGATTTGTCAAATAAAAAAAAAGAACGTCTTTACACACGCAGGAGAAACGTCACCACATACAGTTCTTTCTATGAGCGTGCGTTAGACAAACGAGCTGTATTTACGCTCCTGTTGTCGGGCGCTTTGTAAGTGTTCTCCCACAGACATTCAAAGGATCGTCTGGATTGCAGATAAGTACATTTTGTGCAGTATGGTGAATTTGCATTCATGTGATGAGTACTTTCGCTCCGGTTGATGAGCGCTTTGCAACGTGTACTTCCATTCTTATTTAAAGGATCCTCAGGAACCCACTGTTACTACATTCTCCGCAGTTTGGTGATCTCATTTTCACCTAATGAATTAAATACATTTTCCTTTGTTTATGAGTAACCTCATCTAACGCTACAGCGCTGGAAGATGGACATATTTGATTACACAGAGTGACATTTTCTTTGGCTGTATTATACTGCCATCTAGTGTCCAACTACTTTGACTTATTTTCATTTGGTTTCCCTGTTTTGAACTACATTTTGGTCAACTGTTCTTCATTTTCACGATAGACTGTATTATTTTAGGCATCGTTTACCTAGCCTGAACTTAGGTGAAAGGTACATCTTCAATTTAGTTGTTTTGTCCTTTTTGTAGTTACTTACCTACTTTTGTGCACCTCAGTGAGTTAAATATAATTATCTCAATTTTTTTTTTTATTATTTCCTTTTCTTGTCATTTGGGTTGTGCTCACATCGCTTTTAGTAATCATGCAGAACGTGACGGCTCCTCCCTTCTTTCTATCCGAACCTGGTGAGCCTACTGTCAAATGGAAAAAATGGTAAAGGGTATTTGAGCGATATGCAAAAGTTTGTGGGGTAAGTCTTAGTGCTGAAAGGAGAACCTCTCTCCTATTACATTGTCTTGGGTCTGAAGGACAAGATGTTTTTGATCATCGGGCAGATCTTTCTGATGCTGAAAACAGAGGTCTCAATGAATTTGAGATCTGTATAAAGAAATTAGATAATCACTATTTACCAAAAGTTAGCACGATACTTGAGAGGTACCAGTTCACTAAAATGCTTCAAAATGATGGCGAGTCAGTGGAGGTGTACGTTACTCAACTATGGAAACTTGCCTCTTCTTGTAAATTTGACCAATTATTAGACGAGAGAATAAAAGATCAGTTTATGTTGAGGTGTAATTTAGAGAAAGTTTGTGAAGAACTCTGGTTAAGGGATGAACCATCCTTAGATGAAGTATTACAAGTGGCAAAAAGGATTGAACACTCTTTAAAGTGTGTCGACACTTTAAAAAAGGATGTGCAAGTCTCTGTTCAAACTGTTAAAGAAAGAACCACAAGTAAAATTGTCTCTAAAGGTGATGACACTGTTAAATCTAAAACTAAACCATTTGTTCCAAGAAGTTTTAGGTGTGACAAACTTGGGCATTATGCCAACGACAAAAAGTGTCCTGCATTGAAGGTAATTTGTGCAAAATGTAAGCGAAAGGGTCATCTCTCTGTGGTTTGTAAAACAAAATCTTCTGGTAGCAATGTCAAATCTGTTGAAACCGACATTCAAGAAGAAGACTTTGTCTGTGGACAAATAGTAGTTCAGGTTGAATCTGATGTACAACAAAATGTAATAAGTGAGCGAAGATCTTGTCCTTTGGATGTAATACAAGTAGAGGGTGAATCCACTAAAGTACTTTTTGATTCAGGGGCCAAGATCACTATTGTCTCTAAAACATTCTATCAGACAAAACTTGCAGGCAAAGTCACTCTCCTTAAGGCTGATATACGCCCATTGGCTTATGGGGGTGAACCCATACCACTTTCTGGGTACTTTTTAGGCTTAATAGAGTACTGTGTACGATATGTTTCTGGAAAGGTGTATGTCTCTAGGAAGGGGGACAGTATCATCAGCTGGTTCCACCAGGCTGATTTAGGTGTCATGTTGGACCCAGCGAGTCCTCTCCAATCATTCTTAAACAGAATGTTCAAACTGTTCATCTCAATTCTGATGGTGATGTTGTGAATGATATTAGGAAAAAATTTCCAAAGGTATTTAGAGAAGAACTGGGATGTCTTAAAAGTTTTAAATTGAACATTCCCTTATGTCCCTTAAAGTTAGGAGTGTACCCTTGGCGGTGAGAGAGGAGATGAGGAAAGAATTACAGAAACTTAAAGAGGGTGGAATAATTGAGGAGGTCGCCAGCACTGAATGGCTTTCTCCCGTGGTCGCTGCACGCAGGGCTAATGGGTCTTTACGCTTATGTGTGGACTTGAGGCAACTAAATAAATGTGTGATAGTTGACAAGTATCCACTACCTAACATCTCAGAACTACTCACATTGGAGCATATCAACAAGGGCTTTATCTCTGCTTTTTTGGCTTTAAAAGCCAAAAAAGGAGAGATAAAACTAGCGCCCTATCAACAACAGGGTGCTAACATGCAAATTTGCATGTTAGCACCCTTTTACTCTACGCTTCCCCTTGCATTTCTAATGAGATGCAAAGGGGGCGTTCCAGAGTAAAATAATAGGAGAAATGTCGCTAAGCGACATTTCTCCTATTATCAAGAATGTCGCTAACCCTGTTAGAGACAAAAAAAGCAGCGCTAACCGCGGTTAACGCTGCTTTTTTACGTCTGGTATTTTTCTGACTTAGCCATGATATCCTATGGAAGGAGGATATCATGGCTAAGTTTGCATGTCCCTATCAACAAGGTAACGTGAGATTATCGCTGGGTTTCCAGCGATAATCTCACGTTAGCCTGTTAGCGTGAGGATTTTTATTGCTATTGAGATAAGCGTTGCTAATAGCACGCTATCTCAGCGATAAAAATTCACGCTAGCCGGCGATAATTATCCTAGCACTAAGTGCGCTTAGAGATAATTATCGCCGGTGTTGTTGATATGCCCCATTATTAGGAGGTGCCAAAGTTTTCAGCACAATCGATTTAGCCTCTGCATACCACCAAATTGAGCTGGAAGTATCTTCTAGAGATCTTACTTCCTTATCACACCTTTTGGAACGTTTAGATTTGTTAGGATGCCGTTTGGCCTAGTGTTGGCGGAATCTGTATTTCAACGTTCCATGGAGAAAGTTCTTGAAGGGTGTGATGGGGTTTGTGTCTACCAGGATGACATTAAGGAACATAGGAAATTTCTATATGATGTTTTAAGTAAACTTGAAACTGCCAATCTCACCATAAATTTAGAGAAGTGTCACTTTGCGACCTCTTCTATTCATTACTTAGGACACACGATTTCTGGTGCAGGTATTTCTCCAAAGTCTGATTTAGTTGACACCATTTCTCTTATGCCACCTCCATCTTCCAGAGAGGAACTTATGAAGTTCTTTGGCATGGCGGAGTATTATAAATTTGTTGAGGGCTTTGCAGAACATTGCTCAAGTATGAGAGCACTTTTGAAGAAAGGTGTTGAATTCAAATGGTCTGAAAATTGCGATAAGGAATTTGTTTCTTTTAAGAAGAAACTCAATGATGCACCTCAAGGGTTTTAATCCTTCAAAAACCTCTGTAGTAACCACAGATGCCAGTGTTAAAGGTTTGGGTGCAGTGCTACAGCAAGAGAGTGAGAATGGCTTGGAAACCATCACCTTCATTTCCAGAGGTCTTAAGGATACAGAATCACGCTATTTTGTAATTGAGCGCGAAGCTCTTGCAGTGTTTTGGGCCATCAAAAAAACTTTTTAAAAAATTGTGGGGAACTAAATTTTTAGTTAAGTCAGATCACAAACCCCTGTGTGAGATAGTTTCTAAAAAGGGTATTGACCACGTTTCTGGGAGAATCAGCAAGTGGGTCATAGCTCTTCAAGAGTATGATTTTGAAATCAAGTACATCCCTGGTGTTGAGAACACTGTAGCTGATGCTCTTTCTAGACTAGTAGAGGGTTCCGGTGATGAAGAGGATGTAGATGACTGGTTAGAGAGTGATTCATATGTGTGTTTTGTGAGTGCAGGAATAATTGATGAGAATCTATGGCGGCTTAAGTTATCTTTGGATCCAGTTTTGTCTGAAGTAATGGATCTAATTCGGAATGGATGGAACAAGAAAAATGTTGGGTCGGAAGAGGCTTCAAAGTTTTGGGGTGTGAAAGATGAATTGGGTGTGTGTAATGGTATGCTGTTACGTGGGACTCGGTTGATACCTCCTTTAGAGATCAGGAAAGTTTTGGTGGATATGGCTCACGAATTACACTCTGGTATGTCTAGGACCAAAGAGAGACTCTGTTCCTCTCATTGGTGGCCTGGTATGGACATACAGGTAGAGAGGGTTATTAGAGATTGCATGGTGTGTGCTTCAAGTGAAAAGTCCAAAGTTGTCAGAGTTCAACCAATGATTGTCAGGGAGCTTCCTCGTGGGCCTTGGAAGGGGGTAGCTTTAGATATGTGGGTCCAATTCATTCCAATGGGCAACAAACTTTCATTTTGGTTCTTTTGGATTTGTTTTCAAGGTGGCCTGAGATTCAGTTTACCTCTGGTATAGAGACGGTTCATGTCATTAAATTTTTAGAGAGCCTCATGGCTAGAGAGGGATATCCGGAATCCATCTTGACAGATAATGGAGTACAGTTGGTATCAAAAGAAATGGAATAAAAAAGAAAAATAGAGGCATAAAACATAACAAATGTTCTCTTTACCATCCGGAAACCAATGGGATGGTTGAGAGATTCAATAGGGTAATCAAAGAAACCATTTAATTGACCAAAAGTTCTGGGAACAACTGGAAAGAACAAGTTATAAAGAACATTGATGACTATAGGATGACTCCGCATAGTTCCACGGGTCAGTCTCCCTTTGTTCTTTTCAAAGGGAAGGCTCCTTGTACTCTTGTTGAACCTTCATGGGTGAGATGTCTGGAAGAATCTGTTAATACTTCCTCATCTACAAGGAATACAGAGGGGTGGAGAAAGAGAGAAGTGAACAAATGCTTACATAGAAAAGTGAACTTTGATGCAAGAAAATCCACTAAACATACGGCAGTAAATGTTGGAGATAAGGTAGTTATTAGACTTCCAGCATCCAAAGTAAAATTCTCTAAACCTATGTATGTTGTTAAAATGTTTAATAATGCTGTAAGAACTAATGACCATAAAATTTGGAATTTAGGTAGAATCTCGGTGTGTTCTGATTCCGCTGTGGATGGAGAGAATACATCGAGAAATGAAAATATTTTGTATGACTTGTCACGGAAATCCTCTAGAGCTGTCAGGAAGCCAGAGTATTTGAAAGATTATATTTCTTAATCAATTGTGTCTCTTTATTTTAAATATTGCTTTCTAATGCATATATGTTTAATTTGTCATGCATCTCTTCTTCTTTTGTTAATGGGGGGAGGTGTGTGGTATCCTGGGTTTCGCTGTGGCTGTGACACCTAGACCATGCTGGCTCTTTGCTATGACCATGGGAATGTTCTACGCTGTGTTTCCTAGGTTATAGAATGTGGTTATTTGAAGAGTGGTTCCAACCGAAGAAGCTGTGACTGAGCTAGAGCTGGTTGTGGTATTGGATGGGTCCGCTTGTTACTTTGGATTAAACCTGCTTGTCCCTGCCTGGACTCCTGAGTCAAGTGTCATTCTTCTACTTAAGGCAGATTCTCACAGTGCTGGGGTGAAAAGATTTAGTAGGTGCTGCCGTGAAGAGAGGTGGTAGGTGCTGGGGTAAACAGAGATGGTAGGGTCTAGGACGAGGAGAGGTGGTAGGTGCTGGGGTGAAGAGAGTTGGTAGATGCTGGAGGTGCTCGGGTGAAGAGAGGTGGTAGGTGCTGGGGTGAAGACAGGCAGTAGGTGCTTGTGTGAGGAGAGGTGGTAGGTGCTGGGGTGAAGAGAGGTGGTAGGTGCTGGGGTGAAGAGAGGTGGTAGATTCTGCGGTGAAGAGATGTGGTAGGTGATAGGTGCTAGGGTGAGGAGAGGTGGTAGGTGCTGGCTTGAAGTGAGGTGGTAGGTGCTGTGGTGAAGTGAGGCGGAAGGTGCTGGGGTGAAGAGAGGCAGAATGTGCTGGGGTGAAGAGAGGGGGAAGGTGCTGGAGTGAAGAAATGTGGTAGGTGCTGGGGTGAAGAGATGTGGTAGGTGCTGCCATGAAGAGAGGTGGTAGGTGCTGGGGTGAAGAGAGGCAGTAGGTGCTTGTGTGAGGAGAGGTGGTAGGTGCTGGGATGAAGAGAGGTGCTAGGGTGAAGAGATGTGGATGGTGCTGGTGTGAAGAAATGTGGTTGGAGCTGGTGTGAAGAGAGGTGGTTGGTGCTGGGGTGAAGAGAGGTGGTTGGTGCTGGGGTGAAGAGAGGTGGTAGGTGCTGGGGTGAAGAGAGGTGGTAGGTTCTGCGGTGAAGAGAGGTGGTAGGTGATAGGTGCTAGGGTGAGGAGAGGTGGTAGGTGCTGGCTTGAAGTGAGGCGGTAGGTGCTGGGGTGAAGAGAGGCGGAAGGTGCTGGGGTGAAGAGAGGCAGAAGGTGCTGGCGTGAAGAGAGGCGGTAGGTGCTGGGGTGAAGAGAGGTGGTAGGTGCTATGGTGAAGAGAGGTTGCAGGTGCTGGTGTGAAGAGAGTTGGTAGATGCTGGAGGTGCTGGTGTTGGCCCTGGCCCTTTTTGCAGGGTCATCCCTAAACTTTTTGCCTTCCTCCTATATTTTTTCTGACCTGTTGTTGGCTGTTTTATGACTCTGGGCACCTTACCACTGCTGATCAGTGCTAAGGTGCATATGCTCTCCCTATGGTAAAATGTATACATTGATTGGTGTCCATGTTTGGCTTATTTGGTTTACTATCAGCCCCTAGTAAAGTGCACCAGGAGTGCCAGGGCTTGTAAATACAAATGCTGCTGGTGGGCTTGCAGCACTGGTTGTGCCACCCACAGAAGCGGCCTAGTAAAATGTGTCTAAGGTCTGCCACTGCAGAACCTGCGTGCAGTCTGGTACTGTCGCGCTGACTGCGCAAGTGCACCTACTTGCCAGTCCCTAAACCTTCCCTTAACTACATATTAGTCACCCCTCTGGTAGGCCCAAGGGCAGGGTGCATTGTAGGCATAAGGTAGGACATGCCCCGATGTGTGTGGCATGTCTGAATACTGAATTACAGCCATTTTCGTTTTTCACTATTGAAGGCTACCTGCTCTCCATAGGCTAGAATGGGCTGCTGGAATTACTACACGCTGTAATCCCAGTGGACTCATAGAGCATGGTAGAAAGTCAAGTTTAGCATGCCTGAACTCAGAATAATAAAATACTTCTTTTAGTAAAGTTTATTTTAATATCCTGTGTTTGTAAATACTACTTTTAGAAAGTTAGTATTTACTGACCTGGCCATTTAAGTCCGCCTCTGCTGTGTGTGTGTGTTCTGCCTAGCAACAGTAAGGAGCAGGGCTGGGGAATTCCAGGAGACAGGCTGGCTGCCAGGTGGTGGGTAGAGAGATTACACCAGGATGGGTGGGAGGAGTACACCTTGACTCTGAATAGACCTGTGCTCTGCCACCACAATGCCGGCTCCGCCCCCTGTGGAGCGGCTGATGTCTCTGCCCTGCTGCTGAAAGGAAAGAGCAGAGGCACCACAACAAAGTGCTCCAAAACCGGACTGAGCCAGGCCCAGGCCCCCTGGCGACAAAGAACAAAAGAAACTTGCTATAAAAGAAGGAGCCCTGCTCCTAAGAAATCAGATCCTGTTTGCGCCAAGAAGAAACTCTGCCTGAAGAGAAGGACCTGGAAAAGCTACATGGAGGAGTACTGTCTCTAAGCCTGAGAGACTGGCCTGTGGTGGGTGCCTTGCTGCTGAAGAAGAGGAAAAGACAGAAGAAGAAACTTTGATTCAACTTGTGCTTATCAAACAATCTCCAAGGGCTTGCTTGTGAACTTGCCCCCTGAACTGCGCCCCAGGAACAGTGGGCTCTACCTTTCCCCTGGAAGAAGAGAAGCTGCTGGAGGTGATTCTGCCAACGCTGACCCCAGAGAACCTGTGTGCCCCTCATCTGTCTGAGCACCGCGACTTCTGCCACCGAGGCTGCTGTGAGCACCGCAAAGGCCTGCCTACCTGGCCCAAGCACAGCAAGCAACTGCCCCCCGAGCCGTAGCTCGCAAAGTAAGGAAGAGACTAACCAGGCTCCAAGCGCCGAGCCTCTGCGACCCCCCTGGCCGTGGAGACCACTGTAAGGACCTGTAACGCACTGTTCATCACCTGAGCGAAGCCGACAGCGCTGCGATGCGCTAGAAATCACCCCCGAGCTGCCCCTCCTTCTGCCAACCTCGTTGTGTGCCTGGGACCGTCCTGAAGCGCCCCACGAAGCATCGCCGCCCACTGACTACGAGGGACGACAACGTGACGTGGGACTCTCCTCTGGGGACCCCCTGAGGCTGTTACGACCCTTTTCCCCAAAGAACGAAGGTACTGTGAGCCGCGCGCCTTGGTACGACCCGTACGTTGCTTTGTTCGGGCCGTACTGGCGCTGTCGTCCCGCTCCGCTGTTCACGCGTGAAGCGTGAGCTTTGGCACCATTCGTATCAGCTGTGCGAGGCGACCCGTGAAGGTACGATCCGTACTCCATTGGATATATAGGCCGTTGCTCACGCGGGAAGCGTGAGGTTCAGCAAGAGGCGTACCGGACGTGTACGACGCGTACCTACGAGGGTACGTCCGTACGGCTCACATCCAGCGTACGCGTGCTCACGCGAGAAGCGTGAGGAACGGCACGACGCGGCCAAACAGCGGTACGAAGCGTACCGGAGGCGCTACGAAGCGCACAACACCCCAAAGAAGCCTATTTTAGGTAGAAAAGTGCCATCTTAAGAACTGTGGACTGCCTAAAAGCTTTGAAAGTAACTGGAACCTCATTTAAGTGAAGAACTGTATTTTAACCAGCCTGCTTGAAGAAATCTTTTATATAAAGAACTTTATTTTTGCATAAATACAGACAGAGAGGCGGTAGGTGCTGGGGTGAAGAGAGGCGGTAGTTGCTGGGGTGAAGAGAGGTGGTAGGTGCTGGGGTGAAGATAGGTGGTAGGTGCTGGGGTGAAGAGAGGCAGTAGGTGCTTGTGTGAGGAGAGGTGGTAGGTGCTGGGTGAAGAGAGGTGCTAGGGTGAAGAGAGGTGGCAGGTGCTGGGGTGAAGAGAGGTGGTAGGTGCTGGGGTGAATAGAGGTGGTAGGTGCTGGGGTGAATAGAGGTGGTACGTGCTGGGGTGAAGAGAGGTGGTTGCTGCTGGGGTGAAGAAATGTTGTAAGTGCTGGGGTGAAGAGAGGTGGTAGACGCTGGGGTGAAGAGAGGTGGTAGGTGGTATGTGCTATGGTGAAGAGAGGTTGCAGGTGCTGGTGTGAAGAGAGTTGGTAGATGCTGGAGGTGCTGGGGTGAAGAAAGGTGGTAGGTGCTGGGGTGAAGAGAGGCGGTAGGTGCTGGGGTGAAGAGAGGCGGTGGGTGCTGGGGTGAAAAGAGGCGGTAGGTGCTGGGGTGAAGAGAGGTGGTAGGTGCCTGGGTAAAGAGGTGTTTGGTGCCTGGGTAAAGAGGTGGTAGGTGCTGGGGTGAAGAGAGGCGGTAGGTGCTGGGGTGAAGAGAGGCGGTAGGTGCCTGGGTAAAGAGGTGGTAGGTGCCTGAGTAAAGAGGTGGTAGGTGCCTGGGTAAAGAGGTGGTAGGTGTTGGGGTAAAGAGAGGTGGTGGGTTCTAGGGCGAAGAGAGGCAGTTGGTGCTGGGGTGAAGAGAGGCAGCAATTGCTGGGGTTATGAGAGGTGGTAGGTGCTGGGGTAAAGCGAAGTGGTAGGTGCTGGGGTAAAGAGAAGTGGTAGGTGCTAGGACGAGGAGAGGTGGTAGGTGCTGGGGTGAAGAGATGTGGTTGGTGCTGGGGTGAAGAGAGGTGGTTGGTGCTGGGGTGAAGAGAGGTGGTAGGTGCTGGGGTGAAGAGAGCTGGTAGGTGCTGGGGTGAACGGGTAAGGAGAGTCAGTAGGTGCTGGGGAGGAAGAGAAGCGGTAGGTGCTGCGGTGAAGAGAGGCGGTAGGTGCTGGTATGAAGAGAGGTGGTAGGTGCTGGGGTAAAGAGAGGTGGTAGGTGCTGGGGTGAAGAGAGGTGGTAAGTGTTGGGGTAAAGAGAGGCGGCAGGTGTTGGGGTAAAGAGAGGCGGTAGGTGCTGGGGTGAAGAGAGGCGGTAGGTGCTGGGGTGAAGAGAGGCGGTAGGTGCTGGGGTGAAGAGAGGTGGTAGGTGCTGGGGTGAAGATATGTGGTAGGTTCTGCGGTGAAGAGAGGTGGTAGGTGCTGGGGTGAATGGGTGAAGAGAGGCAGTAGGTGCTGGGGTGAAGAGAGGTGGTAGGTGCTGGGGTGAAGAGAGGTGGTAGGTGCTGGGGTGAAGAGAGGTGCTAGGGTGAAGAGAGGTGGTAGGTGCTGGGGTGAAGAGATGTGGTAGGTGCTGGGGTGAACGAGTGAAGAGAGGCGGTAGGTGCTGGGGTGAACGAGTGAAGAGAGGCAATAGGTGCAGGCGTGAACGAGTGAAGAGAGGCGGTAGGTGCTGAGGTGAAAGAGTGAAGAGAGGTGGTAGGTGCTGGGGTGTTGAGGGGTGGTAGGTGCTGGGATGATGAGGGGCGGTAGGTGCTGGGGTGAAGCGAGGTGGTAGGTGCTGGGGTTAACGGGTGAAGAGAGGTGGTAGGTGCTGGGGAGAAGAGAGGTGGTAGGTGCTGGGGTGAACGGGTGAAGAGAGGCGGTAGGTGCTGGGGTGAAGAGATGCGGTAGGTGCTGGAGTGAAGAGAGGCTGTAGGTGCTGGGGTGAAGAGAGGCGGTAGGTGCTGGGGTGAAGAGAGGCGGTAGGTGCTGGGGTAAAGAGAGGCGGTAGGTGCTGGGGTGAAGAGAGGCGATAGGTATCTGGGTAAAGAGGTGGTAGGTGCTGGGGTAAAGAGAGGTGGTAGGTGCTGGGGTGAAGAGAGGTGGTAGGTGCTGGGGTGAAGAGAGGTGGCTGGTGCTGGGTTGATGAGAGGTGGTAGGTGCTGCGGTGAACGGGTGAAGAGAGGTGGTGGGTGCTGGGGTGAAGAGAGGTTTTAGGTGCTGGTGTGAGGAGGGGTGGTAGGTGCTGGGGTGGAGAGAGGTGGTAGGGTGGCTGCAGGGATAAAGAGGGGTGGATGCAGACATGGAAGTGACTAGGTTGAAGAGATGTCATGGATGCTAAAAGGTGCTGGGGTAAAGAATGTGTGGGTGCTGAAGCCTGAAGGTGAAGTTATGTGGTAGATGCTGGGGTTGAAGAAGTGTGGTGGGTCTGAAAGTGAAGTCATATGTTCACCACTAGGGATCTAGAGATATGGGCGCTGAACTTGAAGTGATGGGGTGGCTGCTTGCTAGAGAGTTGTAATAGTGGCTGCAACTGAAATGATGGGAGCACCGGTAGGCAGCCCTGGTGTGTAGAGTTGTGATGTATGCTAGAAGCAAAGTGATATGGGGAATGGTTTGAAGAGACCCCCGGGGGTGATGTAAGTTGTGGGAGCACTGAGACTGAAGAGTTGTGGGTGCTGTAAGCGATGCGAGGGGCCAGGTATATAGGGATGAGAGTGCGAATCAAAGATGTGGTTAGTAAAATAAATCTGTAATTTTTTTGATCCTTCACCTTCAGGTAACTGCATGCAAAATAGCGCACAGCTTAAATGAGAAATACAAGCACAAAAGTTAAGTTAACCCCTTCGCTGCTAGACCTTCCCCACCCCTCTGTGCTAAGCCTTTTTTTGGCAATTTGGGGTAGTTCGCACTTAGGCCCCTGTAACTTTTTGACCACATAAGGTATCCACGCCAAATTTGCGTCCTTTTCTTCCAACATCATGGGGATTCTAAAGGTACCCAGGGTTTGTGGACTCCCCTGCAGAGGACCCAGAAATTAGCCAAAATACAGCCAAATTTTGTTATTTTGGGGAAAAATGGGAAAAAAGTGCTGCAAATGAAAGTGTCTGGTTTTTTACCTGCAAATGGTATCAAAAAGGTTTTGTGGGGCTGAAATCACCATTTTCCCAGCTGTTAGGGAATGACAGATTTTTGTCAGAAAAACAAAAGCATTTGCACAGTTTTTTGTGCTTTCAACCTCCTTCCAGTTAATGGTAGAAATGGGTATGAAAGCAATAATGGATCCTGGAAAGCTATACATTTTAGAAAAGTAGACAAAATTCTGAATTCAGGAAGGGGTCATATGTGTAGATCCTTCAAGGTTTCTTTATAGAAACTAACAGTTAAATATAGGAAAATTTGAAAATTAGTTGAAAAAAAACAGCCATTTGTGTCAATGTTTTCACCTGTAACTTCTTTTATTTATGACAGCTCTTTAAAAGCAATATACCGTTACATCCGCTGGACCTTACTGGTTGTCGGGATATATAGGACTTGTAAGTTCACCAAGAACACGACGAACCCAGAGCCAAAAACTGAGCAGCGACTTGCAATGGTTATATATGTACCGGGTATATAGCAATTATTCTGGGAAAATGTATACATGGAAAAATCGGTATGAAAGTCACCTATGTATTTCTGAAATGGGAACAAAATATAGAGTTTAGAAACAGTAGATATTTGCACATTTCCGAAATTGGGAATACTCATACTAGCATGAGAATTATCGCTCATTTTTCAAAATGACTTCTTTTTTACACATCGTCATTCATTTGGAAGTAAGAAATACATCGAAAGTCAATAGGTAATAACAGTTGCTTTACAAATCTGACTTACCCCAAGTCTCCCAATAAAAATGGTACCTCACTTGTGTGGGTAGGCATAGTGCCCACGACAGGAAACAGCTCAAAACGCAACGTGAACACACCACATTTTCACAATGAAAAATTACCCTTTTTTTGCAATGTGCCTAGCTGTAGTTTTTTAATCCTAGCTCTGCCGGCACCTAGGAAAACCTAGCAAACCTGTACATTTTTAAAAACTAGACACCCAGGGAAATCCAGGATGGGGTGACTTGACTGCCTCTCACCAGGTTCTGTTACCCAGAATCCCTTGCAAACCTAAACAATTGTCCAAAAAACCACATTTTCCTCACATTTCTGTGGTGGAAAGTGTTAGACGCCAAATTTCCTGTACTTTGTCTTTGTCTTATGTCGGAGAACTACCCCTCCCATAATGCATTAGAATGGTGTATGGCTTGTGTGCTTTCCCATACTGCACAGGTGTCCTGTCAGCTGACAAGCACAGCTTAAAAGCTGTGAGCACCCAGTCCTTAGTGCTTGGCTTTACATCCTGGTTGGACCACGCCCATTTCCTGTTGGATTCCCACAGACTCTCCCTTCTAAGCTAGCAGTATCCTGCATTTGCTACTGGAACAACCTTTCTGCAGTGCAAGTTCGCGCTGTTATTTGCTATTGCATTGTACCCCAACAAGCGCGAGGACGTGCTGATTCATCTGGATACTCTTCTGCCCACAAGCGCTGGACGCTGTTCTCTATTTTGTTTGTTTTTCACCCACCAGCGTGAGGACGCTCTGTTTCTGGTGTGTTACACATGAAGGCGCGAGGACGCGCTTATCTCTGTTTCTGTTTTATTTTTGCCCGCAAGCGCGAGGTAGCGCTGTGTGTACTTTTTACCCTGCAGAGAGCGAGGTAGCTCTCATACGCCGCTGCCTATAAATCCGCCAAGGAAACAATAAACAAAGCGCGAGGAGGCGCTGTTCTATGATTTCATTTCGCTTTTCCACCCGCAAGCGCGAGGAAGTGCTGTATTTTTTTTACCCTGCAGAGATCGAGGTAGCTCTCATACGCCGCCTGTCTAGAATCCTCCAAAGAAACATCTAACAAAGCGCGAACCGGTGCTGAGCTATTTTTTGGCATTTTGGGGCTCTGCCGAAGTCGAGCCACGTGAGTAACAAAGACATTGTAACTGATGTTGCTTTATCACTCTTTTTACTGACTATTCTGTAACACTCTATGCTGTAATAGAGCAAGTGAATTCTCACCGCTTTCTCTGGTTGGATTAACAAGGTGGTGTCTACTTATGTGGCTTCATTTTTGTCCGTGAAGGTGGACAGACGTATGCCTTTGGGAATGGACTAGTGGCATGTCAACCTCACCCTGTCAAGGGGATTCTCTGGTTTCTATTTTCTTTTGGATTTGATAGGAGCTCTCCTTACAAGCACCATCCTTATAATTACCAATGTGAGTATGAGAAAGTACACAGGCATGCCAGAGTAATATAACCAGTGGTTTGATAGTGTGTTTGCCTTAACCTGTCCTTTTATTCTTGTCTATTGCTGCAGGTTCCTTTTACCTACTGAGTCGCCACTCTGTCCCTTAGGATTGGTCCGAAGTTCCTTGGTGGTTCATCCTAGTTTCTTCTCTCCCTGGGGATACTTCTTTACCTTTTTGAGTCTATTAAAAGAAGATGACGGTATCTCAGGGGAGAGGAAAGACTCTCTCCGCTCCTGTGGATATTGGTGTTTCTGCTCAGAGACCCGAGGCCTCGACAGAAAGTTCTGGAATCTGTGTGGATCCACAAATTTCCACCCACCCCACATTCCCCAAAGTCTTCAGAGAAAAATGGTACCTCACTTGTGTGGGTAGGCCTAGTGCCCGCGACAGGAAACTGCGCCAAATGCAACGTGGACACACCACAATTTCACAGTGAAAAATGACCCTTTTTTGGCAAAGTGCCTAGCTGTAGTTTTTTTAACCCTAACTCTGCCAGCACCTACGGAAACCTAGCAAACCTATACGTTTTTGTAAACTAGACACCCAGGGGAATCCACGATGGGGTGACTTGACTGGCTCTCACCAGGATCTGTTACCCAGAATCCCTTGCAAACCTAAGAAATTGTCCAAAAAAACACATTTTCCTCACATTTCTGTGGTGGATAGTTCTGGAATCTGCGTGGATCTACAAATTTCCACCCACCCCGCGTTCCCCAAAGTCTTCTGAGAAAAATGGTACCTCACTTGCGTGGGTGGGTCAAAGACCCGCGACAGGCAAGGGCCCAAAACCTATTGAGGCAACATCAAAATTACCTATCATAAACCAACCTGGTTTTGCAAAGGGCGTCCCATGAGTTTTTGGCCCGGGTGCTCGGCGGCCATCTTGGGAAACCTACCAAACCCACACATTTCTGGAAACTAGACACCCGGAGGAGTCCAGCAAGGTATGGCTTGCTTGGGTCCCCCAACATTCTAGTACCCAGAATCCCCTGTAAACCGCAAATTTTGCTTAAAAAATCACTTTTTTCTCAAATTTCTGTGTGGTAAAGTTCTGGAATCTGCATGGATCCACATATTTCCTCCCACCCAGTGTTCCCCCAGGTCTCCCGATAAAAATGATACCTCACTCGTGTGGGTGGGTCAAGGAGCGGCGACAGGCAAGGGCCCAAAACCTATTGAGGCGACATCAAAATTACCTATCACAAACCAACCTGGTTTTGCAAGGAGGTCCCATGAGTTTTTGGCCCCGGGCTTGGCGGCCATCTTGGGGAAAGTACCAAACCCAAATATTTCTGAAAACTAGACACCCGGGGGAGTCCAATGAGGTATGGGTTGCGTGGATCCCCCAATGTTTTCCTACCCAGAATGCCATGTAAACCTCAAATTTAGCTGGAAAAAACCCCACATTTTCCACATATTTTTGTGTGGAATCACCGTGCCGGCGCAAATGTCCTACCCCACAGCAGTCCCCTGAATCTCCCGGGGCCAAAATCCCAGGTGCCCCCCCCAAAACCAGTTAGTTTTGTTATAGGTAATTCTGAAGTCTACACAGTACGATTTGGGCCATTTCCTGTTGCAGCCATTATGCCTACCCACACAAGTGAGGTTTTGGGAGACAAGGGTACCCCGATATGTGAACCTGGGGTTGGAAGGAATATTTAAAGAACAATGGTTCTAGTGTGGCCTTAAGGTCCAAAAGTAGAAGGGGTGACCCAGAGAGGGGCACTGTTTTTTAAATGAAATTAATTCAAAAAGGGAGCAAGAGACAGTCTGTCAAGGGTCATGTAGGTCAAGAGATGACAGAGTTTTATTTGAGAAAAACAAATTAGGGTGCTCACATAATAAGTAAAAGAAAGCGTGGTGTACAATAGTGATAGTGGATTTTAAAAAGACATCGCATTGACAACAATACAATAGAACTCCATAGATGATTTATGCATATTATGTGGAGTTCACGTTGTGGGGTGGTTGATGGTGTTTGGAACCCAATTATTGGGGTTCATCTTCAGGACAACAGTGAGCTAGTTGAATTGCGCTGGCGGTGAGTCAGAAAGAGGTAAGGGAATTCATTGTTCTGGAGCAATTTGTATTTATAATAAAGGCCCCGATATTATTTGGGTAGTTCCAAGTGAAATACTCCAAGGTAGGATTCAGGGGCTTCACGTAGGCAATATTAATTTAAAGCCAAATGAGTTAATTGTGAAACAATCAAATCCGGGGAGGGTCAGAAATACTGTGGTAATTGTTTTTGGGGTGGGGGCATTATCATGCCCATTCTGGTCAGTCCCCACCCCCTACATTATAAAAAAAATAAATCCCTGGTGCCTAGTGGGCTTTCTGCCCCCCACCCCGGGGGCACATTAGGGGCTGTTGCCCCCATCTGCTCCTGGGGGGAGCAGAAAGACTGTAGCATTTTTTTTGGGTGGTGGGGGCATTACCATGCCCTTTGTAGGCAGCCCCCACCCCAACGTCAATAAAAAACAATTACCTGGTTTCTAGTGGGCTTTCTGCCCCCAAGGGGGGGGGCGGGCAGAAAGACTGACATTTCTCTGGGGGGGGGGGCATTGCCATGCCCTTTTTGGGCAGCCCCCACCCCAACATCAATAAACAAAATCCCTTGTTCCTAGTGTGCTTTCTGCCCCCCCGGGGGCAGATTGGGGGTTACAGCCCCCATCTGCCACCCAGAGGGGGCAGAAAGACATACATTTCCCTTTTTGGGCAGCCCCCACCCCAACGTCAATAAAAAAAGAATCCCTGGTTTCTGATGGGCTTTCCGTCCCCGGGGGCAGATTGTTAGCTACTGCCCCCATCTGCCCCCCAGGGGGGGGCAGAAAGACTGACATTTCTCTGGGGGGGGCATTCCAAGGCCCTTTTTGGGCAGCCCCCACCCCACCGTCAATAAAAAAAATAAACAAATCCCTGGTTCCTAGTGGGCTTTCTACCCCCCCGGGGTGCAGCAAGGCTTACATTTATCTGGGTGGGTGGGGGGCATTATCATGCGCTTTTTGGGCCGCCCCCACCCCAAAGTCAATAAAAAAAAATCCCTGGTCTCTAGTGGGCTTTCCGCCCTCCGGGGGCAGAAAGTCTGCGGCCAAACAAGTATGGGGGAGCAAAGGCCCTTGCCCAAGGGGCCGCTCCCCCCTCCCTGGCGCTAGTGGGTGGATCCCTGCTTGGGGATCGCCCTCCTGGGGTAATACCCAAGCAGGGATCCACTAGGGAAGGGTACCATACCTCTCCCATCTTTTTCGGTGCTCGGGGGGCTGAGATAGCCCCACAAGCACCGAAACTGAGAAACTGAAAATAAGTTTCAGTTTCGATTTCGTTGCAATAACGATAGCGCGCGATCGTCAATGCAAAGAAATTTACAAATAGGCCTGGGGAGGTTGAGGGAGCTCTTCCCCACCTCCGCAGGCAAAAACAAACAAGCATTGGCATAGCCAATAGGTCTCGCTTTTGGGACCTTATAAGTATTTAGTTATGCAGCACAATATCCTTGGTGCAACAACATCATTTGTTGCATGGGTAAACACTTATAAGGTCCCAAAAGCGAGACCTATTGGCTATGCCAATGCTTGTTAGAAGTAGGGGTAGATTTTAGGGGTCAGGGTTGTTTTAAGGGCAGGGGGCCAGGTTTTAGGGCTCAGGGAGGGGTTGAGGAAGTTTTCAGGCATAGGGGTCAGTCTTTAGGGATCAGGGTGGGGAGTTGGGGTTTTTAGAACATGGAGCTCAGATTTAGGGCTCGACTGAGGGAACGGGCAGTTTCAGGGCTCAGGCAGTTTTAGGGCTCAGGGCAGGGGACTGGGTTAGGGAAGTTTTTAGGACGTGGAGGCCAGTTTTAGGGGTTGGTGCTGGGGGAAAGTTTTCAGGGCTGGGGCAGTAGCAGGGATCAAGAGCAGGTCTGGGAAAGGGGAAGTTTTAAATACGTGGGGTTGAGTTTTAGGGCTCAGTGCAGGAAGGCTGGGGTGTGATTTTTACCACGCATATCCTTTACCAATTACGTCTTAATCACGAAATTGCATGGTAAAGATATGCATGGTAGAGGAATGCGTTGTTAAGACACATTTGTTGTTGGAGCAGCGCTGCAGAGGCAAGTGTGGTTTAGCCATGCGTGCTTCTGCCATACAACCTATTTCACACAATGGTTCACACTGGTACCACCCTCATGCCCACTGTTTTCCACCAGCTTTTAATGTTGCTGCCCCATGTTTTAACCTTTTTTTGTGCTCAACTGATGCCTGTTCATTCCTCAAATCACAAACCTCAGGTCCTTCAATTGTGTCTTCTGGGTAACTCTGCGCCTTTTCCTTACTCCCATCACCAACCCGCCTGCTCCAACCATACTTTACAAAAAAGCCCTGTCTTGTTTTATTTGTTTGGTCAGGTGTTTCAACTTTTTCCATTCCACACCCAATAATGGACACCATGGTAAAGAGAACCTTTTGTAAGAGTCTGTCAGTGGAATCAGCATAGTGAAACATGTGCGCTTGACCCGCTGCATCAAAATAGTCAGTGTTCCATAAGCCCAGTGACTAATGCCATAGTAGTATATTATTATTATTATTTTGATCTCTTTTACTTTACAGAGTGCTTCTGAAGGCCAAGGGATGACGTTTCTCTGCAGTATCATATGACCACGGAGTCAAGGAAAACAAATAGTATCAAAGCCAAAATGTCTGGGTTTATTGTGCATTTAGCGAGGAGGAGACACACATGTAGGAAAGGACAGAGAGGCTATAGCTGTAAATTAGCCACACATGCAGGTCAATGCAAACATTCAAGGAGAGGACGACAGACAACCAATAGCTTCACGGAACAGAAGACTACTCAACTGGACTGAGCTAAGGCATAATTGACAATGGCTGGTCAAAGAAAGCCAATGATTGTGAAGAATCAGGGCCTTATAGGCCTGGCGGCGCAGGGTACGCCTTAATCTCCTGAGTTCACCTGCTTTGTTGAACAGAGACACAGGACACTCTGTTGAGCGTAGAAGATCAGGTTTATTAGCTGCAGCTAAGTACAGTTGTCCCAGAAGTACATTCAGTATGTTCTTAGGAGGCTGCCACTTTACTCCATGGCGCACAATCTTTTATAGCACAGAGATTCACCAAGAACACTCCCAATGCATACATGATTAGCCAATGAGAAGAGTTTGAAAACAAGGTATAACCAATAAGAAAAGTTTGAAACCAAGATATCAAGTAACCCAAATAAAACCTCTTTTCCAACTGTTTTTGTCAACCCTCCCCTCAAGTTAATCAGTGGTAGTGTCTACAACTCAACTTGCATGTGGCAGGACACATTTGTATGCTTTGGAGGACAGTTGTGAAATGAGAGAATACAAGTAGAGAATAGCGAAGGCCAGAAGATAAGATAAAGTCAGGAAAGAATGGTGCGAACCAACAGATAGTTGAAACAGGGATCAGTCGGACCAGACGGGGATTAGTGGACTCAGCCAGTCCCTGACATCAGTCTTGTAAACAGAGGCAGGAGGTTATTTGACACGTTGCAGTGAGATGAGCAGAAAAACTTTGTTTATTGTGCTGCCTGAGTGAGGGCAACACAAAATGGCGGTGGAACACAAAATGGTGGCTAAATACAAGCAAGATCGAAAATCGAATTTCCTCAGACCCTCCTTTTGCCATTACTCAGGCAAATCCTAATTCATTGCTAGGTGAGCATTTTCCATTCTACACATTTCATTTAAGCAGGTATATGTAAGCTATCAACCGGGATACAAAGAGAACAAAGCATCGGGTCATAATTAACATTCAGATAGCAGAAGAAAGTAATGACCACTATTACAAACAGGATTATCATTTTTTCACAACCCTAGGCAAAAGCAAATCCTAAAATTATTTAGCTAACCTATTCAGGGCTCCTATGCATTTCAGTGACTATTGTATACTCAGGTGAAACAGTGGCGATCCTTATCAATGCTCTCAGGTGAAATGGAGATACTCTTCAACAGAGGATAGACTTCATTCTGCTTTTACTAAACAGAATACTACTCTAAAACAATGCCAGCAAAACAATAAGAATCAGTCTCCTAACACCCATTCTATGCAATTTCACGGGAACCGCTTGTGCAACCATAACTATGCCAAAGTCCGTTCTAAGCCTCTCTGGTAGGCTTCTTTCGTCCATCAAATCTGCTTCTGTTGTTTTCTTCCGCATTGGGCCTCTTCATTGAGGCCTTCCATGAAAATAGTGCTTCTCAGTATCCGTTGGAGTGCCCTCCAGGCAAACACTCACAGCTCACTCGAAAGTCTCAATGTCTCAAGGCAGTGCACCAATATATTTCCTCTGCGGCAGGCACTACAGATATTGTGCTCTTCGTTGGTCATGGGCATAGATCATCTTGTGCAGACCCAAGTACTATTAATCGGAAAGAGCAACAGACTTTCACGCTCAGCAACACTTTCAGGCTCCAACACTCGCTAGTCAGTGTCAGCGGATGTTCAGGCTGCTCTTTCATTTAATTTTCCTTTCATCATGTAGTGCCTTAGATCCTCCGGTGCACTGCCCTTCCGTTGGAGCAAAGAAAAGAGGGGGGTTGACCAAAACTCAGGCCAAGGGGCTCAAGGGACTGCACACTGTCAGAGGTTACCAGCACATGACAGGTAGAAAACTGAAGCCTCAAACCAGCCCTGCTATCAACAACAGGGATTCTTCTCTTTCGCTCTTTGACACTGAAACTCTGGTTTTGTGATATCCAACGCCGTCTGATGGAGCAAGTACGATGCTTTGGAGATACCATTGATGGCGCGCTGGCGATCGCTGTCCAGCCTTGCTACTTTCTGGGTGCTGGGACTGTAGGGCCAAGACGTCCGTCTTTCATCTGTAGCTGTCACTGATGGGAATTAGGCTTAAATCAGTGTTCTGCAGGTTATTATGACTTAATTCCCGCAGAATCTAGTGACGTAGGAAATGTGACACAGTTGTTAGTTTCCCTCAGTTTAGTATAAAAACAGTTCATTGTATTTAACAATAGGACTGCAGGCAGGTGGCCTGCAATCTTCAAGGGAGTGGCCAGAAGCCATAGGACAACTCTGGTTTAGAATGCACTGTCACTCTCATAAGATGCAAAGGCAAAGGCAGTACTTCTAGTCCAGGGGTCTCCAACGAGTAGCTCGGGAGCCACTGGTAGCTCGCCAGTACCTTCAAAGTAGCTCTCTGAGGTGAAGTTAAGCCCAGAATCAATTTCAGAGTAGGTGCCTATTAAAGAAGGCAGCACTGATCATCTAAAGACCCTAAGAGTGACAGCCAGCCAAACGTGTCACAGTAACTCATACTAACACTCAAACACACAGTGTGCCAGCCTATAGGATCTGTTACATGACAGTCTGTATCCAATCTCAATATAATTAAGCCACAGGGAGATTGACCATGTTGCAGTCTCTCCTTTATCAGTCACAACATGTGTGTGAACAGTGCACCATCAAAAAGGTATGGCAGCAGTAGTGTCGTACTTTGAAATTTGGGACCGCGTAGGAGGCAGGGCCCTACCCCTGTCTAGCGAACCGCAAATGGTCAATGCGGTATGTACAAGTGCTTTGTATAACATTCTAGCTATGAATGCACTGTGTATACGTTATTATACATCACTACGTGGGTTCCATCTTAGAGCGGTGGCCATCTTATGGTTGCCCTCACATAGGCTACATATTACGAGCAAATACGGGCCTTTAGAGCACATGTGCCTTCCTTTGACTTCTCTGTGACCTGGGCAGCTTGGCTCCGCTGCCCCAGGTCAGTCCGGTCTCACGAGCTCCCCGTCCTTCGCTCCAGCTGTGATTAGCATCAGGGCTTGACACACCATAAAGCCTTTTCATCCCACACGAGCCTCCAGCTAATCTCTTTCACACCTGACTGTTCCTGTTTTATGGCTTGTTTTCCAAACAGGAGATGCTCGTGTTTATTGGGGCCTGTTGATATCTGATGTGGGATCTGAGCCTTGCTGGGTAAATAATTGTGGGCTGGCTTAACTGGAATGTGGGATGGTCATCATGACTCTGCCTTTTCGTTTGTAATGTATACATTTATATGGCCATATCATAAAACAAGGAATGTATGCCTGAAGCAGGATATTTTGTATTTAAGGAGAAGCCCGTTTCTGTAACTTTAAGCAGTCTCCTGAGAACATACACGCTTTTGTACTTCTAGGATGCCTGTAATTGGTCTGCAGCCAATAAACTGATCTTTGACTTCACCCAGAAGACTCTGTGTTTCTGTAGGTCTGAAACAGGAAGAACCCGAAGTCATAGGGTGTGTTCCCCTGCACCGCTGGGCTTAAAATTGCCAGTACTTCAGTTGGCGCCCAACTCGGGACGATTTCAGCGGGACCGGTCCAAGCCAGAGGTTCGTGAGGAGCTTCGTGTGGAAATTCTGGAGGAAGGCCGCCACTTCATCGACCCCTGCATGTCGACGTGGTCCGAAAGTCTTTTCTGCGAGGTTCTCCGCGTCCCGACGGCTACGAAGGACTGCTGCCCTGATTAATCGCCCTGTTTTGGACCCTTGACGATTTTGGTAGAGCGAAACAATCGAGAGAGTCTTCTGGTGACGCCATTGATCATCGATATTCAGTTAAGTATAAGTGGAGCGTCTCCCAGTTTGATTGGTATCCTTTGGGATTTTTGGTATCCTTCGGGATCATTTTGATTTGGAGTTTGCAAACGCCAAAGCCAGAGGACTCGTGTATTCACGAGACTATCGTAATCGATAATCCTTTGAAGTTTGGAACTAGACTAGTGAGCGAAGATGCCTGGTGCTAGTGTATTTGGAAGATTGTTTTGTTTGGGTTGTGGAAGGGATTTCCAGTTAGAGGATTCATGTCCGGTTCCTCCAATTGGAACTCCAACTTATGAGCTTTATGTAAAACATGGCGTGGGCCCCATTGCATATAATGAAGTATGGATCCGATACACCAGAAAGGACGGTGTTTTAAAATGGCCCCAAAATGGTAGTTTCGATACAGATATCTTAGATAATTTGGAAGTGAAATTGTTTAAAAAGAAAGCCCGGCCGGCTATGTTTGATTCTTTCCGCCTATGGCGAAAGGAAGCCAAACAAAAAGAAATTAAGCTAGCGAAAAGGAATAAGAGAGAAAGAGGTATGTCAATGATGCAAGCGGCTGTGCAATTTAAAGATAATGAGGAGGAACAAATGAATGGGCTATTGCACAGACAGCGCAAACTAGGGATCGATAAATGTTACCCTGTTTTGTCACCCCTTGTGCAAGATGAGACAAAAGAGAAAGAGAAAGATTCCCTAATGTCCCATTTGCTAAGTTCGCCACCCCCGTATGCGCAGAATGCCACAGCACCTCCACAGCTTGTAAATGCGCAGCCTCCAGTAAATATGCCGCAAGCCTTCCCGCAGCCGCCAGCTCCTCTTCAGCTGGCTCCTATCCCTGCAGTGCAGCCCTCTCAAGGGCCGCCAGTTTTGTTACCTGTTACCCCCGCGCTTCCTGCGACTTTGCCTAGCACATCAACTGCCTCCCCTGGCGCTCCTTCTTGCACTACCCCGGTACCTGTATCTGACTCTGTTTTTCTTCCCTATGTCTATACCCCCGTTTTCGCCTCAACTTCTCCTTCAGCACGACAACGACTAGCTAATGTAGTTACTAGCTTAATGTCGCCTCTCTTTGGATCATCTAGTGCGACTCCAGGTTTACAGCGTAAGCAATTGCGCAGTCAGCTGGCTGGTTCTGACGAGAAAGAGGTGTTAGATCATCTGGCGCGTAGGTGGATTGGTTTCCCTTCACTCTATAATGTGGAATCAGTTGTTAACGTTTTTCACCAATGGGATGCCCCAACACAGAGGTATGTCTTTGACAAAATGTGTGAATTCCTCTGTGAGGAATTGGAGGATAATGGTTCAAACCCAAACCCACAGGAATTGTGTCAAGTGCGATTTGATTTTGAAACAGGTATAATTGTGGGTCCCAATGTAGATAAAGCAGTTGCGACTTTACTGTCCTTCAGAAATGGCGATTGTCAGCAATCATTGTTCGAACAGGAACTCCCTGTGGGGAAGAAGGTAAAAGCGCGCCAATATCCGATGCGTGAGGTTCCTCCAGTGTGGAGACCTGCTGATCTAAATGCTAATCCAGCTGTCCCAGCACATTTTCAGCGTGTTTGGGTGCATGTTCCTTGGAAACGATCTGAAGTGTTAGCGCTTAAGCAGACATTGCCTGACCCCCGTAAAAACCCTACAGGATATTATAAGGAGTTATCACAAACTGCAGAATCATGTGTAATGAATCTGGCTGACATAGATATGCTGTTTGGGAATGTGGTTCCACAGCCTTTATGGGGATCCATTCGTAATGTAGATCACGCTGCAGAATTGGGTAACACATGGGCTAATATCATTGCTGCAGATGCTGGCCAAGTTGGTGGTGCGAAACCTGACCCTTTAGTAGCAGAACTCCCTGGTAGAATTATTACATACATGAAAACTATAATGCCCGCGATGCGCGTAAATTGGGATAAACTATCCGTATGCAAGCAGAAGAAAGATGAGACAGTGTCCGATTTCTTTACAAGGTTTGAAGAAACGTTTATCGACCACAGTGGTCAAGACATGAGCACTGAAGGTGGCCAACGGTTATTTGTTGATAAATTTGTGCAGAATCTACTTCCCGAGTTGTGTAAGAAATTAAAAGACTCAGAAAGTTCCTGGGCTGTTTCCTCTTCAGCGAAAATACTGGCTACTGCACAGTATTATGAAAATAGAGATAAAGATGAGAAAGATAGAACAGATAAGAAAACGAAGGAACTGAAAACAAAGGTCCTTTTACAGCAGGCTTATCCGCCACGTGGAGGACAGAATAATTATAGGCAAACACAAGGTATCTATCAGCAACCCCAACAGTTTCAGAATAATCAGCAAATGAATGGGTATTATCAACCACGAATCCCTGTAGGTCCCAATCAATGCTCATATTGCAAAGAGGAAGGTCATTTTAAATATAGTTGCTCTAAATTAATGCAGCGTAACAGTAATGCGTATGGCGCAAGAGGTAGAGGTGGTCAGCAAGCTCCTAGAGGTGGAGGGCGTGGAAATGTTCCCCAGAACGCGCGTCTTCTTCCGCCTCAAAATACCATAAATAGCTTTGATCAGCAAGCCAACGCGACTGGTAATACAGCTCAGTACTACAATAATGATTATTATGCAGAAGACGACAATGTGGAAGATAATGATTACTAGGACAGCCGTAGACAGAGAGAGGGAGTTGTTTCAGTGCCAGTGGATCAGAGCGGACCTTATGTTAAAGTAACTACAGCAAATGTAACGGAGCCCTTTCTGCTGGATACTGGTGCTGCAAAGAGTTCAATCATGCATTCAAAACTCCCTGGCGCGCCTTTGTCTGGCGAAATGAATGTTTCAGTAGGTTTCTCTGGCGCCCCAGTTAGGAACCCGATTTCTAGTCCTATGTCACTTTCTGTTGGACCTTGTGAGCTAAAAGTACCCCTCATCCTAACGACAGGTTGTGGTGAAAATTTGCTAGGATTGGATTTGCTAAAAAGATTGCATGCAACACTATATTGTTCTCCCTCAGGAGTACAACTTACATTAGGCAAGAAAGTGATTTCCCCGATGTATTTGTCTAAGAATGCAATGCCACCTGAATTGTCATCCCTTCCGGATGGCCTTTGGGCTACTGGTCCCAATGATGTGGGTCTTCTGGAAATACCGCCATACGTGGTCACTTTAAAAGCCAATGTCAGATTGCCACGCATTCCCCAGTACAAGATCTCCAATGAGGGTCAGAAAGCGTTGTTAGCAATTGTCAGTGATCTGATTAAAAAGGGTGTAATTGAAGAGACAAGAGGCAACGTTTGCAATAGTCCTGTTTTGCCTGTCTTAAAACGAACGGACCCTTCACAGCCACCTGTTTACAGATTTGTGATTGATCTTAGAGAGGTTAATAAGATTGTTGTGCCACAGTTTCCAGTTGTCCCTGATATAACTGCCTTGTTAACCATGATTCCAGACTCCGCTGCATGGTTCTCAGTGATCGATCTGAAGAATGCTTTCTTTAGCATCCCAATTGCAGAGGAGAGCAGAGACATTTTTGGCTTCAGTTTAGGAGGTCGAAGCTTCCGCTTTAAACGTGCTCCACAGGGCTACTGTGAAAGTCCATCAATATACAGTCAGGCTTTGAAAGCGCAACTTGATGCACTGGTTTTACCTAGTGGCGCTATCCTCATTCAGTACGTTGACGATTTGCTAATCGCCGCGGATACTGAAAAGATTTGCAAAGAAGCTACATTGTCATTGTTGCGTCATTTGTCTGCCTTCCATCAAAAAGTGTCTCTCTCAAAGCTGCAATATTGTCGACAAGAAGTGACCTACTTAGGTCATCTCTTATCGAAGGAGGGAAGGAAACTGACCCCAGAAAGAATTCAAGCCATTGCACAATTAAGTTTGCCTAGAACACAGAGAGAAGTACGTGCTTTCTTGGGCATTACTTCATACTGTAGGCACTGGATACCAAATTTCTCCTTGCTGGCAAAACCTTTGTTAGCATTAACATGTAAAGACACACCGAATCCTATCCCATGGTCTGAAGAGTGTCAGAAAAGTTTTTGGGAATTGCGTAATGCATTATGTTCAGCTCCTGTGTTGGGTACCCCTGACTACAGCAAGCCTTTTACATTGTATGTTCATGAGAAAGATGGTTGCGCATTATCAGTGTTAACACAGCCTTTTGGCGATAGACCGCGTCCATGCGCATATTTTTCGTCAACCTTGGACCCGGTAGTGAGGGCATTGCCAAGTTGTTTGAGAGCCACAGCCGCCGCAGCTATGTCTATTCGACAGTCTGCTGGCCTAGTAATGGATAATACATTGATTGTTATGGTTCCACATGCTGTGGACACATTGTTAAACAGGACCAAGACACAACACTTAACTAGTGCGCGAATATCCGGATATGAGTTGACACTGTTAGCAAATCATATACACATAAAGAGATGCAACACGTTGAATCCAGCTACACTATTACCAATTCCAGCAGACCTAGATGAGATTGAGCAACATGATTGTTTGTTCAGAACAGAAGAAGAGACGAAAGGGAGAGTAGATCTTAAAGATACTCCCCTGGCTGAGTGTGATGGTACTTTATGGGTGGATGGTTCGTGTTTCAAGCTTCCGAATGGTGATACGACTGCTGCATATGCTATCACGACTTTGCACACGATTGTTGAAACTGCACATGTGCCACAAAATTCGGCTCAAGCAGCAGAATTGATTGCCCTTACAAGAGCATGCGTGTTGTCTGAAGGAATGAAAGTGAACATATATACGGATAGCCAGTACGCCTTTGGCGTGGCGCACAGTTTTGGGCGATTGTGGAAAGAACGTGGGTTCCTGACTTCGCATGGAGCTAAAATTCAGAATGGCAAGTTGGTGAATGATCTCCTTGAGTCGCTGACCCTACCGTTACAAGTTGCGATTATGAAATGCAGTGCGCACAAGAAAATCACTGATGATGTTGGTCGTGGTAATGCGTTTGCTGATGAAACCGCGAAAGATACCGCAAAAGATGTGAAGACTCGAATGTATGTTGCAGGCCCTGCAAGATGGATTGGTGATGTTGGAATGTGCGAAAACACGATAGAGAGTGTAAAGTCCCTTCAAGCTGAAGCCACAGAGAAAGAGTTGAGCAAGTGGAGAGAAAGTACGGGTAAGTTGGATGAGAATGGTTGTTGGATTGATTTGTCAGAACATAGGCGATGGTTGTTACCTGATGCATATGTGCTTCCAGTGGTTACTATGGCACATGGAATGGCACATATCAGTATGAAAGGAATCTGTAAGTTGTTGGCTCCAGTATGGCAGAATGCTGGAATTCCCAAGTGTGCAGAAAATGTGGTCAAGAATTGTATGGTATGCTTGAAGTACAACCCTGGTAGGGGAACCCCAACTCCAGCTGGTCATTTTGCGCCTCCATCATATCCATTTGAAGTTTTGCAGCTAGATTTTATCCACATGGAAAGGTGCAACAACTTGAAGTATGTATTAGTTGTTGTTTGCGCTTTTTCAAAATGGATAGAAGCCTATCCCCTAAAGGACAACACTGCTCTATCCACAGCCAAAGCCCTTGTGAAGGAATTTTTCCCTAGGTTTGGAATGCCAAGAATGGTGTGGAGCGATAATGGGAGTGAATTTGTGGGCCAAGTGATGAAGAATGTGTGTGAGGGATTAGGGATCAAGCAGAAGTTCCACGTTGCAAATCACCCCCAATCAGCTGGATTAGTAGAGCGCTATAAAGGCGCTCTAAAACTCAAGCTGGCCAAAATCCGGTCTCAAATGGCCTGACGCTCTGCCTCTAGCACTCCTGTCCACCAGAATGACCGTACACTCACGAGTGGGACTTAGCCCATACGAGATTATTTTTGGCCGCCCGGCCAATGTATGGGGTGTGCCAAGACCGACAAAATTCAGCGAAATCGAACATCCAGTACTGCTTGATTACTTGTACGAATTGACGGCTAAATTGCGTGTTTTAAACCAACAGGTGCATGATACTCTCCCCCAGGCCTCTGAGGCTCCAGGACACCCTATCGACCCTGGCACATGGGTGCTCATCAAGAATTTACAGCGCAAAAGCAACGATGAGCCCCGTTGGATTGGCCCTCATCTCGTACTTCTGTCTACAAGATCAGCTGTTCGAGTAAAGGGGAAAAAGAACTGGATCCACGGCGCCCACATCAAAAGGATCCCTTTGCCTCTGCCGTATGACCAGTGGGTCCAGGAGGGTATTGCCGATTCTGAAACAGACACTGTACCTCGTTTTGTGCCGTTCAGTGATGCACGCGTAAGAGGCACAGCTTCAGCACAAGAAAGTGACGATATTTTGCAAGAAGCTGTGCCACCGTCAATTCGATTGGACACCACAGAGCCTGAACTCTTGTTTCAAGATCAGACAGTACCTGGCCGTTTTCACTATAACTTAAGACCAAGGCCTATGGACAAATAAATATTCTTTTCCTTACCTTTTTGTGTTTGATATCATAGCTCTCCCATCTGAAGGACTTTCTTGATTTTTGTTTTTCGAACCACCATCCGGGTTCAGCCGCAGGGTCGCGGTGCCAAGACTTTGGGGTACAGGCCGAAGACGTTAGGTCAACGGTTCTGGTTGGTCTAGGGCATTCCCTGGACTGACAGGCGTACTCCTTAGCAGAAGATACTCACCCGCCGCGAGCGGCACGATTAGAGGATGGAGTTTTTCAAGATGGAGAGACTCGCTGAGGAAATGAACTTTAAAACAAGAATGTGTAAAATAATGAAGAGCAAACGTTTTGTATTTTTATGTTTGTATTATGTAGTATGGTAGTGTTTACTGTAGGATTTGTATTCTTCTCCTCTCAAGAGCCCATTGCACCCACTGTACAGCCTATACCTCCTCCTACTGTCTCCTCACACTCTTTTCACCCTCTGCCTGAACATGAACAAGCTAGACGATCAGTGTTTGTAAACAACTCGTTTATTCAGCTCCTGCACCAGCACCAACTAGTCATGAATACAACCAATTGCTGGGTGTGTGGTTTAATGCCACATACCATTAATAAGGGTATTCCCTATCTAGTGCTGCCGTTTAGTTACAATGGATCGTCATGGGCATTCCAGACCATGTTTCTCTTTGCATTAGACGCCTACTCCCCGCGACAACCGCGTTCCATCAGACCTAGCACAAATAATAAAGCTTTAATGAAAGGAGTTGCCGATATGAGCAGAGATATCGATGCATACTCATCTATTCCCAAAGATGAATTGAGAGCTTATGTAGGGTGGAACGCGACGGGGTATAGTATTAGTCTGGGTGAAAGACAGCGAAAAATCTCGTCCCCAATTTGGGTCGTACCCCACATAGGTCGGTTCTGTTTACAAGGTAATGGTCAGAATCCAAGAGCTCAACTGGGGAGAAGTGACTGTACTGAAACGTACACTTTTCCATCGCAGTTTTCCCCTGCATTTTTGCCTGCCAAGGGTACATATTTTGTCTGCAATGACCGAGCATATACATGGTTGCCCCCTGATTTCTCGGGCACATGTTATATTGCAAATCTGCTACCGCCGACATTTACTGCTGCCTCCGACTATCACAAGACCAGAGTTGTGAGAGGCGTGATTAGTAAGGAGGATACTGCCGGTCAGGAAGCGGGAGACTTCTTTTTGGGTTTCCTGCCGTTTTGGGGACCTATGGTCAATAGTAGGAACCTGAGACAACTGACTCGTGTGGTTGAATCCACCGTTAATGTTACGGCTGGTGCCCTTGGTAATTTGACAGCTGAGCTCCAAGCGGATCGCCTCATGACTTTGCAGAACCGTATGGTTCTAGACGTTATACTTGCAGACCGCGGTGGGGTATGTAAGGTTATCCAATCTAGTTTTCATACCAGATAACGCTCCAACAGTTTATCAAGCCATCTCCAAACTGCATAAAATATCTGAATCCATACACGTGGATAAAGGAGATTGGTCACTGGTGGGGTGGTTCTGGGAACTGATATCTGCCTGGGGTTGGAAAATTCTGATGGTCATTGGAATGATTTTAGCCATCCTTTTCCTGTTCTGTCTGTGCATACAGTGTGCTCCTGCGATATGTGGCCTCTGTGCTACATTATGTGTAAGGAAACCTGTATCGAGGGACGAGCTAAGTAATAGGATGATGCTACAGCAACATCTCCATGACTTCGTGAATATTGACCTAGACTCGGATTGATGTGAGCATAAGTTATTGCCTATGTAAGGGCAAAAGGAGGGTCTGTCGTACTTTGAAATTTGGGACCGCGTAGGAGGCAGGGCCCTACCCCTGTCTAGCGAACCGCGAATGGTCAATGCGGTATGTACAAGTGCTTTGTATAACGTTCTAGCTATGAATGCACTGTGTATACGTTATTATACATCACTACGTGGGTTCCATCTTAGAGCGGTGGCCATCTTATGGTTGCCATCACATAGGCTACATATTACGAGCAAATACGGGCCTTTAGAGCACATGTGCCTTCCTTTGACTTCTCTGTGACCTGGGCAGCTTGGCTCCGCTGCCCCAGGTCAGTCCGGTCTCACGAGCTCCCCGTCCTTCGCTCCAGCTGTGATTAGCATCAGGGCTTGACACACCATAAAGCCTTTTCATCCCACACGAGCCTCCAGCTAATCTCTTTCACACCTGACTGTTCCTGTTTTATGGCTTGTTTTCCAAACAGGAGATGCTCGTGTTTATTGGGGCCTGTTGATATCTGATGTGGGATCTGAGCCTTGCTGGGTAAATAATTGTGGGCTGGCTTAACTGGAATGTGGGATGGTCATCATGACTCTGCCTTTTCGTTTGTAATGTATACATTTATATGGCCATATCATAAAACAAGGAATGTATGCCTGAAGCAGGATATTTTGTATTTAAGGAGAAGCCCGTTTCTGTAACTTTAAGCAGTCTCCTGAGAACATACACGCTGTTGTACTTCTAGGATGCCTGTAATTGGTCTGCAGCCAATAAACTGATCTTTGACTTCACCCAGAAGACTCTGTGTTTCTGTAGGTCTGAAACAGGAAGAACCCGAAGTCATAGGGTGTGTTCCCCTGCACCGCTGGGCTTAAAATTCCCAGTACTTCAGTAGCCTGAGCTGTAATCAGTGCTGACCCACCAAAATGCGGGACTGCAGGAGTCAGAGTGAAAATGTGTCAGTTTAGATGCATGATCAGCTCAAAACCTGAGGAGAACAGGGTATGATACAGACCAGAGAAAACTAAGAGACTTTTAGAACAGATCACCATATTAAATGCTCCTAATAGAGAAAGAAGTTGCTCCAAGGGGAGTGTGAAAAAAAGAAAGTGCTCATGAGGTAGGACAGATATAAAGGAGGGGAATCCAAAAGGCAAATTCAATAACCAATCAATTAAACATTCTGGTATCATTAGTAAAACTGGACGTGGTTCATAGTGGCACCAGTTTTACAGATAGGCCAGTCCCTTATGGATTTACAAATATTCATTTCATGATTTTCTAATGGGATAAACATCTCTTAAATTACTACATCTGTGTGTTCCTACATTCCTTATCTAGAACACCTCAAAAGAGGAAACACACAATACAAATTATCAGGGGCATGCAGATACCTCCCTTTAATAATTGTGCAGCAAGTGCACCATGCAATACACAGGCTAAACAATATCTCCTCATGATCACTGAGAATACCTGTCACCCTAGTCTAATAATTCTCAGGTCTCTGGTGTCTGATCTACAATTTTTCCTTTCCCTAGTCACCTGTCCGGAGGGGGCACTATACCCACTTAAAATCACAATCCTGCTACTCAGGACAGCAAATAAGAAACTCTTGGTGTCTCTTATGACTACATGTAGAAGTGCAATATCATAAGGAAAGTTAGGTCACCTTTAGCAAGAGCCACAGATTTATAGTTCATCCTTAGGGTCTAATCAGGGAACATCAATCTAGGCTGCTCGTCCCTTAAAGGAAGGAGCAGTAACATGACTAACTGCAGTTGACACACTTTTAATCCTGTATATCTCTTTTGTTTATTTTTTTTCAATACCATTATAGCCAAATAGACATGCACTGGTGAAGTGTTGTCTGTCAGATTCACAGCATGAAATATCATATCTGTGAAATTTAGTAACCAGAACAAGTCCATCCAACTGTTGCGTAGCAATGGGCATCGTCATGACCATCCCCTCACAACACAGGGGAGCTTGTAACAGTATTAAAAGCAAAAGCGTAAACACAACGCAAAAACAAAAAAAGTGGATAAAATAAAAACACGCATGCCAAGCCATCAGGTATACTTGCTGTATACCAAGCACAGAAAGCATAGACAAATTTCAATATCATATGTAAATGAACGGTGACGCACAACACTATGTCATGCACTTTATGCACAATGAACCTGCAACTCAACAACTAATATTCTGGCCTGCTTAATGTGTCAGGCTGCACAAAAATAAACACAAACATTTATTTCCAAAGAAGTTATGCAAAAACACATCTGTTTCAACACACAGCTGACAGCACCCTCCTTTTTGCAATTTGCACATTGATTAGGTTCCACAGGGACATATGGAACACTCGTTCCACCAGCTCATGATATGGACCATCGCTGTTTCGTTGGCTGTTAACCCCTGCTTTTTCACTACTCCTCTTCACCTACTGTAACATTCTCAGTCCTTTCTAGTCTTCTCTCACCCTGATTTCCTGCCTATAGCCATTCAGGGCGCTCATTTCACCATTATTTCTTCACAACTGACATCTTCGTCAAACCAACTCACGTGTCCAACTGTAGTCTTGTCAGCCCTCGAACCACCCAGAACAATCCATGAATGATCTGTGGACAGAAGCAAAAAAAATACACAACACACAAAAGAAAAACACTTCACATAACACACACAAATATCAACTATAACTTTTAATCAGGAGACAAAACATAACACACATTAATAAAACACAAAAAAAAAATACAAACCTAGTGGTACTTAACTGTAACCCTCTTGTCAACTTTGCAATGACTAAAACATGTAAGCATGTTAAGCCACCTTAATTTTAACTGTCTAAAATGAAAACATTTTCACAGACACTCTGTGTTCCCTTGCGCCACAATTCCTCCTGTGAAAAATGAATCTTAATTTGCTGATCGTTTTTACCTAGGCATGTAGCCCACAAAATTCTAAGAAAGAGCTTCATCTTACTTTTTGTCTGAGGCTAATGCCACATTTGTTAAATGAAGGCAACTACTTGGACATTATTTTTCAAAAGCAGAAATACCAATGTATCATTTTCTTCTCAGCACCCCTTTTTTTTAAATTTTGTCTTGAACAATATGGGAACAGACAGGGCTCCGTAACGATTCTCGGCTGTCCTATCTTATCAGAAAAGCTAAAAATAGCACCTCAGCGCGGAACCAGCCACTGCGAGCACTCCTGGTCCCCACCTCTTTCCAAGGCTCTCCTGCTGCAAGCATTACACATTTTCATGTCAGAGAAGCTTTCTAAGCAGTGATTTCACCTCCTGGTTTACTCGCTCCTATTTCTAGCCCCCACCTTACAGGCTTAAAGGTCAAAATCTGCCTTCAATTTCTGCATCGCATTCTGCGCTCTTTAGCCCTGTCTCTCTCCTCACCCTGAAGCTTGTCACAGACAAAAAAAACCTTCCTAACTCTTCCTAACCTGCAATAATTAACCCTTTTTAAAAACACATGTTATATATATTACTTCTTTTAGGGGCTACAATGTATTTTTATTCTTAAATTATTAAAACATTTACTGTGAATAACTCACAGAACATAATAACATAACATACTAGCTTTAGAACAAATGTTTGTTACTACCCTATGCAACGGTACTTAGTTCATCAACCTTAAAAGGATGAACGTCTCAGTAGGTCTAGCTAGAGTTATAACCTTCAATCTTGATATTAAACCCAAACCTCTGCACTGGGCACATTGGCTCACTGAGACATTAAAAGCAACCCCAAATGGGAACAACCTACAAATTTGTATTATACCTAAATATATGCATTTACTGAAGCCTAAGGCACTTTAAAGCTATTGTAAAGGGCAAGAATGCTGTTAAAATAGTCTATTTTACCCAATTTCGACTTTGATATTTGGGTCACTTAAAAATAAATATCCTATAATTGTGCTACATATTAATCATCCTCAGAATGTTCTTTACAGATTGCAGATATTGGATATTAGACATATCTCTTGCAAATCCTTTAAAAAAATGAGTTGTTTTTTTAAGCCTGCGCCAAGTGAAATTCCATATACAAATGTCCTCACTATGCAGTACAACACAACTTATAAAAATGCTTAAAGAGAGGAAACCCTTAATTGAAATGTCTTCCTGTAATACAAAATAACGAACCTTAGTTTTGGAACCTTTTTAAAACAACATTTTGAAATGCAAAGTTTCACCCGTGTTCAACTGAGGGCGAAGTCCTGGCTGAGTAAACATTCCTGTCTATTAGAGCTGCTTGCTTAGCGACAATAAAAGCTTGTCTCTCAGTGTTGTAACATGAGCACGGTGGCAGTCTTTTTCAAACTAAGACATATCAATGTGTGTTGCGTTTGAGTTCATCAAAAATTTACTTCAGCTGAAGTGTTTGCCTGTTAATATCTAATACAATGTATGTAAGTAAAAAATACTATAAGTTTATTTTTCTACAAAACACACAATTTCGTTTTTGAGGCCATTGTATTCCTAGTGAATGTGAATTTTAATTTTATTTTTTAAGCATTTAACAGTTTGTACATGTGCATAATTGCTTACTCTATCAATTATATAGCAACATATAGCTATTTAGCATATCACATGGTTAATTTCTGGATTTTTATTTAATTTCTACTTAATATTAATTAACTGACATTTTGCTTAACAGACTGAAAACATCAAGAAAAACCACAAACACACATTGAGCTCATTTCAGACATAAACAGAAAGGGGTCAAACACTCAGGACACATACATTTAACTCACAGAAACACACATTTTAACCCACAGATCAACACTTAGTACAGAAACAAAGGACAGCCCACAGACTGTACTTAAACCAAACCATTTGTAAATACTAGTTGCAAGTCATATTTACCAGAAACGCTTCTTAATAGTGTTTCAAAAGACTGCAAAAAAACCAGCCCAACAGACTGCTATATGTCCAAGAAGCCAAAATACACTCCATTCATAAGATTGCGCAGAACAAAGGATCCTTGTATGTATTATGTCCATATTTTAATTCCCTGGGGATACAGAATCACCAAGGAAGAAATATGTATTTATACCTAAACCTATTTAGGTATTCCCTCAAGGGAGCCGGCTAATTTAATTCACATAGTTCCAACCGGAGGAATTGGACAAGAGTCCTCCAGCCGGGAATCCCTATCACAACCAAAACAACAAAACTTTCTAAACTTACTCAGACCAGGCATCGTTATTTCACTGGACTGTTCACAATCATCAAAGGGTTAAATCAAATAACACAGCACAAATGTACTCACCCCTCGGCTTCGGCTTTTGCAATAGCCGAATCAAAGACCCAAATCAAACAAAATTGTGGGAGCTACCCACCAATACTTAACTAAGTGTCTTCTTACGCCAACAGAGGCCCGTCTAACGTCTCACGATACCATACATCACCAAAAAGGGCCAAAGCAAGGCGGCAGTCAGGGCAGCAGTCAGCAGCCGTCAGGAAGGAGAAACCGCGCTGAAAAAGACCTTCGGACCACTTTGACATACAGGGGTCGCTTGACGTTGTCGTACTTTAAAATTTGGGACCGCGTAGGAGTCAGGGCCCTACCCCTGTCTATCCCGGTATTAGCGAACCGCGAATGGTCAATGCGGTATGTACATGTGCTTTGTGTAACGTTTTAGCTATGAATGCACTATGTATACGTTATTATACATTGACTCCGTGGGTTCCATCTTGGAGCGGTGGCCATCTTATAGTTGCCCTCACATAGGCTACACTTTACTTTGACTTCTCTGTGACCTGTGCAAACTGACTCCACTGCCCGAGGTCAGCCCTGTCCGGCTGGTTCCTTTTACTGCGGCCAAATGGGATTAGCATCAGGGCCCGAGGCATCATAAATTCCTTCTTCCCACACAAACCCTGACTAATCTCTTTCACACCTGACTCTTCCTGCTTTATGGCTTGTTTTACAAACAGGAGGTGCCCGTATTTATTGGGGCCTGCTGATATCTGATGAGGGATCTGAGCCTTGCTGGGTAAATAATTGCGGGCTGACTGAACTGAAATGGGGGATTGTAATCATGACTCTGCTTGTTCTTTGAAGTAAAATATGTGAATGACCAACTGCAAGAGAAGGGCGGTGTTGCCCAGAGCGTAACATTCTCCATAAAAGAGGAGACTGGTTTCTGTTCTGCAGACTGCCTCATTCAGTTGCTAAGGCTTCTGTGCGACGTAGTCTCACTCATTTGAGTTTAATAAAGATGTCTTTTCATATTTCAGCTTCTGTTGCCAAGTTCTTTGTTATATTATCAAGATATGCAGAATTTTATAATACCACATGTTCTGCTTGGGTTGTCGGATCAGATAGAACCCGCTCAACAGAGCCTTTCTAACCCAGCCAGAACGTTACCCCCTCCCTAGGGCCTATTCACAATAAGTAACCACATATATATATACCACCTAAGGACAGGGAATTCCTACTATATATATATATATATATATCAAGACCTCTTATAATACAAGTGGCGGCCTCGCGATCCAAGACGGACCCAGGACTTCCTACCCAGACGGCAGCCTTAGCCTCGCGGTCCCAAACGGACCCAGAACTTCCTACCCAGACGGCAGCCTTAGCCTCGCGGTCCCAAACGGACCCAGAACTTCCTACCCAGACGGCAGCCTTAGCCTCGCGGTCCCAAACGGACCCAGGACTTCCTACCCAGACGGTAGCCTTAGCCTCGCGGTCCCAAACGGACCCAGGACTTCCTACCCAGACGGCAGCCTCAGCCTCGCGGTCCCAAACGGACCCAGGACTTCCTACCCAGGCGGTAGCCTTAGCCTCGCGGTCCCAAACGAACCCAGGACTTCCTACCCAGACGGTAGCCTTAGCCTCGCGGTCCCAAACGGACCCAGGACTTCCTACCCAGACGGTAGCCTTAGCCTCGCGGTCCCAAACGGACCCAGGACTTCCTACCCAGACGGCAGCCTCAGCCTCGCGGTCCCAAACGGACCCAGGACTTCCTACCCAGACGGCAGCCTTAGCCTCGCGGTCCCAAACGGACCCAGGACTTCCTACCCAGACGGCAGCCTTCACGAGTTCATCCTATGATCACTATAACATACGACAAGGGAATCAGTGTATCAGATCACACAAGAACTGCCAGTTTGAGCACAACCTGTTCTCTGGTTCGAGGGGCTCCTTTCTCCCTTATTCAGCTACCACTTACCGGATCAGGGTTAACATCTGTTCATGTCGAGTTGCAGCTGACTAGAAGAATAGGCTACCCTCTTATACAAGAACACGCAGCACATGTTGATTTATTACAAACTGACTTTATTATATATATACATATCATATACGCAAGCACATAATGTAACACATAACCTGTAAAGAAAAAGTGAAAGATTAGGTTGTACACTCTAATAAGAAAGGGGTCGACATCACCTTAGTCGTGTGTAGCCTGCACTCAATGGTCATCTAGGTCCCCTTCTCGTCTGTGCCTCGGCTCGCCTGGAGATCACACCTCCGTAGCTCCCTTCTCCGAGTCACTGGGACCTCTTCCTCGTCGGCTACTCTCTCCTCTCTGGCAATTCTGCTAGAAGAGTATCTGTCTCTTGGTCTTTCTCCGCCCTCAAGTTTGTCATCTGTCTTCCCTGGAATAAGTAGTAGCTTTTCTGCTAACGGCTAGGTGCCGCCTATGGATTGAAAGAATAAGTGCCAGTATCTGCCTCAGGCTTTCACTAATATAGAGGTGCATTTTCTCATGGAAAATTCCAGCCCGTAACCTGCCGCCCACCGAATTCTTGTACCTCGCCGTGCCAAGGACACTTTCCCAGCCGGCCGGCCTGATGTAGCGTCTTCGGCATGAAGAAAAATACAATCCTTCGATAAGGGCCGGTCTGAACCGGTTCTCTCCAAGCGAATAACACCTCATAACTAAAACATCCCCTGTAACCTAGAAACATCTCAAGCTGCTGGAGCAGAAAGAAAGATGGAGTCTCCCCCGTTTGAGGCCTACCAGGCCTGAATTCAACACGGCTCCATGAAATACCCTCACTACAGGGCAGGTTATCCCTAAGACTAACGAATCTATCCCCTAGGATATGTGTGCAAGCCCTAATCTATGGGGAAGAACACAGGATCATGTCGAAGTGCCTAGTAAATAGACTTCATTCACTACTCTAACCCTTAGGCTTGAATGGTAATAGACTGAAGTCACCCTAATCACCCATCAACACAATAGGGCCGGGAAAATCGAGCAGTACATTTCACCCTTGACTTCAGTCCATTATACATTCATTAAACCGAACTAACATCCGTAGAGGAATAATATGAAACAAAACTAACTGACCTATGTCTAGTACCAAGTGTGCAGAATTGAAGTAGTGAAGGGATACACTGAATAAAACAACAAATAGAGATCAAAACAGCGATGGTAAGTAGAATACCTCCTAATATTCGACGTAATAGATACAGGTCAGGTAACCAATTAAAGAGCCAGTCAAACCAGCCCTGGTCAATGTGTTTTCTCACTTCCTCCGTCAAATCATGTAACCTGTCAATGTGGGCACGAATAGATTGTGTATGATCAGACAAGTTAAAACAACAAAGACCCTCAAAGTCAGAGCAGTCATGTCCATGTTTAAGCAAAAGATAATCAATGGCCGCTCTATTTTGCAAGATGGCTCTACGTTCACCCTGGGCGTCTAACAGCATGTCAGATAGGACTGTAGAAGTATGATTAATAGATTTTACCATCCAGCAGGCCATTTTCTCAATAGATTTAGCATTATAAACCGCCAAAGCAGGAACACCAATAATTGAAATAGCCAAGCTAAGGTATTCAGACTTGGAATACAAATGCAAAGATGAGTCACAATCCTCCTGTAACATCACTGTATCTCGAATCACACGAGAATTGGTATTCGGATGTGACGAGAACATTAGTAAACTGAGTCTTGTAATAGCACAGGGGCCACCGGAAATATTCGCGGGGACATATGGCCAAGAAGTATTACCACATGAGAAAAGCCATCCGGCAGGTAGCAACATCGTGCGATAATGACTAGGGGTAACTACCAAACTCTTGCAAGTCATATTGTTCATAACCGAAGCACATGTTTTCGGTGTCCTTTGAAAGCACAAAGTTCGCTCATGAAAGGTGAAGGAAGTTTCCCGCGATGTAAATGACCTTTAACAATTTGGGGCACTTTGCGCTGTCTGATATGCTGACAAATGGGACAATGTAAAATAACATTCTTGATCAAATCCAAGGGAATATAAATTCCTCGATCAGCAGCCCACCTGCTAGTGGCTTTCTCTCCAAAATGTCCTGCCTTCTGGTGGGCCCATTTCGCCAATCCCGCCATATCAGAATTTTGCCTGTCCACCACTGCCTCAGCAATTTTAGATTTCTCATCTGCAATGTTATGAAAAAATTTGTCAAGAGAATCTATAGGGGTGTGAGCATCCACATTGAAGATTGTAACAGTACTCTGTGGGAGCATCTCCCAAATCTCTTGCCATAACTCTCTTCCCCACAACTGTTTTGAATGCAATTCCCAATTATGAGAATGCCAAGTCGGTAACCAAACTGCCAATCCATTGGCAGTAGACCAAGAGTCAGTGAAAATATGACATGTGCCGGGTAATTCTTGTTTCAGGACTTGATAAACAGTATACAATTCAGCGAATTGGCTGCTCTTACCTTCACCAGTTGTGCTCAGCAGTTTCTGCGTGACCGGATTATAGGACACCGCTTTCCAGTGCCGTTTCGGCCCTATGAACCTTGCTGAACCATCCGTAAACCAGACATGGTTCCTGTCCTCTACGGACAAATCATCAAAGGGTCTACCCCACTTGACAGGAGACTCCTGTACTAAAGGTACGGAACATACACTCTCAGTCTCAGTCGATGGCGCTCGCGCCACCTGCTCATGCAAAGATGCAACTCCTTTCTGTCCCACACGTGCCCTGTCTTGTATATACCATTTCCATTTAATCACACTCGCCTCCTGAGCGTGTCCAATGCGGTGAGTTTTTGGCGAACTCATAACCCACTGCATAATAGGAATCTCAGGTCGCAAAACTATATCATGTCCCAAAGTCAATTGCTCGGTATCCACCAGAGCCCAATAACATGCAAGTAACTGTTTCTCAAAGGGTGTATAACGCTCACTAGCATCAGGTAACTTTTTGGTCCAGAAACCTAACGGCACTCTACTTCTGCCTTGCTTCTGCCACAAGCTCCAATTCGCATAAAGGCCCTGTACAGACACATTTAAATCTACCTCCCCATCACGTACGGGCCATAAATCCAAAGCATGTTGAATTGCCTCTTTTGCTAGGTCGAACGCATCTTGCTGTGGTGTATCCCAATCAAACGCATTCTTTTTACGGGTGACACGGTACAAGGGGGCCAATATTTGACTCAAATGAGGAATATGCTGACGCCAAAAACCAAATAAACCAATGAAGCTTTGGGCTTCCTTCCTATTCTTTGGAACTGCAAAATCAAGAATCTTCTGTTTAACCTGAGGGATCACTTCACGGTGCCTTTCATGCCAATTAATACCCAAAAATTTCACAGCCTGGGACGGGCCTTGTAGTTTATCCGGATTGATTTCCCAACCTTTCTCACGGAGGCACTCAATGACTCTGTCCAATTGGGTCTGAACTTCCTCTTGTGTTTCGCCTTGGATCAAAACATCATCAATATAATGACACATCTGAACCTGTGGATGAACTGGTACGTCAGCCAAATGCTCTGCCACCAGCCGGTGACATATAGTAGGGCTATGCACATAGCCCTGAGGAAGACTCCTAAACGTCATTTGACGCCCATTCCACGTAAAACTGAACTGTTCCTGACACTCAGGGGCAATCGGGATCGAAAAGAAAGCATTAGCAATATCAATTGACGCATACCATGTACCCGGATGTTTTTGGATTCTTTCAATTAGAGTAATAACATCCGGTACTGCAACAGTCAAAGAGGGTGTGTGTTTGTTCAATTCTCGATAATCAACAGTCATACGCCAAGAATTATCACTCTTACGTACAGGCCAAACAGGATTATTCCAAGCAGAAGTAACTGGGGCTATAACACCTGCATCCACCAACTCCTGAATAGTGGTACTAATCTCCTCATGACCACCCGGAATACGATACTGCTTCTGACAAACCACTTTTGTCGCCTGAGGAACTGTTATGGGGGGCATTCGTAAACGACCAACCCGTATAGGCCTGGACGATATATAATGCGTAGTTCCAAATTGGTAACATCCATCATCTAAATGCAAAGTCATTCCTTTCAAAATATCTATTCCAATTATGAATTCCAAGAGAGGCACCACTAGTACAGAGTATTCTTTTCTAGGGATTCTACCTATTCTCATTTCAAGTAATGTTTGAATTGCGGGAGTTTCCTTTCCATCTAATCCGGTAATTGTAAAAGGCTGACCTTTAAACTTCTTTGATTTACCATGAATAAGAGTGGCCTCCGCTCCTGTATCTACCAATGCTCGGGTCCTTTGGATATTACGATGTCTCCAATAAATTTCAATATCTACATAGGGTCTATTATCTCTGTGAGCCCATCTGTGTACTGGAGCTTGACCTATTTCCTAGTCATGTTTACCGCATTCTGTGTACCAGGATAAATCAGGATAAAGACTCTCACGTTTCTTAGGTATAGGTGCCTCCTGTTCATATCCATTCCCAGTACGAAATGGATTCGTGTCAGCAGCAGTACAGTTCTGGTTTCGATCGGCCAGATTATGACGATCCTCTCTCCTCCTCAACTCAGGGGATTGATCCCTATCATCTCTACGTCTGTTGTAAATATAATCATTTTTTCCCCTCTCCCTTTCCTCTTCTCTCTCTCTGTCTCTCTCTCGACGGGGGGACATATCACGTACATAACGTCGGTCATCACGACGAACAGAGCGCCCACGGCGGTCATCATCACCGCTACCGTCAGAACCACCGCGATCACACTCAGACATCCGAACACGCCGGGCACCCTCCTTCCGATCCAAGCCACGTTTGCGAAACAACTCCCACAAACGAGCAGTTGTCTCACCGTCAATGTCCTCCCTCCGCACACCATCAGCCAAAAGACCAGAAAAGATATCACGTCTAGTAAGCTTATTGTCACCAGGAGTACGAGTGTCAGGCCGGGACTGACGTTCAGGTTTAAACCACTCGCCTAACTCACCGATTCCAGTACTGTAGATAACACGTTACCAGTTTGATTAATCAATAAAGTCATCATGACCTGCTTATAAGCAACAGGGGAAGAACGAATAATACGATTCCGCACAGAAGATGTCAATGAACCATCAAGCAACCTGTCAGCAGTACCTAGAAAAATCGCAGTTTTCATCACCTCTTCTTTGAGACGTTGTGCAGCGTCGCGCAAAGTATACCACTGTTTGTCATTTACAGGCCAATCAGACTCAGTAGGGTACTATATATTACAACCCTCAGTCGCCAATTGAAGTAAAGAAATTTGACCACCACCATTATAGTTACGAAAATGATCCTGTACAGTAGAATCCGAGCTCAAGGAACAAAACTTCAAACAATCACCATTATCCAACATAATGCCAGCAGCGCCCAGTTCATAAAGGCGCACCATCCATGTGAGTAATGTCTCACCAGCTCGCTGCCGAAATCGCTGCAAAATATCACTAATTTCCTGTTGGGTAAAGTCCTCTAAAGAGTCTAAAGAAATACCCTGCGGAGCAGCAGGAGACTGCTGCAATTTCCGACGAAAAACTGGATGCACCGAGACCGCGGGGTGAGCATCACAAGGAGCTCGACCAGTACACGTAGAGGAACAATCAGCGGAAGAAGCATCAACCCCACTCGAAGGACGAGCGCAATCACGGGGTGCACCATCAGGGGTGCGAGAAGCAGGCTTACAATCATGGCGGGAGCGGGAGGACTCACATTTAACAGATTCCTCACCCGAGGAACAAGAATCGCTCGAGTTCCAGATATTACCATCCCATTCATCAGGATTCCAATCCAGTCCGGCATTCGCCACGACCAGGCGCACCTTTCGCGTCGAAACCCGGCCGCGCCGATGTTTGTATTTATAACGGGCAATTCGCACAGCCGCCCTCTCGGCAATAGTCTGATAAGTCTCAAGTTTGTCAGTAAGCAACTTATTTTGACACCGCATTAAAGTATGAGAATTCTGAATCTCAACAAAGTGCGCTTCCACATCCTTAAAAGAGATCTGTAGCTTCAACAACCTCTCATGCAGAATTCTGTACGCAGACAGGACAATCCAACCTCTGCGCCCTAAAATGGGAATCTCCTCACCCTTCGAGATGGGTGCCTTCTGTAAACAAGTAATCACATTAGCCGGCTCCGCCAGCTCCAAAGAAGAATTCCAATTCTCACTCAAACCAGTAGAATCAGCCCACTCCCGGGCTAAGGCTTCATAAGGCGTTGAATCCCATCCGGGAATATCAATGGGCAACTTAAAAGTAGATTTTGACTTTTTAGAAAACATTGTGGAAAAGAAAGAAGAAAGGAAAGAAAAAGAAAAACTATACACACAATTATACCACAAATAATATACAAAGAAAACCACGCACACGCCGAAAGCAAACACGAGACAACACGACGCACACAGGTTTCGAAAACGGTTCGTGACGCCAAATGTTCTGCTTGGGTTGTCGGATCAGATAGAACCCGCTCAACAGAGCCTTTCTAACCCAGCCAGAACGTTACCCCCTCCCTAGGGCCTATTCACAATAAGTAACCACATATATATATACCACCTAAGGACAGGGAATTCCTACTATATATATATATATATATATATATATATATCAAGACCTCTTATAATACAAGTGGCGGCCTCGCGATCCAAGACGGACCCAGGACTTCCTACCAAGACGGCAGCCTTAGCCTCGCGGTCCCAAACGGACCCAGAACTTCCTACCCAGACGGCAGCCTTAGCCTCGCGGTCCCAAACGGACCCAGAACTTCCTACCCAGACGGCAGCCTTAGCCTCGCGGTCCCAAACAGACCCAGGACTTCCTACCCAGACGGTAGCCTTAGCCTCGCGGTCCCAAACGGACCCAGGACTTCCTACCCAGACGGCAGCCTCAGCCTCGCGGTCCCAAACGGACCCAGGACTTCCTACCCAGGCGGTAGCCTTAGCCTCGCGGTCCCAAACGAACCCAGGACTTCCTACCCAGACGGTAGCCTTAGCCTCGCGGTCCCAAACGGACCCAGGACTTCCTACCCAGACGGTAGCCTTAGCCTCGCGGTCCCAAACGGACCCAGGACTTCCTACCCAGACGGCAGCCTCAGCCTCGCGGTCCCAAACGGACCCAGGACTTCCTACCCAGACGGCAGCCTTAGCCTCCCGGTCCCAAACGGACCCAGGACTTCCTACCCAGACGGCAGCCTTCACGAGTTCATCCTATGATCACTATAACATACGACAAGGGAATCAGTGTATCAGATCACACAAGAACTGCCAGTTTGAGCACAACCTGTTCTCTGGTTCGAGGGGCTCCTTTCTCCCTTATTCAGCTACCACTTACCGGATCAGGGTTAACATCTGTTCATGTCGAGTTGCAGCTGACTAGAAGAATAGGCTACCCTCTTATACAAGAACACGCAGCACATGTTGATTTATTACAAACTGACTTTATTATATATATACATATCATATATGCAAGCACATAATGTAACACATAACCTGTAAAGAAAAAGTGAAAGATTAGGTTGTACACTCTAATAAGAAAGGGGTCGACATCACCTTAGTCGTGTGTAGCCTGCACTCAATGGTCATCTAGGTCCCCTTCTCGTCTGTGCCTCGGCTCGCCTGGAGATCACACCTCCGTAGCTCCCTTCTCCGAGTCACTGGGACCTCTTCCTCGTCGGCTACTCTCTCCTCTCTGGCAATTCTGCTAGAAGAGTATCTGTCTCTTGGTCTTTCTCCGCCCTCAAGTTTGTCATCTGTCTTCCCTGGAATAAGTAGTAGCTTTTCTGCTAACGGCTAGGTGCCGCCTATGGATTGAAAGAATAAGTGCCAGTATCTGCCTCAGGCTTTCACTAATATAGAGGTGCATTTTCTCATGGAAAATTCCAGCCCGTAACCTGCCGCCCACCAAATTCTTGTACCTCCCCGTGCCAAGGACACTTTCCCAGCCGGCCGGCCTGATGTAGCGTCTTCGGCATGAAGAAAAATACAATCCTTCGATAAGGGCCGGTCTGAACCGGTTCTCTCCAAGCGAATAACACCTCATAACTAAAACATCCCCTGTAACCTAGAAACATCTCAAGCTGCTGGAGCAGAAAGAAAGATGGAGTCTCCCCCGTTTGAGGCCTACCAGGCCTGAATTCAACACGGCTTCATGAAATACCCTCACTACAGGGCAGGTTATCCCTAAGACTAACGAATCTATCCCCTAGGATATGTGTGCAAGCCCTAATCTATGGGGAAGAACACAGGATCATGTCAAAGTGCCTAGTAAATAGACTTCATTCACTACTCTAACCCTTAGGCTTGAATGGTAATAGACTGAAGTCACCCTAATCACCCATCAACACAATAGGGCCGGGAAAATCGAGCAGTACACCACATCAGGAAGTACTCGAAGTCATAGGGTGCTACCCCTAGCACCTCTGGGGTCTCAAAAATTGGAGTACTTCAGTTGGCGCCCAATGTGGGGCCTCATCAGAGAAGTGACTTTCTGTGGGAGTGATCTTGTCATGAGACTGAAATCTACTGAGGAGGACAGAACGGGATTCTACCAAGAAGGTACTCTGTGCACAGGGATTCTGGAGATTCTTTGATTATGTAGCCCGGTATATTTCTGCTCTTCCTGATTTTGATCCTCCACATGATGTCACTAAAAAGGTGAGAAAAAGAACCCTTTTGGCGTGAGTATTATAGAAGACGTTGGGTCATGTAGAACTTGACGATTAGAATTTGGATAACCTTTTGATTATTAAGAATAAGAATTAAGTATAAGTGGGTCGCTCCCAGTCCTTTGGTTCTTTGGGTCTTTAATTTGGTTATCGCAATTACCAAAGCCGAGGGGTTGGTTTCTTGGTTTCTGATTTGGTCATTGCAATTACCAAATCCGAGGGTCTCGCATATTTGCGAGTGTATTGGTAGAGATAACCCCTTGAAGTTTGAAGCTAGATTAGTGAGCTATAAGATGCCTGATCTTAGCAAATTTGGTAATGTAGCTTTTGGTTTGTATAGGTTTGGATATGCGAATTGCAATTTGTGTAGGCAGGTAATGAGGAGATATTTTTCCATTTGGTTTTGATTATAATACTTGCGTTTTCCGCAGTATTTTTGGCATGCCTGTTTGTAAGCTCACATGGAAAAATGTGTTGCTTTTTGTTTTGAAAGGTACCATAGTGTGGGAAATATCTAAATAGGTTAAATTTAAGAACATATTTCTTCCTTGGTGATTTTGTATCCCCAGGGAATTAAAATATGACATAATACAAAACAAGGATCCTTCGTTCTGCGCAGTTTCATGAATGAAGATATGCAGAACGATTTTGTGTGGTGTTCTGCTAGGCAAAGCTAGTGAATTGAGCGCATTCACTACTTCTTGGACATGCATCTGTCTGTGGGGCTGTTTATGCAGCCTTTTGGAACACTATTGAAAAGCGTTGCTTGTAAATATGACCTACAACTAGTATTTGCAAATGGTTTGTTTCAAGTATAGTCTGTGAGCTGTTCTTTCTTTCTGTCATGCGTATTGATTTGTAAGTCAACTGTGTGTTTAAATGTCTGTGGTTTTTTATCATTAGTGCAACTTCTGTAAGTAAATTGCGACGGCGCTATTTATGAAAAATGGCTAAAGCGCGCTGTATTGTCTGTTTAACCCCTTTCTGTTTATGTCTGAAATGAGCTCAATATGTGTTTGTGGGTCTTCTGATGTTTCCAGTCTGTTAAGTAAATTGTTCGTTAATTAATATCAAGTAGAAACTTAAAAAAGAAATCCAGAAACGAACCATGTGACGTGCTAAAATAGCTATATGGTGCTCTTTAATTTATAGAATGAGCAATTGTGCACATATACAAAACTGCCATTAAATGCTTAAAGGATAAAATTAGAAACACATTCAATAGATATAAATCAGGCCCCAAAAACGAAATTATCTATTTTTGCAAAAGTAAATAAATTTACAGCATTTTCCTTAGATGCATTGTATTAGATGTTCACAGGCAAACTTTTCAGCTGCAGTATATTTGATAGAAATGTTCATTCAGCCAGCACCTTCCCAGTTGAACACGGGTGGAATTTTGCAGAACCGTCCTTTTAAATGAAAGTGGCGCAAAAATGTGACGCGTTTCAAGTTGGGCTTATGCGCTTAGGCGTGTGAGTTAATGTGTCCAAAATGATAGGCAAGAGATGCAGCTTGTTTTTTATACATGGAATTATCACAAAAACTAATAATTGGGATTTTTTTAAAAAGAAAATTATTAATCATGGAAAAATTATTTTAAAAAAATAAGTGCTTTTCAAAATCGTTTTTTGATATTTATAAAGCTTAATACTCATACTATGACCTCCTAGCATTAAAATTTGATTTAAGTTGTGTTGCATCACTAAAATGACAAGCATTCGCGTGTACAATTTTCCCTTGGCGCAGGCGCAAACAAGCTCATTTCTATAAACTATAAGTTATTATTTCCAATGCCTGACTCATGGGTTATGTAATAAACATTCTGGTAATGCATATTATGCAAACAAATTGTAGGATATTCATGTTTTAATGCCAAAAAAATGAAAGTCGAATTTGGGTAGAAAACACTGTTTGAACTGCATTTTCTTCCATTCAGAGTACTTTTTAAAGTGTCTCAGACTTCAGTAAATGCATACGTTTAGGTTTGATATATATTTACAGGTTGTGCCTTCTTATGATTCAATGAGTCAATGTGCCAGTACAAAGGCTTGTTTTAATATCAGGGTTGAAGGTTCTAACTTTAGCTGTGTCTGTCACGATACTACTGAACAAGCTATGAAAAACAGGACCTTTTTAAAACTTGGAGAAATTAAATAAAATATGGTGTCGCAACCCGCAACTATTTGATGTTAATAGAAAACGGCCTTAATGGAGTTAGCACCCACATAGAGAAAGAGAAATGGAGAATTTTTTTTTTGATGAAGGAAAAGAGGATGTTTGTGAGCAGGTACGTGATGTAGTCAGTAATGATAGAGGGGTGGAGAAATGTAGAATTACGGTTATAGGAACTAGGTAATACGTAGGAAGGAGAAGAACAATTGGGAAAATAGAATGCCGTGGAGGGAAGAGAGATGATGAAGGGGAGTAATAAAGACATGAAGAGTAGCGTGAGGAAGGTTGTATTGACGAAGGGAATAAAAAGGAATGTGGTATCGGTTTGAGTAAGTAGGAGGGGAAAGATGAGATTGCAGGTTCTAGCAGTAGGGGTGAAAATATTGTAATTACCTAACGGGAGGCACTGAGTTTCATATGCTAATATGAAAGCGACGAACAGAGCTTGAATAAAGGCAAGTGACTAAATGATGAAGAAAATATCAAAACTCATTGCGAATGCAATTCGCAGTGCCAGTGGACTGGGGCAGAAAGCGGTCCCAATTGCTGGAGTTCAGTCTAACTTTAGCTGGGCCTACTGAGACGTTCATTCATTTAAGGTTGTTGAAATATGTACCATTACATAGGATTGTAACAAGGATTTATTCTAAAAAGTGGTATGTGTGTTATTAAGTTTCGTGAATTATTCACAGTAAATATAGTTTAATAATCTGGGAATAGAGATAATTTTTTTTTTTTTTTAGCGCCTAAAAAGGAGAAATTATTTTTCAAAATAGAGTGAATTATTGCAAGTTAGGAGGAATTAGGAAGGCCTTCTGGCTTTGACAAATTCAGAGTGGCAGAAGCTGGGGGTTGGAGAGCTGCAGAGGCTGGCTCAAGTTACGCTGTTGAGATGCTATCTTTAGTTCAATGGAGTAGGCTGCCACGTTGACATTTATGACCTTTTAAATTAGGGCCTTGCCTCTGTGGAATGCAGAATGACCTTGCTACACGGGCCTCTGAAGGTGGGGTTTCTGGTTTCTCCATAAGAACATCAATAAAACTAAAGAACTTAATTCCAAAGGGAAAATATAGCAAAGGGGTTTCTTTGGAAGCTCAAACATCATGTTAAATGCTTTGCAGAACTGATACATTTGCGTCTCGCTCTAAAAAAAATAAAAAAAAAGAGAATGATGCCTGCTATTAGCTCTTATTTAATAGAAAACGGAGTGTTGCATTAAGTCTTAGACAGACAAAAAGATTCTACAATTTTTTTAAGGCTACATGTGTAAATGTGAACGAATTGCTATCATGAATTGTTCTTGCTAGTCCTGTATGTTAGAAGAGAGACAGTATATTTGACAGCAGATTTCCATTGCCTGGTGATCTACTGTCAAAAAGGAGGGTAAGGATTTTAAACCTGACAAATTAAACAGGCCTGTATATTGGGTTTTGGGCTGCAGGTTTACAGTGCATAAAAGTACATGACATGGTGTTGTGTGTCACCGCTTATTTTACATATGCTATTGTTTTGTCTATGCTTTTTTGTGCTTGATATACAGCAAGTATATCTGATGGCTTGACGTTTTGTGCGTTTTTATTATTTTTTGCATGTTTTCGTTGTTTTTGTTGCTGCTTTTTATACTATTACAAGTTTACCTGTGTTGTGAGGGGATGGTCATGACGATGCCCATCGCTACGCAACAGTTGGTTGAACTTGTTCTGGTTACTAAATTCCACAGCTAATGATATTTCATGCTGTGAACATGAGAGGCAGCACTTTACCAGTGCATGTCTAAATTGGCTATAATGGTATTACAGAAAACTAAAAGAGATCTACAGGATCAAAGTGTGTCACCTGCAGTTAGTCACTTACTGCCCTTTCCCTTAATGGAACAGGCAGCCTTACATTTATGTATCCTTGATTGGACCTAAGGATGAAATTATAGATCTGTGACTCAAGGTGGCCTAATTTCAATATTACATTAGTTAATGATGTTTTGCTTCCTAAGTAGCCTATGGCTTTTGTTCCTTAAAAGAAAACTAGGTTTTCATTTTTCCCTGAAGAAGGAACTGGAACATTACCTAAGATTACCGTATATGGTGTAGTCGCCAGCGGTAGAGTTAAAATGTATGTAACTTTGGCCTTTTGTGTACCACCCGTACTCTTGGTGTAGTGTCACATGCCTGACTATCACCCAAGTAAATTCTTGTCCTTCCTATAGATTTTTATTTTTTATTGCTTTTGTTGCTTCTTCCCTGACCGATGTCGCATCATGCTTAGTTATTGGGGATTTTAGTTGTGTCCTAGTTCCAATTCCCTTTTCCGTATTCCTTTCAGCAGTCAGCCCATTTATTATTGTAGGTGTATTGTTCAGGTACACACTTCCAGACTGCAGTGATGCACCAGGAACCTCCATATTATGTATAATCCCCTCTTGTATGACCAGACTGGTTTTCAAGAATTGTCCCTAGGCCTGCTTCAATGTTTTCCAGCCTGACTGTCAAGTATATTATATTATAGTAAGACAAGTTTTCCATCCCGATAGGAGATAACTTACGTTTACCTTTTTTGAACATGACGAATTTTCAATGTCTATTTTTTAATGTGGTTTTTACCCTTTTTGTTCCTGCTGCTTTAATTTTCGGTGGGATCAGAAGTTTCTAATCATGCAAATATCAGGACCCTCAGATTCTTGTCTTTTGTTTTCATATCTGACTATTAGCCTGTGTATTGCCTAGTGCACCTGATGTGAAAGGTTTCTACATGCCTATGATAATCTGTACCATGTGATTTCTCTATTGAGATGTCCTAGATAAGGAATTTAGAAACACTTATATGTAATCATTGAAAAAAAAAAAATGTGTTTGCCCTATTAGACAATGCCACCATATGTGAAGACATCCATTTAGATAGAATTCTCGTGTAGTTATCTACCCTTAGATGATGGAGGCTCTCACACGGAAATCCAATTGAAAAGCTTAGAGGCACTGTTTTGCCTACTGCCTTTTTATTTGTATTGCTTCCTGAGAAAGACAGTGTATTCTAGACGAAAATTGTCCCATGGCGTGTGGCCACTCCTTTGAAAATCACAGGCCACCTGTTTACAGTCCCCTTGTTATACAACAAACTGTTTAAAGCATCACACTTGCTTCATCAGAAGGCGTTCAACATCAGAAAAGAAGGAGGAGCTGGTTTTGCCACAGAACCAGAATTCCAGTGCAAAAGAGCGCCTGTCATGTGCTGGTAACCTCTGACAGTGTGCAGTCCCTTGAGCCCCTTGGCCTGAGTTTTTGGCCACACACCCCCCCCTCTTTTCCTTTGCTTCAATGGAAGTGCAGTGCACCGGCGGATCCAAGATTGACAGAAGGCACTACATTCCAGTGCCCATGGAAGAGCAGCCTGAGCGTCCTCTGACACTGAATGACGAGTGTTGGAGTCTGAGAATGGTCCCGAATCTGCAAGAGATGACCTGTGCCCTTGATCAATGGAGAGCACACTACCTGTAGTGCCTGCCGCAAAGGAAAAATACTGGCGCACTGCCTTGAGACATTGAGACTTTTTCGAGTGAGCTGTGGGTGTTTGCCAGGAGGGCACTCCAACTAAGCAGTACTTTTCTCATGAAAGGCTTGAATGAAGAGGCCCACGCAAAAGAAAACAACAGAAGAAGATTTGATGGACAATAGAAGCCTGCCAGAGAGGCTTTTTGAACGGACTCTGGGCATAGGTGGTTTCACAAGTGGTTCCCGTGTGATTGTATAGACTAGGTGTTAGAAGACTGTTTGTTTTGCTGGCATTGTCTAGTATAAGCAGAATAAAATCCATTTTCTGTGGAAGAGTACCCCCTTTTCACCTCAGAGCATTGATGAGGGTCACCACTGTTTCACCTGAACATAAAAATTATCATTTCATTTGTAATAGTGGTCACTACTTTCTCCCGTTGTCTATATGTTTTTAATAACGAGTTTTCTAGTGTTTTTTAAACATGACGTTGTCATTTATGGGTGGGATCGTTTTTCTCTACTCAGTTGACTTCTGCACCCGCTTCCCAACCTATGTCCTTTCCTACTACTGTTTCTTTGCACTCTTTTCACCCTTTTCCTGAACATGAGCAGGTTAGAAGATCAGAATTCGTAAGCAATTCTTTTGTACAGCTTCTGCATCAACACTAGTTAGTAATGACCATCACTAATTATTGGGTGTGTGATCTTATGCCGCCTACTACAGATAGAGGTATTCCTTATTTTGTCCTGCCATATGTGGCCTTTGTGCTACTACATGTGTAAGGAGACGTGTCCCGTGAGAGTCGCTAAGTAATAGGATGATGCTACAGCAACATCTCCATGACTTCATGTCTGTAGACCTGGACTCGGATTGATGAGTGTATAGTTATTGCCTATGTAAGGGCAAAAGGAGGGTCTGTCGTACTTTAAAATTTGGGACCGCGTAGGAGGCAGGGCCCTACCCCTGTCTATCCCGGTATTAGCGAACCGCGAATGGTCAATGCGGTATGTACAAGTGCTTTGTGTAACGTTTTAGCTATGAATGCACTATGTATACGTTATTATACATTGACTCCGTGGGTTCCATCTTGGAGCGGTGGCCATCTTATAGTTGCCCTCACATAGGCTACACTTTAGTTTAACTTCTCTGTGACCTGTGCAAACTGACTCCACTGCCCGAGGTCAGCCCTGTCCGGCCGGTTCCTTTTACTGCGGCCAAATGGGATTAGCATCAGGGCCCGAGGCATCATAAATTCCTTCTTCCCACACAAACCCTGACTAATCTCTTTCACACCTGACTCTTCCTGCTTTATGGCTTGTTTTACAAACAGGAGGTGCCCGTGTTTATTGGGGCCTGCTGATATCTGATGAGGGATCTGAGCCTTGCTGGGTAAATAATTGCGGGCTGACTGAACTGAAATGGGGGATTGTGATCATGACTCTGCTTGTTCTTTGAAGTAAAATATGTGAATTACCAACTGCAAGAGAAGGGCGGTGTTGCCCAGAGCGTAACATTCTCCATAAAAGTGGAGACTGGTTTCTGTTCTGCAGACTGCCTCATTCAGTTGCTAAGGCTTCTGTGCGACGTAGTCTCACTCATTTGAGTTTAATAAAGATGTCTTTTCATATTTCAGCTTCTGTTGCCAAGTTCTTTGTTATATTATCAAGATATGCAGAATTTTATAATACCACATCAGGAAGTACTCGAAGTCATAGGGTGCTACCCCTAGCACCTCTGGGGTCTCAAAAATTGGAGTACTTCAACGTGGTTCGCGATTCCTCCAGAATTTTCTGGCGGGGTTCCTCACGACCTTCAGGCAAAACCGCTACCTCTGAAGCCGCCTCACAGAGGGCACCATTTGAAGAACCAGGGCCTTATAGACCTGGCGGCACAGGGTACGCCTTAATCTCCTGAGTTAACCTGCTTTGTTGAACAGAGACACAGGACACTCTGTTGAGCATAGAAGATCAGGTTTATTAGCTGCAGCTAAGTACAGTTGTCCCAGAAGTACATTCAGTATGTTCTTAGGAGACTGCCACTTTACTCCATGGCGCACAATCTTTTATAGCACATAGATTCACCAAGAACACTCCCAATGCATACATGATTAGCCAATGAGAATAGTTTGAAAACAAGGTATAACCAATAAGAAAAGTTTGAAACCAAGATATCAAGTAACCCAAATAAAACCTCTTTTCCAACTGTTTTTGTCACCCCTCCCCACAAGTTAATCAGTGGTAGTGTCTACAACTCAACTTGCATGTGGCAGGACACATTTGTATGCTTTGGAGGACAGTTGTGAAATGAGAGAATACAAGTAGAGAATAGCGAAGGGCAGAAGATAAGATAAAGTCAGGAAAGAATGGTGCGAACCAACAGATAGTTGAACCAGGGATCAGTCGGACCAGACGGGGATTAGTGGACTCAGCCAGTCCCTGACATCAGTCTTGTAAACAGAGGCAGGAGGTTATTTGACACGTTGCAGTGAGATCAGCAGAAAAACTTTGTTTATTGTGCTGCCTGAGTGAGGGCAACACAAAATGGCGGTGGAACACAAAATGGTGGCTAAATACAAGCAAGATCGAAAATTGAATTTCCTCAGTTGAAAGGAAATGTAAATTGTTAGCAATAGGTTTTGGAGTTTGCTATCCTGCTTGGTATGGAAATCCGAATACACTTTATTGATAAACATGCAAATTTGTCCAAAGAACCAAGTTGTGTTTGCGAAAAAATGAGAAACGCTTAACACAATTTTACAGCAGCTTACTCGTCTACCAAGCTTAAGGCTACTTGTACCTAATAAAAGATTGTTTTCCAAGTCCTAGCAGAGTCATTTCACTGGTACTCCTTGCTTGCACAGAGGGCTTAGACATTTTAAACCCACTGCTCATGAGCAGCATTCACAGAAGTAAACTTGTTCGTTAGGCCCTCAGAAGGGTGTCTGCGTCATTGGATATTTACTGGTGAGTAAGTCTTGGAACCATTCCTATCAAAATAACCTACATAAGATCAACCTGGAAATTCACCCTTACCTAAGGGCATATTAAAGAATTCATGTCATTAAAGAGAAACTGGTGAGCAGGTACATGCAATGTCGGCCAAACTGTATTAATTATGGTAAATTATCCACTTATTTACAAGAACACTTCCTGATAAACATGTCATGGGGATTTTTTTCCCTAATGTGAGTTAGGTCAGCTGCACCGAGATTTATAAGTAGTTTCTGATTTTGGGAGCAAATCTTTACAATGATTGCTGCTGTTTTATAGCTTTTTGAAGTTTCTAGTTTCAACATAAAGGGTATGTTAAATGCGCAACATGTGTACGCCAACAGACCTTATGATGTTTTTGCCAGTTAACTTGCGGAGTTGTGACTTGTGGACATGTTGACTAGATGAGTTATCTTGAAGAAGCGGACTTCCTGGCCACTTACCTGACGCTACATTTTGACCTGGTAGTCACATGCGGATATGTGCATGAAACTCAGGAATTTGGGGAACAGAACATCAGGAATGATAAAAACAAAACTGTTTACATTTCTCACATACAGCCAATTATTACAAATAGTCCATATGAAATAATGCACACTCACATTGTTGTGATGTAGAACCTGAAGTACCCTGTTTACATTATTTAGTGCGTGTACTCTTGTCGAACCACGTTCTCTGGGCTACAAAAAAAGAAGTAAAAGTAAGCTTTACATAAACATTTTTTTAAACAATTAATCTGCATATTACGGAATTAATTAGGAAAAGAATGTGCGAGAGTAAAACAGTTTGGGAAAAATGAAAGAAGCTAACGTGGGCTGCGCAGGATGATTTAGCTCTGAAGGCAGGCTCAAGAGAAGAACATTAGCTTTTCTCTGCACGTACAATTCACAAAGAAATATACAGAGCGATAATGATAACAACAATAACAATAACCTTTCCATTAGCAAAGAGAAGTTAATAAAATGTTACTCCAAATATCAATTAATCTTTTTTCGTGAAAAGAAAACTGTACGATTTTAATGCACGCCTTCCAAGTCTGATTCTTCAGCAACAAAATTCTGTCTTAATGATTTGTTTCCATTTGACTAGGTCTTTGTCCATCCATACATGTCTACCTAGACTTCCTGCTGTTCAGAAATAATATTCCGCTTTGGCTATGAGTGAACTTATCATCCAGAGATATGTTGCTAAAAGCGTAACCCTGAAACGCGTTGAACATTATCTCTTAATTTTTTTACGTACATTTTAGCACCCCACACATGGGTAGCAGGGCGTAGCTTCCATTGGTGCGGCAGGTGCAGTGACACCAGGGCAGGGACATTTTCAGACCACTGATCCCTGATCCACTGAGACGTACTAAGCGCTATACACATATTAAAATAGTACACAATATACTACAGCATTCTTTGCCACCCTAAGGCTGCCTTGACATACAGACAAAGCAGAAGAGATAAGGTTAAGGAAAAGAAGGGACAAGAAAGAAGAGAAAAGAGCGACGGGATGAGGAGATAATGATCTTCGCCGGGGTGTTTGGGTCCGCCATATGCAACGAGAGAGCAAGTGAGGCAAAGCAGGAACAACAAGCGGCCGCGAAAGTGATCGCGGTCGCGAAAGTGAAAGTAATTGCGGTGAAGCGCGGCACGCGCGCCAGCTCACATGCACTGTAGATCTAGGCTGGCCTGGTAGCACTTTTTAGAGCCCTCTCAAAAAGTCTCGCCAGACCAGCGCATGCGCTGGGTCAGGCGAGACCTAAAAAGGGAAATCCCTCTGCTGTCTGCACCAGAGGGATTTCCTGAGCATGTGCTCATGACAGAATGGTTCCATCAACAGCACACTAGAACTTGTGCTCATGACGGAACCATTCCGTCATGAGCATGGAAGGGGTTAAGCAATGGCAAATGCACTATAGTACATTATGAAACCTCTATTAGTTAATGCACTGCAGAAGCCTGGGTTTAGCCAGAGAGCCACAGAGTTAAATGTTGGTTGGTGCGGTGGAGAATAGTGACTTCTGTATTTTTAGTGATACTAGGTCCCAGTCTTGGACAGAAAGCACTGTAAATATAGATTATTTTGAACTTGCATTACACACAGTGTAAGATAAACTGCTACGAAACGCGCAAAAAGGTTTAATATGAAGTGGTGCTGTCAAAATATAGATTTTAGTAATACCCAGACTGTACGTAATGCATTTTTAGGTCGAGCCTGGGCAGCACATGCGCTGCTGCAAGGCATGCAGTATTGGAGTGCCCCGCCCACTCTCCGCCCATATTTTTAATTGGCATGTGTCATTCTCCTTCGTAAACGCTGGCTTCCGAGTCCTTATTAGGCTTGTTAGTCCCTCCTTGTTACCGCCTTGTCTGCATTTTTTACCTAAAAACTCACCAAATGCTCAAACAAAGGGGGGGTCCGAGGGTATATATATTTGATGACCTGCAAGAAATAGTACCCCCATAGCAATATATTTGAAACACAATAAATTTCTTGGGTCTAGTACAGCTTCTAAATAACCCTCTCAAGTAAAGCATGGTATATTCTCTTGACTGCAATGTTCATAGCGATAACCAGGGAATATCTTCATTCAATCCTGTGGTATCGCTCTTGATCCGAAATACCCAACGTTGTTCCCTTCTGAACAGAAATTTGGAAATGTCAGTAACATGTTGGGGTATTATTGGTTGTTCAAGGATAGTCCATCTCAATTCATCTGCTAGATGATTGGAATCCAAAAAATGATACAAGGAAGTTACAAGTATTAACATTGGATAATGATACGAGCTGGATATTTTTAAGATTTAGCCTATAGATTACATGGCACAATACATACATTGTTCAAATTGATTTTTAATATGGGTGTTACCATTTGTTTCAAGCGACAAAATGGTCACTCCCCTTTTAGAGTAACTTTCACTCTGGTTAGTTATTTTGAGATAGCTTTACCTTCACTTTTTTGATAATTATAGCAAGGCCGACTTACTACATTTTGGCTTTTTGCTTGTGATTACAGAGCGGGGCTCCCCTTCCTGAGTTGTGACCAGGCAGAGGTGGGCCTACTTGTCCTACAATATGGGTGAGTTAACACTGGTTGAAGTACCTGAATGGACTTACATGAGAGGATTGATGAGTGAGTCATCCTCATTAAGTAAATGTAAGCGCTTAAGAGATCGTTGATCTAAGAGTAATTGTTTTTCCTGTGTCTCTTTTTATTTAGACAAGTTCCAGTGATACTGATTCTGGACTTGGATCACTGTTTCTGTACTAAGTATACATTTTTGTTTTTTCACTTTCGCAGCAGCTTTGTTTCTGGTCCTGAAGAAAGCCAATACCTACTTGTTAGATGTTGAGTGGCTGAAACATGTCGACCCCTTTTTTCATTCTAGCAGTTTAAATATATACTGCTGAGCACTGCATTTTAACTCTGTCAGTATTGATGAGTAAATAAAGTTTTCTTTTCATCAGCACTAGGCAGTTTTAGATACACACTTTCCCATTTAATTTGTTGCGCTGCACCCTCACATCACTATTTTTTACTCACATTTGGGATTTTAGCATCCATTGCTGAGGTTTGAACATCAAAACATCCCAGAGCTCCCTCCTCTCAGAGAGGAGGTTGTAGCCCTCAGTGGGACTAGGTTTTCCCACTAGGAGGAGAAAGCCCAAATGATGAAGCATGTCACCTTTGGTGAGTGAGGGCATTCGTCCTAAAAAGGGATATCTTCCCCGTCATACTTTCACATATGAGACACTTGTAATGCTCTTTTCTCTTCTTTTTCTTTGGTTGCTTCACTACGTTATTTAGAAGCTGTACTAGACCCAAGAAATTTATTGTGTTTCAAATGCATTTGTTACCTCCCATAACGACTGGACCTTTTACTTGTCTCGTTACACAGTCTACTTTATCTTGGCTGTGAGCACTATTTCGTTTAATGATTTTCCCCTATTCCACCCACTACGTCGCAGCACGCCGCCCGCTTTCATTTTATTTACTAATGGCGGTCCGCTTTAACTATCGCGGCTGCATTTCTTAATTTATTTATTTTAGCAGCATGGTCCGCTTTAAGTACAATGGCTGCGCTTACTAAGTTTTTTTGGTTTACTAGCGCCCATGCGGCTCTTTCACATTCATGGAGGCCGCGCCCCTTTCTTTAGACAAGCCACGTCTAAACAAAGGTGCTCATCCGCTATTAAAGTGAAAGCGCGGCATGGGCACTTTTACAAAAAGAATCTGTTTGTCAACTTGACAAACACATGCTTTTTTTTTTGTCAAAGCACCCCATACCGCGGTTTCACTTTAATGACGGCCACGCCCCTTTCTTTAGACGCAGCTTTTCTAAAGGAAGCGGCGCAGGCTCCATGAGCGTGAAAGAGCCGCATGGGCTCTAGTAAACAAACAAATATTTGCAATGCAATAAGTCTCTCATTTGCAAGAGTTTAAACTATTGCATTGCTAATAGCTCAAACTCTTGCAAATGCGTGACCTTTTGCATTGCAAATGCTTGTTTTTATATAACTGTCTGTTAAAGCACTTCACAACTCAGCACTACCACCCAAAAAGAATAAATCTGTTTCATCATAAAGCTTCAAGTGATTCCATCAATTCAAGCCAGTACCGGATCCTAAGCACCTTTTACATTTGCAGATTAATCAGTGGCGCACATTTGCATTTCTTTTAGGCAAGCAGGCACCCTGGCAAGATGGCTTGTTTACGGTTTAGAAGACTCCCTGCCTTACATTTCAGCAGAAGCATTTTAACTATCGGAACGAACCGTCCTGGTACGGTTGTTTATTCACAAAAACTAGGGGAACAGTTTCTAATAAATTAAAGTTGGGCAGTCGTGCCCCTCCGATCCTGCCCACCTCGACCACTGGGTGGGTCTGAAAGGGAAACTCGTGTAATTCACGATACATAGGGGCAATGTTGTCACATTTATTTGTGCCCAGTGCTAGTCTAGTGACAGAGGTGGTAAGTCTTCAATGTTTTATTTTCTTATAACATAGAAGGTATTTACAAAGAAACTGGGCTCTCTGAGGCAAAGTAGTCCCTTATGCTGTCCATTTAGTTAGTAAAGAATGACAGAAACTTGCCTGAAAGATATTATGTGGGAGAATCCAACCTGGGAGGTGAGCTGGAGCTGGGTGACACCATTTGGTAAAGTTGGAGGGTTCGGAGATGCAGGTCTGGTAGTGAGATGTCTTTGCTTGCAAAAGAAGCTTTACAGCTACTGCAAAAGCATGGGAGGACGTGTGACTGGAAGGTGTGTTGGATTTGATCCAGCACCTTTCCAGTGCCCTATCTTGACGTTTCAGTTGGTAGAGATTTTCAGATTAGCATTTCTTAGTCTTCAAGGGGCCCCGTTTAGAAGGGGAGGTATAAGCCGGAGTGTGAAGAGTCAGGGTAAGTTTGCAGTCCAAGTGTGAGATATGTCCTCAGGAGTAACTACAGGAGGGTACAGCTGCTACAGCACTCCACTGTGGAACATGTTAAAAGCATGCAGGGTGCACAATGAAAACAGATTGCCAAGACAGTCGAGTTCCTGGTTCTCTTACATAACCAATTATCAATGTAGACTATAATCAAAAAGGTGGTCTGCCCGTGATAGCTGCTGGATATCAAGAAGCAGAAGCTACATGTATAGCAGAACCCATGCCAAAAGGCAGCAGAGAGATGTACAAAGTCAAAGGTAAGCATACATCCAATGAGGGATTGGAGAGGTAGCTCGTTTCTGGGACCAGAAGTGGACTGTAGTGTACTTCCAAGAGGTGCATCTTTACCATTTTCCTAAACTGGAACAATGTCGTGGTGTTCCTGATGGATACAGAGATGTTGTTCCAGCCCCTAAGTGCATGGAAGGAAAAGGCTTGCTGGCTTGTTTCTTTATTACACTTCTTAGTTCCAGCCTGATAACGTCCTAGCTGATGGTTTGTCAAGAGCCATCAGACATGGTGAGCCCGTCTTCAAGATAATCGGGGGTGCTGGGTGTGATGCTTTGAAATGCTGCTGCTCATAAGAATATGATGCAGGCAGAAAGAAAAGCCAACGGAGCTCCATCAGGATGGGGATGATATTGTATTTCTGCAGGCCCTGGATATGATGTGCTGCCCTTGAAGGGGCCAAATGTGAAGCCTGAGAGAGCATGTGGCTGGACATTATCACTATTCAGATTCAAGAGTATGAAGGTTCTGAAGCTGTTTTCTGAAAAGCAACGTTTCGCTTTCTTTAGAAGACAGCTGATACCAGGTCATCTGTGTTTTGTGGCCATGTGTCCTTTGAGGGTGGGGTTGGTGTTCAGGGTGAATTCAAGCGACTTAGCATTCTGGGAAAGTTGGGGTTGAACTCATCAAGGTTCTTGCAATTCAGCCAGGTTTGTGCTATTTCTTGCTTTTTGTTCTTGACAAATGATATGAATTATGTCTTGGTGGGCTTGAGCTTCAGTTATGTGCTGGACATCCAGGTCTGAAAGATCTGCTGGCAGAGTTTGAGGTATTGGTTGTCTGAATCAGTGGAGACGTTCAAGAAGAGTTCTGTATCCTCAGCATATTGATGCATTTTAATGCTGTTATCCATGAGTAGAGCCTCAAGGGGCACCATGTAGATGCTGAGTATGATAGGGGACTGTATGGACCCCTGGGGGACACTGAGGGTGAAAGAGAACCTGGAGATGCTCATGTTAACCAACAGGTGTCAGTTGAAAAGGTAGGAGGAGAACCAGTGAAGGACATTGCCAGTGAATCTCATTTGAGACTCCATAGTTTGCATGTAGGAAATTGGGTTATTTGTTGCAGAGGATGCGAGTCCCTCACAAGTAATAAGTCTGCAATTGTCTTACTGGGTACCTAGTACTCTGTTGTAGCACTTAACTCTTTCAAGGAGCAAAACAGAGCAGCCCACGGCCTACTCATGAGATGTGAGCAAGCAATCCCAATTCAAGGGCACACAACAACAAACACTCAAAAAATTGTCAAGTCAGTGCCTTTTCTTTTAATACAGAAAAGTACTTTTACTACACACACACACACACACTACTAAATAATACTCAATAAAAGACAAATATATACATCAGTAGATGGAAATACATTTGGTGACACCCTCATATCACATTTTACCCCTAGTGGATCCTGAATACAATCGCAATACCTTCCACCTTTATCAGGTGTAGCATCACACTATAAGGGGGAGTCATTATGTATAAGGCAGACCTACTAGCTTTGTCATGGTGTCAACACATTTATAAAACAGCCAAACAACATGACAGGACCAATGTGTCACCTTTCAAAGTGATGGGGGCATTATTTCTTACTCGTAAGTAATGCTTATAATTATAAGCATTGCAGTGTTCATCAGCATTTATATTTAAAACTCTCACAAACATATTTGTCAGCCTCTTTTACACTCTATAAACCACACAATGCGCCATAGGACCCACTACTAGTCATCCGCCGCACACTCAAGCCTAAGAGCACAATGGTCCAGGTCAGAGTACTTAGAAATAAGTGAAACCCCTCCCGAGGCCATTAATTCAATATGCCCTGAGACTTAATGTGAATGTTCTATAACACTTTGGGGGGCTGCTGCAATCTTTGAAGCCTCTCACAACACTTGAAAAATGTGCAGGTGGTGTCCCTGCCCCTCTTTGGAAGGCAGGATGTGGGTACAGGCCAGTGCAGGGCAATATGGGGTACTCCATAGCCCAAGCAAGTGCATATTATATGATGGGTAAAAGCCGCATTCCATATTATGTGTGTGTACCTTTGTCATTTTGTTTTTGTTAGGTGCCCTAGTCCCACTCAAGTGTAACTGCAACAAATGATGGGCGGAATACTGAATGATTCAAGCATTTTCCCCTGGTCCAAAGATCTGGGTTAAATCCATTGTTCTTTTGCCCACTACACCTCCCCAGTTTGGACCCAGCCGTATGCAAGTCAGTCTTGACCCTGTGCCTCATGGGAACAGTGAAGACCGAACTCCCAAGCCAAGTCCTCCTAGGACCAGAAACAAGCATCCTGGGACCGGTTTCAGGGTATGTCACCCTTCATCAGCCAGGCTAGCTTGAATCCAGTGGCACAGTGAGCAAGGAACCCACATCTGGGCATACCCATCCCTCCTAGGGTGGAATGCTGAATGATTCAAACATTCTCCCCCAGTCAAGAGATCTGGGTTAAATTAATCGTTCTTTTGCCCACTACGCCAGCCCAGTTTGGACCCAGCCATATGCAAATCAGTCTTGACCCCGTGCCTCATGGGAACAGCCAAGACCGAACTGCCAAGCCAGGTCCTCGCTGGACCAGAAATAAGCATCCTGGGACTGGTTTCAGGGTATGTCACCCTTCATCAGCCAGGCTAGCTTGAATCCAGTGGCACAGTGAGCAAGGGACCTATGTCTGGGCATACCCATCACATTTAGTGCGAAAAGTGTAACTGCAACAAACCCCGAGTGGGACGGGTATGCCCAGACTTGGGTCCCGTGCTCTCCATGCCACTGGAGTCAAACTATCCTGACTGATGCGGGGGGAAACCCCGAAACCGGTCCTAGGATGCTTGTTTCCAGTCCAGGTAGGACCTTGACTGGCGGTTCGGGCTGGACTGTTCCTATTGGGTGCAGGGTGAAAACTGATTTGCATATGGCTGGGCTCAAACTGGAATGGCATGGGGAGCAAAAAAACGATGGATTTAGGCCCAGATCTCTGTACTGGGGTGAAAGCATGACATTGTTCTGCATTCTATCCATCAATTGTTCTTTTTGCACTAGTACCTCTCAAGGCACCCACATGCTGAGGATTTGTTGGAGGCCGTGGGGGGAGCTTAAGATCCCCGCGGCCCCACTGGTTTCCTGCACTCTGTAGGAGCCGGCATCCACATTCTTCTTTTCGTGCCCGGATGGAGTGGTGCAGTCCCCTGCCCGTGAGGAGTGCGGGCAGGGTAGAAATTGACAGGTGTGACCCCGACACAGACATGGGCATAGGGGGTGGGAAACATGCTTGGCCACACTTTCTGCTGGCCCAGGGGGATGGGGTTCTCCAGGACTATGTTTGACGTGCTTGGGTCCTTTCTTTTTTTCACTGGCTCTTGGGGAGATGGGAGCCCCCTTGGGCAATCCAGATTAGGGGGCATCCTACAAAAACCTACGTTCCCAATACATTAACTAGTGCACAGTGCATTGCTCTCACTCTGGAGGGGTTTATAGAGAAATACAGAGGAGCGCTATGTGCCTGTGTTCATGTTTCTTTGAGGTTAAAGGTCAAATCCTTAAAAATGAAGATCTCTGGCCTCTTTGGGCCAATTGTCCCCATCCTGAGCTGTTTTGCTCCTAGTGGTGAGCACACATGTTAATGTGCAACCAACCTAGTGCCTCATACTCTAGCTGCAAAGCAGCAGCCATAGCCATGCGATAAACACATTCAGTCCAATTACTGTGAATTTACTGTGAGTGAGATTCAGGTAGTCCAGAAACCAACCGGGTAGTCATAAGTGAAAAATCCTGGTGGCCTAAATGGGCAGAAGCAAGTTCTACACTGCTGTTCGCAGTAATTATATTTTTCGGGCAATTTTTAGTGCAAAACGGGTCTTTACATCCAGAAATGGCACAAGAAAGCAGTTTGTCCAAAAATATTGCACTGAATAAGAGATTTGAATTTTGCGTAACTACTTAGGATTGCACACATGTTTCAAGAAATTTCGAATCTAATAATTGGGCAAACGCAAATTATGCAAACGTTGCACAGCCCTATGACTGATAGTGAAGTTATGTGGTGCACACTATTGATGACATAAGTTTGTGCTAAAAATGAAGTAATCTAGAGACTGGGGATGAAGAGATGTGGTAGGTGATTGAAGGCAAGTAATGTGGTAGCTAATGACGTAAAGGGTTATGGTTGGTGTTCAAAGTGTAGTGATGTGGTAGGTTCTGGAGTAAAGAGATGCTATCAGTGCTGAAAGGGAAGTAATATTATAGGTACTAGGCATCAAGAGATGTGAAGCATGTTGAATGAGATGTGATGTGTTAGGTACTGGGGTGTAGAAAGATGTTGGGCCCTGAAAGCTAAGTAGTCATAAGTATGAGGGTGAAAGATGTGGTGAGTGCTGATGGTAGTGATGTAACAGGTGTTGGACAGCGATGTGGTGGGAGAAAAGCATAGAGATATTCTGTAGGTGCTGAGGTACTTCAAGTGTAATGGGTGCTCAAAGGCAAGAGATTGCGGAGGATACGGACAAGGACAGATGTTGGGGTGATAGGGGAAGGGCGATGAGCTAATCCTGGGGGTGGCCAATTGTGTGGTTTAATGAGGTAGGAGTAATGTGCAAGAGTGTAGAGATGTGATAGATGCTATTTACATGGCGTAGCCTGATGGGGGAGAAATGTTGCAGGTGCCCAGCTGTGGAGAGATGCATTGTTTTTGGGTTTTGAAGGGATATTTTCTACGCGGAGGTTGGACAGACTGTTTAGGAAGATGGGGTGGGTGTTGACTGTGGAAAGATGTGGTGGGCTCTGGATCTCCAATGGGAATTTAGAGGTGTGTTGGTTGCTGGGTTTAGAGGCACATTGTGTGTTCTTTGGGGAGGGAATAGCGGGCATTTGGATACTGAGGGGCATATGTACAAGCCCCTATCACCACCACGTCACCTGTATTGATGTTGTGGTGGCATTAGGGGCTGCGCCTTATGTACAAGGCAGCATTAGGCCACTTAACGTGGCTTAATGCTGCCTTTTACATAAGGCCCCCTTTCACGCTAGGGTTAGCTCAGCACCATGCGTGAGTTGCATGGTGTTGAGCTGAGCTGCCACCAGTTTGGGGATTGAACCGTGAGCCCGTGCTCCGGAGTCAGCCTCTCTAGCCACACCTCTCCATGGAGTGAAAATCATGGCCTGCATTGGCAGGCCCCCTGGGGAGGCGGTGCCCACACAGCTGAAGAAATATATAGGGGAGATGGCCCCTCTGACGGACGGCAGTGAGGGGCCTGAGGCTGCACAAAACAATTACCAGATAGGTGACACATTGGTGGTGACCCACAGGTATGATTGGTATGGGACTGGACTTCAGGAGTTGGATTAAGGCCTAGTGCAGGCTTACACCGGAAGACAACACTGTCGCACAAACACTTGGCTTCCCCCCTCCTCAGCCTCCCCCTTTTCTCGAGGGAACTGAGGCGGACTGTGAAGCTCTATGGAATTCGGCTACTGGTGACTATGGCACATATTCCCTGCACCTGAAGTGGCAGGTTTAAAGAATAGACTGGATCTGCCTGTTCCTCCTATGGAGGTATGAACCTCTATGCCCTCTAACTTAGTGGCCTGTAAAGACACTGCATTACCTCCCGCTGATGGCTAGAAGACCTGAACAGGCCGTCCTGACCCTTTGTGAGTTGACCTGCTATCGTGAGGAGTGCTTCTAGGGAGCGGGTACATAGGCTTAGCCACCTCGGCTGGGACAGACTGGGAAGACGGCCCATGCCTATGAGAAAAAGCCATTTTGCTGCACTCCCCGCAATTCTCAATACACAAACGAAACGGGGTATAAGGTAGGTATCTCAATGCACCAATTCATCTAGTTAGGTCAAAAATTATCAATATTTTTCAGGTGTCACGGATCATGAGGTTAGATACCCCTAAACCTCCTTAGGATCAAAAGATCCAGCAATATGTCAACAAAACACTGAGATCCAGCACTCCACAACGTTATTTTGCAATCATGTAATATATCAGTCCATTCAGCAGGTGTGATTTCACAATTGTTTCTTTATTATATTCTTCTTTTCTTTACAAATGTAAAAGACATAAACAGCGTAGCCGACGCGTTTCGTCCAAGCGGACTTCTTCAGGGCAATCACTTAAGTGTAAAGAAGGTTTCAACTTGTTTCCCTCCAACTTCAAGAAATATAGCTATACCTTCCTCTAGTAGTCCCAGTCAAATACGTTTCCTTATTCTTCGTTTGTTTGATCAGGTTAACTTCTTCAAATATATTTATTTCATTAGTATACAGTTAAAATGATATCCGTATGTAGGAGCAGATTCCCTCCATCTAGAGGTCCCGGCTGGGTATCCCCCTCCTCAGCCTCCCCCTTTTCTCGAGGGAACTGAGGCGGACTGTGAAGCTCTATGGAATTCGGCTACTGGTGACTATGGCACATATTCCCTGCACCTGAAGGGGCAGGTTTAAAGAATAGACTGGATCTGCCTGTTCCTCCTATGGAGGTATGAACCTCTATGCCCTCTAACTTAGTGGCCTGTAAAGACACTGCATTACCTCCCGCTGATGGCTAGAAGACCTGAACAGGCCGTCCTGACCCTTTGTGAGTTGACCTACTATCATGAGGAGTGCTTCTAGGGAGCGGGTACATAGGCTTAGCCACCTCGGCTGGGACAGACTGGGAAGACGGCCCATGCCTATGAGAAAAAGCCATTTTGCTGCACTCCCCGCAATTCTGTTAACTCTCCTTGGAGCTAAAAGTGAGTGGGAGTACCTGATTTGTTTGGAGGCCGAGCATGAGAGTTGATATACCTCTGCCACTGACTAGCCACAGCAACCGTGCACCTTCAAAGGCTATGCTACCTTTGCCACTGGTGGGAGTGTCTAAAAGGGGAGCAGAGTCATGATTCTACACAGTGTACGGGCCTTCTGGGGTGCCTATTCCTTTGTCTGGTGCTTCAAGCTGCATCTGAGTCCCTAGGCTCCCTGACAGCCTCCTCTTTCCGGAGTTAGATCGCCCTGTGTACCACCCAGCCAGCCCTTACTGTTCCTAGATGTAGTGAGGCCGCATTCTACCGTAGGGGCAAATTGCACCGCCAAAATTCCGGAAACCAAAGACCAAACTGGCGGGTGCACAATCGGGGGCAGAGGAACCCTCCCTGGCCCCAGTTGGGAAGATCTAGGGACAACAGCCCCCAGAGGCTTCCACACACTGACAACTTGACAAAGCCCTTGCTGCTATAGCGGACACTAAGATCACCCTCCAGCAAGACATTAGTGCAGTGCCGGTGGGATGGGCCTGCTACAGGCTGAACACCGTAAGTTGGCCAACCGAGTAAGGGGGTTGAGACTTCAATAGGAGAACTAAAGCCAGACACTGACCCACAGAGCGGAGGATCTATTGAAGAGAGTACCGTGAGCCGAAGATGCAGAAGGACCTAACCGCCACAACAACATAAGAGTGGTGGGGCTCCCTGATGGCGTAGAAGGGACCGACATGGTGTCTTACTTGGAAAGTTGGCTGTGGACGGAAGTAGCAGTGAACCACCTTCCCCTTTTATTTGCTCTGGAGAGAGCCCACATTGTACCGGCCCGCCCGCTGGCACCGAGCCACAAACCCCGCCTTGTAGTGGCTAGGCTGCTCCACTATAGAGATCGGGACATTATTTTCCAGACAGCGCAAACTGAAGGCCCCTTTGCTGTGGACAATAGAAAGGTGTCAGTGTTCCCAGATTTTACAGCGTCCGTCCAGGCACAGCGAGCTTCATTCCTAGAAGTCAAAAAGGCCCTCCAGTATGAAGGCCTGTAGTATTCACTGATGTTGCCTGCCAAACTTAGGATCACTTTAAATGGCACCACTTACTTCTGCGATGATGGTTGATTCTCCCCAAAGCCCGGCCCAAGTCAGGAATACCTAGGCAAAGAACCAGGAAGTGTACACGAGGTGCTTCCCATGGTAGGTCCTTGAAGAGGCTGTACCCCTCCCAAAATGATCAGGAGTGGGCAGCAGCACTGCTTGCATTAGCAGGGGTAGCACTGATGCAAAATACAGATACAGATACTGGCACTTCTTAGGAACGTAGATCAATCGCCTACAAATCAGACACTTTTATACTTAACTGGGAGAACCTGCCTAAAGTGACCCCACAATCTGTGGACAACCTGATCTGAGGGGATGGCACTGGGGTTTTATTGCACTGCTACCTATTATTTGGGACTGAGTACCTATATAGTTGGGGGGAAACAGCAGGTGAAATATATTATAGAGGCTTAATGATGCTGACCCCTGCATGTGGTCATTGTTCAATCTAAGGTCACTGACCAGGGAATTCTTGATATCTACGACACCAGCTGGCTCATGTACCTGGGCAAACACTGAGAAATGGGCTGGCGCAACACTGGTGAAGCTCATACTACTTATCCTTCCCAACCCAGATTAGCCCCTGCCAGGAGACTTGAGGTGGCAGACTATTAACAATGCTTTTACTTTTCAGGTTTGGGTGGCAGGCTGTTGCTTGGCTGCTCTTGGATTTGGGATTTTGTAGTTGGGGTTTTGTTCATTTATCTCGGGGGTTGCAATGCCTGTTGATTCCGAGCGGGTTGGCCACAGGGGTGATTGAGGATCGTCACAGGGGTCACATGAACTGTTTTACTAAATGGCAGACCCTAAATTTACCTAAACTTTATGTCCTGGAACATCAGGGCGATGGGGTCAGCCCTAAACGCCACAACATTCACAGATATCTTAAGAGGCAAGGAGTGCAAATGGTTATGTTACAAGAGACTAACCTCACCGGGGGGTAGACCACTTGCTGCATAGATGGAAGGGGAAATTATTTGCTACCTCTTGCTTGATCTATTCCAGGGGTGCTCTTATATGGATAAGGGCGAGGACACTTACACACTCCACAATCGATAGGGGCCGACTGTTAGGCGAGGACATTACACTGGGGAGCGTGTATGCCCCGAAGCAAGACCAAGCAGCTTTCTTCCGGGCGCTGTCAACCCCACTGGCTCCTTTAGTAACTGATGATATTTTACTGGGGGGGGAGGAGGGGGGGAGGGTTTAACTGAGTCTGATGTTATACTTGAACTTTCTGCCCCCCCTCCCCGCCCGGTGCCTTGGCACATAAGACCTCTGAAGGCCTTAGGGACTGGTTAGAACACAGAATTTTCGGATATCTGGAGGGTCCAGCATGGGCAGGAACAAGACTACTCATATTATTCCCACATTTACCATTTGCATACTCGACTGGATGTGTTTGTTTGTTCCACCAGACTTGACCAATATGGGACCCATATGGAGTACTTGGGATGCACAGTGTTGACCATAGCCCATTACTTATAGGGTTCCGACCCGTTAAGGATCGCTCGGAGATCTCCACGTGGCGTCTTAATCCCCTGTCCCTAGAGGATGCATGCTTTAGCAACTCATTAAGCACTGCTATCACTGAATACTTCGCTCATAATAAGGGCTCTGCATCGTCTGGCCTCCTTGAGTGGGAGGCAATTAAAATAGTGGTGTGAGGCCACTGTTTGTGGCAGTCAGTCGGGGTGAGGAGGGAGCTCAATGAGGAACTACGCCAGTTGGGTGGTAAGCTACACGATCTAGATGACGCACTAGGGACTGATGAAGCCCTACAGGCCCGACTCAAGGAAGCCAGGGAGCAATACAACGCTATACTTGAGTGCATGGCTGCCATTATTATAAAGACTATGGGGCTGATTTAGATCTTGGTGGATGGGTTACTCCGTTACAACGGTGACTAATATCCTGTATGCTGAAATATAAATCCCATAGGATATAATTGGATTTATATTTCAGTGGACTGGATATCTGTCATCATTGTGACTGAGTAACCCATCCGCGAAGATCTAAACCAGGCCTTATATTGCAAGGGCACATGACGATGTGAGTAGACCGGGCATGCTCTTGGTCTGGCTTATTAGGTCCGAATCCCAAGGGCATCTACTGCGCAGATCTTGTCGAGTGATGACACACCACTCTATTCACTCAGGGCGATCAATACATTGTTCCAGGAATACTATGAAACCATTGGTAAGTGTCCAGACCCTCTTGCGCCGGGGGCTCTGACCACTTTCTTGAACCACAGCCCTTAGCGTGAACTGGACCCTGGCATCCGGGAAGCTCTGGGAGGCCCTGTGTCGACTCAGGAGATGACATTTGCCATTAAAGAAATGGCTTCCAGGAAACCCCAGGGGATGGCCTACCTGCGGAGTTTTATACCATTTTTGCTCAGACTTTGGCCCCTCAGCTGGAGTCTCTAAATGCTGAATTGCTGCACTGGGTTCTCTACCTGCATCACTGGAGTCCCGATGGTAATTCCACTTCCAAAATCCAATGTACTGAGTGCCCACACTTCTGCTGTCCGTCCCTTATCCATGTTAAATATGGTTTTAAAATTCTTAGTAAGATCCTGGCCCTCAGATTGCTTCCCCATATGACTGCATTGATACATAGCAACCAAAACTGGCTTATCCCAGAGTGGAGCACCTCTCTAAACCTCTGTAGACTATACTGTGTTCTTTATCGCCCAGATGTATTGCTCCGACCAAACTCTACCAGTATGCTGGTGAACCTTGAAAAGGCCTTCAACTCGGTGAGGTAGGACTTTCTTTTTGAGGTCATGCCGTTGGAAAATGAGTGTGGGGTACTCTCTGCCACTCGGGCTAAAAGGATTTTAACTGGGGTATCTATTGTCTTGGATCGAGGACAGAAAGGAATGGTGAAATCAATATTTTGACGTCTGGAACTAGAGAGATTGTGAGAGCCCTGATGAAGTCAGAGATGCAAATGCATCGTGTCTGACGAAACACGTGTTGGCTATATGAAGAACATTGTAACATGCCAGAAGAGGATTAATTGTGACCGTTGAAGAAAGTATCTTGAAAATAAACATCGGACTGGAAAGAAGACGAATTGGACTATAATTCTTTAATACACACATAGTGGTGCTCAGGATAATTTGTTCTGTTGAAGGACTGGATTTGTCTAGTCCATGTGTGTGGGCATTAGTGGCTGCCCTCTTCCTTGGAGCACACAACTTGAGACTTTTTGTATTTGACTGTGGGGAATATTTATAAATTTTTGCAATGAGCCTTGCCACATTCAGTTTTTTATCTACCAGTATGCTGGTGGACCTTGAAAAGGCCTTCAACTTGGTGAGGTGGGACTTTCTTTTTGAGGTCATGCAGACGATGGGGCTGGGGGAGAACTGGTTTAAATGGGTTAAGTTGCTATACTCTGCCCCAAACGCTAGGGAAAAACAGGCCACACTATTTCCACACAATACAATGTCCATAGAGGCACCAGACAGTGGTGTCCACTATCTCCTCTCCTATTTGCTTTGGCCATTGAGTCACTGGTGGAGCTTTTGCCACCAGGAGGAGGCAGGCTATGGAGTGACAGTAGAGGACAGGGAACATATCATCACCATGTATTAGGATGAACTGCTGCTCTATCTTAACGATGGCCCAATGGGAGGCACAACCGCAGCAACCCTACTGGGTGAATCTGCAACACTTTCTGGCCTCTGGGTTAATAAGACCAATCAATCAGGGATTTTTAGAGTACACTACTCACCCGTGAGGGTCTCAAGGCGCGGGGGGATTCGGGCAGCTTGATCATTTGAAAAGCCAGGTCTTGAGGCTCTTCCTGAATACTTGCAATGTGTGGCTTCGTCGGCTGCTGAAGGGGAGTTTGTTCTAGGTCTTGGCTGCGATGTAGGAGAAGGATCTGCCTCCCATTCAGGCTCTGTGGATGCGGGGGATTTTGGCCAAGACTAGGTCAGCGGAGTGGAGGTTTCTCCTGGGGTCGTAGGAGATTTGTTCGTTGAGGTATTGGAGTCCGGTGTTGTGGAAGGCTTTGTAGGCATGTGTGAGCAGCTTGAAGGTCACTCTTTTTTCGACGGGGAGCCAGTGGAGGTCTCGTAGGTGCTGAATGATGTGGTCTTGTTGTGGGATGCTGAGGACAAGTCTGGCTGGACTGTCTGGAGTTTGTGGAGTAGAGATTTGTTGATTCTGGTGTAGAGGGCATTCCCGTGGTCCAGTTAACTGGTGATGAGTGTGATGGTCTTCCTGGATTCGCAGGGGATCCATTTGAAGGTCTTGCGGAGTGTTGAAGCATGTGGAGGGTACGGTGTTGATCTGTCGGTTCATTGTGAGGGAGGAGTCGAGTATGATGTTGAGGTTGTAGGTGTGGTCTGTGGGAGTGGGAGGGGTGCCGATGGCGGGGGGCCACCAGGTGTTGTCCCACGCGGGGAGAGGGTGGATCCGTGGATGAGAACTTCAATTTTCTCAGAGTTGAGTTTCAGGCTGCTGCTGCTCATCCAGGTTGTGAGGTTCTTCATTCCTTCCTGGAAGTTGTGCCTGGCGATGTCTGGTTCCTTGGTAAGGGAGAGGATGAGCTTGGTGTCGTCGGCATAGAATACTATGCTGAGTCCGTGTTTTCTGATGATGGTTGCGAGGGGGGCCATGTAGATGTTGAAGAGCATGGGGCTGAGGGAGGATCCTTGGGATACTCCGCATCTGATCTCTTTGGGTTCGGAGTCTAATTCTTTGAGTTCGGCCAGCGAGGAATGAGCTGATCCAGTCTAGGGCAGTTCCCTGTATGCTGGTGTCGTGGAGTCTAGCAGACATATCTGTTCCCCTTGATAGCAGGTGCCCAAAGGCCACAGGACTTAAACTGGGCCCCGGCAACCTTCTGGTATCTGGGTATCCGTGTGTTCCACTCTTTGGAAGATCTACGGGAGGGTAACCTGGGAGACGCTCTTAGATCTCTTTAGTCCTGTGTCCCTTTTTAGTGATCTCTGAAGCCCCCCATCATAGCTCGGATCTTGTTGTTCAAAATGGTCATGCCGCTGAGATTATTATATTTCTTCACTAATCTCCCAGTTAAGATACCGTGTTCTGGTTTCGGCAACTGGATACCCTTCTTAGAGATTTGATATGAGACGGTGGGTGCCACGGAGTTTCATTGGAGGTCCTCCGGCACCCCCCGGATGAGGGAGGCTTAGGAGCCCCTGACTTTGAGCTGTATTGTCTAGTGACACAGTGGCATGACAAAGCCCATCAGGAGGAACTGGGCCCAGTGAAATTGTCTAGTAACCAATGAGCTTTGCTGGCAAAGCTACTCTCTTAAGGGCAGGTGCTCAAAGACTGGTGTAAGACAAGAGTGTAAGATCTTGGCATACCCCAAGAGAATCTCCAGTAATATGAGGCTGAAATACACCCACTTTAATTAAGTCCACATGACCTATTTGACATGCCACAGACCACGGGCCATGTTTGGAGGGGAGCCACTAACCTGCCACAAATGTACATTCCTAGACACTGATTTTGGTCACATGACTTGATGACTTGGAGCTGTCACCATCTGTGACCATTCTGGGAGACAGTGATACGCAAACTTTACACAACACTTGATCGCACTCTTGCCTGCACCTTGGAGATCTGCCTGCTGGGGTTGTTTCCTAGACCTCGGGGGAGGAAAGTGGGCACTAAATTCCTAGGGGCAGATTTACAAGCCCCTTGTGCCACTTTTGCGCCACCATTGCGTCACTTCTGTGATGCAGCGGCGGCGTAAAGCTAGCGCCATGCTGCGACGGAATTACAACGTGACGCATCTGGGGAGATGCGTCACGTAAAGCCCTGCACCACATGAAACCTGCGTCAGGTTTCATAAGGACGTTCCGGCGCAGGGTGGGCATTCTGGCGCAGGGTGTGCGTTCTGGCGCAGGAATGCCTCGGAAAACCGCCTGGGTGAAATCTACAAGATTTCACTCAGTCACTTTTCCGACGCCGCTGCGTCAAAACCTTATGCCTGCTTGAAGCAGGCGTAAGGCTTGACGCACCATGTTGCAGATTGGCTGGGTTGGAACAGTGCTGGAGTTGTGTCACACCCGCGGCACGACTCCAGCACTGCGCCAATCTTACACCAGCAGATGCGTCACGCATCTACATTTCCTTGCGCCATGGCACGCCGCATTGTAAATGGGGCACATCCATGGTGGTGCAAGGATTGTAATGCGTGTCGCAAGTTTCCTGGCGCATCCCTGCTGATATGCATTATCGGCACTCTCGCAGTGCGAGGAATAATACCGAAGAAATACAGTACTTCCTGAAGCAAGGAAATACGTATATCGAACGCACATTGAAAAAACACTCATGTATGTATGTCCGGTTGAAGGTAACCGGCATCCTAATTACGTGAGTAGACTGTTGTGAATTTCGGTAAATTAAATACTGAACATTTACCCTGGACTTCCCCTTACATATGCGCTGGAATTTACTGAGAACTGAACCCTAACGCATTATTGGGGAAATAAAATGGATTAAAGACCGCTGATCAGACTGAAACTTACGTTTATGAAAAGAAAAAAATGATAACTGACTACACTCAAATACTATGCTTTCTACCAATACCATTTGAGGATATATAAAAGAGGTCGTGCCCCTGATAATATTACTGGTACGCATAGTGCACTAACTGCAGCAGGAATCTCTACAATGGATAGAGAAAAAAGAGGGACGCCTTTTTCCACCAACCACCTTATTTCAGCCAAACACACAAACTCTTTTTGTAAATACATCCAAAACTCTATGTACTTTCTATAATAGTACACCGCAACTAGACATGCAACAACAAATGGACAAAGACACAGAAAGAAGGGCAGCTGCCCAGAGCCTTTTCTCATGAGCACCAAATAAAAATAAAAATATGAATAAAGAAATCAGTACCAAAGATACCTCACTACAAGAGAAGCCTAGGAGATTCGAAAAATTTTAAAAATACGAAACTTCAAAATGGTGGGATGCAATATCATTAGAAGACTGTGTCGAGAAAGAAAAGATACCTTGTGGCCTCCGAATTTATACAACACCTTCCTACGAATCCCCGGACCCGAAAATGCTACAAGAATGGGCGGAAAATTCCGCCCAGAGTACAACACAGAAGCTTATGATCCTAATAAAGTATGCATGGGAGGATAGAGATGGAATAATATGAGAATAGAAAACACTGGAAGAAGAATTGAAAAAACATAAAGAACAAGAAGTCATCAGCAAATTCATGGTGGATCTAAAAGGAAAGCTAAAAAGATATGAGGATGACATAAAAGCACGCAAGCAACGCAAATTACATCGCGATTGCTGCGACTTCAAAAGTGGCAGGATTCTGACATATAGTCATAAATATGACCATCTTTACGAAAAATTGGCACAAGGAGAAACCATATATGAAGTATCTGGGATACCGATTGCCACAGAATCAATCACTAGTGGTGACACAGAGGAGGATCCATCAGAAGTAAGAAGCACTACATCGGATGGCAATACGGGAGGCAGACCTCAAACACATTTTTTAGAGGGGGCAGATTCCAAGAACAGTGCCACCACCAAAAATGAGAGGGAGAGGTCGGTGCCAGCAAAGAAGGGGGAGAGGAAGAAACCTGGAAGGAAGTGGCAAAAACAACAGCGAATCAGACAGAGGATCAGGAAGAGGACGAGGACGTGGAAAAGGACCAATGGGAACCAAGACAACTGGTCCAAGAAAACAACAATAATGGAAGACAAAATGGTAAATAAAACGATCATTAATTTATCACACAGGCCGCTAAGTATGGAGGAGAAAAGAACACTCTGCTTAGGACTATCCTTTTGTCCCACGAATAATTTCAATTACCCAGAAACTCAAATTGACTTGTACAAATTTGTCCGTAAACTGAAACTCAAGAAATGGCATAGCAACAAATGGATGAGACCACCGGACCAGACAGTGAGCATGAACAAAGAACTGACGGATGGAGAGGAAACAACCTTCATCAGCATAGGGGATTATAACACACTAACAACCCTGCAAGACCTTTACGATGACCCAGACTGTGAAACCTACATAGAAACTCAGGAAATAATCATAGACCGACCTGCACAGACCGGCTTCAAACCCAAATCTATCTTCTACCTGAATTTACTCCATGATACTATAGATGCCTTTCATGAGACAGTGATGAAAGATCTCATGCGCTTTCACCAAAAAAAGACAAGAAAGAAAGAACACAATACACCTGGAAACTTTTCTAAAAAACAATGGAAAACTGTGAAATCGTTGGCAGAAGATGAGACCTGGTAATTAGCCCTGCAGACAAAGGCGGAAACGTCATTCTGTGGGATAGAAATATGTATATAGAGGAAGCACACAAACAATTGAGAGATTCAAAATTCTATGTAGAAACCAACATGGAAGAATACAACGAAAGCATTATAAAAATATGGAACATGCTGACAATCTGGAAAGAGCAAGGAATTTTACAATGGGAGGAATACTGTTATCTCAAAAAAGATTATCCCAAACTTCCAAGCTTTTATCTCCTGCCTAAAATCCATACAAATGCCACTATACCACCAGGGAGGCCTATTGTATCATCTATAGGATGTGTCTCTGAAAATATATCAAAATATGTGGACCATTTCCTTCATGAATATGTGATGATTTTAGCATCTTATACCAAGTATACTAAAGATTTCTTGAATAAAATAAAAGACGTGATGTGGGAAGAAGACTTCCAACTCATAACTATGGATGTAAACTCACTGTACTCCATCATAGACCGCGCTCTAGGCATACAATGCTGCCATCACTTTCTAAAAAGAAGAAAAATATGCTACATGGAACATACAACAATGTTATTAGAAATGATAACATTTTGTTTGTCTAACAATATTTTATATTCAATGGAACCATGTTCAGGCAAGCCCTCGGTACAGCAATGGGGACTAGCTGTGCCCCAAGTTTTGCTAATCTCTTTCTCGGGGTATGGGAGGAAGAAGTACAAAGAGATCTAGAAACAAATAAAACAGAAGGAAAGATCATTAAGTGGCTAAGATACATTGATGATCTTTTCATCATATGGAAAGGCAGTGAGGAAACAGCAAGGAGGTTTATTTGTAAACTCAATGAGAACAACTATAATTTGAAACTTACAATATACTATCAGTAAAGAAGCCATTGAATTCCTGGATGTAGTGGTAGAGGTGAAACATAACCAAATTTGCACCAAGCTACACAAAAAAGATACTTCAGGGAACAGCCTCCTACATGCCCTAAGCAGCCACAGAGACTTTAAAGTAGAGCATACCTTTCGGAGAACTACTTAGGGCAAGGAGAAACTGCAGTACCCAAGAAGACTTTCTAGCAGAATAGGAAGCAATGATAAACAAATTCAAAGAGAGAGAATATCAGAAGTGGGCGCTTGACAGAGCGATAAATAAGGTCAGTAAAATCCGTAGAGAGCACACACTACAAGAAAAAACCAGTGTAGAAGAAGAAAACCAACCCAGAGTCATTCTAACATACAATTCTGAATGTAAAAAGATCGCCATAATTTTAAATACAAATTGGAATATCATAGCATGTGAACCCACTCTGGTCAACGATTTATCTAGACGCCCCCAAATAACCTACAGGAAAGGTAGAAATCCATAGATATATATATACTTTTAACTCTAATTTTCTCAGAAACTACTGAACAGATTTACACCATTTATGCAAAAGGCACGAGCCTGAACTGAGGACTACCTCTTTGCCAAATTTGGTGTAATTCCGTTCAGCAGTTCGGGCTGTAGCTCCGTCAACAGGTCCTATGGGAAACTGCATGGGGAAAACGTGTTTTGGGAAGCCCCCTTTTCTCTCAGCCCCTGCTTGACGAATCATTACAAAACTTTCAGGATAGGAGCGGACCGGAGCTGGCCAAAAGTTTGGAAAATTTCGCGAAAATTTAAACCGGCGCCAGACTTATTGGGAATAGAATGTTGCGGATTTCCTATGGAAAATAGGTCCTAACTATAACTACCTACTGGCGACCGCCTGTAGGTAATATATACACACACACATGTATATATATATATTCACTGAAAAAACCATAGGTTTCAGGGGCGTTATAGTTAGCTGGACTTTTCACTCGTACAAAACCATTGAAATTCCCCCGTTATAGTTAGTTCAGCTAACTATAACTCGCACGCCCGCAATGCACTGCTGATGGCGTCACATATTACATCACTCATGACATGGTCAGTGACATCACTCATGACATCACTGATGACATCTCAAATGACATCACTGATGACATCACTGATGACATCATCCAGTGAATGTGTGTTTTTCTGAAAATGACATATGTTTTATATATTTATATCTCAAGGTCGATGGAAGAATAAATGGGTATATAAGTGTCTAAATGGATGCTTTGTTTTTGAAAAATTGATTGTATAACTGACTAAGTGTATCTTAGTGAATACATGGCTTAGTGAGTAATGTTTAAATATGTAAATATCTGTATCAGTCTCTCACTTTGTGTATAAGTGGCTGCATGGGTTGGTGAGTAGCTACATGAGTGTCTATGTAGGTTATTAGTTGTTTTTTTGAGTATCAGTATGAGTGTCTGAGTGTCTGTATGGTTCGGTGGGGGGTATTACGCAGTGCATAGGTGCATGAATGAGTGACTCACTGTTTGTATGTGTTGAAGACAGCATGGGTGCAGGACTGTATGGGTGGATGAGTGTGTGCATGAGTGTGTTAGTGAGTGAATGACTGTCTCAATAGTGTCTTTATGAGTAACTACATATGTTTTAAACTAGTATATGTGACTATTGGTGTATATACATGAGTATATGTGAGAGTGAGAGATTGGAAGAGTTCCTGTATGAATAAGTATGTGTTTCTATAAGTGATTGTTTAAAAGACTAAGTATGTGTAAGTTTCTGTAGAAGTAAGTGTGGTGTGTGTATAACTGTATATGCAAGTAAATGGATGTCTGATTCTTTATTAGCATGAGTGACTATGTGTGTGAGTAACTTTATGGATGAGTGGTGTTGTCTAACAGGATGTATAGGTGTATGAGTACATATAATGAGTGAGTACATGTATGAGTGACTGTATAGGACTGTTGGTGAATGAGTGGATGTGTATGTGGATCTTAGAATTACTGAATAGGTTGTTGTAACTGGTATTAGTAAGTCCATTGTTTTGAAATTTTTAGTTTCTATTTTTGAATGTGTGTATCAAAGGTTATATTAGGGGGAGAGGAGGTCTGCCACTCTATCACAAGGATGATGTCATCAGTGATGTCCTTTGAGATGTCATCAGTGATGTCATGAGTGATGTCACTGACCATGTCATGAGTGATGTAATATGTGACGTCATCAGTAGTGCATTGCGTGCGCGCGAGTTATAGTTAGCTGAACTAACTATAACGGGGGAATTTCAATGGTTTTGTACGAGTGAAAAGTCCAGCTAACTATAACGCCTCTGAAACCTATGTTTTTTTCAGTGAATTTCTAAGGTTTTTAAATGATAATTCCTAACTATAACGTGCCTGAAACCTATGGTTTTTTCTGTGAATTTCAAAGGTTTTTTAAATGCTAATTTCTAACTATGCCTACAGAGATAGGACATGTGAACAAAGAAGAAAAACGCACAGAAAGAAAAAAAAGAAATGCAGAAAGAAGCAACAGAAGTCATCAAAGACGAAGAAAAGTGCAGGAAGAAGGATAACGTTCAGAAAGAACAAACAGAAGAGCATAAAGAAGCCTTGTTGCAAAATCATCCTGTACCCTCAACTTTTTCTGATGAAAGCTGGTGGTAACTGAGTCTGACTAACCAGTCCTAGAGCCAGTGCTATGTTAAAAGACACTCAGAATACAGTGAAAACACCTACATATACTAGGGAACACTATGCATTGGGGTCACCCTGTGATTAGCATGACCTCCTCTGTAAGACTCTAGTATATAATAGGGCAGGGGATTAAAACTACCTCTTAAAACGCGCCACAGGGCGTGTTTGCACACGTCACCTCAGGCCCCGTCCCCTCCCTTCCCCACTGTGTAAACACGCCCTGTGACCGTTTTAAGTTGGGAGATTAAGTCCCCTTGAATCCTGAGGGGCCCTAGGGTCCAACTAGACCACTAGGTACCTCCAGTAAGCGCCACAGAGCTGCGTTGCAGAAAGATGTAAAATGGGCCACAGCCTAGACCACCTCTCTACAACGCAGCGCAGTGGCGCTTACTGGAAGCACCTGGTGGGCTACTTGGCCCCCAGGGTCCCTCAGGATTGAAGGGGAATTATTTCCCCAACTTAAAACGCGCCACAGGGCGTGTTTGCACACGTTACCTCAGGCCCCGTCCCCTCCCTACTGTGTAAACACGCCCTGTGGCCGTTTTTAGTTGGGAGATTAAGTTCATTTGAATTCTGAGGGTCCCTAGGGTCCAACTAGCCCACTGGGTACCTTCAGTAAGCACCACAGAGCTGCGTTGCAGAGAGGTGTAAAAAGTGGCACGGCCTGGACCACCTCTCTGCAACGCAGCTCAGTGGCGCTTACTGGAAGCACCTGGTGGGCTAGTTAGCCCCCAGGGGCCCTCAGGCTTGAAGGGGAATTATTTCCCCAACTTAAAACGCGCCACAGGGCATGTTTGCAAACTTCACCTCAGGACCCGTCCCCTCCCTTCCCCACTGTGTAAACATGCCCTGTGGCCGTTTTCTGTTGGGAGATTAAGTCCCCTTGAATCCTGAGGGTACCTAGGGGCAAAATAGCCCACTAGGTATGTCCAGTAAGCGCCATTGCAGAGAGGTGTAAAAAGGGACACGGCCTGCACCACCTCTCTGCAACGCAGAGCAGTGGCGCTTACTGGAAGCACCTGGTGGGCTAGTTGGCCCCCAGGGTCCCTCAGGATTGAAAGGGAATTATTTCCCCAACTTAAAACGTGCCACAGGTCGTGTTTGCACACGTCACCTCAGGCCCCGTCCCATCCCTTCACCACTGTGTAAACGCACCCTGTGGCCGTTCTAAGTTGAGAGATTAAGTCCCCTTGAATCCTAAGGGTCCCTAGGGTCAAACTAGCCCACTAGGTACCTCCAGTAAGCGCCACAGAGCTGCGTTGCATAGAGGTGTAAAAAGGGGCATGGCCTCAGAACACCTGTCTGCAACCCAGCTCCGTGGTGCATACTGGAGATACCTGTTGGGCTAGTTGGCCCTCAGGGACCCTCAGTATTGAAGGGGAATTAATTCCCCAACTTACAACTGGCCAGAGAGGGGGTTTGCAGAGTGCTGCAAGGAGGGGGCGTGGCCTCCGGTGCGATGACGGTCTTTTATTTATTTAATTTTTTTAAGAAGGAGGGCTGTGTGGCCCCCCTTCTTTTTATAATTTATTGGCCCTGGGGACCCCATCCCCCAGGGCCTGCACCCTAATATTTTGTTGAAAAAAATAAATTTGGAAGGGGGCCGCGTGGCCCCCCTCCCAAGGCCTTAATCGTCCCCGGGGACCCCAACCCCTGGGTCATGGCCTTTTTATTTTTTTAATTCTTTACGAAGGGGGCTGCGTTGCCCCCCTCCTCAGGCCACTTATGGCCCCGGGGACCCCATCCCCCGGGGCCTGCCTTTGTTCTTTATTATTTTAAAAAAATATATATTTATAGAAACACCTAGGACATGCTGGACAAACCGTATGTACCTATCACCATGACGATTTGCGTGATATTCATTAAAAGGCGACTATGCATACAATGAATCCACGTGGAATGTATTTACACCGCTAGTGAAGCTCTGACGTGTCTGACGCCCTACCGTCCCTAATCCCGGCGCCCCCGCCGGTGGGTACTCACCAAGTAGACACCCTTGTCATTTATTTATACAAACATGGGTAGCTATTGACGGGCACATTTAATACACACGCACACCAAGCCATTCAAAGGGGATTCAACAAAAATTCGACCAAACTATGCAAGCAACCCCCCTCACGGTTAATAAAACACACATCCACCGCCGGATGTGTAATACTTTTTATTTTACTCTCTGGAAAGGAGACAAACCTCACTTGAGAGTCACAGCGTGCTCCAGGCTGAGCCCAATGCTGTGTTACACCCACCAGTGCCCGCCGAGTGCCACACACCTCTGTGTTGTATTCCACCAGCCAGTGCGTATGCTATGACACTCTCTAGCCCATGTGCACTGTAACACCACCCCGTGAATATGTCATGCCACACTTGCCTTCGCACGGGTTATATTGCCCCATCTAACGTGCCTTCCTCGATGCCTATGTTATAACACACAGCGCTATGCTATACACATTACAATCTGGGATACATATCTTTGTCACAGTGCATATGCAACGTTACACTCCCCAGCACGTATTTTATATCACAACTTTAGAGACTAGTTAGGTTACACAACACTGCCCTGTGCATATTACACTCCAAGGCGCATATCGCATAGCACGCGCTAGTGCCTGTGCTATCTCGCGCTCTCCAATTAATCTGTCATTGCGCACAATGGATTGCATATTATATTTTACGCCCCGGTTCATCTTAAATCACACTTTTTGTTGCATAGTTTATACCATATACTATATCGAGTTTTCATTTTCAATCGTGCTCTCAGGCCTATGTTCTATATAACACTGCGTCCACCTACCCTTTTCACAGGCATTACATTTTGCGATGGGGGTGGAGGGTCAGGGGGTGTTTCTGCCAAGTGAGCCCGGAGTCACAGTCACAAACGTCCTCTTCTTCCTGAATAAAAGTGAGATTATGCTGCATACTTGTTCATATTTTAAGTAGTTCGCTCAGACACACATTTTAAAAGCAATAAAGTTCCTAATACCCACCTTCTCTTAACAGTTAGCTTGCTGCCCCATCCACCTCCTCCCCATCCTCTGTTGTCTGAATCCATGGACTAGCCTCCTCCCTCCTGCCATGCATGGTCTGATGTGCTGCCACTGCCCTCCATTAAGCATGATGTACCAGTCCACTCCTCCTGCCCTTCATTGCCCAATTCTATGCCCCATCATTGACCTCCTGCTTAGCCTCTGTGCTTAGCTTGCTGCCCCTATTCTCCTTCCCCCTGCCCTCCGATGTCTTTGTGCATGCCCCTGCTCCATCCTTTTTGCCCACCATGTTCCATGGACCTGCCACTCCTATCTACTCTGAGAGTTCTGTTGAGCTGCCTCTCCCCTCCCACCTGCCTAGCATTGTCAGATGACTGTAACTTGTCCCTGCCCCCTCCACCCTGCCTGTCCACATGCCATGCCCCTATCCCCTTCCTCCTGTCCTCCATGGTCCATTTTACTTCCAAAGCGATACCAAAGGGGATGATGGACGGAGCGTATGAGCAAATCAAACACTCACCCCCAGTCAACTGATCTGGGTTTAATCCATCATCATTCTTTAGCTCACTCCACAACCCCAGTTCAGACATGGCCATATGCAAATCAGTCTGACCCTGTGCCTCATGGGAACAGTCCAACCCGAACTGCCAAGCCATGTCTTCCCTGGAACAGAAACAAGCATCCTGGGACCGGTTTTGGGTTCATAACCCTCATCAGCCAGGCTATCTTGAATCCAGTGGCACAGTGAGCAAGGGATCCACGCCTGGACATACCCTGCCAACTTAGGGCAAACAAAGCGATACCAAAGGGGATGATGGACGGAGCGTATGAGCAAATCAAACACTCACCCCCAGTCAACTGATTTGGGTTTAATCCATCATCATTCTTTAGCTCACTCCACCACCCCAGTTCTGACATGGCCATATGCAAATCAGTCTGACCCTGTGCCTCACGGGAACAGTCCAGCCCGAACTGCCAAGCCATGTCTTCCCTGGACCGGAAACAAGCATCCTGGGACCGGTTTCGGGTTCATAACCAGGCTATCTTGAATCCAGTGGCAAAGTGAGCAAGGGATCCACGTCTGGACATACCCTAAAGAACGGTGATGGATTAAACCCAGATCAGTTGACTGGGGGTGAGTGCTTGCAATGTTCAACACTCCGTCCATCATTTCCTTTGGTTTTTGCTTTGTTCGCCATAAGTTGGCAGGGTATGCTCAGACGTGAGTCCCTTGCTCACTTTGCCACTGGATTCAAGCAAGCCTGGCTGAAGAAGGCTGAAATGCCAGAAACCAGTCCTAGGAAGCTTGCTTCCGGTCCAGGGAAGACATGGCTTGGCAGTTCAGGCTGGACTGACTTCTGTTGAATGTCAAGAGCCCCGGACAAATCTAAATCATTGGTTCATTGGAGTGATACATAGTACTCACAAAGTGCATCAAGGGTGTAATTATTTTCACCCTCACAGTACTATCTAATGGGGCGATTTTGAAAGAATGGAATGTTCATGATAATAGAGATAACATCCATTGTGTAGGGACATAAGGAATGGACGTTTAGTCCATATTTGTACATACCTGTATTTTTTCCTTTTTTCCTTTTTGTTTTGTATAATGGACGGATGTTCATTCAATTATATGTAAAATGAATGTGTGAAATTGTTTTTTGAATATTGATAAAAAAAGCTTATCCGAACATTTCTGTGTCCAAACAATGATATGGTAGATAAATGATTGATTTCTGCGTAAAAATAAGTGTGTGGTGAAGGAATAATTAATGGTGTCCTTCACATTTTGAAAATGATTTTTTGATCTATTCCTTCGCATCATCCAGTTTTTTTGCTTCTTGGACTGTTCCCATGAGGCACAGGGTCAGACTGATTTGCATATGGCCATGTCTGAACTGGGGTGGCAGAGTGGGCTAAAGAACGGTGATGGATTAAACCCAGATCAGTTGACTGGGGGTGAGTGCTTGCAAAGTTCAACGCTCCGTCCATCATTTCCTTTGGTTTTTGCTTTGTTCGCCATAAGTTGGCAGGGTATGCTCAGACGTGAGTCCCTTGCTCACTTTGCCACTGGATTCAAGCAAGCCTGGCTGAAGAAGGCTGAAATGCCAGAAACCGGTCCTAGGAAGCTTGTTTCCGGTCCAGGGAAGACATGGCTTGGCAGTTCGGGCTGGACTGTTCCCATGAGGCACAGGGTCAGACTGGTTTGCATATGGCCATGTCTGAACTGGGGTGGCAGAGTGGGCTAAAGAACAGTGATGGATTAAACCCAGATCAGTTGACTGGGGGTGAGTGCTTGCAATGTTCAATACTCCGTCCATCATTTCCTTTGGTTTTTGCTTTGTTCGCCATAAGTTGGCAGGGTATGCTCAGACGTGAGTCCCTTGCTCAATTTGCCACTGGATTCAAGCAAGCCTGGCTGAAGAAGGCTGAAATGCCAGAAACCGGTCCTAGGAAGCTTGTTTCCGGTCCAGGGAAGACATGGCTTGGCAGTTCGGGCTGGACTGTTCCCATGAGGCACAGGGTCAGACTGATTTGCATATGGCCATGTCTGAACTGGGGTGGCAGAGTGGGCTAAAGAACGGTGATGGATTAAACCCAGATCAGTTGACTGGGGGTGAGTGCTTGCAATGTTCAACACTCCGTCCATCATTTCCTTTGGTTTTTGCTTTGTTCGCCATAAGTTGGCAGGGTATGCTCAGACGTGAGTCCCTTGCTCACTTTGCCACTGGATTCAAGCAAGCCTGGCTGAAGAAGGCTGAAATGCCAGAAACCGGTCCTAGGAAGCTTGTTTCCGGTCCAGGGAAGACATGGCTTGGCAGTTCGGGCTGGACTGTTCCCATGAGGCACAGGGTCAGACTGATTTGCATATGGCCATGTCTGAACTGGGGTGGCAGAGTGGGCTAAAGAACGGTGATGGATTAAACCCAGATCAGTTGACTGGGGGTGAGTGCTTTCAATATTCAACACTCCGTCCATCATTTCCTTTGGTTTTTGCTTTGTTTGCCATAAGTTGGCAGGGTATGCTCAGACGTGAGTCCCTTGCTCACTTTGCCACTGGATTCAAGCAAGCCTGGCTGATGAAGGCTGAAATGCCAGAAACCGATCCTAGGAAGCTTGTTTCCGGTCCAGGGAAGACATGGCTTGGCAGTTCGGGCTGGACTGTTCCCATGAGGCACAGGGTCAGACTGATTGCATATGGCCATGTCTGAACTGGGGTGGCTGAGTGGGCTAAAGAACGGTGATGGATTAAACCCAAATCAGTTGACTGGGGGTGAGTGCTTGCAATGTTCAACACTCCGTCCATCATTACCTTTGGTTTTTGCTTTGTTCGCCATAAGTTGGCAGGGTATGGTCAGACGTGAGTCCCTTGCTCACTTTGCCACTGGATTCAAGCAAGCCTGGCTGAAGAAGGCTGAAATGCTAGAAACCGGTCCTAGGAAGCTTGTTTCCGGTCCAGGGAAGACATGGCTTGGCAGTTCGGGCTGAACTGTTCCCGCTGGACTGTTCCCATGAGGCACACGGTCAGACTGATTTGCATATGGCCATGCCTGAACTGGGGTGGCAGAGTGGGCTAAAGAGCGGTGAAGGACTAAACCCAGATCAGTTGACTGGGGGTGAGTGCTTGCAGAGTTCAACACTCCGTCCATCATTTCCTTTGGTTTTTGCTTTGTTCGCCATAAGTTGGCAAGGTATGCTCAGACGTGAGTCCCTTGCTCACTTTGCCACTGGATTCAAGCAAGCCTGGCTGAAGAAGGCTGAAATGCCAGAAACCGGTCCTAGGAAGCTTGTTTCCGGTCCAAGGAAGACATGGCTTGGAAGTTCGGGCTGGACTGCTCCCATGAGGCACAGGGTCAGACTGATTTGCATATGGCCATGTCTGAACTGGGGTGGCAGAGTAGGCTAAAGAACGGTGATGGATTAAACCCAGATCAGTTGACTGGGGGTGAGTGCTTGCAATGTTCAACACTCCGTCCATCATTTCGTTTGGTTTTTGCTTTGTTCGCCATAAGTTGGCAGGGTATGCTCAGACGTGAGTCCCTTGCTCACTTTGCCACTGGATTCAAGCAAGCCTGGCTGAAGAAGGCTGAAATGCCAGAAACCGGTCCTAGGAAGCTTGTTTCCGGTCCAGGGAAGACATGGCTTGGCAGTTCGGGCTGGACTGTTCCCATGAGGCACAGGGTCAGACTGATTTGCATATGGCCATGTCTGAACTGGGGTGGCTGAGTGGGCTAAAGAACGGTGATGGATTAAACCCAGATCAGTTGACTGGGGGTGAGTGCTTGCAATGTTCAACACTCCGTCCATCATTACCTTTGGTTTTTGCTTTGTTCGCCATAAGTTGGCAGGGTATGCTCAGACGTGAGTCCCTTGCTCACTTTGCCACTGGATTCAAGCAAGCCTGTCTGAAGAAGGCTGAAATGCCAGAAACCGGTCCTAGGAAGCTTGTTTCCGGTCCAGGGAAGACATGGCTTGGCAGTTCGGGCTGGACTGTTCCCATGAGGCACAGGGTCAGACTGGTTTGCTTATGGCCATGTCTGAACTGGGGTGTCAGAGTGGGCTAAAGAACAGTGATGGATTAAACCCAGATCAGTTGACTGGGGGTGAGTGCTTGCAATGTTCAATACTCCGTCCATCATTTCCTTTGGTTTTTGCTTTGTTCGCCATAAGTTGGCAGGGTATGCTCAGACGTGAGTCCCTTGCTCACTTTGCCACTGGATTCAAGCAAGCCTGGCTGAAGAAGGCTCAAATGCCAGAAACCGGTCCTAGGAAGCTTGTTTCCGGTACAGGGAAGACATGGCTTGGCAGTTCGGGCTGGACTGTTCCCACGAGGCACAGGGTCAGACTGATTTGCATATGGCCATGTCTGAACTGGGGTGGCAGAGTGGGCTAAAGAACGGTGATGGATTAAACCCAGATCAGTTGACTGGGGGTGAGTGCTTGCAATGTTCAACACTCCGTCCATCATTTCCTTTGGTTTTTGCTTTGTTCGCCATAAGTTGGCAGGGTATGCTCAGACGTGAGTCCCTTGCTCACTTTGCCACTGGATTCAAGCAAGCCTAGCTGAAGAAGGCTGAAATGCCAGAAACCGGTCCTATAAAGCTTGCTTCCGGTCCAGGGAAGACATGGCTTGGCAGTTCGGGCTGGACTGTTCCCATGAGGCACAGGGTCAGACTGATTTGCATATGGCCATGTCTGAACTGGGGTGGCAGAGTGGGCTAAAGAACGGTGATGGATTAAACCCAGATCAGTTGACTGGGGGTGAGTGCTTGCAAAGTTCAACACTCCGTCCATCATTTCCTTTGGTTTTTGCTTTGTTCGCCATAAGTTGGCAGGGTATGCTCAGACGTGAGTCCCTTGCTCACTTTGCCACTGGATTCAAGCAAGCCTGGCTGAAGAAGGCTGAAATGCCAGAAACCGGTCCTAGGAAGCTTGTTTCCGGTCCAGGGAAGACATGGCTTGGCAGTTCGGGCTGGACTGTTCCCATGAGGCACAGGGTCAGACTGGTTTGCATATGGCCATGTCTGAACTGGGGTGGCAGAGTGGGCTAAAGAACAGTGATGGATTAAACCCAGATCAGTTGACTGGGGGTGAGTGCTTGCAATGTTCAATACTCCGTCCATCATTTCCTTTGGTTTTTGCTTTGTTCGCCATAAGTTGGCAGGGTATGCTCAGACGTGAGTCCCTTGCTCAATTTGCCACTGGATTCAAGCAAGCCTGGCTGAAGAAGGCTGAAATGCCAGAAACCGGTCCTAGGAAGCTTGTTTCCGGTCCAGGGAAGACATGGCTTGGCAGTTCGGGCTGAACTGTTCCCGCTGGACTGTTCCCATGAGGCACAGGGTCAGACTGATTTGCATATGGCCATGCCTGAACTGGGGTGGCAGAGTGGGCTAAAGAACGGTGATGGATTAAACCCAGATCAGATGACTGGGGGTGAGTGCTTGCAAAGTTCAACACTCCGTCCATCATTTCCTTTGGTTTTTGCTTTGTTCGCCATAAGTTGGCAGGGTATGCTTAGACGTGAGTCCCTTGCTCACTTTGCCACTGGATTCAAGCAATCCTGGCTGAAGAAGGCTGAAATGCCAGAAACCGGTCCTAGGAAGCTTGTTTCGGTCCAGGGAAGACATGGCTTGGCAGTTCGGGCTGGACTGTTCCCATGAGGCACAGGGTCAGACTGGTTTGCATATGGCCATATCTGAACTGGGGTGGCAGAGTGGGCTAAAGAACAGTGATGGATTAAACCCAGATCAGTTGACTGGGGGTGAGTGCTTGCAATGTTCAATACTCCGTCCATCATTTCCTTTGGTTTTTGCTTTGTTCGCCATAAGTTGGCAGGGTATGCTCAGACATGAGTCCCTTGCTCAATTTGCCACTGGATTCAAGCAAGCCTGGCTGAAGAAGGCTGAAATGCCAGAAACCGGTCCTAGGAAGCTTGTTTCCGGTCCAGGGAAGACATGGCTTGGCAGTTCGGGCTGGACTGTTCCCATGAGGCACAGGGTCAGACTGATTTGCATATGGCCATGTCTGAACTGGGGTGGCAGAGTAGGCTAAAGAACGGTGATGGATTAAACCCAGATCAGTTGACTGGGGGTGAGTGCTTGCAATGTTCAACACTCCGCCCATCATTTCCTTTGGTTTTTGCTTTGTTCGCCATAAGTTGGCAGGGTATGCTCAGACGTGAGTCCCTTGCTCACTTTGCCACTGGACTCAAGCAAGCCTGGCTGAAGAAGGCTGAAATGCCAGAAACCGGTCCTAGGAAGCTTGTTTCCGGTCCAGGGAAGACATGGCTTGGCAGTTCGGGCTGGACTGTTCCCATGAGGCACAGGGTCAGATTGATTTGCATATGGCCATGTCTGAACTGGGGTGGCAGAGTGGGCTAAAGAACGGTGATGGATTAAACCCAGATCAGTTGACTGGGGGTGAGTGCTTTCAATATTCAACACTCCGTCCATCATTTCCTTTGGTTTTTGCTTTGTTTGCCATAAGTTGGCAGGGTATGCTCAGACGTGAGTCCCTTGCTCACTTTGCCACTGGATTCAAGCAAGCCTGGCTGATGAAGGCTGAAATGCCAGAAACCGATCCTAGGAAGCTTGTTTCCGGTCCAGGGAAGACATGGCTTGGCAGTTCGGGCTGGACTGTTCCCATGAGGCACAGGGTCAGACTGATTTGCATATGGCCATGTCTGAACTGGGGTGGCTGAGTGGGCTAAAGAACGGTGATGGATTAAACCCAAATCAGTTGACTGGGGGTGAGTGCTTGCAATGTTCAACACTCCGTCCATCATTACCTTTGGTTTTTGCTTTGTTCGCCATAAGTTGGCAGGGTATGGTCAGACGTGAGTCCCTTGCTCACTTTGCCACTGGATTCAAGCAAGCCTGGCTGAAGAATGCTGAAATGCTAGAAACCGGTCCTAGGAAGCTTGTTTCCGGTCCAGGGAAGACATGGCTTGGCAGTTCGGGCTGAACTGTTCCCGCTGGACTGTTCCCATGAGGCACAGGGTCAGACTGATTTGCATATGGCCATGCCTGAACTGGGGTGGCAGAGTGGGCTAAAGAACGGTGATGGATTAAACCCAGATCAGTTGACTGGGGGTGAGTGCTTGCAGAGATCAACACTCCGTCCATCATTTCCTTTGGTTTTTGCTTTGTTCGCCATAAGTTGGCAAGGTATGCTCAGACGTGAGTCCCTTGCTCACTTTGCCACTGGATTCAAGCAAGCCTGGCTGAAGAAGGCTGAAATGCCAGAAACCGGTCCTAGGAAGCTTGTTTCCGGTCCAGGGAAGAAATGGCTTGGAAGTTCGGGCTGGACTGCTCCCATGAGGCACAGGGTCAGACTGATTTGCATATGTCCATGTCTGACCTGGGGTGGCAGAGTAGGCTAAAGAACGGTGATGGATTAAACCCAGATCAGTTGACTGGGGGTGAGTGCTTGCAATGTTCAACACTCCGTCCATCATTTCCTTTGGTTTTTGCTTTGTTCGCCATAAGTTGGCAGGGTATGCTCAGACGTGAGTCCCTTGCTCACTTTGCCACTGGATTCAAGCAAGCCTCGCTGAAGAAGGCTGAAATGCCAGAAACCGGTCCTAGGAAGCTTGTTTCCGGTCCAGGGAAGACATGGCTTGGCAGTTCGGGCTGGACTGTTCCCATGAGGCACAGGGTCAGACTGATTTGCATATGGCCATGTCTGAACTGGGGTGGCTGAGTGGGCTAAAGAACGGTGATGGATTAAACCCAGATCAGTTGACTGGGGGTGAGTGCTTGCAATGTTCAACACTCCGTCCATCATTACCTTTGGTTTTTGCTTTGTTCGCCATAAGTTGGCAGGGTATGCTCAGACGTGAGTCCCTTGCTCACTTTGCCACTGGATTCAAGCAAGCCTGGCTGAAGAAGGCTGAAATGCTAGAAACCGGTCCTAGGAAGCTTGGACGCTCGTTTTTTTTTTTTTTAAATTGGAAATTGTGACTAATTTGTATGTTTTAATCTTCTGCACTCACCCCCAGTCACTCCAACTATTTACCCTGCCAAGCAGACACCCACTTTCAGCGGATTTTAGCGCTGTTGGGAAGGGAATCGGCACACGGACGCCATCGCTAGGAAACGCGAGGCCACGCCCACTCGATAGGCCACGCCCACCGCCCACTCTATGTAAGCGCTGAGTAAAAGCGCCGGCCATTGAACTGAATGACCTCTGAGGCGGAAGCCGGAGGTGTCCTGACGCTCGTTTTTTTTTAAAATTGGAAATTGTGACTAATTTGTATGTTTTAATCTTCTGCACTCACCCCCAGTCACTCCAACTATTTACCCTGCCAAGCAGACACCCACTTTCAGCGGATTTTAGCGCTGTTGGGAAGGGAATCGGCACACGGACGCCATCGCTAGGAAACGCGAGGCCACGCCCACTCGATAGGCCACGCCCACCGCCCACTCTATGTAAGCGCTGAGTAAAAGCGCCGGCCATTGAACTGAATGACCTCTGAGGCGGAAGCCGGAGGTGTCCTGACGCTCGTTTTTTTTTAAAATTGGAAATTGTGACTAATTTGTATGTTTTAATCTTCTGCACTCACCCCCAGTCACTCCAACTATTTACCCTGCCAAGCAGACACCCACTTTCAGCGGATTTTAGCGCTGTTGGGAAGGGAATCGGCACACGGACGCCATCGCTAGGAAACGCGAGGCCACGCCCACTCGATAGGCCACGCCCACCGCCCACTCTATGTAAGCGCTGAGTAAAAGCGCCGGCCATTGAACTGAATGACCTCTGAGGCGGAAGCCGGAGGTGTCCTGACGCTCGTTTTTTTTTAAAATTGGAAATTGTGACTAATTTGTATGTTTTAATCTTCTGCACTCACCCCCAGTCACTCCAACTATTTACCCTGCCAAGCAGACACCCACTTTCAGCGGATTTTAGCGCTGTTGGGAAGGGAATCGGCACACGGACGCCATCGCTAGGAAACGCGAGGCCACGCCCACTCGATAGGCCACGCCCACCGCCCACTCTATGTAAGCGCTGAGTAAAAGCGCCGGCCATTGAACTGAATGACCTCTGAGGCGGAAGCCGGAGGTGTCCTGACGCTCGTTTTTTTTTAAAATTGGAAATTGTGACTAATTTGTATGTTTTAATCTTCTGCACTCACCCCCAGTCACTCCAACTATTTACCCTGCCAAGCAGACACCCACTTTCAGCGGATTCTAGCGCTGTTGGGAAGGGAATCGGCACACGGACGCCATCGCTAGGAAACGCGAGGCCACGCCCACTCGATAGGCCACGCCCACCGCCCACTCTATGTAAGCGCTGAGTAAAAGCGCCGGCCATTGAACTGAATGACCTCTGAGGCGGAAGCCGGAGGTGTCCTGACGCTCGTTTTTTTTTAAAATTGGAAATTGTGACTAATTTGTATGTTTTAATCTTCTGCACTCACCCCCAGTCACTCCAACTATTTACCCTGCCAAGCAGACACCCACTTTCAGCGGATTCTAGCGCTGTTGGGAAGGGAATCGGCACACGGACGCCATCGCTAGGAAACGCGAGGCCACGCCCACACGATAGGCAACACCCTCCCTCTATCTCCATAAATGTGTGTCCCACGCAAGCGCAGCGGACGAGCGCAGCGGGAGCGCCGTTTGCGCGCCGAAGGCGCGCCTAAGGCAAGCCCGTCTGCGCCCGTCCGCGATCGTACGCGGTCTAGGGCTATACCCCATGTCCCTCGTGTGAACCATACACGGTGGAGTAAGTCAGAACTGCTAACGCTTTGCCCTAGCACTACAGAGCTGTGCAAGCACAAACTAAAAGTAGAGGACAACATAGGCTGCGAACATTGTCACTTCTCCTATGATCCTGGTAGGAGTATGGTCACCACGGACAATACTTTACAATGCGGGCTGATTAATGTCCGCTCCTTACGCAAACACAAGGTAGATCTATACGATCTACTCACTGAAACACATTGGGACCTGGCATTTCTCACCGAAACATGGCTGGATGAGGAATCCACGCCTGACGCCCTAGAGGCACTCCCAGAGGGATATACAATATACAGACAGGACAGACCCATAGGCAGAGGAGGGGGCATTGCAATAGTCGCACAGGAAAGTCTACGCTGCCAGCTTAAGCATGTGCCTATCTTGGACAGCGAGGCAGGGAGCTTCACGATAAAAGTGAATAACAACTATAAACTGGAAGGAATGTTAATCTACAGACCCCCCGGCCCCTCAGCTAGGTTCGAGGAGAGCCTGGTTGAATGCATTATAGAGACCTCGATATGCAAAAATAATTACATTGTACTTGGTGACCTTAATCTTCATTTCAATAACCCATCCGACAACGCCAGTAAAAACCTCTGCCAAGCATTAGAAGCTTTACAATTAAATCAAATTGTAAGCGGGCCTACCCACCAGTTAGGGAACTTACTAGATCCCATATTTGTTAACTGGGGGGAAGTAGAAGCGAAGACTCCCATCCCTATCCCCTGGTCGGATCATCACCTGGTACCGTTTACCATTCAAATTCCTGAAGGCAGAGCCCGTCATCCGACTGCACTGTACCATCTAAGGCGAAAATGGGCCTCCTTCTCCCAGTCTAAGTTCTGTGAGGAACTAACAAAAGGAGGCGATCCAGGGGGGGATGATGCAGACACGGCTAACTCCAATCTCTGCAAACGCATTAACAATGCACTAGATCTTACTGCCCCGCTATCCAAAACTAAACCCAGTGATCGTGCTCAAAAAACCGCACCCTGGTTCAGTACTGAACTGCGAAATGCTAAAACCTTATTGAAGAGAGCAGAAAGGCAATGGCGTCGGGCTATCTCTAAAGATACTAGAGAGGTCTACTTGTCAGAGAGGCGAGTCTACCACGGACTGATTAGAAAGGCGAAAACCACACACTATGAGACTAAGATCAACGAAGCTGGTAACTCCACGAAGGAGTTATTTCTGCTTTACAAAACTCTCTCTAGTGGAAAATCCGTCACTGTCCCTGATGACTGTTCACCTGAGTCTTGTGACAGAATCGCAGATTTCTTTGCCGAGAAAATATCTAGAATTTACTCGGCTTTCCCAACTCAACCCACGAATGGGATAGAGTTTGTGGAAAAACCCAGGGACAGGGGAAACTCACCCACCCTTACCAACTTTGTTACCCCACCCACAGAAACTCTCCTAAAAATCTGCCGTTCTGTAAAATCAGGTTCCCCACGGGATCCCACCACTCCCAAACGCCTAAAAGACAGCCTGGGGGCCTTGGAGCCCTACATTAGGCATCTACTGGACGTGTCTTTTATGACAAAGACTGTGCCTAAAGAATGGAAAAAAGCGGTGGTCCTTCCTCTTAGAAAAAAACCTACCATCAGCTTTGATAAATTAGACAACTTGCGGCCCATCTCTCTTTTACCATATCTGGCCAAGGTAGCAGAAAAAACGGTCAATCTCCAACTAATGGATTTCATAGACAAAACTGCCTTACTCCACGACACACAATTTGGCTTCCGCCCCCGCCATTCTACGGAATCGGCATTATTGACGGCTGTGGAATCCCTACGGCAGGGGGTGGATGAAGGTCACACTATGGCCCTTATCCTATTGGACCTGAGTGCGGCATTCGACACTGTAGCTCACTCCATCTTGCTACAGTGTCTGAATGATGGAGGTATAACTGGAGCCGCACTCCAATGGATCCAATCCTTCCTAACGGGGAGAAGTTTCCAGGTCCGCCAAGGGGACCACTATTCCCGAGACATAGAATTGGGTCAGGGCGTTCCTCAGGGTTCGTCCCTGAGCCCAACTCTTTTCAATCTCTATGTCTCCTCAGTGGCTCCAATTGTAGTGGGACACGGACTACAAATTGTTACCTATGCCGACGACACTCAGCTGGTTGTCTCCCTCTCGCGTGCACCCGGTCTTGCTATGGACAGTTTCAGGGCTTGCATGCAAGATCTTGCAACCTGGATGTCCACTAATTGCCTGAAATTAAATGGCAACAAGACTGAGGTGCTCGTGGTGGGAGGCAGTCCATCTGTCTGGACGTCGGCATGGTGGCCACCATGCCTAGGCGAGGCCCCTACACCTCGGAAAGAAGTCAGAAATCTCGGGGTCTGGCTAGATACTGATCTGTCTTTCGGACCACAGATCAACAGGGTGACGGGCATGTGCTTCAGCATTTTAAAAACTCTGCGGAAAGTCCTAATTCTCCTCCCCACGGCCGCCCGCAGAACGCTGGTGCATGCTCTAGTCACCTCACGCTTGGACTTTGGCAACCTACTCTACTTGGGAGCTACCTATAAAGCGATTAATCGACTTCAGGTGCTACAGAATGCTGCAGCTCGCCTCATTTTAAACCTCCCAAAAAGATCGAACTCCAAGGCCGCCCTCCAGTCACTCCATTGGCTGCCAGTGAGGAGCAGAGCTGAATTTAAGTCCCTCTGTACCTGCCACCGTATCCTCGCTAAAAAGGCGCCAGCACCACTCCAGAACCTTATTACAAGGTATGCACCAACTCGTGCACTGCGCTCCTCGCATGGAGGCTTACTTAAGGTCCCTAGGGTGAAAAAGGCCCGTATGGGAGGAAGTTCCTTCCGATACCTGGCGGCAAAAAGCTGGAATAATTTGCCTCTTAATCTCCGTCTGGACCCCTCCGAATCTAGTTTCCGGAGGAAATTAAAAACTTACCTCTTTTCAAAATAAGTGGGCTCCTCCCCCACTTCTCTCTCTGAGTGCTTCAGTTCAGCGCGGGGACACGCATTTTGCGTAACCAGGCGCTCTATAAATGCCCCTTAATAATAATAATAATTGTTTCCGGTCCAGGGAAGACATGGCTTGGCAGTTCGGGCTGAACTGTTCCCGCTGGACTGTTCCCATGAGGCACAGGGTCAGACTGATTTGCATATGGCCATGCCTGAAATGGGGTGGCAGAGTGGGCTAAAGAACGGTGATGGATTAAACCCAGATCAGTTGACTGGGGGTGAGTGCTTGCAGAGGTCAACACTCCGCCCATCATTTCGTTTGGTTTTTGCTTTGTTCGCCATAAGTTGGCAAGGTATGCTCAGACGTGAGTCCCTTGCTCACTTTGCCACTGGATTCAAGCAAGCCTGGCTGAAGAAGGCTGAAATGCCAGAAACCGGTCCTAGGAAGCTTGTTTCCGGACAAGGGAAGACATGGCTTGGAAGTTCGGGCTGGACTGTTCCCATGAGGCACAGGGTCAGACTGATTTGCATATGGCCATGTCTGAACTGGGGTGGCAGAGTAGGCTAAAGAACGGTGATGGATTAAACCCAGATCAGTTGACTGGGGGTGAGTGCTTGCAATGTTCAACACTCTGTCCATCATTTCCTTTGGTTTTTGCTTTGTTCGCCATAAGTTGGCAGGGTATGCTCAGACGTGAGTCCCTTGCTCACATTGCCACTGGATTCAAGCAAGCCTGGCTGACGAAGGCTGAAATGCCAGAAACCGGTCCTAGGAAGCTTGTTTCCGGTCCAGGGAAGACATGGCTTGGAAGTTCGGGCTGGACTTTTCCCATGAGGCACAGGGTCAGATTGATTTGCATATGACATTGTCTGAACTAGGGTGGCAGAGTAGGCTAAAAAACGGTGATGGATTAAACCCAGATCAGTTGACTGGGGGTGAGTGCTTGCAATGTACAATACTCTGTCCATCATTTTCTTTGGTTTATGCTTTGTTCGCCATAAGTTGGCAGGGTATGCTCAGACGTGAGTCCCTTGCTCACTTTGCCACTGGATTCAAGCAAGCCTGGCTGAAGAAGGCTGAAATGCCAGAAACCGGTCCTAGGAAGCTTGTTTCCGGTCCAGGGAAGACATGGCTTGGCAGTTCGGGCTGGACTGTTCCCATGAGGCACAGGGTCAGACTGGTTTGCATATGGCCATGTCTGAACTGGGGTGGCAGAGTGGGCTAAAGAACAGTGATGGATTAAACCCAGATCAGTTCACTGGGGGTGAGTGCTTGCAAAGTTCAACACTCCGTCCATCATTTCATTTTGATTTTTGCTTTGTTCGCCATAACTTGGCAGGGTATGCTCAGACGTGAGTCCCTTGCTCACTTTTCCACTGGAATCAAGCAAGCCTGGCTGAAGAAGGCTGAAATGCCAGAAACCGGTCCTAGGAAGCTTGTTTCCGGTCCAGGGAAGACATGGCTTGGCAGTTCGGGCTGGACTGTTCCCATGAGGCACAGGGTCAGACTGGTTTGCATATGGCCATGTCTGAACTGGGGTGGCAGAGTGGGCTAAAGAACGGTGATGGATTAAACCCAGATCAGTTGACTGGGGGTGAGTGCTTCCAATGTTCAACACTCCGTCCATCATTTCCTTTTGTTTTTGCTTTGTTCGCCATAAGTTGGCAGGGTATGCTCAGACGTGAGTCCCTTGCTCACTTTGCCACTGGATTCAAGCAAGCCTGGCTGAAGAAGGCTGAAATGCCAGAAACCGGTCCTAGGAAGCTTGTTTCCGGTCCAGGGAAGACATGGCTTGGCAGTTCGGGCTGGACTGTTCCCATGAGGCACAGGGTCAGACTGATTTGCATATGGCCATGTCTGAACTGGGGTGGCTGAGTGGGCTAAAGAACGGTGATGGATTAAACCCAGATCAGTTGACTGGGGGTGAGTGCTTGCAAAGTTCAACACTCCGTCCATCATTTCCTTTGGTTTTTGCTTTGTTCGCCATAACTTGGCAGGGTATGCTCAGACGTGAGTCCCTTGCTCACTTTGCCACTGGAATCAAGCAATCCTGGCTGAAGAAGGCTAAAATGCCAGAAACCGGACCTAGGAAGCTTGTTTCCGGTCCAGGGAAGACATGGCTTGGCAGTTCGGGCTGGACTGTTCCCATGAGGCACAGGGTCAGACTGGTTTGCATATGGCCATGTCTGAACTGGGGTGGCAGAGTGGGCTAAAGAATAGTGATGGATTAAACCCAGATCAGTTGACTGGGGGTGAGTGCTTGCAATGTTCAACACTCCGTCCATCATTTCCTTTGGTTTTTGCTTTGTTCGCCATAAGTTGGCAAGGTATGCTCAGACGTGAGTCCCTTGCTCACTTTGCCACTGGATTCAAGCAAGCCTGGCTGAATAAGGCTGAAATGCCAGAAACCGGTCCTAGGAAGCTTGTTTCCGGTCCAGGGAAGACATGGCTTGGCAGTTCGGGCTGGACTGTCCCCATGAGGCACAGGGTCAGACTGGTTTGCATATGGCCATGTCTGAACTGGGGTGGCAGAGTGGGCTAAAGAACAGTGATGGATTAAACCCAGATCAGTTGACTGGGGGTGAGTGCTTGTAATGTTCAACACTCCGTCCATCATTTCCTTTGGTTTTTGCTTTGTTCGCCATAAGTTGGCAGGGTATGCTCAGACGTGAGTCCCTTGCTCACTTTGCCACTGGATTCAAGCAAGCCTGGCTGAAGAAGGCTGAAATGCCAGAAACCGGTCCAAGGCAGCTTGTTTCCGGTCCAGGGAAGACATGGCTTGGCAGTTCGGGCTGGACTGTTCCCATGAGGCACAGGGTCAGACTGATTTGCATATGGCCATGTCTGAACTGGGGTGGCAGAGTTGACTAAAGAACGGTGATGGATTAAACCCAGATCAGTTGACTGGGGGTGAGTGCTTGCAATGTTCAACACTCCGTCCATCATTTCCTTTGGTTTTTGCTTTGTTCGCCATAAGTTGGCAGGGTATGCTCAGACGTGAGTCCCTTGCTCACTTTGCCACTGGATTCAAGCAAGCCTGGCTGAAGAAGGCTGAAATGCCAGAAACCGGTCCTAGGAAGCTTGTTTCCGGTCCAGGGAAGACATGGCTTGGCAGTTCGGGCTGGACTGTTCCCATGAGGCACAGGGTCAGACTGATTTGCATATGGCCATGTCTGAACTGGGGTGGCAGAGTGGGCTAAAGAACGGTGATGGATTAAACCCAGATCAGTTGACTGGGGGTGAGTGCTTGCAACGTTCAACACTCCGTCCATCATTTCCTTTGGTTTTTGCTTTGTTCGCCATAAGTTGGCAGGGTATGCTCAGACGTGAGTCCCTTGCTCACTTTGCCACTGGATTCAAGCAAGCCTGGCTGAAGAAGGCTGAAATGCCAGAAACCGGTCCTAGGAAGCTTGTTTCCGGTCCAGGGAAGACATGGCTTGGCAGTTCGGGCTGGACTGTTCCCATGAGGCACAGGGTCAGACTGATTTGCATATGGCCATGTCTGAACTGGTGTGGCAGAGTGGGCTAAAGAAAGGTGATGGATTAAACCCAGATCAGTAGACTGGGGGTGAGTGCTTGCAATGTTCAACACTCCGTCAATCATTTCCTTTGGTTTTTGCTTTGTTCGCCATAAGTTGGCAGGGTATGCTCAGACGTGAGTCCCTTGCTCACTTTGCCACTGGATTCAAGCAAGCCTGGCTGAAGAGGGCTGAAATGCCAGAAACCGGTCCTAGGAAGCTTGTTTCCGGTCCAGGGAAGACATGGCTTGGCAGTTCGGGCTGGACTGTTCCCATGAGGCACAGGGTCAGACTGATTTGCATATGGCCATGTCTGAACTGGGGTGGCAGAGTGGGCTAAAGAACGGTGATGGATTAAACCCAAATCAGTTGACTGGGGGTGAGTGCTTGCAAAGTTCAACACTCCGTCCATCATTTCCTTTGGTTTTTGCTTTGTTCGCCATAACTTGTCAGGGTATGCTCAGACGTGAGTCCCTTGCTCACTTTGCCACTGGAATCAAGCAAGCCTGGCTGAAGAAGGCTGAAATGCCAGAAACCGGTCCTAGGAAGCTTGTTTCCGGTCCAGGGAAGACATGGCTTGGCAGTTCGGGCTGGACTGTTCCCATGAGGCACAGGGTCAGACTGATTTGCATATGGCCATGTCTGAACTGGGGTGGCAGAGTGGGCTAAAGAACGGTGATGGATTAAACCCAGATCAGTTGACTGGGGGTGAGTGCTTTCAATATTCAACACTCCGTCCATCATTTCCTTTGGTTTTTGCTTTGTTTGCCATAAGTTGGCAGGGTATGCTCAGACGTGAGTCCCTTGCTCACTTTGCCACTGGATTCAAGCAAGCCTGGCTGAAGAAGGCTAAAATGCCAGAAACCGGTCCTAGGAAGCTTGTTTCCGGTCCAAGGAAGACATGGCTTGGCAGTTCGGGCTGGACTGTTCCCATGAGGCACAGGGTCAGACTGATTTGCATATGGCCATGTCTGAACTGGGGTGGCTGAGTGGGCTAAAGAACGGTGATGGATTATACCCAGATCAGTTGACTGGGGGTGAGTGCTTGCAATGTTCAACACTCCGTCCATCATTACCTTTGGTTTTTGCTTTGTTCGCCATAAGTTGGCAGGGTATGCTCAGACGTGAGTCCCTTGCTCACTTTGCCACTGGATTCAAGCAAGCCTGGCTGAAGAAGGCTGAAATGCTAGAAACCGGTCCTAGGAAGCTTGTTTCCGGTCCAGGGAAGACATGGCTTGGCAGTTCGGGGTGAACTGTTCCCGCTGGACTGTTCCCATGAGGCACAGGGTCAGACTGATTTGCATATGGCCATGCCTGAACTGGGGTGGCAGAGTGGGCTAAAGAACGGTGATGGATTAAACCCAGATCAGTTGACTGGGAATGAGTGCTTGCAAAGTTCAACACTCCGTCCATCATTTCCTTTGATTTTTGCTTTGTTCGCCATAACTTGGCAGGGTATGCTCAGACGTGAGTCCCTTGCTCACTTTTCCACTGGAATCAAGCAAGCCTGGCTGAAGAAGGCTGAAATGCCAGAAACCGGTCCTAGGAAGCTTGTTTCCGGTTCAGGGAAGACATGGCTTGGCAGTTCGGGCTGGACTGTTCCCATGAGGCACAGGGTCAGACTGGTTTGCATATGGCCATGTCTGAACTGGGGTGGCAGAGTGGGCTAAAGAACGGTGATGGATTAAACCCAGATCAGTTGACTGGGGGTGAGTGCTTCCAATGTTCAACACTCCGTCCATCATTTCCTTTTGTTTTTGCTTTGTTCGCCATAAGTTGGCAGGGTATGCTCAGACGTGAGTCCCTTGCTCACTTTGCCACTGGATTCAAGCAAGCCTGGCTGAAGAAGGCTGAAATGCCAGAAACCGGTCCAAGGAAGCTTGTTTCCGGTCCAGGGAAGACATGGCTTGGCAGTTCGGGCTGGACAGTTCCCATGAGGCACAGGGTCAGACTGATTTGCATATGGCCATGTCTGAACTGGGGTGGCAGAGTGGACTAAAGAACGGCGATGGATTAAACCCAGATCAGTTGACTGGGGGTGAGTGCTTGCAATGTTCAACACTCCGTCCATCATTTCCTTTGGTTTTTGCTTTGTTCGCCATAAGTTGGCAGGGTATGCTCAGACGTGAGTCCCTTGCTCACTTTGCCACTGGATTCAAGCAAGCCTGGCTGAATAAGGCTGAAATGCTAGAAACCGGTCCTAGGAAGCTTGTTTCCGGTCCAGGGAAGACATGGCTTGGCAGTTCGGGCTGGACTGTTCCCATGAGGCACAGGGTCAGACTGGTTTGCATATGGCCATGTCTGAACTGGGGTGGCAGAGTGGGCTAAAGAACAGTGATGGATTAAACCCAGATCAGTTGACTGGGGGTGAGTGCTTGTAATGTTCAACACTCCGTCCATCATTTCCTTTGGTTTTTGCTTTGTTCGCCATAAGTTGGTGGGTATGCTCAGACATGAGTCCCTTGCTCACTTTGCCACTGGATTCAAGCAAGCCTGGCTGAAGAAGGCTGAAATGCCAGAAACCCGTCCAAGGAAGCTTGTTTCCGGTACAGGGAAGACATGGCTTGGCAGTTCGGGCTGGACTGTTCCCATGAGGCACAGGGTCAGACTGATTTGGATATGGCCATGTCTGAACTGGGGTGGCAGAGTGGACTAAAGAACGGTGATGGATTAAACCCAGATCAGTTGACTGGGGGTGAGTGCTTGCAATGTTCAACACTCCGTCCATCATTACCTTTGGTTTTTGCTTTGTTCGCCATAAGTTGGCAGGGTATGCTCAGACGTGAGTCCCTTGCTCACTTTGCCACTGGATTCAAGCAAGCCTGGCTGAAGAAGGCTGAAATGCTAGAAACCGGTCCTAGGAAGCTTGTTTCCGGTCCAGGGAAGACATGGCTTGGCAGTTCGGGCTGAACTGTTCCCGCTGGACTGTTCCCATGAGGCACAGGGTCAGACTGATTTGCATATGGCCATGCCTGAACTGGGGTGGCAGAGTGGGCTAAAGAACGGTGATGGATTAAACCCAGATCAGTTGACTGGGAATGAGTGCTTGCAAAGTTCAACACTCCGTCTACCATTTCCTTTGATTTTTGCTTTGTTCGCCATAACTTGGCAGGGTATGCTCAGACGTGAGTCCCTTGCTCACTTTTCCACTGGAATCAAGCAAGCCTGGCTGAAGAAGGCTGAAATGCCAGAAACCGGTCCTAGGAAGCTTGTTTCTGGTCCAGGGAAGACATGGCTTGGCAGTTCGGGCTGGACTGTTCCCATGAGGCACAGGGTCAGACTGATTTGCATATGGCCATGTCTGAACTGGGGTGGCAGAGTGGACTAAAGAACGGTGATGGATTAAACCCAGATCAGTTGACTGGGGGTGAGTGCTTGCAATGTTCAACACTCCGTCCATCATTTCCTTTGGTTTTTGCTTTGTTCGCCATAAGTTGGCAGGGTATGCTCAGACGTGAGTCCCTTGCTCACTTTGCCACTGGATTCAAGCAAGCCTGGCTGAATAAGGCTGAAATGCCAGAAACCGGTCCTAGGAAGCTTGTTTCCGGTCCAGGGAAGACATGGCTTGGCAGTTCGGGCTGGACTGTTCCCATGAGGCACAGGGTCAGACTGGTTTGCATATGGCCATGTCTGAACTGGGGTGGCAGAGTGGGCTAAAGAACGGTGATGGATTAAACCCAGATCAGATGACTGGGGGAGAGTGCTTCCAATGTTCAACACTCCGTCCATCATTTCCTTTTGTTTTTGCTTTGTTCGCCATAAGTTGGCAGGGTATGCTCAGACGTGAGTCCCTTGCTCACTTTGCCACTGGATTCAAGCAAGCCTGGCTGAAGAAGGCTGAAATGCCAGAAACCGGTCCAAGGAAGCTTGTTTCCGGTCCAGGGAAGACATGGCTTGGCAGTTCGGGCTGGACAGTTCCCATGAGGCACAGGGTCAGACTGATTTGCATATGGCCATGTCTGAACTGGGGTGGCAGAGTGGACTAAAGAACGGCAATGGATTAAACCCAGATCAGTTGACTGGGGGTGAGTGCTTGCAATGTTCAACACTCCGTCCATCATTTCCTTTGGTTTTTGCTTTGTTCGCCATAAGTTGGCAGGGTATGCTCAGACGTGAGTCCCTTGCTCACTTTGCCACTGGATTCAAGCAAGCCTGGCTGAATAAGGCTGAAATGCTAGAAACCGGTCCTAGGAAGCTTGTTTCCGGTCCAGGGAAGACATGGCTTGGCAGTTCGGGCTGGACTGTTCCCATGAGGCACAGGGTCAGACTGGTTTGCATATGGCCATGTCTGAACTGGGGTGGCAGAGTGGGCTAAAGAACAGTGATGGATTAAACCCAGATCAGTTGACTGGGGGTGAGTGCTTGTAATGTTCAACACTCCGTCCATCATTTCCTTTGGTTTTTGCTTTGTTCGCCATAAGTTGGTGGGTATGCTCAGACATGAGTCCCTTGCTCACTTTGCCACTGGATTCAAGCAAGCCTGGCTGAAGAAGGCTGAAATGCCAGAAACCGGTCCAAGGAAGCTTGTTTCCGGTACAGGGAAGACATGGCTTGGCAGTTCGGGCTGGACTGTTCCCATGAGGCACAGGGTTAGACTGATTTGGATATGGCCATGTCTGAACTGGGGTGGCAGAGTGGACTAAAGAACGGTGATGGATTAAACCCAGATCAGTTGACTGGGGGTGAGTGCTTGCAATGTTCAACACTCCGTCCATCATTACCTTTGGTTTTTGCTTTGTTCGCCATAAGTTGGCAGGGTATGCTCAGACGTGAGTCCCTTGCTCACTTTGCCACTGGATTCAAGCAAGCCTGGCTGAAGAAGGCTGAAATGCTAGAAAACGGTCCTAGGAAGCTTGTTTCCGGTCCAGGGAAGACATGGCTTGGCAGTTCGGGCTGAACTGTTCCCGCTGGACTGTTCCCATGAGGCACAGGGTCAGACTGATTTGCATATGGCCATGCCTGAACTGGGGTGGCAGAGTGGGCTAAAGAACGGTGATGGATTAAACCCAGATCAGTTGACTGGGAATGAGTGCTTGCAAAGTTCAACACTCCGTCTACCATTTCCTTTGATTTTTGCTTTGTTCGCCATAACTTGGCAGGGTATGCTCAGACGTGAGTCCCTTGCTCACTTTTCCACTGGAATCAAGCAAGCCTGGCTGAAGAAGGCTGAAATGCCAGAAACCGGTCCTAGGAAGCTTGTTTCTGGTCCAGGGAAGACATGGCTTGGCAGTTCGGGCTGGACTGTTCCCATGAGGCACAGGGTCAGACTGATTTGCATATGGCCATGTCTGAACTGGGGTGGCAGAGTGGACTAAAGAACGGTGATGGATTAAACCCAGATCAGTTGACTGGGGGTGAGTGCTTGCAATGTTCAACACTCCGTCCATCATTTCCTTTGGTTTTTGCTTTGTTCGCCATAAGTTGGCAGGGTATGCTCAGACGTGAGTCCCTTGCTCACTTTGCCACTGGATTCAAGCAAGCCTGGCTGAATAAGGCTGAAATGCCAGAAACCGGTCCTAGGAAGCTTGTTTCCGGTCCAGGGAAGACATGGCTTGGCAGTTCGGGCTGGACTGTTCCCATGAGGCACAGGGTCAGACTGGTTTGCATATGGCCATGTCTGAACTGGGGTGGCAGAGTGGGCTAAAGAATAGTGATGGATTAAACCCAGATCAGTTGACTGGGGGTGAGTGCTTGCAATGTTCAACACTCCGTCCATCATTTCCTTTGGTTTTTGCTTTGTTCGCCATAAGTTGGCAGGGTATGCTCAGACGTGAGTCCCTTGCTCACTTTGCCACTGGATTCAAGCAAGCCTGGCTGAATAAGGCTGAAATGCCAGAAACCGGTCCTAGGAAGCTTGTTTCCGGTCCAGGGAAGACATGGCTTGGCAGTTTGGGCTGGACTGTTCCCATGAGGCACAGGGTCAGACTGGTTTGCATATGGCCATGTCTGAACTGGGGTGGCAGAGTGGGCTAAAGAACAGTGATGGATTAAACCCAGATCAGTTGACTGGGGGTGAGTGCTTGTAATGTTCAACACTCCGTCCATCATTTCCTTTGGTTTTTGCTTTGTTCGCCATAAGTTGGCAGGGTATGCTCAGACGTGAGTCCCTTGCTCACTTTGCCACTGGATTCAAGCAAGCCTGGCTGAAGAAGGCTGAAATGCCAGAAACCGGTCCAAGGAAGCTTGTTTCCGGTCCAGGGAAGACATGGCTTGGCAGTTCGGGCTGGACTGTTCCCATGAGGCACAGGGTCAGACTGATTTGCATATGGCCATGTCTGAACTGGGGTGGCAGAGTGGACTAAAGAACGGTGATGGATTAAACCCAGATCAGTTGACTGGGGGTGAGTGCTTGCAATGTTCAACACTCCGTCCATCATTTCCTTTGGTTTTTGCTTTGTTCGCCATAAGTTGGCAGGGTATGCTCAGACGTGAGTCCCTTGCTCACTTTGCCACTGGATTCAAGCAAGCCTGGCTGAAGAAGGCTGAAATGCCAGAAACCGGTCCTAGGAAGCTTGTTTCCGGTCCAGGGAAGACATGGCTTGGCAGTTCGGGCTGGACTGTTCCCATGAGGCACAGGGTCAGACTGATTTGCATATGGCCATGTCTGAACTGGGGTGGCAGAGTGGGCTAAAGAACGGTGATGGATTAAACCCAGATCAGTTGACTGGGGGTGAGTGCTTGCAATGTTCAACACTCCGTCCATCATTTCCTTTGGTTTTTGCTTTGTTCGCCATAAGTTGGCAGGGTATGCTCAGACGTGAGTCCCTTGCTCACTTTGCCACTGGATTCAAGCAAGCCTGGCTGAAGAAGGCTGAAATGCCAGAAACCGGTCCTAGGAAGCTTGTTTCCGGTCCAGGGAAGACATGGCTTGGCAGTTCGGGCTGGACTGTTCCCATGAGGCACAGGGTCAGACTGATTTGCATATGGCCATGTCTGAACTGGTGTGGCAGAGTGGGCTAAAGAACGGTGATGGATTAAACCCAGATCAGTTGACTGGGGGTGAGTGCTTGCAATGTTCAACACTCCGTCAATCATTTCCTTTGGTTTTTGCTTTGTTCGCCATAAGTTGGCAGGGTATGCTCAGACGTGAGTCCCTTGCTCACTTTGCCACTGGATTCAAGCAAGCCTGGCTGAAGAGGGCTGAAATGCCAGAAACCGGTCCTAGGAAGCTTGTTTCCGGTCCAGGGAAGACATGGCTTGGCAGTTCGGGCTGGACTGTTCCCATGAGGCACAGGGTCAGACTGATTTGCATATGGCCATGTCTGAACTGGGGTGGCAGAGTGGGCTAAAGAACGGTGATGGATTAAACCCAGATCAGTTGACTGGGGGTGAGTGCTTGCAAAGTTCAACACTCCGTCCATCATTTCCTTTGGTTTTTGCTTTGTTCGCCATAACTTGTCAGGGTATGCTCAGACGTGAGTCCCTTGCTCACTTTGCCACTGGAATCAAGCAAGCCTGGCTGAAGAAGGCTGAAATGCCAGAAACCGGTCCTAGGAAGCTTGTTTCCGGTCCAGGGAAGACATGGCTTGGCAGTTCGGTCTGGACTGTTCCCATGAGGCACAGGGTCAGACTGATTTGCATATGGCCATGTCTGAACTGGGGTGGCAGAGTGGGCTAAAGAACGGTGATGGATTAAACCCAGATCAGTTGACTGGGGGTGAGTGCTTTCAATATTAAACACTCCGTCCATCATTTCCTTTGGTTTTTGCTTTGTTTGCCATAAGTTGGCAGGGTATGCTCAGACGTGAGTCCCTTGCTCACTTTGCCACTGGATTCAAGCAAGCCTGGCTGAAGAAGGCTGAAATGCCAGAAACCGGTCCTAGGAAGCTTGTTTCCGGTCCAGGGAAGACATGGCTTGGCAGTTCGGGCTGGACTGTTCCCATGAGGCACAGGGTCAGACTGATTTGCATATGGCCATGTCTGAACTGGGGTGGCAGAGTGGGCTAAAGAACGGTGATGGATTAAACCCAGATCAGTTGACTGGGGGTGAGTGCTTTCAATATTCAACACTCCGTCCATCATTTCCTTTGGTTTTTGCTTTGTTTGCCATAAGTTGGCAGGGTATGCTCAGACGTGAGTCCCTTGCTCACTTTGCCACTGGATTCAAGCAAGCCTGGCTGAAGAAGGCTAAAATGCCAGAAACCGGTCCTAGGAAGCTTGTTTCCGGTCCAAGGAAGACATGGCTTGGCAGTTCGGGCTGGACTGTTCCCATGAGGCACAGGGTCAGACTGATTTGCATATGGCCATGTCTGAACTGGGGTGGCTGAGTGGGCTAAAGAACGGTGATGGATTAAACCCAGATCAGTTGACTGGGGGTGAGTGCTTGCAATGTTCAACACTCCGTCCATCATTACCTTTGGTTTTTGCTTTGTTCGCCATAAGTTGGCAGGGTATGCTCAGACGTGAGTCCCTTGCTCACTTTGCCACTGGATTCAAGCAAGCCTGGCTGAAGAAGGCTGAAATGCTAGAAACCGGTCCTAGGAAGCTTGTTTCCGGTCCAGGGAAGACATGGCTTGGCAGTTCGGGCTGAACTGTTCCCGCTGGACTGTTCCCATGAGGCACAGGGTCAGACTGATTTGCATATGGCCATGCCTGAACTGGGGTGGCAGAGTGGACTAAAGAACGGTGATGGATTAAACCCAGATCAGTTGACTGGGGGTGAGTGCTTGCAATGTTCAACACTCCGTCCATCATTACCTTTGGTTTTTGCTTTGTTCGCCATAAGTTGGCAGGGTATGCTCAGACGTGAGTCCCTTGCTCACTTTGCCACTGGATTCAAGCAAGCCTGGCTGAAGAAGGCTGAAATGCTAGAAACCGTTCCTAGGAAGCTTGTTTCCGGTCCAGGGAAGACATGGCTTGGCAGTTCGGGCTGAACTGTTCCCGCTGGACTGTTCCCATGAGGCACAGGGTCAGACTGATTTGCATACGAAATAGGCCTGAGACCTCTAGCACTTTGGCGTAGGCTGTGGAGCAGCATTGATCTAGTAGAATATAGGGCGGAATTGGCTGAACTTTTGAAAGAACCAATGGCGCTCAGTATTCCCTGGATCAAAAACATCCAAGCCATTTGTGTGGGAATAGGGCTCCCTGACCTATGGAATGACCCGGCGAGAGCCGCACCGAAAATATCCAAAAGGTCCCTGGCTAAGGTTTACCATGAATATAAAATAAACAGGGCTCAAGCTACCCAGACAGAAGGGTCCCTAGCTTCTGTGTTCATGCAGAGCAAGGATGTCTATAGACTGGAGAGGGTGCTGGATTCCTTCTCCCCCGCACTCACCAGGAAGCTGTTTCTCCAATGGAGATACGGCACATTGCCGTTCAGATTTTTTACAAGTACCTGGTCATCGGATTCCACCCAAAAGCAGTGCCCGGCTTGTGACGCCATGGAAGAAACTGATTTGCACGTGGTTTTCTTCTGCCCTGCATATAAAATAGCACGAAAATACTGGCTCCTCCCGTTGATAAGGAACATGGGTTGCAGGGAATACGCACCAATGTACAGAATCTTAAAAACTGACCTCGCTGGCCCAATTGTTTTCGCAGTAGCAAAATTTTTGACCAATGTTTGGCACACGCGCAACCGGATTTTGAAGGCGTTAGGACCCCTATAATTGTTTTTACTTCTTATTAGAGATTGTATATGTATATTGTACTCTTGATTGTTTTCACTTTGATAACTGTTGTTTAATAACTTTTTATCTCAAATTCTGAATTATTTATGTATTTTATGCTTGTATATATTTTACCTGTGCTTTTATGGTCATCCGACCGAAATAAAGCTATCAAAGAGATTTGCATATGGCCATGCCTGAACTGGGGTGGCAGAGTGGGCTAAAGAACGGTGATGGATTAAACCCAGATCAGTTGACTGGGAATGAGTGCTTGCAAAGTTCAACACTCCGTCCATCATTTCCTTTGATTTTTGCTTTGTTCGCCATAACTTGGCAGGGTATGCTCAGACGTGAGTCCCTTGCTCACTTTTCCACTGGAATCAAGCAAGCCTGGCTGAAGAAGGCTGAAATGCCAGAAACCGGTCCTAGGAAGCTTGTTTCCGGTCCAGGGAAGACATGGCTTGGCAGTTCGGGCTGGACTGTTCCCATGAGGCACAGGGTCAGACTGGTTTGCATATGGCCATGTCTGAACTGGGGTGGCAGAGTGGGCTAAAGAACGGTGATGGATTAAACCCAGATCATTTGACTGGGGGTGAGTGCTTCCAATGTTCAACACTCCGTCCATCATTTCCTTTTGTTTTTGCTTTGTTCGCCATAAGTTGGCAGGGTATGCTCAGACGTGAGTCCCTTGCTCACTTTGCCACTGGATTCAAGCAAGCCTGGCTGAAGAAGGCTGAAATGCCAGAAACCGGTCCAAGGAAGCTTGTTTCTGGTCCAGGGAAGACATGGCTTGGCAGTTCGGGCTGGACTGTTCCCATGAGGCACAGGGTCAGACTGATTTGCATATGGCCATGTCTGAACTGGGGTGGCAGAGTGGACTAAAGAACGGTGATGGATTAAACCCAGATCAGTTGACTGGGGGTGAGTGCTTGCAATGTTCAACACTCCGTCCATCATTTCCTTTGGTTTTTGCTTTGTTCGCCATAAGTTGGCAGGGTATGCTCAGACGTGAGTCCCTTGCTCACTTTGCCACTGGATTCAAGCAAGCCTGGCTGAATAAGGCTGAAATGCCAGAAACCGGTCCTAGGAAGCTTGTTTCCGGTCCAGGGAAGACATGGCTTGGCAGTTCGGGCTGGACTGTTCCCATGAGGCACAGGGTCAGACTGGTTTGCATATGGCCATGTCTGAACTGGGGTGGCAGAGTGGGCTAAAGAACAGTGATGGATTAAACCCAGATCAGTTGACTGGGGGTGAGTGCTTGTAATGTTCAACACTCCGTCCATCATTTCCTTTGGTTTTTGCTTTGTTCGCCATAAGTTGGTGGGTATGCTCAGACGTGAGTCCCTTGCTCACTTTGCCACTGGATTCAAGCAAGCCTGGCTGAAGAAGGCTGAAATGCCAGAAACCGGTCCAAGGAAGCTTGTTTCCGGTCCAGGGAAGACATGGCTTGGCAGTTCGGGCTGGACTGTTCCCATGAGGCACAGGGTCAGACTGATTTGCATATGGCCATGTCTGAACTGGGGTGGCAGAGTGGACTAAAGAACGGTGATGGATTAAACCCAGATCAGTTGACTGGGGGTGAGTGCTTGCAATGTTCAACACTCCGTCCATCATTTCCTTTGGTTTTTGCTTTGTTCGCCATAAGTTGGCAGGGTATGCTCCGACGTGAGTCCCTTGCTCACTTTGCCACTGGATTCAAGCAAGCCTGGCTGAAGAAGGCTGAAATGCCAGAAACCGGTCCTAGGAAGCTTGTTTCCGGTCCAGGGAAGACATGGCTTGGCAGTTCGGGCTGGACTGTTCCCATGAGGCACAGGGTCAGACTGATTTGCATATGGCCATGTCTGAACTGGGGTGGCAGAGTGGGCTAAAGAACGGTGATGGATTAAACCCAGATCAGTTGACTGGGGGTGAGTGCTTGCAATGTTCAACACTCCGTCCATCATTTCCTTTGGTTTTTGCTTTGTTCGCCATAAGTTGGCAGGGTATGCTCAGACGTGAGTCCCTTGCTCACTTTGCCACTGGATTCAAGCAAGCCTAGCTGAAGAAGGCTGAAATGCCAGAAACCGGTCCTATAAAGCTTGCTTCCGGTCCAGGGAAGACATGGCTTGGCAGTTCGGGCTGGACTGTTCCCATGAGGCACAGGGTCAGACTGATTTGCATATGGCCATGTCTGAACTGGGGTGGCAGAGTGGGCTAAAGAACAGTGATGGATTAAACCCAGATCAGTTGACTGGGGGTGAGTGCTTGCAATGTTCAATACTCCGTCCATCATTTCCTTTGGTTTTTGCTTTGTTCGCCATAAGTTGGCAGGGTATGCTCAGACGTGAGTCCCTTGCTCAATTTGCCACTGGATTCAAGCAAGCCTGGCTGAAGAAGGCTGAAATGCCAGAAACCGGTCCTAGGAAGCTTGTTTCCGGTCCAGGGAAGACATGGCTTGGCAGTTCGGGCTGAACTGTTCCCGCTGGACTGTTCCCATGAGGCACAGGGTCAGACTGATTTGCATATGGCCATGCCTGAACTGGGGTGGCAGAGTGGGCTAAAGAACGGTGATGGATTAAACCCAGATCAGATGACTGGGGGTGAGTGCTTGCAAAGTTCAACACTCCGTCCATCATTTCCTTTGGTTTTTGCTTTGTTCGCCATAAGTTGGCAGGGTATGCTTAGACGTGAGTCCCTTGCTCACTTTGCCACTGGATTCAAGCAATCCTGGCTGAAGAAGGCTGAAATGCCAGAAACCGGTCCTAGGAAGCTTGTTTCCGGTCCAGGGAAGACATGGCTTGGCAGTTCGGGCTGGACTGTTCCCATGAGGCACAGGGTCAGACTGGTTTGCATATGGCCATGTCTGAACTGGGGTGGCAGAGTGGGCTAAAGAACAGTGATGGATTAAACCCAGATCAGTTGACTGGGGGTGAGTGCTTGCAATGTTCAATACTCCGTCCATCATTTCCTTTGGTTTTTGCTTTGTTCGCCATAAGTTGGCAGGGTATGCTCAGACATGAGTCCCTTGCTCAATTTGCCACTGGATTCAAGCAAGCCTGGCTGAAGAAGGCTGAAATGCCAGAAACCGGTCCTAGGAAGCTTGTTTCCGGTCCAGGGAAGACATGGCTTGGCAGTTCGGGCTGGACTGTTCCCATGAGGCACAGGGTCAGACTGATTTGCATATGGCCATGTCTGAACTGGGGTGGCAGAGTAGGCTAAAGAACGGTGATGGATTAAACCCAGATCAGTTGACTGGGGGTGAGTGCTTGCAATGTTCAACACTCCGCCCATCATTTCCTTTGGTTTTTGCTTTGTTCGCCATAAGTTGGCAGGGTATGCTCAGACGTGAGTCCCTTGCTCACTTTGCCACTGGATTCAAGCAAGCCTGGCTGATGAAGGCTGAAATGCCAGAAACCGATCCTAGGAAGCTTGTTTCCGGTCCAGGGAAGACATGGCTTGGCAGTTCGGGCTGGACTGTTCCCATGAGGCACAGGGTCAGACTGATTTGCATATGGCCATGTCTGAACTGGGGTGGCTGAGTGGGCTAAAGAACGGTGATGGATTAAACCCAAATCAGTTGACTGGGGGTGAGTGCTTGCAATGTTCAACACTCCGTCCATCATTACCTTTGGTTTTTGCTTTGTTCGCCATAAGTTGGCAGGGTATGGTCAGACGTGAGTCCCTTGCTCACTTTGCCACTGGATTCAAGCAAGCCTGGCTGAAGAATGCTGAAATGCTAGAAACCGGTCCTAGGAAGCTTGTTTCCGGTCCAGGGAAGACATGGCTTGGCAGTTCGGGCTGAACTGTTCCCGCTGGACTGTTCCCATGAGGCACAGGGTCAGACTGATTTGCATATGGCCATGCCTGAACTGGGGTTGCAGAGTGGGCTAAAGAACAGTGATATATTAAACCCAGATCAGTTGACTGGGGGTGAGTGCTTGCAGAGATCAACACTCCGTCCATCATTTCCTTTGGTTTTTGCTTTGTTCGCCATAAGTTGGCAAGGTATGCTCAGACGTGAGTCCCTTGCTCACTTTGCCACTGGATTCAAGCAAGCCTGGCTGAAGAAGGCTGAAATGCCAGAAACCGGTCCTAGGAAGCTTGTTTCCGGTCCAGGGAAGAAATGGCTTGGAAGTTCGGGCTGGACTGCTCCCATGAGGCACAGGGTCAGACTGATTTGCATATGTCCATGTCTGAACTGGGGTGGCAGAGTAGGCTAAAGAACGGTGATGGATTAAACCCAGATCAGTTGACTGGGGGTGAGTGCTTGCAATGTTCAACACTCCGTCCATCATTTCCTTTGGTTTTTGCTTTGTTCGCCATAAGTTGGCAGGGTATGCTCAGACGTGAGTCCCTTGCTCACTTTGCCACTGGATTCAAGCAAGCCTCGCTGAAGAAGGCTGAAATGCCAGAAACCGGTCCTAGGAAGCTTGTTTCCGGTCCAGGGAAGACATGGCTTGGCAGTTCGGGCTGGACTGTTCCCATGAGGCACAGGGTCAGACTGATTTGCATATGGCCATGTCTGAACTGGGGTGGCTGAGTGGGCTAAAGAACGGTGATGGATTAAACCCAGATCAGTTGACTGGGGGTGAGTGCTTGCAATGTTCAACACTCCGTCCATCATTACCTTTGGTTTTTGCTTTGTTCGCCATAAGTTGGCAGGGTATGCTCAGACGTGAGTCCCTTGCTCACTTTGCCACTGGATTCAAGCAAGCCTGGCTGAAGAAGGCTGAAATGCTAGAAACCGGTCCTAGGAAGCTTGTTTCCGGTCCAGGGAAGACATGGCTTGGCAGTTCGGGCTGAACTGTTCCCGCTGGACTGTTCCCATGAGGCACAGGGTCAGACTGATTTGCATATGGCCATGCCTGAAATGGGGTGGCAGAGTGGGCTAAAGAACGGTGATGGATTAAACCCAGATCAGTTGACTGGGGGTGAGTGCTTGCAGAGTTCAACACTCCGCCCATCATTTCGTTTGGTTTTTGCTTTGTTCGCCATAAGTTGGCAAGGTATGCTCAGACGTGAGTCCCTTGCTCACTTTGCCACTGGATTCAAGCAAGCCTGGCTGAAGAAGGCTGAAATGCCAGAAACCGGTCCTAGGAAGCTTGTTTCCGGACAAGGGAAGACATGGCTTGGAAGTTCGGGCTGGACTGTTCCCATGAGGCACAGGGTCAGACTGATTTGCATATGGCCATGCCTGAAATGGGGTGGCAGAGTGGGCTAAAGAACGGTGATGGATTAAACCCAGATCAGTTGACTGGGGGTGAGTGCTTGCAGAGTTCAACACTCCGCCCATCATTTCGTTTGGTTTTTGCTTTGTTCGCCATAAGTTGGCAAGGTATGCTCAGACGTGAGTCCCTTGCTCACTTTGCCACTGGATTCAAGCAAGCCTGGCTGAAGAAGGCTGAAATGCCAGAAACCGGTCCTAGGAAGCTTGTTTCCGGACAAGGGAAGACATGGCTTGGAAGTTCGGGCTGGACTGTTCCCATGAGGCACAGGGTCAGACTGATTTGCATATGGCCATGTCTGAACTGGGGTGGCAGAGTAGGCTAAAGAACGGTGATGGATTAAACCCAGATCAGTTGACTGGGGGTGAGTGCTTGCAATGTTCAACACTCTGTCCATCATTTCCTTTGGTTTTTGCTTTGTTCGCCATAAGTTGGCAGGGTATGCTCAGACTTGAGTCCCTTGCTCACATTGCCACTGGATTCAAGCAAGCCTGGCTGACGAAGGCTGAAATGCCAGAAACCGGTCCTAGGAAGCTTGTTTCCGGTCCAGGGAAGACATGGCTTGGAAGTTCGGGCTGGACTTTTCCCATGAGGCACAGGGTCAGATTGATTTGCATATGACATTGTCTGAACTAGGGTGGCAGAGTAGGCTAAAAAACGGTGATGGATTAAACCCAGATCAGTTGACTGGGGGTGAGTGCTTGCAATGTACAATACTCTGTCCATCATTTTCTTTGGTTTATGCTTTGTTCGCCATAAGTTGGCAGGGTATGCTCAGACGTGAGTCCCTTGCTCACTTTGCCACTGGATTCAAGCAAGCCTGGCTGAAGAAGGCTGAAATGCCAGAAACCGGTCCTAGGAAGCTTGTTTCCGGTCCAGGGAAGACATGGCTTGGCAGTTCGGGCTGGACTGTTCCCATGAGGCACAGGGTCAGACTGGTTTGCATATGGCCATGTCTGAACTGGGGTGGCAGAGTGGGCTAAAGAACAGTGATGGATTAAACCCAGATCAGTTCACTGGGGGTGAGTGCTTGCAAAGTTCAACACTCCGTCCATCATTTCATTTTGATTTTTGCTTTGTTCGCCATAACTTGGCAGGGTATGCTCAGACGTGAGTCCCTTGCTCACTTTTCCACTGGAATCAAGCAAGCCTGGCTGAAGAAGGCTGAAATGCCAGAAACCGGTCCTAGGAAGCTTGTTTCCGGTCCAGGGAAGACATGGCTTGGCAGTTCGGGCTGGACTGTTCCCATGAGGCACAGGGTCAGACTGGTTTGCATATGGCCATGTCTGAACTGGGGTGGCAGAGTGGGCTAAAGAACGGTGATGGATTAAACCCAGATCAGTTGACTGGGGGTGAGTGCTTCCAATGTTCAACACTCCGTCCATCATTTCCTTTTGTTTTTGCTTTGTTCGCCATAAGTTGGCAGGGTATGCTCAGACGTGAGTCCCTTGCTCACTTTGCCACTGGATTCAAGCAAGCCTGGCTGAAGAAGGCTGAAATGCCAGAAACCGGTCCTAGGAAGCTTGTTTCCGGTCCAGGGAAGACATGGCTTGGCAGTTCGGGCTGGACTGTTCCCATGAGGCACAGGGTCAGACTGATTTGCATATGGCCATGTCTGAACTGGGGTGGCTGAGTGGGCTAAAGAACGGTGATGGATTAAACCCAGATCAGTTGACTGGGGGTGAGTGCTTGCAAAGTTCAACACTCCGTCCATCATTTCCTTTGGTTTTTGCTTTGTTTGCCATAACTTGGCAGGGTATGCTCAGACGTGAGTCCCTTGCTCACTTTGCCACTGGAATCAAGCAATCCTGGCTGAAGAAGGCTAAAATGCCAGAAACCGGACCTAGGAAGCTTGTTTCCGGTCCAGGGAAGACATGGCTTGGCAGTTCAGGCTGGACTGTTCCCATGAGGCACAGGGTCAGACTGGTTTGCATATGGCCATGTCTGAACTGGGGTGGCAGAGTGGGCTAAAGAATAGTGATGGATTAAACCCAGATCAGTTGACTGGGGGTGAGTGCTTGCAATGTTCAACACTCCGTCCATCATTTCCTTTGGTTTTTGCTTTGTTCGCCATAAGTTGGCAGGGAATGCTCAGACGTGAGTCCCTTGCTCACTTTGCCACTGGATTCAAGCAAGCCTGGCTGAATAAGGCTGAAATGCCAGAAACCGGTCCTAGGAAGCTTGTTTCCGGTCCAGGGAAGACATGGCTTGGCAGTTCGGGCTGGACTGTCCCCATGAGGCACAGGGTCAGACTGGTTTGCATATGGCCATGTCTGAACTGGGGTGGCAGAGTGGGCTAAAGAACAGTGATGGATTAAACCCAGATCAGTTGACTGGGGGTGAGGGCTTGTAATGTTCAACACTCCGTCCATCATTTCCTTTGGTTTTTGCTTTGTTCGCCATAAGTTGGCAGGGTATGCTCAGACGTGAGTCCCTTGCTCACTTTGCCACTGGATTCAAGCAAGCCTGGCTGAAGAAGGCTGAAATGCCAGAAACCGGTCCAAGGAAGCTTGTTTCCGGTCCAGGGAAGACATGGCTTGGCAGTTCGGGCTGGACTGTTCCCATGAGGCACAGGGTCAGACTGATTTGCATATGGCCATGTCTGAACTGGGGTGGCAGAGTGGGCTAAAGAACGGTGATGGATTAAACCCAGATCAGTTGACTGGGGGTGAGTGCTTGCAACGTTCAACACTCCGTCCATCATTTCCTTTGGTTTTTGCTTTGTTCGCCATAAGTTGGCAGGGTATGCTCAGACGTGAGTCCCTTGCTCACTTTGCCACTGGATTCAAGCAAGCCTGGCTGAAGAAGGCTGAAATGCCAGAAACCGGTCCTAGGAAGCTTGTTTCCGGTCCAGGGAAGACATGGCTTGGCAGTTCGGGCTGGACTGTTCCCATGAGGCACAGGGTCAGACTGATTTGCATATGGCCATGTCTGAACTGGTGTGGCAGAGTGGGCTAAAGAAAGGTGATGGATTAAACCCAGATCAGTAGACTGGGGGTGAGTGCTTGCAATGTTCAACACTCCGTCAATCATTTCCTTTGGTTTTTGCTTTGTTCGCCATAAGTTGGCAGGGTATGCTCAGACGTGAGTCCCTTGCTCACTTTGCCACTGGATTCAAGCAAGCCTGGCTGAAGAGGGCTGAAATGCCAGAAACCGGTCCTAGGAAGCTTGTTTCCGGTCCAGGGAAGACATGGCTTGGCAGTTCGGGCTGGACTGTTCCCATGAGGCACAGGGTCAGGCTGATTTGCATATGGCCATGTCTGAACTGGGGTGGCAGAGTGGGCTAAAGAACGGTGATGGATTAAACCCAAATCAGTTGACTGGGGGTGAGTGCTTGCAAAGTTCAACACTCCGTCCATCATTTCCTTTGGTTTTTGCTTTGTTCGCCATAACTTGTCAGGGTATGCTCAGACGTGAGTCCCTTGCTCACTTTGCCACTGGAATCAAGCAAGCCTGGCTGAAGAAGGCTGAAATGCCAGAAACCGGTCCTAGGAAGCTTGTTTCCGGTCCAGGGAAGACATGGCTTGGTAGTTCGGGCTGGACTGTTCCCATGAGGCACAGGGTCAGACTGATTTGCATATGGCCATGTCTGAACTGGGGTGGCAGAGTGGGCTAAAGAACGGTGATGGATTAAACCCAGATCAGTTGACTGGGGGTGAGTGCTTTCAATATTCAACACTCCGTCCATCATTTCCTTTGGTTTTTGCTTTGTTTGCCATAAGTTGGCAGGGTATGCTCAGACGTGAGTCCCTTGCTCACTTTGCCACTGGATTCAAGCAAGCCTGGCTGAAGAAGGCTAAAATGCCAGAAACCGGTCCTAGGAAGCTTGTTTCCGGTCCAAGGAAGACATGGCTTGGCAGTTCGGGCTGGACTGTTCCCATGAGGCACAGGGTCAGACTGATTTGCATATGGCCATGTCTGAACTGGGGTGGCTGAGTGGGCTAAAGAACGGTGATGGATTAAACCCAGATCAGTTGACTGGGGGTGAGTGCTTGCAACGTTCAACACTCCGTCTATCATTACCTTTGGTTTTTGCTTTGTTCGCCATAAGTTGGCAGGGTATGCTCAGACGTGAGTCCCTTGCTCACTTTGCCACTGGATTCAAGCAAGCCTGGCTGAAGAAGGCTGAAATGCTAGAAACCGGTCCTAGGAAGCTTGTTTCCGGTCCAGGGAAGACATGGCTTGGCAGTTCGGGCTGAACTGTTCCCGCTGGACTGTTCCCATGAGGCACAGGGTCAGACTGATTTGCATATGGCCATGCCTGAACTGGGGTGGCAGAGTGGGCTAAAGAACGGTGATGGATTAAACCCAGATCAGTTGACTGGGAATGAGTGCTTGCAAAGTTCAACACTCCGTCCATCATTTCCTTTGATTTTTGCTTTGTTCGCCATAACTTGGCAGGGTATGCTCAGACGTGAGTCCCTTGCTCACTTTTCCACTGGAATCAAGCAAGCCTGGCTGAAGAAGGCTGAAATGCCAGAAACCGGTCCTAGGAAGCTTGTTTCCGGTTCAGGGAAGACATGGCTTGGCAGTTCGGGCTGGACTGTTCCCATGAGGCACAGGGTCAGACTGGTTTGCATATGGCCATGTCTGAACTGGGGTGGCAGAGTGGGCTAAAGAACGGTGATGGATTAAACCCAGATCAGTTGACTGGGGGTGAGTGCTTCCAATGTTCAACACTCCGTCCATCATTTCCTTTTGTTTTTGCTTTGTTCGCCATAAGTTGGCAGGGTATGCTCAGACGTGAGTCCCTTGCTCACTTTGCCACTGGATTCAAGCAAGCCTGGCTGAAGAAGGCTGAAATGCCAGAAACCGGTCCAAGGAAGCTTGTTTCCGGTCCAGGGAAGACATGGCTTGGCAGTTCGGGCTGGACAGTTCCCATGAGGCACAGGGTCAGACTGATTTGCATATGGCCATGTCTGAACTGGGGTGGCAGAGTGGACTAAAGAACGGCGATGGATTAAACCCAGATCAGTTGACTGGGGGTGAGTGCTTGCAATGTTCAACACTCCGTCCATCATTTCCTTTGGTTTTTGCTTTGTTCGCCATAAGTTGGCAGGGTATGCTCAGACGTGAGTCCCTTGCTCACTTTGCCACTGGATTCAAGCAAGCCTGGCTGAATAAGGCTGAAATGCTAGAAACCGGTCCTAGGAAGCTTGTTTCCGGTCCAGGGAAGACATGGCTTGGCAGTTCGGGCTGGACTGTTCCCATGAGGCACAGGGTCAGACTGGTTTGCATATGGCCATGTCTGAACTGGGGTGGCAGAGTGGGCTAAAGAACAGTGATGGATTAAACCCAGATCAGTTGACTGGGGGTGAGTGCTTGTAAAGTTCAACACTCCGTCCATCATTTCCTTTGGTTTTTGCTTTGTTCGCCATAAGTTGGTGGGTATGCTCAGACATGAGTCCCTTGCTCACTTTGCCACTAGATTCAAGCAAGCCTGGCTGAAGAAGGCTGAAATGCCAGAAACCGGTCCAAGGAAGCTTGTTTCCGGTACAGGGAAGACATGGCTTGGCAGTTCGGGCTGGACTGTTCCCATGAGGCACAGGGTCAGACTGATTTGGATATGGCCATGTCTGAACTGGGGTGGCAGAGTGGACTAAAGAACGGTGATGGATTAAACCCAGATCAGTTGACTGGGGGTGAGTGCTTGCAATGTTCAACACTCCGTCCATCATTACCTTTGGTTTTTGCTTTGTTCGCCATAAGTTGGCAGGGTATGCTCAGACATGAGTCCCTTGCTCACTTTGCCACTGGATTCAAGCAAGCCTGGCTGAAGAAGGCTGAAATGCCAGAAACCGGTCCTAGGAAGCTTGTTTCCGGTCCAGGGAAGACATGGCTTGGCAGTTCGGGCTGGACAGTTCCCATGAGGCACAGGGTCAGACTGATTTGCATATGGCCATGTCTGAACTGGGGTGGCAGAGTGGACTAAAGAACGGCGATGGATTAAACCCAGATCAGTTGACTGGGGGTGAGTGCTTGCAATGTTCAACACTCCGTCCATCATTTCCTTTGGTTTTTGCTTTGTTCGCCATAAGTTGGCAGGGTATGCTCAGACGTGAGTCCCTTGCTCACTTTGCCACTGGATTCAAGCAAGCCTGGCTGAATAAGGCTGAAATGCTAGAAACCGGTCCTAGGAAGCTTGTTTCCGGTCCAGGGAAGACATGGCTTGGCAGTTCGGGCTGGACTGTTCCCATGAGGCACAGGGTCAGACTGGTTTGCATATGGCCATGTCTGAACTGGGGTGGCAGAGTGGGCTAAAGAACAGTGATGGATTAAACCCAGATCAGTTGACTGGGGGTGAGTGCTTGTAAAGTTCAACACTCCGTCCATCATTTCCTTTGGTTTTTGCTTTGTTCGCCATAAGTTGGTGGGTATGCTCAGACATGAGTCCCTTGCTCACTTTGCCACTAGATTCAAGCAAGCCTGGCTGAAGAAGGCTGAAATGCCAGAAACCGGTCCAAGGAAGCTTGTTTCCGGTACAGGGAAGACATGGCTTGGCAGTTCGGGCTGGACTGTTCCCATGAGGCACAGGGTCAGACTGATTTGGATATGGCCATGTCTGAACTGGGGTGGCAGAGTGGACTAAAGAACGGTGATGGATTAAACCCAGATCAGTTGACTGGGGGTGAGTGCTTGCAATGTTCAACACTCCGTCCATCATTACCTTTGGTTTTTGCTTTGTTCGCCATAAGTTGGCAGGGTATGCTCAGACATGAGTCCCTTGCTCACTTTGCCACTGGATTCAAGCAAGCCTGGCTGAAGAAGGCTGAAATGCTAGAAACCGGTCCTAGGAAGCTTGTTTCCGGTCCAGGGAAGACATGGCTTGGCAGTTCGGGCTGAACTGTTCCCGCTGGACTGTTCCCATGAGGCACAGGGTCAGACTGATTTGCATATGGCCATGCCTGAACTGGGGTGGCAGAGTGGGCTAAAGAACGGTGATGGATTAAACCCAGATCAGTTGACTGGGAATGAGTGCTTGCAAAGTTCAACACTCCGTCTACCATTTCCTTTGATTTTTGCTTTGTTCGCCATAACTTGGCAGGGTATGCTCAGACGTGAGTCCCTTGCTCACTTTTCCACTGGAATCAAGCAAGCCTGGCTGAAGAAGGCTGAAATGCCAGAAACCGGTCCTAGGAAGCTTGTTTCTGGTCCAGGGAAGACATGGCTTGGCAGTTCGGGCTGGACTGTTCCCATGAGGCACAGGGTCAGACTGATTTGCATATGGCCATGTCTGAACTGGGGTGGCAGAGTGGACTAAAGAACGGCGATGGATTAAACCCAGATCAGTTGACTGGGGGTGAGTGCTTGCAATGTTCAACACTCCGTCCATCATTTCCTTTGGTTTTTGCTTTGTTCGCCATAAGTTGGCAGGGTATGCTCAGACGTGAGTCCCTTGCTCACTTTGCCACTGGATTCAAGCAAGCCTGGCTGAATAAGGCTGAAATGCTAGAAACCGGTCCTAGGAAGCTTGTTTCCGGTCCAGGGAAGACATGGCTTGGCAGTTCGGGCTGGACTGTTCCCATGAGGCACAGGGTCAGACTGGTTTGCATATGGCCATGTCTGAACTGGGGTGGCAGAGTGGGCTAAAGAACAGTGATGGATTAAACCCAGATCAGTTGACTGGGGGTGAGTGCTTGTAATGTTCAACACTCCGTCCATCATTTCCTTTGGTTTTTGCTTTGTTCGCCATAAGTTGGTGGGTATGCTCAGACATGAGTCCCTTGCTCACTTTGCCACTGGATTCAAGCAAGCCTGGCTGAAGAAGGCTGAAATGCCAGAAACCGGTCCAAGGAAGCTTGTTTCCGGTACAGGGAAGACATGGCTTGGCAGTTCGGGCTGGACTGTTCCCATGAGGCACAGGGTCAGACTGATTTGGATATGGCCATGTCTGAACTGGGGTGGCAGAGTGGACTAAAGAACGGTGATGGATTAAACCCAGATCAGTTGACTGGGGGTGAGTGCTTGCAATGTTCAACACTCCGTCCATCATTACCTTTGGTTTTTGCTTTGTTCGCCATAAGTTGGCAGGATATGCTCAGACGTGAGTCCCTTGCTCACTTTGCCACTGGATTCAAGCAAGCCTGGCTGAAGAAGGCTGAAATGCTAGAAACCGGTCCTAGGAAGCTTGTTTCCGGTCCAGGGAAGACATGGCTTGGCAGTTCGGGCTGAACTGTTCCCGCTGGACTGTTCCCATGAGGCACAGGGTCAGACTGATTTGCATATGGCCATGCCTGAACTGGGGTGGCAGAGTGGGCTAAAGAACGGTGATGGATTAAACCCAGATCAGTTGACTGGGAATGAGTGCTTGCAAAGTTCAACACTCCGTCTACCATTTCCTTTGATTTTTGCTTTGTTGGCCATAACTTGGCAGGGTATGCTCAGACGTGAGTCCCTTGCTCACTTTTCCACTGGAATCAAGCAAGCCTGGCTGAAGAAGGCTGAAATGCCAGAAACCGGTCCTAGGAAGCTTGTTTCTGGTCCAGTGAAGACATGGCTTGGCAGTTTGGGCTGGACTGTTCCCATGAGGCACAGGGTCAGACTGATTTGCATATGGCCATGTCTGAACTGGGGTGGCAGAGTGGACTAAAGAACGGTGATGGATTAAACCCTGATCAGTTGACTGGGGGTGAGTGCTTGCAATGTTCAACACTCCGTCCATCATTTCCTTTGGTTTTTGCTTTGTTCGCCATAAGTTGGCAGGGTATGCTCAGACGTGAGTCCCTTGCTCACTTTGCCACTGGATTCAAGCAAGCCTGGCTGAATAAGGCTGAAATGCCAGAAACCGGTCCTAGGAAGCTTGTTTCCGGTCCAGGGAAGACATGGCTTGGCAGTTCGGGCTGGACTGTTCCCATGAGGCACAGGGTCAGACTGGTTTGCATATGGCCATGTCTGAACTGGGGTGGCAGAGTGGGCTAAAGAATAGTGATGGATTAAACCCAGATCAGTTGACTGGGGGTGAGTGCTTGCAATGTTCAACACTCCGTCCATCATTTCCTTTGGTTTTTGCTTTGTTCGCCATAAGTTGGCAGGGTATGCTCAGACGTGAGTCCCTTGCTCACTTTGCCACTGGATTCAAGCAAGCCTGGCTGAATAAGGCTGAAATGCCAGAAACCGGTCCTAGGAAGCTTGTTTCCGGTCCAGGGAAGACATGGCTTGGCAGTTCGGGCTGGACTGTTCCCATGAGGCACAGGGTCAGACTGGTTTGCATATGGCCATGTCTGAACTGGGGTGGCAGAGTGGGCTAAAGAACAGTGATGGATTAAACCCAGATCAGTTGACTGGGGGTGAGTGCTTGTAATGTTCAACACTCCGTCTATCATTTCCTTTGGTTTTTGCTTTGTTCGCCATAAGTTGGCAGGGTATGCTCAGACGTGAGTCCCTTGCTCACTTTGCCACTGGATTCAAGCAAGCCTGGCTGAAGAAGGCTGAAATGCCAGAAACCGGTCCAAGGAAGCTTGTTTCCGGTCCAGGGAAGACATGGCTTGGCAGTTCGGGCTGGACTGTTCCCATGAGGCACAGGGTCAGACTGATTTGCATATGGCCATGTCTGAACTGGGGTGGCAGAGTGGACTAAAGAACGGTGATGGATTAAACCCAGATCAGTTGACTGGGGGTGAGTGCTTGCAATGTTCAACACTCCGTCCATCATTTCCTTTGGTTTTTGCTTTGTTCGCCATAAGTTGGCAGGGTATGCTCAGACGTGAGTCCCTTGCTCACTTTGCCACTGGATTCAAGCAAGCCTGGCTGAAGAAGGCTGAAATGCCAGAAACCGGTCCTAGGAAGCTTGTTTCCGGTCCAGGGAAGACATGGCTTGGCAGTTCGGGCTGGACTGTTCCCATGAGGCACAGGGTCAGACTGATTTGCATATGGCCATGTCTGAACTGGGGTGGCAGAGTGGGCTAAAGAACGGTGATGGATTAAACCCAGATCAGTTGACTGGGGGTGAGTGCTTGCAATGTTTAACACTCCGTCCATCATTTCCTTTGGTTTTTGCTTTGTTCGCCATAAGTTGGCAGGGTATGCTCAGACGTGAGTCCCTTGCTCACTTTGCCACTGGATTCAAGCAAGCCTGGCTGAAGAAGGCTGAAATGCCAGAAACCGGTCCTAGGAAGCTTGTTTCCGGTCCAGGGAAGACATGGCTTGGCAGTTCGGGCTGGACTGTTCCCATGAGGCACAGGCTCAGACTGATTTGCATATGGCCATGTCTGAACTGGTGTGGCAGAGTGGGCTAAAGAACGGTGATGGATTAAACCCAGATCAGTTGACTGGGGGTGAGTGCTTGCAATGTTCAACACTCCGTCAATCATTTCCTTTGGTTTTTGCTTTGTTCGCCATAAGTTGGCAGGGTCTGCTCAGACGTGAGTCCCTTGCTCACTTTGCCACTGGATTCAAGCAAGCCTGGCTGAAGAGGGCTGAAATGCCAGAAACCGGTCCTAGGAAGCTTGTTTCCGGTCCAGGGAAGACATGGCTTGGCAGTTCGGGCTGGACTGTTCCCATGAGGCACAGGGTCAGACTGATTTGCATATGGCCATGTCTGAACTGGGGTGGCAGAGTGGGCTAAAGAACGGTGATGGATTAAACCCAGATCAGTTGACTGGGGGTGAGTGCTTGCAAAGTTCAACACTCCGTCCATCATTTCCTTTGGTTTTTGCTTTGTTCGCCATAACTTGTCAGGGTATGCTCAGACGTGAGTCCCTTGCTCACTTTGCCACTGGAATCAAGCAAGCCTGGCTGAAGAAGGCTGAAATGCCAGAAACCGGTCCTAGGAAGCTTGTTTCCGGTCCAGGGAAGACATGGCTTGGCAGTTCGGGCTGGACTGTTCCCATGAGGCACAGGGTCAGACTGATTTGCATATGGCCATGTCTGAACTGGGGTGGCAGAGTGGGCTAAAGAACGGTGATGGATTAAACCCAGATCAGTTGACTGGGGGTGAGTGCTTTCAATATTAAACACTCCGTCCATCATTTCCTTTGGTTTTTGCTTTGTTTGCCATAAGTTGGCAGGGTATGCTCAGACGTGAGTCCCTTGCTCACTTTGCCACTGGATTCAAGCAAGCCTGGCTGAAGAAGGCTGAAATGCCAGAAACCGGTCCTAGGAAGCTTGTTTCCGGTCCAGGGAAGACATGGCTTGGCAGTTCGGGCTGGACTGTTCCCATGAGGCACAGGGTCAGACTGATTTGCATATGGCCATGTCTGAACTGGGGTGGCAGAGTGGGCTAAAGAACGGTGATGGATTAAACCCAGATCAGTTGACTGGGGGTGAGTGCTTTCAATATTCAACACTCCGTCCATCATTTCCTTTGGTTTTTGCTTTGTTTGCCATAAGTTGGCAGGGTATGCTCAGACGTGAGTCCCTTGCTCACTTTGCCACTGGATTCAAGCAAGCCTGGCTGAAGAAGGCTAAAATGCCAGAAACCGGTCCTAGGAAGCTTGTTTCCGGTCCAAGGAAGACATGGCTTGGCAGTTCGGGCTGGACTGTTCCCATGAGGCACAGGGTCAGACTGATTTGCATATGGCCATGTCTAAACTGGGGTGGCTGAGTGGGCTAAAGAACGGTGATGGATTAAACCCAGATCAGTTGACTGGGGGTGAGTGCTTGCAATGTTCAACACTCCGTCCATCATTACCTTTGGTTTTTGCTTTGTTCGCCATAAGTTGGCAGGGTATGCTCAGACGTGAGTCCCTTGCTCACTTTGCCACTGGATTCAAGCAAGCCTGGCTGAAGAAGGCTGAAATGCTAGAAACCGGTCCTAGGAAGCTTGTTTCCGGTCCAGGGAAGACATGGCTTGGCAGTTCGGGCTGAACTGTTCCCGCTGGACTGTTCCCATGAGGCACAGGGTCAGACTGATTTGCATATGGCCATGCCTGAACTGGGGTGGCAGAGTGGACTAAAGAACGGTGATGGATTAAACCCAGATCAGTTGACTGGGGGTGAGTGCTTGCAATGTTCAACACTCCGTCCATCATTACCTTTGGTTTTTGCTTTGTTCGCCATAAGTTGGCAGGGTATGCTCAGACGTGAGTTCCTTGCTCACTTTGCCACTGGATTCAAGCAAGCCTGGCTGAAGAAGGCTGAAATGCTAGAAACCGTTCCTAGGAAGCTTGTTTCCGGTCCAGGGAAGACATGGCTTGGCAGTTCGGGCTGAACTGTTCCCGCTGGACTGTTCCCATGAGGCACAGGGTCAGACTGATTTGCATACGAAATAGGCCTGAGACCTCTAGCACTTTGGCGTAGGCTGTGGAGCAGCATTGATCTAGTAGAATATAGGGCGGAATTGGCTGAACTTTTGAAAGAACCAATGGCGCTCAGTATTCCCTGGATCAAAAACATCCAAGCCATTTGTGTGGGAATAGGGCTCCCTGACCTATGGAATGACCCGGCGAGAGCCGCACCGAAAATATCCAAAAGGTCCCTGGCTAAGGTTTACCATGAATATAAAATAAACAGGGCTCAAGCTACCCAGACAGAAGGGTCCCTAGCTTCTGTGTTCATGCAGAGCAAGGATGTCTATAGACTGGAGAGGGTGCTGGATTCCATCTCCCCCGCACTCACCAGGAAGCTGTTTCTCCAATGGAGATACGGCACATTGCCGTTCAGATTTTTTACAAGTACCTGGTCATCGGATTCCACCCAAAAGCAGTGCCCGGCTTGTGACGCCATGGAAGAAACTGATTTGCACGTGGTTTTCTTCTGCCCTGCATATAAAATAGCACGAAAATACTGGCTCCTCCCGTTGATAAGGAACATGGGTTGCAGGGAATACGCACCAATGTACAGAATCTTAAAAACTGACCTCGCTGGCCCAATTGTTTTCGCAGTAGCAAAATTTTTGACCAATGTTTGGCACACGCGCAACCGGATTTTGAAGGCGTTAGGACCCCTATAATTGTTTTTACTTCTTATTAGAGATTGTATATGTATATTGTACTCTTGATTGTTTTCACTTTGATAACTGTTGTTTAATAACTTTTTATCTCAAATTCTGAATTATTTATGTATTTTATGCTTGTATATATTTTACCTGTGCTTTTATGGTCATCCGACCGAAATAAAGCTATCAAAGAGATTTGCATATGGCCATGCCTGAACTGGGGTGGCAGAGTGGGCTAAAGAACGGTGATGGATTAAACCCAGATCAGTTGACTGGGAATGAGTGCTTGCAAAGTTCAACACTCCGTCCATCATTTCCTTTGATTTTTGCTTTGTTCGCCATAACTTGGCAGGGTATGCTCAGACGTGAGTCCCTTGCTCACTTTTCCACTGGAATCAAGCAAGCCTGGCTGAAGAAGGCTGAAATGCCAGAAACCGGTCCTAGGAAGCTTGTTTCCGGTCCAGGGAAGACATGGCTTGGCAGTTCGGGCTGGACTGTTCCCATGAGGCACAGGGTCAGACTGGTTTGCATATGGCCATGTCTGAACTGGGGTGGCAGAGTGGGCTAAAGAACGGTGATGGATTAAACCCAGATCATTTGACTGGGGGTGAGTGCTTCCAATGTTCAACACTCCGTCCATCATTTCCTTTTGTTTTTGCTTTGTTCGCCATAAGTTGGCAGGGTATGCTCAGACGTGAGTCCCTTGCTCACTTTGCCACTGGATTCAAGCAAGCCTGGCTGAAGAAGGCTGAAATGCCAGAAACCGGTCCAAGGAAGCTTGTTTCTGGTCCAGGGAAGACATGGCTTGGCAGTTCGGGCTGGACTGTTCCCATGAGGCACAGGGTCAGACTGATTTGCATATGGCCATGTCTGAACTGGGGTGGCAGAGTGGACTAAAGAACGGTGATGGATTAAACCCAGATCAGTTGACTGGGGGTGAGTGCTTGCAATGTTCAACACTCCATCCATCATTTCCTTTGGTTTTTGCTTTGTTCGCCATAAGTTGGCAGGGTATGCTCAGACGTGAGTCCCTTGCTCACTTTGCCACTGGATTCAAGCAAGCCTGGCTGAATAAGGCTGAAATGCCAGAAACCGGTCCTAGGAAGCTTGTTTCCGGTCCAGGGAAGACATGGCTTGGCAGTTCGGGCTGGACTGTTCCCATGAGGCACAGGGTCAGACTGGTTTGCATATGGCCATGTCTGAACTGGGGTGGCAGAGTGGGCTAAAGAACAGTGATGGATTAAACCCAGATCAGTTGACTGGGGGTGAGTGCTTGTAATGTTCAACACTCCGTCCATCATTTCCTTTGGTTTTTGCTTTGTTCGCCATAAGTTGGTGGGTATGCTCAGACGTGAGTCCCTTGCTCACTTTGCCACTGGATTCAAGCAAGCCTGGCTGAAGAAGGCTGAAATGCCAGAAACCGGTCCAAGGAAGCTTGTTTCCGGTCCAGGGAAGACATGGCTTGGCAGTTCGGGCTGGACTGTTCCCATGAGGCACAGGGTCAGACTGATTTGCATATGGCCATGTCTGAACTGGGGTGGCAGAGTGGACTAAAGAACGGTGATGGATTAAACCCAGATCAGTTGACTGGGGGTGAGTGCTTGCAATGTTCAACACTCCGTCCATCATTTCCTTTGGTTTTTGCTTTGTTCGCCATAAGTTGGCAGGGTATGCTCCGACGTGAGTCCCTTGCTCACTTTGCCACTGGATTCAAGCAAGCCTGGCTGAAGAAGGCTGAAATGCCAGAAACCGGTCCTAGGAAGCTTGTTTCCGGTCCAGGGAAGACATGGCTTGGCAGTTCGGGCTGGACTGTTCCCATGAGGCACAGGGTCAGACTGATTTGCATATGGCCATGTCTGAACTGGGGTGGCAGAGTGGGCTAAAGAACGGTGATGGATTAAACCCAGATCAGTTGACTGGGGGTGAGTGCTTGCAATGTTCAACACTCCGTCCATCATTTCCTTTGGTTTTTGCTTTGTTCGCCATAAGTTGGCAGGGTATGCTCAGACGTGAGTCCCTTGCTCACTTTGCCACTGGATTCAAGCAAGCCTGGCTGAAGAGGGCTGAAATGCCAGAAACCGGTCCTAGGAAGCTTGTTTCCGGTCTAGGGAAGACATGGCTTGGCAGTTCGGGCTGGACTGTTCCCATGAGGCACAGGGTCAGACTGATTTGCATATGGCCATGTCTGAACTGGGGTGGCTGAGTGGGCTAAAGAACGGTGATGGATTAAACCCAGATCAGTTGACTGGGGGTGAGTGCTTGCAATGTTCAACACTCCGTCCATCATTACCTTTGGTTTTTGCTTTGTTCGCCATAAGTTGGCAGGGTATGCTCAGACGTGAGTCCCTTGCTCACTTTGCCACTGGATTCAAGCAAGCCTGGCTGAAGAAGGCTGAAATGCTAGAAACCGGTCCTAGGAAGCTTGTTTCCGGTCCAGGGAAGACATGGCTTGGCAGTTCGGGCTGAACTGTTCCCGCTGGACTGTTTCCATGAGGCACAGGGTCAGACTGATTTGCATATGGCCATGCCTGAACTGGGGTGGCAGAGTGGGCTAAAGAACGGTGATGGATTAAACCCAGATCAGTTGACTGGGGGTGAGTGCTTGCAAAGTTCAACACTCCGTCCATCATTTCCTTTGATTTTTCCTTTGTTCGACATAACTTGGCAGGGTATGCTCAGACGTGAGTCCCTTGCTCACTTTTCCACTGGAATCAAGCAAGCCTGGCTGAAGAAGGCTGAAATGCCAGAAACCGGTCCTAGGAAGCTTGTTTCCGGTCCAGGGAAGACATGGCTTGGCAGTTCGGGCTGGACTGTTCCCATGAGGCACAGGGTCAGACTGGTTTGCATATGGCCATGTCTGAACTGGGGTGGCAGAGTGGGCTAAAGAACGGTGATGGATTAAACCCAGATCAGTTGACTGGGGGTGAGTGCTTCCAATGTTCAACACTCCGTCCATCATTTCCTTTTGTTATTGCTTTGTTCGCCATAAGTTGGCAGGGTATGCTCAGATGTGAGTCCCTTGCTCACTTTGCCACTGGATTCAAGCAAACCTGGCTGAAGAAGGCTGAAATGCCAGAAACCGGTCCTAGGAAGCTTGTTTCCGGTCCAGGGAAGAAATGGCTTGGCAGTTCGGGCTGGACTGTTCCCATGAGGCACAGGGTCAGACTGATTTGCATATGGCCATGTCTGAACTGGGGTGGCTGAGTGGGCTAAAGAACGGTGATGGATTAAACCCAGATCAGTTGACTGGGGGTGAGTGCTTGCAATGTTCAACACTCCGTCCATCATTACCTTTGGTTTTTGCTTTGTTTGCCATAAGTTGGCAGGGTATGCTCAGACGTGAGTCCCTTGCTCACTTTGCCACTGGATTCAAGCAAGCCTGGCTGAAGAAGGCTGAAATGCTAGAAATCGGTCCTAGGAAGCTTGTTTCCGGTCCAGGGAAGACATGGCTTGGCAGTTCGGGCTGAACTGTTCCCGCTGGACTGTTCCCATAAGGCACAGGGTCAGACTGATTTGCATGTGGCCATGCCTGAACTGGGGTGGCAGAGTGGGCTAAAGATCGGTGATGGATTAAACCCAGATCAGTTGACTGGGGGTGAGTGCTTGCAGAGTTCAACACTCCGTCCATCATTTCCTTTGGTTTTTGCTTTGTTCGCCATAAGTTGGCAAGGTATGCTCAGACGTGAGTCCCTTGCTCACTTTGCCACTGGATTCAAGCAAGCCTGGCTGAAGAAGGCTGAAATGCCAAAAACCGGTCCTAGGAAGCTTGTTTCCGGTCCAGGGAAGACATGGCTTGGAAGTTCGGGCTGGACTGTTCCCATGAGGCACAGGGTCAGACTGATTTGCATATGGCCATGTCTGAACTGGGGTGGCAGAGTAGGCTAAAGAACGGTGATGGATTAAACCCAGATCAATTGACTGGGGGTGAGTGCTTGCAATGTTCAACACTCTGTCCATCATTTCCTTTGGTTTTTGCTTTGTTCGCCATAAGTTGGCAAGGTATGCTCAGACGTGAGTCCCTTGCTCACTTTGCCACTGGATTCAAGCAAGCCTGGCTGAAGAAGGCTGAAATGCCAAAAACCGGTCCTAGGAAGCTTGTTTCCGGTCCAGGGAAGACATGGCTTGGAAGTTCGGGCTGGACTGTTCCCATGAGGCACAGGGTCAGACTGATTTGCATATGGCCATGTCTGAACTGGGGTGGCAGAGTAGGCTAAAGAACGGTGATGGATTAAACCCAGATCAGTTGACTGGGGGTGAGTGCTTGCAATGTTCAACACTCTGTCCATCATTTCCTTTGGTTTTTGCTTTGTTCGCCATAAGTTGGCAGGGTATGCTCCGACGTGAGTCCCTTGCTCACTTTGCCACTGGATTCAAGCAAGCCTGGCTGAAGAAGGCTGAAATGCCAGAAACCGGTCCTAGGAAGCTTGTTTCCGGTCCAGGGAAGACATGGCTTGGCAGTTCGGGCTGGACTGTTCCCATGAGGCACAGGGTCAGACTGATTTGCATATGGCCATGTCTGAACTGGGGTGGCAGAGTGGGCTAAAGAACGGTGATGGATTAAACCCAGATCAGTTGACTGGGGGTGAGTGCTTGCAATGTTCAACACTCCGTCCATCATTTCCTTTGGTTTTTGCTTTGTTCGCCATAAGTTGGCAGGGTATGCTCAGACGTGAGTCCCTTGCTCACTTTGCCACTGGATTCAAGCAAGCCTGGCTGAAGAGGGCTGAAATGCCAGAAACCGGTCCTAGGAAGCTTGTTTCCGGTCTAGGGAAGACATGGCTTGGCAGTTCGGGCTGGACTGTTCCCATGAGGCACAGGGTCAGACTGATTTGCATATGGCCATGTCTGAACTGGGGTGGCTGAGTGGGCTAAAGAACGGTGATGGATTAAACCCAGATCAGTTGACTGGGGGTGAGTGCTTGCAATGTTCAACACTCCGTCCATCATTACCTTTGGTTTTTGCTTTGTTCGCCATAAGTTGGCAGGGTATGCTCAGACGTGAGTCCCTTGCTCACTTTGCCACTGGATTCAAGCAAGCCTGGCTGAAGAAGGCTGAAATGCTAGAAACCGGTCCTAGGAAGCTTGTTTCCGGTCCAGGGAAGACATGGCTTGGCAGTTCGGGCTGAATTGTTCCCGCTGGACTGTTTCCATGAGGCACAGGGTCAGACTGATTTGCATATGGCCATGCCTGAACTGGGGTGGCAGAGTGGGCTAAAGAACGGTGATGGATTAAACCCAGATCAGTTGACTGGGGGTGAGTGCTTGCAAAGTTCAACACTCCGTCCATCATTTCCTTTGATTTTTCCTTTGTTCGACATAACTTGGCAGGGTATGCTCAGACGTGAGTCCCTTGCTCACTTTTCCACTGGAATCAAGCAAGCCTGGCTGAAGAAGGCTGAAATGCCAGAAACCGGTCCTAGGAAGCTTGTTTCCGGTCCAGGGAAGACATGGCTTGGCAGTTCGGGCTGGACTGTTCCCATGAGGCACAGGGTCAGACTGGTTTGCATATGGCCATGTCTGAACTGGGGTGGCAGAGTGGGCTAAAGAACGGTGATGGATTAAACCCAGATCAGTTGACTGGGGGTGAGTGCTTCCAATGTTCAACACTCCGTCCATCATTTCCTTTTGTTATTGCTTTGTTCGCCATAAGTTGGCAGGGTATGCTCAGATGTGAGTCCCTTGCTCACTTTGCCACTGGATTCAAGCAAACCTGGCTGAAGAAGGCTGAAATGCCAGAAACCGGTCCTAGGAAGCTTGTTTCCGGTCCAGGGAAGAAATGGCTTGGCAGTTCGGGCTGGACTGTTCCCATGAGGCACAGGGTCAGACTGATTTGCATATGGCCATGTCTGAACTGGGGTGGCTGAGTGGGCTAAAGAACGGTGATGGATTAAACCCAGATCAGTTGACTGGGGGTGAGTGCTTGCAATGTTCAACACTCCGTCCATCATTACCTTTGGTTTTTGCTTTGTTTGCCATAAGTTGGCAGGGTATGCTCAGACGTGAGTCCCTTGCTCACTTTGCCACTGGATTCAAGCAAGCCTGGCTGAAGAAGGCTGAAATGCTAGAAATCGGTCCTAGGAAGCTTGTTTCCGGTCCAGGGAAGACATGGCTTGGCAGTTCGGGCTGAACTGTTCCCGCTGGACTGTTCCCATAAGGCACAGGGTCAGACTGATTTGCATGTGGCCATGCCTGAACTGGGGTGGCAGAGTGGGCTAAAGATCGGTGATGGATTAAACCCAGATCAGTTGACTGGGGGTGAGTGCTTGCAGAGTTCAACACTCCGTCCATCATTTCCTTTGGTTTTTGCTTTGTTCGCCATAAGTTGGCAAGGTATGCTCAGACGTGAGTCCCTTGCTCACTTTGCCACTGGATTCAAGCAAGCCTGGCTGAAGAAGGCTGAAATGCCAAAAACCGGTCCTAGGAAGCTTGTTTCCGGTCCAGGGAAGACATGGCTTGGAAGTTCGGGCTGGACTGTTCCCATGAGGCACAGGGTCAGACTGATTTGCATATGGCCATGTCTGAACTGGGGTGGCAGAGTAGGCTAAAGAACGGTGATGGATTAAACCCAGATCAGTTGACTGGGGGTGAGTGCTTGCAATGTTCAACACTCTGTCCATCATTTCCTTTGGTTTTTGCTTTGTTCGCCATAAGTTGGCAAGGTATGCTCAGACGTGAGTCCCTTGCTCACTTTGCCACTGGATTCAAGCAAGCCTGGCTGAAGAAGGCTGAAATGCCAAAAACCGGTCCTAGGAAGCTTGTTTCCGGTCCAGGGAAGACATGGCTTGGAAGTTCGGGCTGGACTGTTCCCATGAGGCACAGGGTCAGACTGATTTGCATATGGCCATGTCTGAACTGGGGTGGCAGAGTAGGCTAAAGAACGGTGATGGATTAAACCCAGATCAGTTGACTGGGGGTGAGTGCTTGCAATGTTCAACACTCTGTCCATCATTTCCTTTGGTTTTTGCTTTGTTCGCCATAAGTTGGCAGGGTATGCTCAGACGTGAGTCCCTTGCTCACTTTGCCACTGGATTCAAGCAAGCCTGGCTGACGAAGGCTGAAATGCCAGAAACCGGTCCTAGGAAGCTTGTTTCCGGTCGAGGGAAGACATGGCTTGGAAGTTCGGGCTGGACTTTTCCCATGAGGCACAGGGTCAGATTGATTTGCATATGACATTGTCTGAACTGGGGTGGCAGAGTGAGCTAAAGAACGGTGATGGATTAAACCCAGATCAGTTGACTGGGGGTGAGTGCTTGCAATGTTCAATACTCTGTCCATCATTTTCTTTGGTTTATGCTTTGTTCGCCATAAGTTGGCAGGGTATGCTCAGACGTGAGTCCCTTGCTCACTTTGCCACTGGATTCAAGCAAGCCTGGCTGAAGAAGGCTGAAATGCCAGAAACCGGTCCTAGGAAGCTTGTTTCCGGTCCAGGGAAGACATGGCTTGGCAGTTCGGGCTGGACTGTTCCCATGAGGCACAGGGTCAGACTGGTTTGCATATGGCCATGTCTGAACTGGGGTGGCAGAGTGGGCTAAAGAACAGTGATGGATTAAACCCAGATCAGTTGACTGGGGGTGAGTGCTTGCAATGTTCAACACTCCGTCCATCATTTCCTTTGGTTTTTGCTTTGTTCGCCATAAGTTGGCAGGGTATGCTCAGACGTGAGTCCCTTGCTCACTTTGCCACTGGATTTAAGCAAGCCTGGCTGAAGAAGGCTGAAATGCCAGAAACCGGTCCAAGGAAGCTTGTTTCCGGTCCAGGGAAGACATGGCTTGGCAGTTCGGGCTGGACTGTTCCCATGAGGCACAGGGTCAGACTGATTTGCATATGGCCATGTCTGAACTGGTGTGGCAGAGTGGACTAAAGAACGGTGATGGTTTAAACCCAGATCAGTTGACTGGGGGTGAGTGCTTGCAATGTTCAACACTCCGTCCATCATTTCCTTTGGTTTTTGCTTTGTTCGCCATAAGTTGGCAGGGTATGCTCAGACGTGAGTCCCTTGCTCACTTTGCCACTGGATTCAAGCAAGCCTGGCTGAAGAAGGCTGAAATGCCAGAAACCGGTCCTAGGAAGCTTGTTTCCGGTCCAGGGAAGACATGGCTTGGCAGTTCGGGCTGAACTGTTCCCGCTGGACTGTTCCCATGAGGCACAGGGTCAGACTGATTTGCATATGGCCATGTCTGAACTGGGGTGGCAGAGTGGGCTAAAGAACGGTGATGGATTAAACCCAGATCAGTTGACTGGGGGTGAGTGCTTGCAATGTTCAACACTCCGTCCATCATTTCCTTTGGTTTTTGCTTTGTTCGCCATAAGTTGGCAGGGTCTGCTCAGACGTGAGTCCCTTGCTCACTTTGCCACTGGATTCAAGCAAGCCTGGCTGAAGAGGGCTGAAATGCCAGAAACCGGTCCTAGGAAGCTTGTTTCCGGTCCAGGGAAGACATGGCTTGGCAGTTCGGGCTGGACTGTTCCCATGAGGCACAGGGTCAGACTGATTTGCATATGGCCATGTCTGAACTGGGGTGGCAGAGTGGGCTAAAGAACGGTGATGGATTAAACCCAGATCAGTTGACTGGGGGTGAGTGCTTGCAAAGTTCAACACTCCGTCCATCATTTCCTTTGGTTTTTGCTTTGTTCGCCATAACTTGGCAGGGTATGCTCAGACGTGAGTCCCTTGCTCACTTTGCCACTGGAATCAAGCAAGCCTGGCTGAAGAAGGCTGAAATGCCAGAAACCGGTCCTAGGAAGCTTGTTTCCGGTCCAGGGAAGACATGGCTTGGCAGTTCGGGCTGGACTGTTCCCATGAGGCACAGGGTCAGACTGGTTTGCATATGGCCATGTCTGAACTGGGGTGGCAGAGTGGGCTAAAGAACGGTGATGGATTAAACCCAGATCAGTTGACTGGGGGTGAGTGCTTGCAATGTTCAACACTCCGTCCATCATTTCCTTTGGTTTTTGCTTTGTTCGCCATAAGTTGGCAGGGTATGCTCAGATGTGAGTCCCTTGCTCACTTTGCCACTGGATTCAAGCAAGCCTGGCTGAAGAAGGCTGGAATGCCAGAAACTGGTCCTAGGAAGCTTGTTTCCAGTCCAGGGAAGACATGGCTTGGCAGTTCGGGCTGGACTGTTCCCATGAGGCACAGGATCAGACTGATTTGCATATGGCCATGTCTGAACTGGGGTGGCTGAGTGGGCTAAAGAACGGTGATGGATGAAACCCAGATCAGTTGACTGGGGGTGAGTGCTTGCAATGTTCAACACTCCGTCCATCATTTCCTTTGATTTTTGCTTTGTTCGCCATAACTTGGCAGGGTATGCTCAGACGTGAGTCCCTTGCTCACTTTGCCACTGGAATCAAGCAAGCCTGGCTGAAGAAGGCTGAAATGCCAGAAACCGGTCCTAGGAAGCTTGTTTCCAGTCCAGGGAAGACATGGCTTGGCAGTTCGGGCTGGACTGTTCCCATGAGGCACAGGGTCAGACTGGTTTGCATATGGCCATGTCTGAACTGGGGTGGCAGAGTGGGCTAAAGAACGGTGATGGATTAAACCCAGATCAGTTGACTGGGGGTGAGTGCTTGCAATGTTCAACACTCCGTCCATCATTTCCTTTTGTTTTTGCTTTGTTCGCCATAAGTTGGCAGGGTATGCTCAGACGTGAGTCCCTTGCTCACTTTGCCACTGGATTCAAGCAAGCCTGGCTGAAGAAGGCTGAAATGCCAGAAACCGGTCCAAGGAAGCTTGTTTACGGTCCAGGGAAGACATAGCTTGGCAGTTCGGGCTGAACTGTTCCCGCTGGACTGTTCCCATGAGGCACAGGGTCAGACTGATTTGCATATGGCCATGCCTGAACTGGGGTGGCAGAGTGGGCTAAAGAACGGTGATGGATTAAACCCAGATCAGTTGACTGGGGGTGAGTGCTTGCAAAGTTCAACACTCCGTCCATCATTTCCTTTGATTTTTGCTTTGTTCGCCATAACTTGGCAGGGTATGCTCAGACGTGAGTCCCTTGCTCACTTTGCCACTGGAATCAAGCAAGCCTGGCTGAAGAAGGCTGAAATGCCAGAAACCGGTCCTAGGAAGCTTGTTTCCAGTACAGGGAAGACATGGCTTGGCAGTTCGGGCTGGACTGTTCCCATGAGGCACAGGGTCAGACTGGTTTGCATATGGCCATGTCTGAACTGGGGTGGCAGAGTGGGCTAAAGAACGGTGAAGGATTAAACCCAGATCAGTTGACTGGGGGTGAGTGCTTGCAATGTTCAACACTCCGTCCATCATTTCCTTTTGTTTTTGCTTTGTTCGCCATAAGTTGGCAGGGTATGCTCAGACGTGAGTCCCTTGCTGACTTTGCCACTGGATTCAAGCAAGCCTGGCTGAAGAAGGCTGAAATGCCAGAAACCGGTCCTAGGAAGCTTGTTTCCGGTCCAGGGAAGACATGGCTTGGCAGTTCGGGCTGGACTGTTCCCATGAGGCACAGGGTCAGACTGATTTGCAGATGGCCATGTCTGAACTGGGGTGGCTGAGTGGGCTAAAGAACGGTGATGGATTAAACCCAGATCAGTTGACTGGGGGTGAGTGCTTGCAATGTTCAACACTCCATCCATCATTACCTTTGGTTTTTGCTTTGTTCGCCATAAGTTGGCAGGGTATGCTCAGACGTGAGTCCCTTGCTCACTTTGCCACTGGATTCAAGCAAGCCTGGCTGAAGAAGGCTGAAATGCTAGAAACCGGTCCTAGGAAGCTTGTTTCAGGTCCAGGGAAGACATGGCTTGGCAGTTCGGGCTGAACTGTTTCCGCTGGACTGTTTCCATGAGGCACAGGGTCAGACTGATTTGCATATGGCCATGCCTGAACTGGGGTGGCAGAGTGGGCTAAAGAACGGTGATGAATTAAACCCAGATCAGTTGACTGGGGGTGAGTGCTTGCAAAGTTCAACACTCCGTCCATCATTTCCTTTGATTTTTCCTTTGTTCGACATAACTTGGCAGGGTATGCTCAGACGTGAGTCCCTTGCTCACTTTTCCACTGGAATCAAGCAAGCCTGGCTGAAGAAGGCTGAAATGCCAGAAACCGGTCCTAGGAAGCTTGTTTCCGGTCCAGGGAAGACATGGCTTGGCAGTTCGGGCTGGACTGTTCCCATGAGGCACAGGGTCAGACTGGTTTGCATATGGCCATGTCTGAACTGGGGTGGCAGAGTGGGCTAAAGAACGGTGATGGATTAAACCCAGATCAGTTGACTGGGGGTGAGTGCTTGCAATGTTCAACACTCCGTCCATCATTACCTTTGGTTTTTGCTTTGTTTGCCATAAGTTGGCAGGGTATGCTCAGACGTGAGTCCCTTGCTCACTTTGCCACTGGATTCAAGCAAGCCTGGCTGAAGAAGGCTGAAATGCTAGAAATCGGTCCTAGGAAGCTTGTTTCCGGTCCAGGGAAGACATGGCTTGGCAGTTCGGGCTGAACTGTTCCCGCTGGACTGTTCCCATGAGGCACAGGGTCAGACTGATTTGCATATGGCCATGCCTGAACTGGGGTGGCAGAGTGGGCTAAAGATCGGTGATGGATTAAACCCAGATCAGTTGACTGGGGGTGAGTGCTTGCAGAGTTCAACATTCCGTCCATCATTTCCTTTGGTTTTTGCTTTGTTCGCCATAACTTGGCAGGGTATGCTCAGACGTGAGTCCCTTGCTCACTTTGCCACTGGAATCAAGCAAGCCTGGCTGAAGAAGGCTGAAATGCCAGAAACCGTTCTTAGGAAGCTTGTTTCCAGTCCAGGGAAGACATGGCTTGGCAGTTCGGGCTGGACTGTTCCCATGAGGCACAGGGTCAGACTGGTTTGCATATGGCCATGTCTGAACTGGGGTGGCAGAGTGGGCTAAAGAACGGTGATGGATTAAACCCAGATCAGTTGACTGGGGGTGAGTGCTTGCAATGTTCAACACTCCGTCCATCATTTCCTTTTGTTTTTGCTTTGTTCGCCATAAGTTGGCAGGGTATGCTCAGACGTGAGTCCCTTGCTCACTTTGCCACTGGATTCAAGCAAGCCTGGCTGAAGAAGGCTGAAATGCCAGAAACCGGTCCTAGGAAGCTTGTTTCCGGTCCAGGGAAGACATAGCTTGGCAGTTCGGGCTGAACTGTTCCCGCTGGACTGTTCCCATGAGGCACAGGGTCAGACTGATTTGCATATGGCCATGCCTGAACTGGGGTGGCAGAGTGGGCTAAAGAACGGTGATGGATTAAACCCAGATCAGTTGACTGGGGGTGAGTGCTTGCAAAGTTCAACACTCCGTCCATCATTTCCTTTGATTTTTGCTTTGTTCGCCATAACTTGGCAGGGTATGCTCAGACGTGAGTCCCTTGCTCACTTCGCCACTGGAATCAAGCAAGCCTGGCTGAAGAAGGCTGAAATGCCAGAAACCGGTCCTAGGAAGCTTGTTTCCAGTCCAGGGAAGACATGGCTTGGCAGTTCGGGCTGGACTGTTCCCATGAGGCACAGGGTCAGACTGGTTTGCATATGGCCATGTCTGAACTGGGGTGGCAGAGTGGGCTAAAGAACGGTGATGGATTAAACCCAGATCAGTTGACTGGGGGTGAGTGCTTGCAATGTTCAACACTCCGTCCATCATTTCCTTTTGTTTTTGCTTTGTTCGCCATAAGTTGGCAGGGTATGCTCAGACGTGAGTCCCTTGCTCACTTTGCCACTGGATTCAAGCAAGCCTGGCTGAAGAAGGCTGAAATGCCAGAAACCGGTCCTAGGAAGCTTGTTTCCGGTCCAGGGAAGACATGGCTTGGCAGTTCGGGCTGGACTGTTCCCATGAGGCACAGGGTCAGACTGATTTGCAGATGGCCATGTCTGAACTGGGGTGGCTGAGTGGGCTAAAGAACGGTGATGGATTAAACCCAGATCAGTTGACTGGGGGTGAGTGCTTGCAATGTTCAACACTCCATCCATCATTACCTTTGGTTTTTGCTTTGTTCGCCATAAGTTGGCAGGGTATGCTCAGACGTGAGTCCCTTGCTCACTTTGCCACTGGATTCAAGCAAGCCTGGCTGAAGAAGGCTGAAATGCTAGAAACCGGTCCTAGGAAGCTTGTTTCCGGTCCAGGGAAGACATGGCTTGGCAGTTCGGGCTGAACTGTTCCCGCTGGACTGTTCCCATGAGGCACAGGGTCAGACTGATTTGCATATGGCCATGCCTGAACTGGGGTGGCAGAGTGGGCTAAAGAACGGTGATGGATTAAACCCAGATCAGTTGACTGGGGGTGAGTGCTTGCAGAGTTCAACACTCCGTCCATCATTTCCTTTGGTCTTTGCTTTGTTCGCCATAAGTTGGCAAGGTATGCTCAGACGTGAGTCCCTTGCTCACTTTGCCACTGGATTCAAGCAAGCCTGGCTGAAGAAGGCTGAAATGCCAGAAACCGGTCCTCGGATGCTTGTTTCCGGTCCAGGGAAGACATGGCTTGGAAGTTCGGGCTGGACTGTTCCCATGAGGCACAGGGTCAGACTGATTTGCATATGGCCATGTCTGAACTGGGGTGGCAGAGTAGGCTAAAGAACGGTGATGGATTAAACCCAGATCAGTTGACTGGGGGTGAGTGCTTGCAATGTTCAACACTCCGTCCATCATTTCCTTTGGTTTTTGCTTTGTTTGCCATAAGTTGGCAGGGTATGCTCAGACGTGAGTCCCTTGCTCACTTTGCCACTGGATTCAAGCAAGCCTGGCTGAAGAAGGCTGAAATGCCAGAAACCGGTCCTAGGAAGCTTGTTTCCGGTCCAGGGAAGACATGGCTTGGCAGTTCGGGCTGGACTGTTCCCATGAGGCACAGGGTCAGACTGGTTTGCATATGGCCATGTCTGAACTGGGGTGGCAGAGTGGGCTAAAGAACGGTGATGGATTAAACCCAGATCAGTTGACTGGGGGTGAGTGCTTCCAATGTTCAACACTCCGTCCATCATTTCCTTTTGTTTTTGCTTTGTTCGCCATAAGTTTGCAGGGTATGCTCAGATGTGAGTCCCTTGCTCACTTTGCCACTGGATTCAAGCAAGCCTGGCTGAAGAAGGCTGAAATGCCAGAAACCGGTCCTAGGAAGCTTGTTTCCGGTCCAGGGAAGAAATGGCTTGGCAGTTCGGGCTGGACTGTTCCCATGAGGCACAGGGTCAGACTGATTTGCATATGGCCATGTCTGAACTGGGGTGGCAGAGTGGGCTAAAGAACGGTGATGGATTAAACCCAGATCAGTTGACTGGGGGGGAGTGCTTTCAATGTTCAACACTCCGTCCATCATTTCTTTTGGTTTTTGCTTTGTTCGCCATAAGTTGGCAGGGTATGCTCAGACGTGAGTCCCTTGCTCACTTTGCCACTGGATTCAAGCAAGCCTGGCTGAAGAAGGCTGAAATGCCAGAAACCGGTCCTAGGAAGCTTGTTTCCGGTCCAGGGAAGACATGGCTTGGCAGTTCGGGCTGGACTGTTCCCATGAGGCACAGGGTCAGACTGATTTGCATATGGCCATGTCTGAACTGGGGTGGCTGAGTGGGCTAAAGAACCGTGATGGATTAAACCCAGATCAGTTGACTGGGGGTGAGTGCTTGCAATTTTTAACACTCCGTCCATCTTTTCCTTTGGTTTTTGCTTTGTTCGCCCTAAGTTGGCAGGGTATGCTCAGACGTGAGTCCCTTGCTCACTTTGCCACTGGATTCAAGCAAGCCTGGCTGAAGAAGGCCTAAATGCCAGAAACCGGTCCTAGGAAGCTTGTTTCCGGTCCAGGGAAGACATGGCTTGGCAGTTCGGGCTGGACTGTTCCCATGAGGCACAGGGTCAGACTGATTTGCGAATGGCCATGTCTGAACTGGGGTGGCAGAGTGGGCTAAAGAACGGTGATGGATTAAACCCAGATCAGTTGACTAAGGGTGAGTGCTTGCAATGTTCAACACTCCGTCCATCATTTCCTTTGGTTTTTACTTTGTTCTCCATAAGTTGGCAGGGTATGCTCAGACGTGAGTCCCTTGCTCACTTTGCCACTGGATTCAAGCAAGCCTGGCTGAAGAAGGCTGAAATGCCAGAAACCGGTCCTAGGAAGCTTGTTTCCGGTCCAGGGAAGACATGGCTTGGCAGTTCGGGCTGGACTGTTCCCATGAGGCACAGGGTCAGACTGATTTGCATATGGCCATGTCTGAACTGGGGTGGCAGAGTGGGCTAAAGAACGGTGATGGATTAAACGCAGATCAGTTGACTGGGGGTGAGTGCTTGCAATGTTCAACACTCCGTCCATCATTTCCTTTGGTTTTTGCTTTGTTCGCCATAACTTGGCAGGGTATGCTCAGACGTGAGTCCCTTGCTCACTTTGCCACTGGATTCAAGCAAGCCTGGCTGAAGAAGGCTGAAATGCCAGAAACCGGTCCTAGGAAGCTTGTTTCCAGTCCAGGGAAGACATGGCTTGGCAGTTCGGGCTGGACTGTTCCCATGAGGCACAGGGTCAGACTGATTTGCATATGACCATGTCTGAACTGGGGTGGCAGAGTGGGCTAAAGAACGGTGATGGATTAAACGCAGATCAGTTGACTGGGGGTGAGTGCTTGCAATGTTCAACACTCCGTCCATCATTTCCTTTGGTTTTTGCTTTGTTCGCCATAAGTTGGCAGGGTATGCTCAGATGTGAGTCCCTTGCTCACAATTGCCACTGGATTCAAGCAAGCCTGGCTGAAGAAGGCTGAAATGCCAGAAACCGGTCCTAGGAAGCTTGTTTCCGGTCCAGGGAAGACATGGCTTGGCAGTTCGGGCTGGACTGTTCCCATGAGGCACAGGGTCAGACTGATTTGCATATGGCCATGTCTGAACTGGGGTGGCAGAGTGAGCTAAATAACGGTGATGGATTAAACCCACATCAGTTGACTGGGGGTGAGTGCTTGCAATGTTTAACACTCCGTCCATCATTTCCTTTGGTTTTTGCTTTGTTCGCCCTAAGTTGGCAGGGTATGCTCAGACGTGAGCCCCTTGCTCACTTTGCCACTGGATTCAAGCAAGCCCGGCTGAAGAAGGCTGAAATGCCAGAAACCGGTCCTAGGAAGCTTGTTTCCGGTCCAGGAAAGACATGGCTTGGCAGTTCAGGCTGGACTGTTCCCATGAGGCACAGGGTCAGACTGATTTGCCTATGGCCATGTCTGAACTGGGGTGGCAGAGTGGGCTAAAGAACGGTGATGGATTAAACCCAGATCAGTTGACTGGGGGTGAGTGCTTGCAAAGTTCAACACTCCGTCCATCATTTCCTTTGGTTTTTGCTTTGTTCGCCATAAGTTGGCAGGGTATGCTCAGACGTGAGTCCCTTGCTCACTTTGCCACTGGATTCAAGCAAGCCTGGCTGAAGAAGGCTGAAATGCCAGAAACCGGTCCTAGGAAGCTTGTTTCCGGTCCAGGGAAGACAAGGTTTGGCAGTTTGGGCTGGACTGTTCCCATGAGGCACAGGGTCAAACTGATTTGCATATGGCCATGTCTGAACTGGGGTGGCAGAGTGGGCTAAAGAACGGTGATGGATTAAACCCAGATCAGTTGACTGGGGGTGAGTGCTTGCAATGTTCAACACTCCGTCCATCATTTCCTTTGGTTTTTGCTTTGTTCGCCATAAGTTGGCAGGGTATGCTCAGACGTGAGTCCCTTGCTCACTTTACCACTGGATTTAAGCAAGCCTGGCTGAAGAAGGCTGAAATGCCAGAAACCGGTCCTAGGAAGCTTGTTTCCGGTCCAGGGAAGACATGGCTTGGCAGTTCGGGCTGGACTGTTCCCATGAGGCACAGGGTCAGACTGATTTGCATATGGCCATGTCTGAACTGGAGTGGCAGAGTGGGCTAAAGAACGGTGATGGATTAAACCCAGATCAGTTGACTGGGGTGAGTGCTTGCAATGTTCAACACTCCGTCCATCATTTCCTTTGGTTTTTCCATTTTACTTCCACACCCTTCTGCCCTCCCTGGTCTGTTGTGCTGCAACTGCTCCTCCTGCCTGCCCCGCATGGTCTGCTGTTAGGCCCCTTCCCCTGAACTCTCTTGTCTGTACCCAGGTCCTGACCCTCCCTTCTATCCTCCATGGTCCTTTGTGCATGCCCATGCGTCCTCCTTCTTTCCCATCATAGCTATTGTGCTGCCACTAACCCTCCCGCTTGCCATGCATGGTCTTCTGTGCTACCACGGCCCCTCCCACCTTCCCTGTGTGGTCAGCTAGCTGCCCCTCACCCCCTTCCACCTTCCCTCCATGGTCTGTGTGTATGCCATCATAGTCTCACTGTTGCTCTCCACAGTGTGTCTTGTTTCTAGTGCCCATCCTGCCTGACCTCCATGGTCATCTTGCTGCTCCTGCCCTGCCCCCTTGCCCCCAGCCCTCTGTTTCCATGTGCAGACCCCTATTCCCTCCCTCCTGGCTTGTCTGTTCCATTGTAATGCCCCTGATCCGTCCCTCCTGCCCTTTATGGTCTGTTATGCTGCAGTTTTCTCTCCTGTCTGTCCGTTATGGTCAGCTAGCTACCATTGCCTCTTTTCCCTCTGTTCTCTGTTGTCCATGTGCATGGTCCTGTCCCCTCCCTATTGCTTTCTATGGATTGTTGTGCTGCACTCCTGTCCCGCATGCCCTGTGTGGTGTATTGTGCTGCTGCAAACCCTGATGCCTGCCCTGTAGGGTCAGTTTGGTGCACCTCTCCATGTCCCTCCTGTCCTCTGTTATCCAAGTCCATGTCCCTACCCCAATTCCTCCAGCCTTCCATGATCCAATGTACCATACTTGCGAACATTTTGAACTTGGTAAGAGGGAGATTTTGAAAAAAAAACTGGGTTAATGATTTTCCCCTTTGAGTTACATTGAAAAAGAGGAGATTGTAGACAGGAGACAGATCAAATAAAGCCCATTTGAGCTTACAAACATTGGACGTTTCCTAGCTGAATCGGGTCTGTTGGTATGTATGGTTGTACTACCACTGCCTCTTCCTTCTGCCCACAATGGTCTATTATAATGCCACAGCCTCTCTTGCCAGTCCTGTATTGTTGGTTTGTTGCCCCTGCCCCCCTTTCCACTGCCCTCCATAGTCTGTTGTGCTGCCACTGCCCTTCCTGCCTGCCCATTGTGGTCAAATTGTTGCCTCTGCACTCTCCTACCTTCCTTCAATTTTCAGAGTCCGTGCCCCTGGCCTCTGCCTCTCAACAGTATCCCAATGAACAACTAGATTGCTAACATTCTATAGTAATTACAAAAGTGTGGAACGCCTGACGTCATGTTGATGTAATCAAAACTGTAATACCTAGAGCATTTCCTTTAGAAATTACATGTATGAGAGGGTCTTATTTGCACCAAAACTATGGTTAGTGCTCTAAAAATCTAAAATGAGGACATATTTTCTGAGTTTTCATATAGCGACAAAGAACTTTGTAATCTTTATGTTTTTTTATCCAGTTGACCACTTGATTAAAGGTTGCACTTAGGGGAGAGGATGTGGTGTTACTTCCAGAGCTGCAGACTTTGCAACTGGGGAACCAGGTTGGAGTTTCTGCTTCAGCTCAACATTCTGTGATTCTGGTCAAATCGCTTAATCTCCCCATGTCTATAACCAAATTAATTTGATCTTGTGTGATGTAACCAATGCTTATGTAAAGCACTCCAATACCTGACAAGTCTGCACTATATAAAACTGCAAATACACAAAAAATACGTGTTTTGCACACTTCTGTCATTGGGCTACATCTGGGTGATGTTTGTGCTGCATTTGGGCTCTTTTGTCTCTGGTGGCCATCTTGGGAGATTTATTTGTTATGAAGTTTCCTAATTTCCTCATTTACTGCAGTCTGCTCAGTAGGAAATTCTTTCAGATTTTTACTTTGATTCCATCAAGACGGCATTCAGATGTGTCACACATTTGCCATAAATTCAGAATGTTAGCACTCTAGTTGCTCATTAGATCACTGTAGTAAATCTACTGCTCACCAGGGAAGTTTGCTGCTGGTATTGAAAGTGCATGTTTCAATCTGCATGTCAGAATTTTTTAATGAAATAGAAGAGGATTTGAGAAGTCACTCAAAAGGTGCCCTAATTTTTCTTTCTGCAGCACTAATCATACTTTCTATGGCAAAATGAACCCCCTCATTGTGTACCTTTGTAAATTAAATGTTTTAAGTGTTACCACTTTATTCCAATCAAGATGGCTTCAGGTGTGCCATACTTTTGTCATAAGTAAGACTGTTAGCACTCTAGTTGTTCGTTAGAACACTCTGGGACATTTTGTCATTGGGATATACTTGGGCTACATCTGGGTGAAATTTGGGCTACATTTGGGCTCTTTTGTCTCTGGTGGCCATCTTGGGAGATTTATTTGTTATGAAGTTTCCTTATTTCCTCATTTACTGCAGTCTCCTCAGTAGGAAATACTTTCAGTTTTTTACTTTGATTCCATCAAGAAGGCATTCAGATGTTTCACACATTTGCCATAAATTCAGAATGTTAGCACTCTAGTTGCTCATTAGATCACTGTAGTAAAGCTACTGCTCACCAGGGAAGTCTGCTGCTGGTATTCAAAGTACATGTTTCAGTCTGCATGTCAGAACTTTTTTATGAAATAGAAGAGGATTTGAGAAGTCAAAATGTGCCCTAATTTTTCTTTCTGCAGCACTAATCATAATTTCTATGGCAAAATGAACCCCCCCCCCCATTTTGTTCCTTTGTAAATTAAATGTTTTAAGGGTACCACTTTATTCCAATCAAGATGGCTTCAGGTGTGCCATACTTTTATCATAAGTAAGACTGTTAGCGCTCTAGTTGTTCGTTAGAACACTCTGGGACATTCTGTCATTGGGTTATACTTGGGCTACATCTGGGTGATATTTGTGCTACATTTGGGCTCTTTTGTCTCTGGTGGCCATTTTGGGAGACTTATTTGTTATGAAGTTTCCTAATTTCCTCATTTACTACAGTCTCCTCAGTAGGAAATACTTTCAGTTTTTTACTTTGATTCCATCAAGAAGGCATTCAGATGTGTCACACATTTGCCATAAATTCAGAATGTTAGCACTCTAGTTGCTCATTAGATCACTGTAGTAAATCTATTGCTCACCAGGGAAGTATGCTGTTGGTATTGAAAGTGCATGTTTCAATCTGCATGTCAGAATTTTTTAATGAAATAGAAGAGGATTTGAGAAGTCACTCAAAATGTGCCCTAATTTTTCTTTCTGCAGCACTAATCATACTTTCTAAGGCAAAATGAACCCCCTCAGTGTGTTCCTTTGTAAATTAAATGTTTTAAGTGTTACCACTTTATTCCAATCAAGATGGCTTCAGGTGTGCCATACTTTTGTCATAAGTAAGACTGTTAGCACTCTAGTTGTTCGTTAGAACACTCTGGGACATTTTGTCATTGGGATATACTTGGGCTACATCTGGGTGATATTTGGACTACATTTGGGCTCTTTTGTCTCTGGTGGCCATCTTGGGAGATTTATGTGTTATGAAGTTTCCTTATTTCCTCATTTACTGCAGTCTCCTCAGTAGGAAATACCTTCAGTTTTTTACTTTGGTTCCATCAAGAAAGCATTCAGATGTGTCACACATTTGCCATAAATTCTGAATGTTAGCACTCTAGTTGCTCATTAGATCACTGTAGTAAAGCTACTGCTCACCAGGGAAGTCTGCTGCTGGTATTCAAAGTGCATGTTTCAGTCTGCATGTCAGAACTTTTTTATGAAATAGAAGAGGATTTGAGAAGTCAAAATGTGCCCTAATTTTTCTTTCTGCAGCACTAATCATAATTTCTATGGCAAAATGAACCCCCCCCCCCCCCATTTTGTTCCTTTGTAAATTAAATGTTTTAAGGGTACCACTTTATTCCAATCAAGATGGCTTCAGGTGTGCCATACTTTTATCATAAGTAAGACTGTTAGCGCTCTAGTTTTTCGTTAGAACACTCTGGGACATTCTGTCATTGGGTTATACTTGGGCTACATCTGGGTGATATTTGTGCTACATTTGGGCTCTTTTGTCTCTGGTGGCCATTTTGGGAGACTTATTTGTTATGAAGTTTCCTAATTTCCTCATTTACTACAGTCTCCTCAGTAGGAAATACTTTCAGTTTTTTACTTTGATTCCATCAAGAAGGCATTCAGATGTGTCACACATTTGCCATAAATTCAGAATGTTAGCACTCTAGTTGCTCATTAGATCACTGTAGTAAATCTATTGCTCACCAGGGAAGTATGCTGTTGGTATTGAAAGTGCATGTTTCAATCTGCATGTCAGAATTTTTTAATGAAATAGAAGAGGATTTGAGAAGTCACTCAAAATGTGCCCTAATTTTTTTTTCTGCAGCACTAATCATACTTTTCTATGGCAAAATGAACCCCCTCATTTTGTTCCTTTTTAAATTAAATGTTTTAAGAGTTACCACTTTATTCCAATCAAGATGGCTTCAGGTGTGCAATACGTTTGTCATAAGTAGGACTCTTAGCGCTCTAGTTGTTCTTTATAACACTCTGGGAAGCTGTAGTAGAACACAAAGGAATCAACTGACAGTCTCTGTCCTTGTTGGATCTACATGTTTTACTGAGAATTTCAGACTTCATTCTCACACGACTGAGAAAGATAATGTGAATTTACAGAAAATATGCTCTCAGTTTAGCTTATAGATCACCTTCCAAACCTCTGTGGGAAAAGCATGAGAAAATAGTTTTCTCTCAAACATGATTCATGATATCACAGCAGAAGGCTTTTTCACATGGTAAAATTACCTTAGAACACACCACAATTCCTAAAATGAGTATGGTACCATCAACAAATGATTTATAATGTAACTAAAGTCTTAAAACCTTCTATTAACTGCAATGCTTTTTAATGAGGCGCTATCATGTATATTGGTCCCAAGATGGCTGCCAACACTTCTTGGATGAAGTACTGGCAGCCAATCAGATCTCACGATGATGTCACTGACCATGTCATGAGTGATGTAATATGTGACGTCATCAGCAGTGCATTGCAGGCGCGCGAGTTATAGTTAGCTGAACTAACTATAACGGGGGAATTTCAATGGTTTTGTACGAGTGAAAAGTCCAGCTAACTATAACGCCCCTGAAACCTATTGTTTTTTCAGTGAATATATATATATATATATATTACCTACTGGCGGTCGCCAGTAGGTAGCTATAGTTAGGACCAAGTTTCCATAGGAAGAGCATTTTTTGTTTTGCTTATAACTTTGGCGTCGTTTGATGAATCTTCATGAAATTTTCCAAACTAATTCTTTGTTCATATCAGCTCCTATGTGGGAAGGTGATTCATTAAGGGGGGGCCGAGAAAAAAGGGGGGGGGGTCACAAAATGTGTTTTCTCCATGTTAATTTCCATAGGAAACTTTAGACAAGGTAACAGGTCGAACGGGTGAACGCAATTACCTCAAATTTAGCAGGGAGATGGGTCTTGGTCTAGAAAGCACGCTTTTGTTTATTTGGTGTAAATCCGTTCAGTAGTTTTTGAGAAATATTGAAACTTACAGATATCAATATTTGGGAATTCTGCCATCTGATTGGCTGAGGCGTTATGAGCATGAGCTTGCTGCTTATTGGTTATGAGCTAGGAAGTGTTGGCCGCCATTTGTGATTCCGTCGAAGCGAGTAAGGGGAAAAAAGGGCGAAAAAAGTGGGAAAGAGGAGGGTAGGAGCACTGTAACCTCTGTGGGGTGTTTAGGGTGTGCTATAGACGGGGTGTGAAGCGAAGTATTCACCCCTAGTGGTGTAAAAGTGCTGGGCTATGGAAATTAAGTGAGGTATTGCCTAGAGTCTGATGCTGCTAAGGTGAGCTGGTGCGGGAGTCTGGGATTAAAGCTTGAGCCCAAATTGTGTGTCTTATGCTGTGAAGTCATGTGCCGTGGCTGCTGCACTACACCTGTGGAAGTAGTGTCAGCATGTGTTTATACCTACTAGGATGAACTACTGACCCGTACTGGTCTGAAAGTCCTGGGGTACGGAAAATATGTGAGGTATTGTGTAGAGTCTCATGGTGCTAGGCTGAGCTGCTGCCGGACTCGGGGATGAAAGATTGAGTCCAAATAGTGTGTCATATGCTGTGAAGTCATGTGCTCTGGCCGCTGTGCCACATCTGTCCAAGTAGTGTCAGTATGTAGTTATTCCTACTTGGAGAAACTTCTGTTTTGAGCATTGTAACTTGTCTACTGTGCTTAGGGGGTGTTATACAGGGAGTTTGAAGGTAAATTTGTGTGTATCAAATCAATTCAGTATTTGTAAAGTGCAAACTACTCACTCCTACGGGTCTGATGGTGCTGGGGGCGTAAGCTGAGCTGCTGACGGACTCGGGTATGAAACCGTGAGCCTATGTTTGCTATTCTGTGAAGTCATGTCCTCTGGGCGCTGTGCCACACTTGTCCAACTTATATATTGTGCTTAGGTGGTGTTGTACAGGGAGTGTGAAGGTAAATCAATACGGTATTTGTAAAGCGCAAACTACTCACCCCTATGGGGGAGTAGAGGTGGTGATCAAAGCGAGAGCTCTGTGCTGCAAAGTCAGATGGTCTGGCCGCTGCGTCACAGCTGTGTGGATAATACATTTTGGCGAGGGTCCGGGAGTTGCCGTTACCTGGCCCTAAAATAGCGGGCCTGAGTTGTCAGTTATAGGGTGGCTCTAAAAAGAGCCCTTGTGTTGATTAGTTGGAGCTACATATAAGTGCGGATGCACAGCTTCAAGTTATTCAGGAAAACTCATTTTCCGTGATCTGTGAAGTGTACTCCATCACTTCTGTAGATATCAGCCATCTCAAAACGTATGTTGTTGTAGATGGACCCCATTTTGTGGTCTCTGAGGTATGCAGACAGAGCTTTGTTGAGTTTCTTCCTAGATTTTTCAATCTGAGGACAAAATTGTTTTGACCATTTCCACTTTTGTCTTTGGCATATATTGGAATATACAAAGACAGTTTGAGGGAAAAGTAACATCAATTGTCCAAAGGTGTCCTTCATAAGCATTTCCAAACCTACCCCAGTCAATGTGCCTAGGTCGTTTCCACCACAGAGCACAATCATGAGGTCAGGGTGTTGGAGATGCAAACAGGTTTTAACCAAAGGCAACAATTGGTGCCACTTAAATCCTCTCTGTGCAAACCATTTAATGTACACATTTTGTAAACTTAGGTCTAAGTCAATACGTCTCTGTTCTGCATACCTCTTGCACCAGAAAATATAGCTATGTCCTACGATCCACACTAGCATTTTGAAGGTAAGGCTGGCCGGTATGGAAAGATGTCTGTAGCTCATACAGTTCCTTGGTAGAATAAGAGATATGTTTAAAGATGGGGAACTACATTTTATTGCCATACAAAACGATACGTGATTGGGAGACGAAAAGCATTCTTTTTTAACAGTAGGGTGCACATTCGTTTTGTGGAAAAACATCTTTGTGATTGGTTAAGAAAAAGCAGTTTCAACGTGGAGTACATATCATAGGATAAAAGTTGTCAACTCAACCACACCTGCTACTTGCATTTGGAAGGCACTGTTCGAACTTAAAACAATTGTGAACTTTTAACCTGCACATGCCATTAAATGTTTGAGAAAATGTTGCAAAAAAATATGGTTAAGTTTAAAAAGATTGACGAAATTTTAACCTGCACATGTTTTAGAATGTTCTAGAAAGTTTGTTGATAGAATACGTTACACTTCTGACTTCTATGTGTTGTTGAATATTTAAAAAAACTGTTGATATGGAAAATTAAAAAGAAAACAAGAGAGAGAAGTTTTGAAACCTAAAAGAATCAAGGAACTATTCTAATTTGTTCTTTACATGTATTTATGTGTGGAGCAACAACATTATAGATAGAACAGCACCAGGAAAAGGAAGAAGCAGGGAGAGGGACTCACTGTTTGTATGTGTTAAAGACAGCATGTGTGCAGGACTGTATGTGTGGATGAGTGTGTGCATGAGTGTGTTAGTGAGTGAATGACTGTCTCAATAGTGTCTTTCTGAGTAACTACATATGTTTTAAACTAGTATATGTGACTATTGGTGTATATACATGAGTATATGTGAGAGTGAGAGATTGGAAGAGTTCCTGTATGAATAAGTATGTGTTTCTATAAGTGATTGTTTAAAAGACTAAGTATGTGTAAGTTTCTGTAGAAGTAAGTGTGGTGTGTGTATAACTGTATATGCAAGTAAATGGATGTTTGATTCTTTATTAGCATGAGTGACTATGTGTGTGAGTAACTTTATGGATGAGTGGTGTTGTGTAACAGGATGTATAGGTGTATGAGTACATATAATGAGTGAGTACATGTATGAGTGACTGTATAGGACTGTTGGTGAATCAGTGGATGTGTATGTGGATCTTAGAATTACTGAATAGGTTGTTGTAACTGGTATTAGTAAGTCCATTGTTTTGAAAATTTTAGTTTCTATTTTTGAATGTGTGTATCAAAGGTTATATTTAGGGGGAGAGGAGGTCTGCCACTCTATCACAAGGATGATGTCATAAGTGAGTGAGTGAGTGAAATAGCTTTATTTCGACAGTTTTATCATAAAAGCACAACAATACAACACATATCACACAATAAATAACAAATAATACATTACTATTACAAGGTAAAAACTTATTAAATTCCATATACTGTCTAATATTTAAAAGTTATAAAAAGAACACGTTACTGTAACAACTGTTTCCTTGCAGTTCTTATCCTCCAAGCCCAACCCAAAAATTTAGCCATACAACAGGCAAAAAAGGGACAGGCATCTGAGCGCAATATGCGTAGAGCTTCCAAATGTGATCTTGTGCCTAGTCTCCTACATAGAGGCTTCAACCATCTCGACCTGGGCGCAGAGTAAGCATGGCACTCAAACAACAAATGAGCTATAGACTCCACCCTTGAGTCACAAAAGGGGCAATAAGGAATGGTTTGGAATGGAGGTTTCCAAGTAGACGTGAAGAATCCTAGAGGAAGAACACCCACCCTGAATTTAAAGTACAGTGCTCTGTCACCCGGGTTAAGGATTGAGTCCAGGTAAGGTTCTCTAAAAGGGATCTCCTTAACTAGCAGGAACTGGGCGACAGATTTGCAATGATTAGGGTTACGCAACCTCTCATTATCCACCCAGAGCCAATAAATCTTCTTAAGCATTTGTTTTGAGGGTGCTGTTCTGTTGACCCAAGCCTCTCCTAAGCCCAGCTCATAAAGAAGTCGCTTAACCTCCCTGAGCCAGATTACCTTATACCAGCCAGATAAGGATAAAATTTCGCTGAGGGCATCTGCATAGCTACTCAATTCAGGGACGTTCCATATCCTGGCCCATAATAAAAGGGGACGTAGCCTAGCTTGCTCGGAAATTGGGCGTGTGCCTGCATCTAGCAAGAGAGGAATTGTGGGGGTGCTGTGGGGTAACTTCATAAGATCTTTATGGAAATTATTTTCAAGGTGTGTCAAGATGTCAACTCTTTGTGTACCCCACAGTTCCGCACCATACAATACTGCACTCACCACCCTTGCCCTGTAGATATCAAGTGGTGCCCCAATAGGTTTTAAAGCGGAGGCACGTTGTTCCTTGAGCAGGGCCCCTGCGACCCTCTTGTGGGTCAAAAACACCTTTTGGTGGTGCGCCTTCCAACTCATATTAACACACAGTCGAATACCTAGGTAGTCGAATTCGTTGACTCTATCAAGAGAGACAGAGTCCAGGGTAGGAGGAACAACCGCTTTCCTGGGAGGGTTAAGAACAAGGAATTTGGTCTTGCTTATGTTTATAGACAGGCCCTTGGTATCACAAAAGGCCTTAAAGCTAGAAAGCAACTTTTGGATACCTACTGGTGACTTTGAAATTAGGAGGGTATCATCCGCAAAAAGGAGCGTAGGAACTTTCCTACCAGCCAAGGATGGTGCATCTGACGGCTGTTGAAGCAGATGGTCCACCACTCCGTTAACATAAAGAGAGAACAGAGTGGGGGCAAGCACACATCCCTGGCGGACGCCCCTATCTACGGAAATACGAGATGTCTTCTCCCCCTGGGTACCCCATCTAATCTGGGCAAAGTTGCTATCATGGAACTTTATGAGCAAGGCCAACAAATAGGGAGGTAAACCCAACCTACCTAAGACATTCCACAATTGGACTCGAGGGACCAGGTCGAAGGCAGTTCGCAAGTCTATGAAGACTAAATACAAGCTGCCCCCGCCCAGCACGACAACTTTCCAGTATATCATTAAAAGGCGAAACGTCTGTTCGATGGTGCCCATCCCTGATCTAAAACCTGCCTGGAAATCTGACAGAACCTGATTTTCTTCAACCCATTGCAGGATCCTGCCTAGTATCACTTTGCCCGCAACCTTTTGAGATGAGTCAAGCAGGCTAATAGGGCGATAATTGGCTGGGTCGTCCCGACAGCCTTTTTTAAAAATAGGGACGACCTCAGCGCCTCTCCATGAGTCAGGGAGAGAACCTCCCAACACAGCCTCATTCAAAAGTGTGGCAATTAATCTACTCCACGATAATGGATATTTTTTCAGCAAGTCGCCCGGAATACCATCCGGTCCAGCAGCCTTATTAGATACAATACAACTGATTGCCCTTGCAACTTCCTCAGTGCTGAAGGGGCAGGCAATGATGGGAATCTCGGCTGGTAAGCTGGCGAGAGGGCCCATGTTTAGGTGGGATTCCCCACTATGGACAGAGTACAGTTTGGAGAAGTGGGCAAACCAGAGATCACCCGGAATGTTACAAGTAAACTGGGAATCAAGAGGTTTGTCCCTAGCTCTCAGCAGATCCCAAAACCCCTTGGAGTCCTTCCTGGCGCTTGCCTCCACTAGGTCCCACCAAAAACTGTAATCGTGGGCCTCCCTCGCCTCCGCCACAACTTTTTTATAGAATTTCCTCGCCAATCTAATATTGCCTGGAACCTTACTTTTCACTGCGGAAATGAGTTCCCCCTTGGCAGCCCGACATTTAGAAGAATACCACTTATTTCTTGCCCTAGGAGCACCTTTCACGGAAACCTTCACGCTGGCTTGGGGTATAATAAACAAATCACTTAACACCGCAATGGTTTCTGTGAATATTGGTAAAACAGTTTGACTGGTGACGCCCAGGGCATCAAGGCGCGGCCCCACCGCTACCATAATGGTCCCTGCCTGTGCCAACCTTTCCTCATCCGCTACTACTTTAGCCCACTTTAAACGCCTGCCACAGCACGAGGGAAGAAGCTCATGGGAGGTTTTCCACTTATAGGGGATCTTAACTGAATTCCCAACCTGCCAGGGCGAAATCAATGTTAGGGAGAGAGGATTGTGGTCACTATCACAAGACGCAATAACCTCCATATCATAGTGAAGTGACCACAAATTGTAATTCAACACAACATAATCTATTCTGGAAGTGTGTCCCATCCTGTTATAGGTGTGCGCACCCAAGGGATCCGATTTAGATCGACCATTAGTTGGTCTTAGGTCATGTTCCATACAGAGTGCATTGATGTCTACTGCACTCTGAGACCATTTAGGAATCGGATCTATGGTCAGGGTGGGAATACCTCTCCTTGTGTCCTCATCCCAAGTGTTCAGGATATCCTCCCTAGCCAATGGCTCAAAGCAGCAATTAAAGTCGCCTGCAAGAAGAACATAAGAATCAATACTGCAGGCGGCTAGATCGCTGCTTAATCCTATAGAGGATAGAGTGGATAACCCGCCCCTGGCCCCTCTTAAATAAAGGTTAAAAACTTCTAGCTTCCTACCCCCTGGGCATAGAATGGTTATCCACTGGAGATCGGGGGAGTGCGTAGACTTTTGGCTTACGCTTAAACCTAAAGCTATATTAACCCATATAAGAAGGCCACCTGACGGGCGACCTTTACATCCATATTGATGGGAAGCTGGAACAAAGTAGGTCGTAAAGCCCACTCTATGCCTAGGTTCGAGGCACCACGTTTCCTGCAAAAGACAGATGTTATAGGAGGCTAAAAAAGCATTCCATTCAGGAATTTCAAAATTACGAGCGAGACCTGCCACATTCCAGCTTATAATCTTTAGCAAGGGGTCGTCTGCGGTAATCTGCCTTGGAGGGTTATCTAATGTACCCAAATTGGACACAGGTCCTGCCCTCCCCACAACAGATCTATTTAGCTTAGGCAGTGGGTCAAGCTGGTGGTGATGGGGAGCCATTTCTACATCAGTCAACTTCCTAATTGGTGGAACGTTCTGAATTGGAGGCAGGGGAATCATACAAGATGGGTCCAGTTGATCCGTTGCTACTAGGGAATCAAAAGTACATAACGTGTTCAAACCCGCCTCTATAGGTAAAGGAGGAAACGTACCCTCTAGACTTGGAAGGCTAACAACCGGAGGTTCAATCGGCATAAGAAAAGATTCATTGTGCCCCAGAACCTGTGGTAAAGGAACTTGGGGAACAGGATGGCGTGCGAGTCAATCTACCTCCTCAAGCCCCGCAAACCGATTCGAAGTGGGGAAGCCATTCCAGATTGTGGAGGAATCTTGAAATTTTTTGGGATGGCTCCTCCAGTTATGGTGGTGAACTAAGGACCAGTCTTCTTCGCTTGTATATCTAGGGCGCGGTGGGTAGAAAAAGGATAATGGCCTAGGTGTAACAAGAGATCCTTCACCAATGGGGCAGGAGCAGATATAATGTGCCGTATGTGGGTCCTCAAAGGTCACCACTATACAGTCCCCGGGACTAGATTTCCTTGAGGGGCCTACCCAGGGGGTTCTGCGTACCATCAGAATTTTGCTTCTCTGTCCGATAGGAATTGGTCTGTTCGCATTAAGCCAATGAATTGTCTTATTCTTCAAAGACCAGTGGTTCTCATGTTGGCCGTTTCCTAGCTGGGGGCACCCGTCAACACAACCACATAGTCATTGGCCTCTGGAGGGAGATCAATATAACCCCCTCTAAAATTATTCTTAATAGGTGGGCTCTTAGTTGGGTGTAGCACCACTTCACTAGGAGGGGGACTATGCGGAACACCTGCATTGGGTTTAACTGGTGGCTGAGGGATGAAACACTTAGGAGCCTTGAGTATGGAGGTGGTGGTACTATGATCCACACCCACAGACCCCAATGTAGAAACCGATCGTGTGGTAGCTGGTACTAGAGGGGAGGCTTGCGGGACTTGAGGAATTAAAACATGGGGTGGTGGCTCGACAACAGGAGAGCCCTGATTTTCAAGACTTCTCAGGCCGAGAGTGGCCAGAGTAATAATGCTCTTTTCCATCTCGAGCAAATTGTTCTCAATACGTGAGAGTCTGAGATCGAGAGGGGAAAGAAGTTTCTTAAGGGTTTCCCAAACTAAACCTATAAATTCCCCATCATTCCTATCCACGCTCCCTGCATGTGAGCCCTCAACCTCTGCCTCAGTGGCCGTAGGGTCAGTCGAGAGAGCAGAAACTAACCCCTCTTTGACTCCCTCACAATGTGGTTGTTCCCTGGACACACACCCTCCAATAGGATTTAAAACCGGAACACTAGTCGAATTTAGGTGTTGTGCATTCGCAATTTTGGCCTTCTTACGACAGTAAGCAGACCGAGAGGTGCATTTTCTTTTAGAATGGTAATCTTTACTAATAGTGCGCCTAGATGGAAACATTGTAGAGATGGAATTATTAGAACTAGCGTCGTGCCTAGGAGGAATGGTGGGGGGATTCACTACGCTATCCTGAATCAATGGCTCCAAAGTGGGGGGTAGTGGAGGAAAAGTCGGGGAATGATGAACATCAACTTGTGTAACTACACAATGGGGGATTACTGAACGCACCGGGGTAACCGCAGTGGCTATATGGCCCAGGGAGGATTTTTTTGACAAATCAATTACCTGGGACAGTCTCCTGGCAGATGCCAATTCCAGGGAAACACGAGTCTGGAGTTTGGAAATTTCATGGTCTATAGCTGTGTTGGTACGAGTAATAAAATCGTCCATAGGACCATTGATTGGAGGGCCGCCGTTTGCGGCCTTACTCCGTGTTAACCTGGTAGACATAGCTTACCAACCACAACAACGACAACCCCCTGACTTAACTGTGGGAATCAAATGGCTCAACACAGAACTGATGGAATAAAAAACGAAAGAGGGTAGCCCCGACCAGACCTCGCAGACCTCGAACGGCCTCAAACGGCCCGCTCTTTGCCCGGTCTTCGCCCTGGGCGCGTCCCGCTGGCGCGTCAGAGCGGGAGTCTTATGCTGTCGTGAGAGCAAGGAGAGAGGCGGGGCAGGGAAGAGGAGTCAGGTGTGCAAAATCAACTAGCCAGCAGGCAGGCACCCTGGTCCTCGCAGTCCCGGTCTTCAGAGCCTCTCCAGCATCCTCCCTGAATGCAGCAGAGCGTCCACGCCACTCGGGGGGAACCAAGCAGGGATCAGGGCAGTTCCAGAGTGCACAGGTCAGGGGCAACGAGCGGCTCCCGCGCAGCGGGGGCCGCGAGAAGTTATATAGTGGCAGGAGGCGGGGCAGGGAAGAGGAGTCAGGTGTGCAAAATCAACTAGCCAGCAGGCAGGCACCCTGGTCCTCGCAGTCCCGGTCTTCAGAGCCTCTCCAGCGTCCTCCCTGAATGCAGCAGAGCGTCCACGCCACTCGGGGGGAACCAAGCAGGGATCAGGGCAGTTCCAGAGTGCACAGGTCAGTGGCAACGAGCGGCTCCCGCGCAGCGGGGGCCGCGAGAAGTTATATAGTGGCAGGAGGCGGGGCAGGGAAGAGGAGTCAGGTGTGCAAAATCAACTAGCCAGCAGGCAGGCACCCTGGTCCTCGCAGTCCCGGTCTTCAGAGCCTCTCCAGCGTCCTCCCTGAATGCAGCAGAGCATCCACGCCACTCGGGGGGAACCAAGCAGGGATCAGGGCAGTTCCAGAGTGCACAGGTCAGTGGCAACGAGCGGCTCCCGCGCAGCGGGGGCCGCGAGAAGTTATATAGTGGCAGGAGGCGGGGCAGGGAAGAGGAGTCAGGTGTGCAAAATCAACTAGCCAGCAGGCAGGCACCCTGGTCCTCGCAGTCCCGGTCTTCAGAGCCTCTCCAGCGTCCTCCCTGAATGCAGCAGAGCGTCCACGCCACTCGGGGGGAACCAAGCAGGGATCAGGGCAGTTCCAGAGTGCACAGGTCAGTGGCAACGAGCGGCTCCCGCGCAGCGGGGGCCGCGAGAAGTTATATAGTGGCAGGAGGCGGGGCAGGGAAGAGGAGTCAGGTGTGCAAAATCAACCAGCCAGCAGGCAGGCACCCTGGTCCTCGCAGTCCCGGTCTTCAGAGCCTCTCCAGCGTCCTCCCTGAATGCAGCAGAGCGTCCACGCCACTCGGGGGGAACCAAGCAGGGATCAGGGCAGTTCCAGAGTGCACAGGTCAGTGGCAACGAGCGGCACCCGCGCAGCGGGGGCTGCGAGAAGTTATATAGTGGCAGGAGGCGGGGCAGGGAAGAGGAGTCAGGTGTGCGAAATCAACTAGCCAGCAGGCAGGCACCCTGGTCCTCGCAGTCCCGGTCTTCAGAGCCTCTCCAGCGTCCTCCCTGAATGCAGCAGAGCGTCCACGCCACTCGGGGGGAACCAAGCAGGGATCAGGGCAGTTCCAGAGTGCACAGGTCAGTGCAACGAGCGGCTCCCGCGCAGCGGGGGCCGCGAGAAGTTATATAGTGGCAGGAGGCAGGGCAGGGAAGAGGAGTCAGGTGTGCAAAATCAACTAGCCAGCAGGCAGGCACCCTGGTCCTCGCAGTCCCGGTCTTCAGAGCCTCTCCAGCGTCCTCCCTGAATGCAGCAGAGCGTCCACGCCACTCGGGGGGAACCAAGCAGGGATCAGGGCAGTTCCAGAGTGCACAGGTCAGTGGCAACGAGCGGCTCCCGCGCAGCGGGGGCCGCGAGAAGTTATATAGTGGCAGGAGGCAGGGCAGGGAAGAGGAGTCAGGTGTGCAAAATCAACTAGCCAGCAGGCAGGCACCCTGGTCCTCGCAGTCCCGGTCTTCAGAGCCTCTCCAGCGTCCTCCCTGAATGCAGCAGAGCGTCCACGCCACTCGGGGGGAACCAAGCAGGGATCAGGGCAGTTCCAAAGTGCACAGGTCAGTGGCAACGAGCGGCTCCCGCGCAGCGGGGGCCGCGAGAAGTTATATAGTGGCAGGAGGCGGGGCAGGGAAGAGGAGTCAGGTGTGCAAAATCAACTAGCCAGCAGGCAGGCACCCTGGTCCTCGCAGTCCCGGTCTTCAGAGCCTCTACAGCGTCCTCCCTGAATGCAGCAGAGCGTCCACGCCACTCGGGGGGAACCAAGCAGGGATCAGGGCAGTTCCAGAGTGCACAGGTCAGTAGCAACGAGCGGCTCCCGCGCAGCGGGGGCCGCGAGAAGTTATATAGTGGCAGGAGGCGGGGCAGGGAAGAGGAGTCAGGTGTGCAAAATCAACTAGCCAGCAGGCAGGCACCCTGGTCCTCGCAGTCCCGGTCTTCAGAGCCTCTCCAGCGTCATCCCTGAATGCAGCAGAGCATCCACGCCACTCGGGGGGAACCAAGCAGGGATCAGGGCAGTTCCAGAGTGCACAGGTCAGTGGCAACGAGCGGCTCCCGCGCAGCGGGGGCCGCGAGAAGTTATATAGTGGCAGGAGGCAGGGCAGGGAAGAGGAGTCAGGTGTGCAAAATCAACTAGCCAGCAGGCAGGCACCCTGGTCCTCGCAGTCCCGGTCTTCAGAGCCTCTCCAGCGTCCTCCCTGAATGCAGCAGAGCGTCCACGCCACTCGGGGGGAACCAAGCAGGGATCAGGGCAGTTCCAAAGTGCACAGGTCAGTGGCAACGAGCGGCATCATAAGTGATGTCATCAGTGATGTCCTTTGAGATGTCATCAGTGATGTCATGATTGATGTCACTGACCATGTCATGAGTGATGTAATATGTGACGTCATCAGCAGTGCATTGCGGGCGCGCGAGTTATAGTTAGCTGAACTAACCATAACGGGGGAATTTCAATGGTTTTGTATGAGTGAAAAGTCCAGCTAACTATAACGCCCCTGAAACCTATGGTTTTTTCAGTGAATTTCTAAGGTTTTTAAATGATAATTCCTAACTATAACGTGCCTGAAACCTATGGTTTTATTCAGTGAATTGCAAAGGTTTTTTAAATGCTAATTTCTAACTATGCCTACAGAGATAGGACATGTGAACAAAGAAGAAAAACGCACAGAAAGAAAAAAAAGAAATGCAGAAAGAAGCAACAGAAGTCCTCAAAGACGAAGTAAAGTGCAGGAAGAAGGATAACGTTCAGAAGGAACAAACAGAAGAGCAGAAAGAAGCCTTGTTGCAAAATCATCCTGTACCCTCAACTTTTTCTGATGAAAACTGGTGGTAACTGAGTCTGAGTAACCAGTCCTAGAGCCAGTGCTATGTTAAAAGACACTCAGAATACAGTGAAAACACCTACATACACTAGGGAACACTATGCGTTGGGGTCTCCCTGTGATTAGCATGACCTCCTCTGTAAGCCCCTAGTATATAATAGGGCAGGGGATTAAAACTACCTCTTAAAACGCGCCACAGGGCGTGTTTGCACACGTCACCTCAGGCCCCGTCCCCTCCCTTCCCCACTGTGTAAACACGCCCTGTGGCCGTTTTAAGTTGGGAGATTAAGTCCCCTTGAATCCTGAGGGTCCCTAAGGTCCAACAAGACCACTAGGTACCTCCAGGAAGTGCCACAAAGCTGCGTTGCAGAAAGATGTAAAATGGGCCACAGTCTAGACCACCTCTCTGCAACGCAGCGCAGTGGCGCTTACTGGAAGCACCTGGTGGGCTAGTTGGCCCCCAGGGTCCCTCAGGATTGAAGGGGAATTATTTCCCCAACTTAAAACACGCCACAGGGCGTGTTTGCACACGTTACCTCAGGCCCCGTCCCCTCCCTTCACCACTGTGTAAACACGCCCTGTGGCCGTTTTTAGTTGGGAGATTAAGTTCATTTGAATTCTGAGGGTCCCTAGGGTCCAACAAGACCACTAGGTACCTCCAGTAAGTGCCACAAAGCTGCGTTGCAGAAAGATGTAAAATGGGCCACAGTCTAGACCACCTCTCTGCAACGCAGCACAGTGGCGCTTACTGGAAGCACCTGGTGGGCTAGTTGGCCCCCAGGGTCCCTCAGGATTGAAGGGGAATTATTTCCCCAACTTAAAACGTGCCACAGGGCGTGTTTGCACATGTTACCTCAGGCCCCGTCCCCTCCCTTCACCACTGTGTAAACACGCCCTGTGGCCGTTTTTAGTTGGGAGATTAAGTTCATTTGAATTCTGAGGGTCCCTAGGGTCCAACTAGCCCACTGGGTACCTCCAGTAAGCACCACAGAGCTGCGTTGCAGAGAGGTGTAAAAAGTGGCACGGCCTGGACCACCTCTCTGCAACGCAGCTCAGTGGCGCTTACTGGAAGCACCTGGTGGGCTAGTTAGCCCCCAGGGGCCCTCAGGCTTGAAGGGGAATTATTTCCCCAACTTAAAACGCGCCACAGGGCGTGTTTGCAAACATCACCTCAGGCCCCGTCCCCTCCCTTCCCCACTGTGTAAACATGCCCTGTGGCCGTTTTCTGTTGGGAGATTAAGTCCCCTTGAATCCTGAGGGTACCTAGGGGCAAAATAGCCCACTAGGTATGTCCAGTAAGCGCCATTGCATAGAGGTGTAAAAAGGGACACGGCCTGCACCACCTCTCTGCAACGCAGAGCAGTGGCGCTTACTGGAAGCACCTGGTGGGCTAGTTGGCCCCCAGGGTCCCTCAGGATTGAAAGGGAATTATTTCCCCAACTTAAAACGCGTCACAGGTCGAGTTTGCACACGTCACCTCAGGCCCCGTCCCCTCCCTTCACCACTGTGTAAACGCACCCTGTGGCCCTTCTAAGTTGAGAGATTAAGTCCCCTTGAATCCTAAGGGTCCCTAGGGTCAAACTAGCCCACTAGGTACCTCCAGTAAACGCCACAGAGCTGCGTTGCATAGAGGTGTGAAAAGGGGCGTGGCCTCAGAACACCTGTCTGCAACGCAGCTCCCTGGTGCATACTGGAGATACCTGTTGGGCTAGTTGGCCCTCAGGGACCCTCAGTATTGAAGAGGAATTAATTCCCCAACTTACAACTGGCCAGGGGGTGTGTTTGCAGAGTGCTGCAAGGAGGGGGCTTGGCCTCCGGCGCGATGACGGTCTTTTATTTATTTTATTTTTTTAAGAAGGAGGGCTGTGTGGCCCCCCTTCTTTTTCTAATTTATTGGCCCTGGGGACCCCATTCCCCAGGGCCTGCACCCAAAATAAATTTGGAAGGGGGCCGCGTGGCCCCCTTCCCAAGGCCTTAATCGGCCCCGGGGACCCAAACCCCCAAGTCATGGCCTTTTTATTTTTTTAAGTCTTTCGGAAGGGGGCTGCGTTGCCCCCCTCCTCAGGCCACTTATGGCCCCATCCCCCGGGGCCTGCCTTTGATCTTTATTATTTTTTAAAAATATACATTTATAGAAACACCTAGGACATGCTGGACAAGCCGTATGTACCTATCACCATGACGATTTGCGTAATATTCATTAAAAGGCGACTATGCATACAATGAATCCACGTGGAATGTATTTACACCGCTAGTGAAGCTCTGATGTGTCTAACGCCCTACCGTGCCTTATCCCGGCGCCCCCGCCGGTGGGTACTCTCCAAGTAGACACCCTTGTCATTTATTTATACAAACATGGGTAGCTATTGACGGGCACACATCGCACACGCACACCAAGCCATTCAAAGGGGATTCAACAAAAATTCGACCAAACTATGCAAGCAACCCCCCCTCACGGTTAATAAAACACACATCCACCGCTGGATGTGTAATACTTTTTATTTTACTCTCTGGAAAGGAGACAAACCTCACTTGAGAGTCACAGTGTGCTCCTGGCTGAGCCCAATGCTGTGTTACACCCACTAGTGCCCGCCGAGTGCCACACACCTCTGTGTTGTATTCCACCAGCTAGTGCGTATGCTATGACACTCTCTAGCCCATGTGCACTGTAACACCACCCCGTGAATATATCATGCCACACTTGCCTTCGCACGGGTTATATTGCCCCATCTAACGTGCCTTCCTCGATGCCTATGTTATAACGCACAGCGCTATGCTATACATATTACAATCCGGGATCCATATCTTTGACACATTGCATATGCAACTTTACACTCCCCAGCACGTATTTTATATTACAACTTTAGAGATTAGTTAGGTTACACAACACTGCCCTGTGCATATTACACTCCAAGGCGCATATCGCATAGCACGCGCTAGTGCCTGTGCTATCTCGCGCTCTCCAATGAATCTGTCATTGCGCACAATGGATTGCATATTATATTTTACGCCCCGGTTCATCTTATATCACACTTTTTGTTGCATAGTTTATACCATATACTATATCTAGTTTTCATTTTCAATCGTGCTCTCAGGACTATGTTCTATATAACACTGCGTCCACCTACCCTCTTCACAGGCATTACATTTTGCGATGGGGGTGGAGGGTCAGGGGGTGTTTCTGCCAAGTGAGCCCGGAGTCACAGTCACAAACGTCCTCTTCTTCCTGAATAAAAGTGAGATTATGCTGCATACTTGTTCATATTTTAAGTAGTTCGCACAGACACACATTTTAAAAACAATAAAGTTCCTAATACCGACCTTCTCTTAACAGTTAGCTTGCTGCCCCATCCACCTCCTCCCCATCCTCTGTTGTCTGAATCCATGGACTAGCCTCCTCCCTCCTGCCATGCATGGTCTGATGTGCTGCCACTGCCCTCCATTAAGCATGATGTACCAGTCCACTCCTCCTGCCCTCCATTGCCCAATTCTATGCCCCATCATTGACCTCCTGCTTAGCCTCTGTGCTTAGCTTGCTGCCCCTATTCTCCTTCCCCCTGCCCTCCGATGTCTTTGTGCATGCCCCTGCTCCATCCTTTTTGCCCACCATGTTCCATGGACCTGCCACTCCTATCTACTCTGAGTGTTCTGTTGAGCTGCCTCTCCCCTCCCACCTGCCTAGCATTGTCAGATGATTGTAACCTGTCCCTGCCCCCTCCACCCTGCCTGTCCACATGCCATGCCCGTATCCCCTTCCTCCTGTCCTCCATGGTCCATTTTACTTCCACACCCTTCTGCCCTCCCTGGTCTGTTGTGCTGCAACTGCTCCTCCTGCCTGCCCCGCACGGTCTGTTGTGAGGCCCCTTCCCCTGAACTCTTTTGTCTGTACCCAGGTCCTGACCCTCCCTTCTATCCTCCATGATCCTTTGTGCATGCCCCTGCACCCTCCTTCTTGCCCATCATAGCTATTGTGCTGCCACTAACCCTCCCGCTTGCCATGCATGGTCTTCTGTGCTACCACGGCCCCTCCCACCTTCCCTGTGTGGTCAGCTAGCTGCCCCTCACCCCCTCCCACCTTCCCTCCATGGTCTTTGTGTATGCCATCATAGTCTCACTGTTGCTCTCCACGGTGTGTCTTGTTTCTAGTGCCCATCCTGCCTGACCTCCATGGTCATCTTGCTGCTCCTGCCCTGCCCCCTTGCCCCCAGCCCTCTGTTTCCATGTGCAGACCCCTATTCCCTCCCTCCTGGCTTGTCTGTTCCATTGTAATGCCCCTGATCCGTCCCTCCTGCCCTTTATGGTCTGTTATGCTGCAGTTTTCTCTCCTGTCTGTCCATTATGGTCAGCTAGCTACCATTGCCTCTTTCCCCTCTGTTGTCTGTTGTCCATGTGCATGGTCCTGTCCCCTCCCTATTGCTTTCTATGGATTGTTGTGCCGCACTCCTGTCCCGCATGCCCTGTGTGGTGTATTGTGCTGCTGCAAACCCTGATGCCTGCCCTGTAGGGTCAGTTTGGTTCACCTCTCCATGTCCCTCCTGTCCTCTGTTATCCGAGTCCATGTTCCTACCACAATTCCTCCTGCCTTCCATGATCCAATGTACCATACTTGCGAACATTTTGAACTTGGTAAAAGGGAGATTTTGAAAAAAAAACTGGGTTAATGATTTTCCCCTTTGAGTTACATTGAAAAAGAGGAGATTGTAGACAGGAGACAGATCAAATAAAGCCCATTTGAGCTTACAAACATTGGACGTTTCCTGGCTGAATCGGGTCTGTTGGCATGAATAGTTGTACTACCACTGCCTCTTCCTTCTGCCCACAATGGTCTATTATAATGCCACAGCCTCTCTTGCCAGTCCTGTATTGTTGGTTTGTTGCCCCTGACCCCCTTTCCACTGCCCTCCATAGTCTGTTGTGCTGCCACTGCCCTTCCTGCCTGCCCATTGTGGTCAAATTGTTGCCTCTGCACTCTCCTACCTTCCTTCAAGAGTATCCCAATGAACAACTAGATTGCTAACATTCTATATTAATTACAAAAGTGTGGAACGCCTGACGTCATGTTGATGTAATCAAAACTGTAATACCTAGAGCATTTCCTTTAGAAATTACATGTATGAGAGGGTCTTATTTGCCCCAAAACTATGGTTAGTGCTCTAAAAATCTAAAATGAGGACATATTTTCTGAGTTTTCAAATAGCGACAAAGAACTTTGTAATCTTTATGTTTTTTACCAAGTTGAACACTTGATCACATGTTGCACTTAGGGGAGAGGATGTGGTGTTACTTCCAGAGCTGCAGACTTTGCAACTGGGGAACCAGGTTGGAGTTTTTGCTTCAGCTCAACATTCTGTGATTCTGGTCAAATCGCTTAATCTCCCCATGTCTACAACCAAATTAATTTGATCTTGTGTGATGTAACCAATGCTTATGTAAAGCACTCCAATACCTGACAAGTCTGCACTATATAAGACTGCAAATTCGCAAAAAATACGTATTTTGCACACTTCTGTCATTGGGCTACATGTGGGCCCCATCTGGGTGATATTTGTGCTGCATTTGGGCTCTTTTGTCTCTGGTGGCCATCTTGGGAGATTTATTTGTTATGAAGTTTCCTAATATCCTCATTTACTGCAGTCTGCTCAGAAGGAAATTCTTTCAGATTTTTACTTTGATTCCATCAAGAAGGCATTCAGATGTGTCACACATTTGCCATAAATTCTGAAAGTTAACACTCTAGTTGCTCATTAGATCACTGTAGTAAAGCTACTGTTCACCGGGGAAGTCTGCTGCTGGTATTCAAAGTGCATGTTTCAGTCTGCATGTCAAAATTGTTTTATGAAATAGAAGAGGATTTGAGAAGTCAAAATGTGCCCTAATTTTTCTTTCTGCAGCACTAATCATAATTTCTATGGCAAAATGAACCCCCTCATTTTGTTCCTTTGTAAATTAAATATTTTAAGGGTTACCACTTTATTCCAATCAAGATGGCTTCAGGTGTGCCATACTTTTGTCATAAGTAAGACTGTTAGCACTCTAGTTGTTCGTTAGAACACTCTGGGACATTCTGTCATTGGGATATACTTGGGCTACATCTGGGTGATATTTGGGCTACATTTTTGGCTCTTTTGTCTCTGGTGGCCATCTTGGGAGATTTATTTGTTATGAAGTTTCCTTATTTCCTCACTTACTGCAGTCTCCTCAGTAGGAAATACTTTCAGTTTTTTACTTTGATTCCATCAAGAAGGCATTCAGATGTTTCACACATTTGCCATAAATTCAGAATGTTAGCACTCTAGTTGCTCATTAGATCACTGTAGTAAAGCTACTGCTCGCCAGGGAAGTCTGCTGCTGGTATTGAAAGTGCATGTTTCAATCTGCATGTCAAAATTTTTTAATGAAATAGAAGAGGATTTGAGAAGTCACTCAAAATGTGCCCTAATTTTTCTTTCTGCAGCACTAATCATACTTTCTATGGCAAAATGAACCCCCTCATTTTGTTCCTTTTTAAATTAAATGTTTTAAGAGTTACCACTTTATTCCAATCAAGACGGCTTCAGGTGTGCAATACGTTTGTCATAAGTAGGACTCTTAGCGCTCTAGTTGTTCTTTAGAACACTCTGGGAAGCTGCAGTAGAACACAAAGGAATCAACTGACAGTCTCTGCCCTTGTTGGATGTACATGTTTTACTGAGAATGTCAGACTTCATTCTCACATGACTGAGAAAGATAATGTGAATTTACAGAAAATATGCTCTCAGTTTAGCTTATAGATCACCTTCCAAACCTCTGTGGGAAAAGCATGAGAAAATAGTTCTCTCTCAAACATGATTCATGATATCACAGCAGAAGGCTTTTTCACATGGTAAAATTACCTTAGAACACACCACAATTCCTAAAATGAGTATGGTACCATCAACAAATGATTTATAATGTAACTAAAGTCTTAAAACCTTCTATTAACTGCAATGCTTTTTTAATGAGGCGCTATCATGTATATTGGTCCCAAGATGGCTGCCAACACTTCTTGGATGAAGTACTGACAGCCAATCAGATCTCACGATGATGTCACTGACCATGTCATGAGTGATGTAATGTGTGACGTCATCAGCAGTGCATTGCGGGCGCGTGAGTTATAGTTAGCTGAACTAACTATAACGGGGGAATTTCAATGGTTTTGTACGAGTGAAAAGTCCACCTAACTATAACGCCCCTGAAACCTATTGTTTTTCAGTGAATTTATATATATATATTACCTATTGGCGGTCGCCAGTAGGTAGCTATAGTTAGGACCAAGTTTCCATAGGAAGAGCATTTTTTGTTTTGCTTATAACTTTGGCGTCGTTTGATGAATCTTCATGAAATTTTCCAAACTAATTCTTTGTTCATATCAGCTCCTATGTGGGAAGGTGATTCATCAAGGGGGGGCCGAGAAAAAAGGGGGGGGGGTCACAAAATGTGTTTTCTCCATGTTAATTTCCATAGGAAACTTTAGACAAGGTAACAGGTCGAACGGGTGAACGGAATTACCCCAAATTTAGCAGGGAGAAGGGTCTTGGTCTAGAAAGCACGCTTTTGTTTATTTGGTGTAAATCCGTTCAGTAGTTTTTGAGAAATATTGAAACTTACAGATATCAATATTTGGGAATTCTGCCATCTGATTGGCTGAGGCGTTACGAGCATGAGCTTGCTGCTTATTGGTTATGAGCTAGGAAGTGTTGGCCGCCATTTGTGATTCCGTCGAAGCGAGTAAGGGGAAAAAAGGTCAAAAAAAGTGGGAAAGAGGAGGGTAGGAGCACTGTAACCTCTGTGGGGTGTTTAGGGTGTGCTATAGACGGGGTGTGAAACGAAGTATTCACCCCTAGGCTGGGCTATGGAAATTAAGTGAGGTATTGCCTAGAGTCTGATGCTGCTAAGGTGAGCTGGTGCGGGAGTCTGGGATTAAAGCTTGAGCCCAAATTGTGTGTCTTATGCTGTGAAGTCATGTGCCGTGGCTGCTGCACTACACCTGTGGAAGTAGTGTCAGCATGTGTTTATACCTACTAGGATGAACTACTGACCCGTACTGGTCTGAAAGTCCTGGGGTACGGAAAATATGTGAGGTATTGTGTACAGTCTCATGGTGCTAGGCTGAGCTGCTGCCGGATTCGGCGATGAAAGATTGAGTCCAAATAGTGTGTCATATGCTGTGAAGTCATGTGCTCTGGCCGCTGTGCCACATCTGTCCAAGTAGTGTCAGTATGTAGTTATACCTACTCGGAGAAACTTTTGTTTCGAACATTGTCTTTGGTGCTTAGGGGGTGTTATACAGGGAGTTCGAAGGTAAATTTGTGTGTATCAAATCAATTCGGTATTTGTAAAGTGCAAACTACTCACTCCTACGGATCTGATGGCGCTGGGGGCGTAAGCTGAGCTGCTGACGGACCCGGGGTAAAGCCGGTGAACTACTGACCCCTACTGGTCTGAAAGTGCTGGGTACGGAAATTAAGTGAGGTATTGCCTAGAGTGTCGTGCTGCTAAATTGAGCTGCTGCTGGACTCGGGTATGAAACCGTGAGCCTGTGTTTGCTATGCTGTGAAGTCATGTGCTCTGGGCGCTGTGCCACACTTGTCCAACTTATATATTGTGCTTAGGTGGTGTTGTACAGGGAGTGTGAAGGTAAATCAATAGGGTATTTGTAAAGCGCAAACTACTCACCCCTATGGGGGAGTAGAGGTGGTGATCAAAGCGAGAGCTCTGTGCTGCAAAGTCAGATGGTCTGGCCGCTGTGTCACAGCTGTGTGGATAATACATTTTGGCGAGGGTCCGGGAGTTGCCGTTACCTGGCCCTAAAATAGCGGGCCTGAGTTGTCAGTTATAGGGTGGCTCTAAAAAGAGCCCTCGTGTTGATTAGTTGGAGCTACATATAAGTGCGGATGCACAGCTTCAAGTTATTCAGGAAAACTCGTTTTCCGTGATCTGTGAAGTGTACTCCATCACTTCTGTAGATATCAGCCATATCAAAACGTATGTTGTTGTAGATGGACCCCGTTTTGTGGTCTCTGAAGTATGCAGACACAGCTTTGTTGAGTTTCTTCCTAGATTTTTCAATCTGAGGACAAAATTGTTTTGACCATTTCCACTTTTGTCTTTGGCATATATTGGAATATACAAAGACAGTTTGAGGGAAAAGTAACATCAATTGTCCAAAGGTGTCCTTCATAAGCATTTCCAAACCTACCCCAGTCAATGTGCCTAGGTCGTTTCCACCACAGAGCACAATCATGAGGTCAGGGAGATGGAGATGCAAACAGGTTTTAACCAAAGGCAACAATTGGTGCCACTTAAATCCTCTCTGTGCAAACCATTTAATGTCCACATTTTGTAAACCTAGGTCTAAGTCAATACGTCTCTGTTCTGCATACCTCTTGCACCAGAAAATATAGCTATGTCCTACGATCCACACTAGCATTTTGAAGGTAAGGCTGGCCGGTATGGAAAGATGTCTGTAGCTCATACAGTTCCTTGGTAGAATAAGAGATATGTTTAAAGATGGGGAACTACTTTTTATTGCCATACAAAACGATACGTGATTGGGAGACGAAAAGCATTCTTTTTTAAAAGTAGGGTGCACATTCGTTTTGTGGAAAAACATCTTTGTCATTGGTTAAGAAAAAGCAGTTTCAACGTGAAGTACATATCATAGGATAAAAGTTATCAACTCCACCACACCTGCTACTTGCATTTGGAAGGCACTGTTCGAACTTAAAACAATCGGGAACTTTTAACCTGCACATGCCGTTAAATGTTTGAGAAAATGTTGCAAAAAAATATGGTTAAGTTTAAAAAGATTGATGAAATTTTAACCTGCACATGTTTTAGAATGTTCTAGAAAGTGTGTTGATAGAATACGTTGCACTTCTGACTTCTATGTGTTGTTCAATATTTAAAAAAACTGTTTATATGGAAAATTAAAAAGAAAACAAGATAGAGAAGTTTTGAAACCTAAAAGAATCAAGGAACTATTCTAATTTGTTCTTTACATGTATTTATGTGTGGAGCAACAAAATTATAGACAGAACAGCACCAGGAAAAGGAAGAAGCAGGGGGACGGGGGAGATGGGCAGAATGGCAGACATGCACAATTAAGTATAGCACAAGTATAGATAAACAATGGCCAAAATGAAACACACCAAGGAGCACAAGTCACACAACTCGCCAACATCACACCAGTGAACGAGCATTCATAGAGGATGTATACAAAGGCGGGTCATTGGTGTTGTGGGATGTCTGGGACCGTGGTCATCATGGATGAGATGCCCAGCACGTGGCACATGGGCAAGTTTACTGTCTGTTACGTTGCAAACAGCTGCTCCTCCCTCCCATGAGCTCCCACACTTTTGTACGGTGCGCTGGTGTATCTCGTGCACTTGTACGGCACACCATTGTAATGCCTATTTGCACATGTGCTGCTGCATTCCAACTACACCATCACAGTGCCGTTTGGAGGTGGTGCATGCCACTTTACAACATCGACTGCTGCGGTCCTTGTGGCAGGCCACACCAGAACACAGATACACACTTACCGCACTTCCTGTACACGGAGATGTCCGAGACACCCCGTTCCCTTTGTCTGGTAGGCACACCCCTGCGCTGACCTGTGTACTCCAGACCAGCACACTCCGGTTGTGCATGCAGGAGGATGCGTGCATAGCTACATGTCCAGGCTCACTGCCAACACTGTGGCTGGTGCATATCATGCTAACACAATGACCAGAGGGACACACTTGCTCAGATGCGGGTTTGGGGGGCGTTGGCGGTCCCGGAGTTGTTCCGAAGAGTCTTGTGGCCCTCATGGGTATCCCTGTATCATGCTCATTTATTCTATGGCACCTGTGGATGTTCTGGTGTGGCTCTTGGCTGTGTTCTCTTTCATGGTGCAGGTAGTCGTCCTGCTTAACACCATCAGAAAGCTGGTGTAAAATCCCTGGTGCTAACGTGGCTTATCGCCAGAATTTGTTTCGCATTGCAGTTGGTGTGAAAGTTGTGATGTGATTTTATGCGCGTGGAGGACAATATACGAACTGGGCAGTGTATCTCGTCAAGATCCAGTGATGGAGCAGGGTTTTTTCTTTAAAACCAAATACCTGTTTCATTTTCGTATGTCATTATTAAAAGAACTACTGATTAATTAGTAATTACTAAAGATTTGTCAAGTCTTGTCTAACCAACCTTATTAACAGAAGAATCACACGTGGGAATGCTATTGCATGGCTAAAATAATAAGTGAATTAAGTTGGTGAGCAAATTGACAGAATAAATGTTGCTTATGTGATGTTATTGTATTTGGCGCTTATAATTAATATGCATTAATGGCTTTTGATGTCGCAAATGGCTAGATAAATACATACACATAAGGGTATTAGCAGGGGAATAACACTGTATAATCATTTCCATGCAGTAATTATGTTTTTGTGTTTTCCTTGCTTAAGTTGACCATTGTGGCCTGCTATAAAATGGCTACCACCCGCAGCCTGCATTCGAGTAGATGGAAAATTTGAAAGGAGGCTTTGCAGTTACTGCGACCTTGTCCTCCCATTGAACTGAAAAGCCATGAACATGACGACAAATCTGGGAGAAATGCCAGATGCCCCTGAACGTGAAGAATTGTTACAAATCCAAAATCCAACCTGATGAACTTATAATGGTCCCATGGATGAGATACATTTTATCCTAAAGAGACATCCGTAGAAGTAACGAATTAGTTATGGACTTCTAATTTCTATTCATAATTTGAGACTATCAATACGTGAGAAAATTCATTGTTGTATCCCAATGTACCAAGACGACATAATTTCCGCCATTCGACTGTTTTGAAAGATATGTTTGTAACATTTGGAATATAAAATTTGGTATAAATATTAGTAGACTAGAGAGGTCTAGTGACACTTCTTCCCGAACCAATGATCAGAGGTCCCGATGCTGACGGAGAGGACGGTGACTCTACATGACGGCTAGAAACTTTAACTATTTTGTTGAGGACCAGTTCTGACTTAGAAGACGACTTTTAGCCAGAATAGGTAAATATGAGAGAAATGATCTTGCATTTAATTGGCTTTTCTTATAATTTTAGATAAACAATATTCTGTTTGAATTATTGTGTCGGGTGGTTATTTTATTGTCATGTTTATTGAATATATAGAGTGTTAAGATGTTTTCACCAGATCTATAGCAACTAGTTGATGCCATTGACCTCAGGGTACATGCAGATTGGTTAGGTGGATAAAAGTGTCTCCCCTTATACATGGCACGGATAGAGTGGTAGGATGAATGTTGGTGTTATGGGCCCCACCAGCGTGTGATGTGTGTGTGCGCGTGTGACTGTGAAATCACTCCGTCCGTGGAAGTAGAGGGGATTCGGAAGCTCCGATCTGCACCACCAGCACCTGACGCCCGATTCCCAATCAATATAAATACAATGAGTTTTTGTAAATGATTTTGTGTGTACACTGTGAGTGCAGCCACTATGTCAGTGCAATTCAATACAGGATTTTAGTATTTAGAATAAATCGCAAAGGTGCACCTCTTGTCTTTTTGCACGGGAACGGCTAGTCTGCATTTCATTATCAGCACTTTAATGGAAGTAAAGTTGAGATAAATCTAACACACTATTCAGAAGTTGGTGGAAACTGCAGAAATCACCAGTATTCCCGCGATAAGTTCTCCAAAATTTAAGACAATGGTGGACTTCATCAAATAACAGTAATAAGAACAAGAAAGAGTTACACGGCAGTTAAGAAAACAACCAGAAACATTATTAATTTTTTTTTCAAACTTTATTTTTTTATTAACATATATCAACGATAAAGTAATAAACAAATTGTATAAAAATAAATACAAAATAACAAGGTGGAACACTGCTGTGGGGACCATGGATGTGGACGACAGAGCCTGGAAAATAAAGCACAAAATAAGGACGTGTGCAATGCGCATATCAAAGGAGAGAGACATAGAGAAAAAGAGAAGGAAAAAAAAGCCAAAGAGAAAAAGAGAGGGAAGGAAAGAAATGGAGTGAGAAAGGGAGAAGGAAGAGAGAGAGTTAGAGAGATAGAAGGAAAAGAAGGAGGAGAGAGAGAGAGCGAGAGAGAGAGAGGGGGAGAGAAAGAGAGAGGGGAGAGAGAGAGAGAAAGAGAGAGAGAGAGAGAGACACTGCCGCCCCTGTGCATCCGTTAGCAAATAATTACCTGGTGCCACCGGAGTGTGCAGCAGTGGGCACTCCGCGTGCCCGTTAAAACTCATCCCAGATATGTCTCTGAGTCCTGAGTAATGAATGGCGGAGACCACATCAGGTCCTTGGCGGATCGCACAGATGTCACTGAGTCCTGAGTCATGAATGGCAGAGACCACATCATCTTCTCCACGGCCCGGCAGATCTCACACATGTTGCTGAGTCCTGAGTCATCAATGGTGGAGACCACATCAGCTTTTGGGACCGCTAAGTCTGTGGAAGTTAAGTTCGTGCCACGTGGTGGTAGGCCCCTGATGGCCGTATGAGCTTCGGGTGGCACTAACCCTGTGCTTCTGAAGACTGCGCCAAGGGGGTTGTAGGCCCCTGAGGGCTATACAGATTAGGGTGCGAGTAACCTTCTACGCAAGTTTTGAAAGACTCTTTATGGTTGAGACATGTGGAGCGTCCGGCATCTTGTCAGCACCGGCAATAAAGGATGTGACGTTGTCGATCTATTATATTTGTGTGGTCACATGGCCTGCGACGCATGTGCCAGATGGGTGTGGTGTGTGGGTAAAGCTGCCCTCAGGGAGTGGGCCGAAGATGTGGAGAACTAGACCACTGACCTGCACAGGAACAGCGAGTACGCCTGCGACAGGTAGGTATGTGGGGCCATCGTCGGAACGTAATCTGGGTGGCGTGGCGTACGACGGAACAGGGCAGTGATAGCTACAATGGCGTGGATGGCTCGTAGTACTGCGTCTGTGAGTGGAGTGGACGGGCCACAGCTGTCCCTCTGCGAGCCTGGGTGCGAACTGTTCATAACTCACACTACATAAGTATTGAAAAATCATTTTGTGATTCAGTCCGTCAGCTGGCATTTGTCCGAGGTATTTGTGAAAATATATCGGAGTTCTTTCTGTGATAGATACCCCTTTGACGCTGCCTCTCCCCACATCAGCAGGTAACTCACCCTCTTCCCACATTACCATCATACCCCCAACAACCATCTTGGGCTCGAAAGTGTCCCTGTGCGGTTGGATAAAGAAGATTCTTAGACATGTATAGATTTACATATAAAAAAAATTATTTAAAAAAAAACAACAAATAAGACTGAAGGGAGTCTGTTGCTGTGGTCGCTGCCACGAAGTTGGGGTGACTGCCATTTAGGATAGGATTCAAGACACAGTTACACACGTGGGATCGGTTTGTGTTAAAGAGGGTTAGTGGGACCTTGCATATCGAAATATGCCTCACAAATCAAAGGGAGTATGTTGTGTGGTTGCTGCCTTGGACGTGGGGTCACTGCCATTCAGGACTCAGGACACAGTTACACATGTGGGATCAGCTTCTGTTAAAGAGGGTTAGTGGCACCAGAAGTATTGAGAGTGTATGAGGCTGTGATGATGCTTGGTGAGGACAGTCCGCAGTGGGAGCAATGTGTCTTGGCTATAGGACTGCGTCATGTGGAATCACAACTCTATCTGAATTGTGAGGCCTGCTGATCGTAGTGTAGGCCAGAGGTAGCGGTGAGCAAGGGCCCACAGCCACGTGCATACGTTGGTGGCCTCACAGGCCTGCGTAGTGCAGGTTTAGTGGCACCACCAGCCTTCAATATGAAAATACTCCTCACTAATCAAAGGGAGTGTGGTGGTGTGGTCGCTGCCATGAAGTTTTGGGTCACTGCATATGGAAATATGTCTAACTGCTCAAAGAGAGTTTGCTGCTGTGGTGTCTGCCATGGACTTGGGGTCACTGCCATTCAGGACTCAGGACACAGTTACACATGTGGGATTGGCTTGTGTTGAACAGGGTTAGTGGCACCACGTGCTGTTGGCCTTGCATATGGAAATATGCCTCACTGATCAGAGGGAGTCTGGTGCTGTGGTCACTGCCACGGACTTGGGGTGACTGCTATTCAGGACTCAGGACACAGTTACACATGTGGGATCGGCTTGTGTTAAAGAGGGTTAGTGGGACTACATGTCGCCGGCCTTGCATATGGAAATATGTCTCACTGATCGGAGGAAGTCTGGTGCTGTGGTCGCTGCCACGGATTTGGGGTCACTGCCATTCAGGACTCAGGATACAGTTAAACATGTGGGATCAGCTTGTGTTGGACAGTGTTAGTTGGCACCACGTGTCCAAAATTCAAATTGCGAGGTCTGCTAAATTTAAAAATGGAATTGTGAGCTGTACTGCCTGCACTGTAGACTGCTATTCCATTTTAGTTTTAATTTGAAGATTAATTTGGTCATTGTAGTAAAGCTATAACTGATATAAAAAAAAGTTCTTGAAGCAAGGATACTAAAAGGATAATATGTAGGGTGTAGGACTGTGATACTTACTTGCCTACTGGAGTCTGTAGTTACATATGGAAATACCCCTCACTGATCAAAGGGAGTGTGGTGGTACGGAGTTGGGGTCACTGCCATTCAGGACTCAGGACACAGTTACACATGTGAGATCGGCTTGTGTTGAACAGAGTTATTGGTACCACGTGTCCGCCGCCGTTGCATATGGAAATGTGTCTAACTGATCAAAGAGAGTATGCTGCTGTGGGTGCTGCAATGGACTTGGGGTCACTTCCATTCAGGACACAGTTACACATGTGGGATCGGCTTGTGTTAAAGAGGGTTAGTGGCACTACGTGTCGCTGGCCTTGCATATCGAAATATGCCTCAGTGATCGAAGGGAGTGTGGTGCTGTGGTCGCTGCCATGGACTTGGGGTGACTGCCATTCAGGACTCAGGACACAGTTACACATGTGGGATCGACTTGTGTTGAACAGGGTTAGTAGTAGTATATCTACATTCCTAGTTTGAATTTTATAATGAGTATGTCGGCAATAAATATAAACATAGTTGGGATTTTCACCAGAAACTACTTTAAACTTTGGTATTTCTTTTTCAAACTTCACAACAGTATTATTTTCCATTTGTTGATCAACACCTAGACATATCCAACTGTTATTTTCTGTACAGTTCTCTTGACTAGCAAAGAAACGTAAGTCTATATTTTCACAAATTTGTTTTATAACATTTATATTAAAACTCGATTTCGTGCCGCAGGAAAACCTAGACTTATCCAGATGATTCCTGTTGACTTTGAATATAAACTTGCAGATGTCTATCGATCCGAAAATTGGTAAGATCCAATTTCTCGATGTGAAAGTATCTTCAAACTGAAGCTGTACATTTTTTTCCTAAGTGTCTTCTCCTGTGAAATTTCCCACATTTCTTTCAATTCTGTCTTCTCAGAGTTGGTAATATATGACGTGACATAGTGAGAAACAGCAATTGAGTTATGTACATCATATTGTATGTTCATATTTGTATTTCACATCTTCAAAATCTCCGTATTGTAATCATTATTGTACTTCGATGCTTCTGTTCTTTTTAAATTATACGTATTTTGGGGTGATTTTCGAGTGATTGTATGTCTCATTGCTGACATAAAACTGTTCTCTCTTCCTTTGGAAATTACTGGACGTGGAAAGGGAAATCGACAGTTTGTGTAAAATGTATCTTTTGCGTTATCTTTTCGTAGGCAATACTTTCCACATTGATGACTTCGATATGCAAATACGCCACACTAATCGAAGGGAGTCTGGTGCTGTGGTCGCTGGCAAGTTGGGGTCACTGCCATTCAGAACTCAGGATACAGTTCCACATGTGGGATCGGCTTGTGTTGAGGACAGTTAGTGGTACCATTTGTCGCCGGTCGCCCACAGTGTAGGGCAGAGGTAGCGGTGATCTAGGGTCTACAGTCACGTGCATACGTTGGTGACCCAAACAAACCTTGCGTAGTACAGGTTCAGTGGCACCATGTGTCGCTGGTCTTCCATGCGGAAATTCTCCTCGGTGATCGAAGGGAGTCTGGTGCTGTGGTCGCTGCCATTGAGGACTCAGGACACAGTTACACATGTGGGATCGGCTTGTGTTGAACAGGGTTAGTTGGCACCACGTGTTGCCGGTCTTCCACAGTGTAGGCCGGAGGCAGCGGTCAGCAAAGGCCCACAGGCAGGTGACATTGACTTGAATTGCACAGATTGGGAGTATTTGGTCTTCTTAACGCATTATAGTCTCTTACGCAATTTGTGTCGCTACTAATGTTGAATTGTGAACCATTTAACTCCAGTGTAGGGTGGAGGCAGCGGTCAGGATGGGCGCACAGCCACGTGGCATTGAGTTGAGCTGCACAGTTAGTGGCACCTGGAGTACTCAGCGAGTGCGCACCCTGCGATGAGACGTGGTCCCTGTGGGCCGCACTGGGAGCAATGTGTTTTGTCTAATGAATTCTGCGTTGATAAGGCCACGTGGCGATGACTTATGGTGCAGTGAGCTAGTAGTACCTGAAGCACACAGCGTGTGCACACCCTGCGATGATGCGTGGTCTGGGTGGGCCGCACTGGGAGCAACGTGTCTTGCGAACTGCACTGCGATATCTGCAATCACCCGTACATCTGAATTGTGAGCCGTGCTGTCCGTAGTGTAGATCGAAGACAGTAGTTAGTACAGACACAAGTCTGCAGTGCTGTGCCGCTGGGTTCGCAGGGGCCCTGTGTCAAGGAGGCCCGCAGTTATGGCGGCTGCCACGTGCCAGGGTGAGGGCTGCCAATCTGACAGACTCGTTGGTCTTCCCACAAGTGAACCACGCCTAGGGCCTGGTCTATTTATTCATACTCCTACGCTGGAGTGGCGTACGTTGGAGCAGCCCACTCCGCTTCCACTTCCAGGGGGGACAACACAGCTACATGACCAAGATCTTCCCCACTGCCTGAGGTAACATGGTTGCGTCCACTGTGCACTACACTACAAGTATCAATAGTATATCTCCACATGGAGAGGTTTGTGCTTTGCATAGTGAGGTCTGTGCAGCACATGAGCGTTACACTTGGCATTATGTGCTTTATCAGTGATGGGTGACTTGTCTCCTTCATATATAGTTGGATGCTCATCTCCCAACATTCAGCTATTGTGTGGCTGAGGGGCATGGCGTTTTTGGAAGGGCCGTTGTTCTGTTTTGTGCTGCCTCGGTGGTAGTAGGGGGGGTGGTCCGGGGGGAGGTTCTGGTGGTGGTAGGGCTGGGTGTTGTGGTATTGTTGGGTGTCGGAGCTGCATGATCAGTAGCTGTATCACGTGTTGGTCTTTAGATGTGGCTGTGAGTTGGGTCGAAATAACGGAGTAGATAGTCGACCTTCTTACACCAGTTAAAGGTTGATGTTAATTTGTTACTGCTAACTCGGCTTATTGCCTGCTTTTTGGATCGCATTGCAGATTTGGCTGGTTGTTGAAAATATGCGGAAGTGGTGTTTTCGTGTTTTTTTTGCATGGGAACTCCTACTGTGCATTTCATTAGCGTAGATGTGGCTCTTGTTTGTGGTGATTTTGTTGGTGTAAGGTATTGATGGAAGAGTGGTGAGATCCGGCCGTAAAAAAAAAAACGAAGCGCGGGCTTCCGCGCTTCCTTAATATTTAGCCCCCGGGGGGGCCAAATCCCGGGGGTAAAATGCATAAAAATTTAAAAGGGGGGCCCAGGGTGGCATATGAAAGCACAGATTGTTATTGTAAATGGACCCCATTCTATAGTCTCGGAGAAAAACAGAAACAGATTTATTCACATGTTTCCTAGCTTTCTCAATCTGTGGACAAAAATGATTGGACCAGTTCCATTTCTGCCTTTGGCATATGTTACAATACACAAAGGCAGTTTTGGGAAAAAGTTAAATCAATTCTCCAAAGGTGTCCTTCTAAAGCATTTCCAGACCTACCCCAGTCAAAGTGCATAGGTCATTGCCACCACAGTGCACTATTATGAGGTCAGGGTGTTGGAGATGCATAAAGGATTTTACCAATGGCATCAATTGGTGCCACTTTAACCCTCTCTGTCCAATCCATTTAATGTCTACATTTGGCAAACCTAGGTCTTTGTGAATGCCTTTGTTTTCTGCATACCTTTGGCTCCAGTAAATATAGCTGTGTCCCACAAACCACACTCTAAGCATCTTGAAGGGAGGTCTGGATGCACTCAGATGGTCTCTGCAAATGAAATGGCAGATTGAAAAGTAAGATTTTTCTAAAATGGTGGCTAAGATGCAGTTTTGAAAAAAGACAAGAAATCATTGGTTGTTTGACAACCTTCTACACTGAAAAGTAGGGTGCATGTTTTTGTTTTTTAAACACATGATTCTTATTGGTTAACAAAAACTGATTGAAAGGAACATTATATATGATAAGCTGATATGTTGAAAAGTCAAGCACACTTGCTGTTTTGATTAGCAACATTGTGTGCTGAACTTGTGACCTGTGTGCTCAGTTCAGTGTTCCATGACCTGTTTCTATGGTAACAGGCAGAAGGCAGATTGGGGGTAGGGTTCAAATTTATGTCATTTGGAAAGGGTTGAAATGTTTAACCAATAGAAATGTGTGTTAGCTTTTGAATTAATGTAGGAAGGAATGTGATTTGATGTTTACATGTATATGTGCAAAATGAGAGAGAAACTTTGCCATTCTTTGGTTTTGCTGACATGTGCACAGTGCAGAGATTCTGTATAAGAAAATCTGGTGGTGTAACTGATATACTTCTTAATCTACAAAACAACTTGAAAGGTGAGTTTTTTAATTGTGAGGGGATGTATGTAGTCTATTTTGATTTTAATCAAACAAATGTATTTCTCCTGCTAAAGTGCAAGGAGTACTTTTTTTTGTCTACAATTTTATTGACAGTGTGTGTGCATGTAGAAACCATTCTGTGATAAGCATTTGTGTTTTTCATGTGTTTGCAGACAGATAACTGTTCTGTTTTTATGTTTTGGTAGAATTAAAAACCAGTCATTGTTTTTGAGTTTGCAAAATGAGTCATGTTTCTACACTAAAATGTAGTACTCGTAGATTAAGAAATGTGTTTTGGTATAGTGCAAGGGATAGTGTTGTTTGTCTAGAATCACACAGTGAGTCTGTGTGCATTTAGGAATCATTTTGAGAGAAACATTTTGGTACTAATGTGTAGTAGAACATTTTCTGTAATGTGTGCAGTCACCTTAGATCTTATAGACTAGTAAATGTATTTTGTTCAAGGGATAGTTGGCTGTCTACAATCACACTGTGAGTCTGTGTGTATTTGGGTAAGCATTGTGAGAGAAGCATTTGGTAACATCATGTATTTGCTTGCAGATAACTGTATTAAAACCTGTCATGTTGTCAAGTTTTAGTAGCATTAGAAGCCAGTCGTTGCTTAAGCATTGATAAAATGAGTCAGGCATTGACAGTAAAGTATAGTACTGAAATATGTAGATTGTGTGCAGTCACCTTACCCCTTCCAGAGTAGTGAATGAGTTTTGGTAAAGTCCAAGGGATAGTGTTGCTTGTCTAGAATCACACTGTGAGTCTGTGTGCATTTGGCCAACCATTGTGAGAGAAGCATTTGGTAATATCGTGTATTTGCTTGCAGATAACTGTTTTAAAACCTGTCATATGATCAAGTTTTAGAAGCATTAGAAGCCAGTCATTGCTTATGCATTCATAAAATGAGTCAGGCTTTGACACTAAAGTGCAGTACTGAAATATGTAGATTGTATGCAGTCCCCTTACACCTTCCAGAGTAGTGAATGAGTTTTGGTAAACTCCTAGGGATAGTGTTGCTTGTCTAGAATCACACTGTGAGTCTGTGTGCATTTGGGTAAGGATTGTGAGAGAAGCATTTGGTAACATCGTGTATTTGCTGACAGATAACTGTTTTAAAACCTGTCATGTTGTCAAGTTTTAGTAGCATTAGAAGCCAGTCTTTGCTTATGCATTGATAAAACGAGTCAGGCTTTAACACTAAAGTGCAGTACTGAAATATGTAGATTGTGTGCAGTCCCCTTACCCCTTCCACAGTAGTGAATGAGTTTTGGCAAACTCCTAGGGATAGTGTTGCTTGTCTAGAATCACACTGTGAGTCTGTGTGCATTTGGGTAACCATTGTGAGAGAAGCATTTGGTAACATCATGTATTTGCTGACAGATAACTGTTTTAAAACCTGTCATGTTGTCAAGTTTTAGTAGCATTAGAAGCCAGTCTTTGCTTATGCATTGATAAAATGAGTCAGGCTTTGACACTAAAGGGCATTACTGAAATATGTAGATTGTGTGCAGTACCTTTACCCCTTCCACAGTAGTGGATGAGTTTTGGCAAACTCCTAGGGTTAGTGTTGCTTGTCTACAATCACACTGTGAGTCTGTGTGCATTTGGGAACCACTGTGAGAGAAGCATTTGGGTACTTCATGTATTTGCTGAAGATAACTGTTTTAAAACCTGTCATGTTGTCAAGTTTTAGTAGCATTAGAAGCCAGTCATTGCTTATGCATTCATGAAATGAGTCAGACTTTGACAGTAAAGTGCAGTACTGAAATATGTAGATTGTGTGCAAACCCCTTACTCCTTCCAGAGTAGTGAATGAGTTTTGCTAAAGTACAAGGGATAGTGTTGCTTGTGTAGAATCACACTGTGAGTCTGTGTGCATTTGGATAACCATTGTGAGAGAAGCATTTGGTAACATCGTGTATTTGCTGACAGATAACTGTTTTAAAACCTGTCATGTTGTCAAGTTTTAGTAGCATTAGAAGCCAGTCATTGCGTATGCAGTCATAAAATGAGTTAGGCTTTGACACTAAAGTGCAGTACTGAAATATGTAGATTGTGTGCAGTTCCCTTACTCCTTCCAGAGTAGTGAATGAGTTTTGGTAACCTTCCAGGGATAGTGTTGCTTGTCTAGAATCACACTGTGAGTCTGTGTGCATTTGGGAACCACTGTGAGAGAAGCATTTGGGTACTTCATATCTTTGCATACACATAACTGCTTAAAAACCTTTCCTGTTCTCAAGTTTTGGTAGAATTAGAAGGAAGTCATTGCTTATGTATTCACCCAGGAACTGTCCTTGCAATACTGTAAACATTCAGTTAACCTCTTCTGTGCCCATGACGAGATAGTCTCGTCATGGAGCACGGTTGCGCTGTGCCCATGACGAGACTATCTCGTCATGAACCCCACCCACTAATACAACGCCCGGCACAGGAGGGGGAAATGGCGTGGCACTGAAGGGGTTAATATCCAAGTAGTAACGGAGTGAGGCAGGACTTCGCACATGCATTGATTCAAATGTCTATCCACTATGCATGCAGTCCTCTAACCATCTACACAGTTTTCTTTCACACCTTCAATTCCCCAGTCAGTATCCATACACTTCCAGCAAACACCCTGTCACTCCCCTTGCACTCCTCTAGTGACCCATTCAGCACCATGTACTAATTCATTCACTGCGCCAAAACCCAACCACTTTTAAATTCTCCCAGGCACTCTCCTTGCAGTACTCTAATCATTTAGTCAGTACTCAAGTACTCATGCAGTGAGCCAGACCTTAGCACATGGACTGCTTCAAACCCCTATCCACCATGCATGCAGTCCTACTTGTCTTTCACACCTTAAATTCCCCAGTCAATATCCATACACTTCCAGCAAACACCCTGTCACTCCCCTTGCCCTCCTCTGGTGACCCATTCAGCACCATGTTCTAATCCATTCACTGTACCAAAACCCAACCACTTATAAATTCACCCAGGCACTCTCCTTGCAGTACTCTAATCATTCAGTCAGTACCCAAGTATTCATGCAGTGAGCCAGGCCTTAGCACATGGACTGCTTTAAACGCCTAACCACTATGCATGCAGTCTTTTAACCACCTACACACTTGTCTTTCACACCTTCAATACCCCAGTCAGTATTCATACAGTTCCCGCAAACACCCTGTCACTCCACTTACACTCCTCTAGTGACCCATTCAGCACCATGTACTAATCCATTCACTGCGCCAAAACCCAAACACTTATAAATTCACCCAGGCACTCTCCTTGCAGTACTCTAATCATTCAGTCAGTTCCCAAGTTCTCATGTACTTAGCCAGGCCTAAGCACATGGACTGCTTCAAACGCCTATCCACTATGCATGTAGTCTTCTAACCACCTACACACTTGTCTTTCACACCTTCAATCCCCCAGTCAATATCCGTACACTTCCAGGAAACACCCTGTCACTGCCTTTGTACTACTCTACTGATCCATTCAGCACCATGTACTAATCCTTTCACTGCGCCAAAACCCAAACACTTAACAAATTCACCCAGGCAGTGTCCTTGCAGTACTCTAATCATTCAGTCAGTACCCAAGTACTCATTCAGTGACCAGGCCTTAGCACATGGATTGCTTCAAACCCCTAACCACTATGCACGTAGTCCTGTAACCATTTACACACTTGTCTTTCTTACCTGCGATTCCCCAGTCATTATCCATACACTTCCAGCAAACATCCTGTCACTCCCCTTGCACTCCTCTAGTGACTCATTCAGCACCATGTACTAATCCATTGACTGCACCAAAACCCAACCATTTATAAATTCACCGAGGCACTCTCCTTGTAGTACTCTAATGATTCAGTTAGTACCCAGGTACTTATGTAGTGAACCCGGACTTAGCACTTGGATTACTTCAAACGTCTATCCACTATGCATGCTTGCCTCAAATCACCTACACAATTGTCTTTCACACCTTCAATTGCCCAGTCAGTATCTATGTACTCTAATAAACATCCTGTCACTCCCCTTGCACACCTCCAGTGATTCATCCAGCACCATGTACTAATCTATTCACTGCGCCAAAACTCCAAAACTTAAAAGATTCATGCAGGCACTCTCCTTGCAGTACTCTAATGATTCAGTCAGTACTCAGGTACTCATGCAGTGACTCAGGCCTTAGATAATGGACTGCTTCAAATGTCTGTCCGGTATGCATGCAGGCCTCTAACCACCTACACACTTGTCCTTCACACCTTCAATATCCCAGTCAGTATTTATACAATTTCCGCAAACACCCCGTCACTCCCCTTACACTTCTCCAATGACCCATTCAGCACCATGTACTAATCCATTTACTGCGCCAAAAGCCAAACACTTATAAATTCACTGAGGCACTCTCCTTGTACTTCTCTAATGATTCAATCAGTACCCAGGTATTTATGTAGTGAACCCGGTTTTAGCACATGGACTACTTGAAATGACTATCCACCATGCATGCAGGCCTCTAACCACCTACACAATTGTCTTTCACACCTTCATTTGCCCAGTCAGTATCTATATACTCCAATAAACACCCTGTCACTCCCCTTGCACACCTCCAGTGACTCATTCAGCAGCATGTACTAATCTATTCACTGCGCCAAAACCCAAAAACTTAAAAGATTTATCCAGGCACTCTCCTTGCAGTACTCTAATGATTCAGTCAGTACCCAGGTACTCATGCAGTGACCCACGCCTTAGCCCATGGAGTGTTTCAAACGTCTGTCCAGTATGCATGCAGGCCTCTAGTCACCTACACACTTGTCTTTCACTTTTTCAATTAACTAGTCAGTATCTATAAACTCCAGTAAACACTCTTTCAGTCCACTTCCACACCTCTACTGACTCATCTGGCACTATGTAGTAATCTATTCACTGCACCAAAACACAAAAACTTAAAAAGATTAACCCAGGCACTCTCCTTGAAGTAGTGTAATGATTCAGTCAGTACCCAGGTAATCATGCAGTGTCTGAGGTCTTAGCTCATGGACTGTTTAAATGTCAATCCACTTTGCATGCAGGCCTCTAGTCACCTATACACTTGTCTTTGACTTCTTTAATTAACTAGCCAGTATCTATATACTTCAATAAACACCCTGTCACTCATCTTGCACTCCTCCAGTGACTGATCCAGTACCATGTACTAATCTATTCACTGCGCCAAAACTGAAAAACTTAAAAGTTTCATCCTGGCAGTCTCCTAGCAGTAGTTTAATGATTCAGTCAGTACAAAGGTCTATCCAGTATGCATGCAGGCTTCTAACCTACTATACACTTGTCTTTAACAGCTTGAATTCCCCAGTCAGTATGCATGTACTTCCACCAAACATCCTGTCACTCCCCTTGCACTCTTCCAGTGACTTATTCAGCACCATGTAGTAATACATTCACTGCGCCAAAACTGAAACACTTATAAATTCACCCAGGCACATTTTTTGCAATAGTCTAATCATTCAGTCAGTACCTAAGTACTAATGGAGTGAGGCAGGCCTTAGCACATGGATTGATTCAAACATGTTTCCACTATGCATGGAGGCCTCTAAGTACCAACACAATTGTCTTTCAGACCTTCAATTTCCCAGTCAGTATCTATAAACTCCAATAAACACTCTGGCACTTCAATTGCACACCTCCACTGACTTATTTGGGACTAAGTACTAATCTGTTCACTGCACCAAAACCCAAAAACTTAAAAAGATTCACCCAGTCACTCTGTTTGTAGTACTCCATGATTCAGTCAGTACTCAGGTAGTTTTGCAGTGATCCAAGTGTTACTCTATGGACTGTTTCAAACGTCTATCCACTATGCATGCAGGTCTCTACCCACCTACACACTTGTCTTTCACACCTTTAATATCCCAGACAGTATTCATACAGTTCCCGCAAACACCCTGTCACGCCCCTTATACTTCTCCAGTGACTTATTCAGCACCATGTACTAATGTATTTACTGCACCAAAATACAAATACTTATAAATTCATCCTGGCACTCTCCTTGCAATACTCAAAACATTCAGCCAGTATCCAAGTACTATTGGACTGATACAGGCCTTAACATATAGATGGATTCAAACACATATCCACTATGCATGTAGGTCTCTAATCACCTACACACTTGTCTTTCACACCATCAATATCCCAGCCAGTATCCATACACTTCTAGCAAACACCCTGTCACTCACCCAGTGTCTCTCCTTATAGTACTGTAATCATTCAGTCAGTTAGCATGTAATCTTTTAGTGAGGCAGGCTTTAGGGCATGAACTGCTTCAAAGTAGTATGCACTATGCATGTAGTGTTTTAACCACCGTCACACTTGTGCTTAAGGGGTATAGTTTCTTAGTTAGTATTTATATAAAATGTGTTTGTACAGTAATACAATAGTATACATTTGAAAGTTATTAATATACATTTATTTGTGATTATTTTTTACAGATACTGTTTTTCTCCATTCAAATAGAGAAATCATGCCAGAAAGAAAAAGAAAAGAACAGAGACAGGAGAATTACTTGAAGAAGCATCAACCACAAGTATTGAATGAAGAACATAATGTGGCTAAAAAGAAAAAATCTTCTGGTAAGATCACAAAGCAATTTATTAAAACTGTTTGTAGGACCAAACAGAATGTACAGAATGCTGAAACCTCTGAGAATGCTTCAACTAGAAAATACATTCAAAATAATAGGAAAAGCAAAAAAGCAAATGGACAATCAAAGGAGACGAAGTATGGTAAAAGAAGGCAAAATCAGTATAAGGAAATACGCAAAAAAATATTTTACAAGAGAGTAGTACATAATTTGCTGAAAGATGTGAAGAAATATAAAAAGAGAGCTCTATTTTATAAAAAGAAGAAGCATATTGAAACCATTGTTGAAAAGGCTTTTGAAGTAAAAAGGAAACTATTCATTTTAGAATTAAACAGAATTCGATCACTAGATAAACCAATCCATTTAATGAAGGCCAAAAGTAGGAGGAAAAGAGTAATTAATAGAAAAAATTGTTGTGATGTTTTTTTGGGAGAATGGAAACACAGTTCCAGTTCAAAGCCTTTCTTTAATGAAGAGAGTTATTTACAGAGCAATAAATTTTTGTATGCAGTTGACACCAGTGGTCGAGGTTATGAGTTTAGAGATGGTTGTCCAATTGACAAAGAGAAAATGGTTGAAAGAAATGCAGTGATAGCTGATGAAGTTCTAGGGAGACGTCCTAAACACCCTGTGTACACTTGGGATTGCAGTAGTATTTGTAGTGTACGACAAGAATCTATTGATAAATTATGTAGTTTTTTACGAGCATATAGTAAAAAAAGTGTTAAACAAAAGATTAAGGTGTCGCAAGGACTAGACCCTTGCAGAGTGAGAAAAAATACTGTTTTTCACCATTTCAGGATGTTGACAGTACATCATACTCAAATGCGGAAGTTAGTGAGAAGATTGTATTATGCCAAAAGTCCACCACTAAAGTTAAATGAGTTGAACAGTGCTCTTTTGCGTGGGTCAGTATCAGATGTGAAGAAGGTTTGTGATGATATTGAGTTTTGTTACTTTGGTCCTCAGCAAGAGAGTGCAGAAACTGACACATTAGTAGAACAAAATGTTGAAGACAATGTAGAACGCGTGATTACAAAAAAGTTTGAGGATGAAATCACAAAGTTTAAGGTAATTTCAGGTGAAAGACCAAATGTTTCTTGTATTTGTTGTCGGCGAAGTCACTATAAAAATCAGACTAGGGGTGTCAATCTGTATTTAAAAAGTGAAATAGAAGATAATGATAAGTGGAAGGAATTTGCAACTTATTTGTTGGTAGAGGATTGTTTTGATTTGGGATCTGAGCAGCATATTTGCAAATATTGTTATAACAAATTAGATGAGAATACAATTCCTGCTAGAGCTGTTCAGAATAATCTAGAGTTGGTTGCTATTCCTCCGGAGCTGATAGATTTAAATACATAGGAGTCTATTCTCATTCAATGTGTGCACCCGTTTCAGGCTATTGTTCGTATGTAGCCTAAAACAGGTAAATTACCTTCATCAGAGTTACAAAGAGGATTGAAAGGAAGAGTTGTGTATTTACCGTTAGATTTAAAGAAAAACATTGAAACTATTGGTGTAGACCATGAAGAAAATGAACCACTAGTCATTCTAGTTAATGGTGTTCCTACTAAGAATAAGAAAATCTGGCAAGAGTTAGTGGATGTTAGAAAAGTGCAAAAGGCATCATTGTATCTGATAACAAATGATGAGTACTATAGAAATGTGTTTGTAGGAGAAGAAGAAATAGATTTAGGAGAAGATACTGAAACATTAAGTGGACAAATTGAAAAAGTGGACATGTCCAGATGTGAAGAAATCTATGAACATTACAGTGTACATCCACTTCATTCCAAAGAGGTAATGGGGAATACGATTGAGTTGTTCCAAATGAAAAAAGCAAGAGGAAGTCCCATGAGTGTATGGGAAGAAAGCTTGGAAGCTCGTTGTTTCCCGCAGTTGTTTCCAACAGGAAAAGGTGGACGATATGATGAACGTCCTGTGCAGATTCCTGCATCTGAATATCGGACAACAAGATTATATGCAGAAGATCCAAGATTTCGACAATGTATCCCTTGTATGTTTCATCTTCTGTTTGAAAGAGACTTGTCTGGACTTTCATATGAAGTAAATCACATTTTAAAAACTGGAATGCATTTGCAGAATGTAACTGCAAAGGATTTTATGGATAAAGTGCATCAGAGAGCTGATCATTTAGAATCTCAGTTGATTAATCTGATGGCATGTCAGCGTGGGACTACTGAATATTGGTACCGTCGTCATGGAGAACTGAAATGTATGCTACGGAACTTGGGAACTCCTACATGGTTTGTTACACTAAGCTGTGCTGAGTATGCTTGGGATTATTTACTTGAATTTCTTCGAGAGGCAAATTCCAATATAAAAAATATTGAATACAAGACACCTGGAGAATTGTGCTCTTTGGATCCTGTTAATGTATGCAGATATTCCCATCATAGATTTGAAGCAATGATTTCTTTCATCTGCAATAAAAAGAATCCTCCTCTTGGAGAAGTTGTGGATTTCTTTTGGAGAAGGGAGTATCAAGCAAGAGGTGCTCCTCATATACATATGTTGTTATGGATCAAGGACGCTCCCAAATTTGGAACAGATTCAGATGAAACTGTTTTGTCTTTCATTGAAGATTATGCTACAAGTGCCATACCTAATAGAAGAGAATATAAAAACTTAAAACAACAAGTCTTACGATTCCAAAGCCATAGGTGTGGAAAATACTGTCGATGAAAGTACAAGTCCAAGAATAAGTTCTATACCAAATGTCGTTTTGGATTTCCACGTCCTGCATTATCCAAAGGAAGAATAAACAGTTTTATGTCAGCTATGCGACTTACCATCACTAGAAAGTCTCCAAATAATACCTACAACTTAAGAAGAAACGAAGAATCAAAATGCATAAATCACTACAATGCAGTTATTGTATCCATGTGGAACGCTAACATGGATATTCAGTATGTTGCGGACAATTCCATTGCTGTTGCTCGATATGTAATGTCCTACATTACTAAATCAGAAAAGACGGAATTGAAAGAAATGTGGGAAGAGATTTCTCACGCGAAGACTCTAAGTAAGAAATTATACAGTTTCAGTTTGAAGATGTTATCGCATCGTGAAATTGGAGCATTTGAATGCTCAGATCGGTTATCATCTGCAAGTCTATATTCCAAAAGTAGAAGAATCATTTGGGTGAGTCTAGGTCTTGCAGCAATGCGAAATCTGTTCAAGAAATTGAATATTTAGCAGAAAAAGAACCAGAAAGTACAGATATTTGAAAACGAATATGTTGGACACATATTACCCAAACAGAAGTCATCATCTTGAGAACATGTGTCTCTATGAAATGCTGCAAAACTAGACTTTTAAATGGAGTACTACAGAGAACATCAATGCTGGAAAATATGCAGTGATTGGTTCTGAAAGATGTCTGGTGAAACAAAGGAAAGGAAATGTAATTAATCAGAGGAAACTGAGTTGCGACACTGCTGACAAAAGGGAATTTTATTATTTAGCCCAAACCGTGTCGTTCAGAACTGGAATTGCTTGGAGATTTTCAGAGCTATGAAGATTCATTTAATGCTTGTAAAGATACCATACAATGCAGTGCTTTTGCAAATTATGTGAAAATGTTGAATGATGAAATTGATCAAGAAGCTACAATTGCAGCTGAGATTGCTAGAGACAGTTCTCAAGACAGTCAAAGTTCTGCTGCACTGAGTCAAGATCCACTAGGACAACCAATTGTTGAAAATGAAGCATTGCCATGAATGAGGTGGAAACAGCAATGTATCAAGCTCAAGAAGATGTAATACAGTTAGGAAACTTGGAAGAACAAGGTGCCGATTCGGATCCTGGAGAAACCGGGTACGAACCGTCGGTCGGAGGGTTTTCTCCGTCCGACTCGTACCCGGTTGCAAAACTTTACAAACATGCAAGTACGATTCGCACGGAAACACTATTTCCGTACGATTCGTACAAAACACCAACCGAGGAAAATAAACATACAAATGACATCCGGAAAAGCGCCGACGTGACGTCGGGACGCATGCAGCCTGCGTTCCACGAACCAGGAAGTACGATTCGCACCGACGTCATCCCGCACGGAGAATATTTTCCGGCAGCCAAAAACTGCCGGGAAATCAGGACGACGCGCACAAGGAGCACCTGTACGCGATGGACAGACATGGACCCGAACCTATGTGTCATCCCGGCCCTCATAGCAGTCGATCTCCTCTACAGGTACCGACGCAGACGCCGCAGAAGGTCAGAACAACACCCAGGGGAAAAGGGGGGGGGCAGGGGCAGGACACAAAACCCCCACCCAAGTCACACAGCACACATGCCCTGGACATACCTGACCTCCAGGCCCTGATCACTTCGAGGGGGTGGGGGCGTGTCCAGCAACGCCAGCGTCCGCCACAACGGTACGGCCCGTACCCATGTGCCAAAGGCCTGGGTACGGGCCGCACAAGCATTCCACAGCGTGGGCACGGGTACGTACGGACCGTACCCTCACCCGCGTATGTATGGAGCGTACCCCCACCCCAACAGTGTATGTACGGACCGTACCCCCACCCGTGTATGTATGGAGCGTACCCCCACCCCAACAGTGTATGTACGGACCGTACCCTCACCCGCATATCTATGGAGCGTACCCCCACCCCAACAGTGTATGTACGGACCGTACCCCCACCCGCGTATGTATGGAGCGTACCCCCACCCCAACAATGTATGTACGGACCGTACCCCCACCCGTGTATGTATGGAGCGTACCCCCACCCCAACAGTGTATGTACGGACCGTACCCTCACCCGCGTATGTATGGAGCGTACCCCCACCCCAACAGTGTATGTACGGACCGTACCCCCACCCGCGTATGTATGGAGCGTACCCCCACCCCAACAGTGTATGTACGGACCGTACCCCCACCCGTGTATGTATGGAGCGTACCCCCACCCCAACAGTGTATGTACGGACCGTACCCTCACCCGCGTATGTATGGAGCGTACCCCCACCCCAACAGTGTATGTACGGACCATACAACCACCCGCGTATGTATGGAGCGTACCCCCACCCCAACAGTGTATGTACGGACCGTACCCCCACCTGTGTATGTATGGAGCGTACCCCCACCCCAACAGTGTATGTACGGACCGTACCCCCACCCGCGTATGTATGGAGCGTACCCCCACCCCAACAGTGTATGTACAGACCATACCCTCACCCGCGTATGTATGGACCGGGGACTCCTTTGACCGCTTGCGGGGTGGTGTCACTGTGGGGCTCAGGGACAGAGCGGCCATGAAGGAGTCCTTGCTGGATTTGTGGCCAGGAGAGCTGAGGGGAGTGGATTTGGAGGGAGTGGATTTTGCAGAATGCGGACTCCCACTCTGGCTGCGTGTCTTACGTTTGCCCCCCGACCCAGTGGGTGTGCCTACTTCACCCTGTGTGTGCGTGCCAGGAGGTGTGCGCTTGTCCTTCCCTGCTGGTGTGGTGCCTGTGTCTGGTGGGGTGTGTGCATGCTGACGTCTGGGTGTACGTGGGACAGGCATGGGAGTGGGAAGTGTGGATGGGGCATGGGTAGGAGGTGGGACGAAGTGCTGCAGGAGACCCACTGCTGCAGTCAGTGTCGAGTCGATAGACCGCAGCAAGTTGCGTTGGTCAGCCTGCGATGCTGAAATGCCCTCCAAGTATGCCTCCATGTTGTTGAGCACTCGGCTGTGGCCATGGAGGACATGAAGCATCGCAGCCTGACCAACCTGCAACTGCCGCAGGATGTCCACAGACTCGGCATTGGCGGCAGCAGTGGAGACAGGGGCAGGGGGTGCGGTGCCTGGCAGGAAGGAGACACGTGGTGACCTAGCACGCCGGGAAGGGACACGAGCAAGTGGGAGGCCGGTGATGGCAATGGAGGGGGCGGGGAGAGATGTTGTGCTGCTGTCAGCTGTTGGAGCAGCCTCCGCCCCCTCGGAGAGCTCAGCCTCGGACCCGGCAGCTTCATATTCTGTGGTGGCAGTGGACAGGTCCTCCGGCTCACTCCCCTCGGCCTCAGTTCCACTCGATGTGCCAGCTAAGATGTCACTTCTGGCACTGGTGCTCGGTCCCTCTGCACGGTCCGTGCCGGTGTCTCCATCCGTGTCCCCCGACGATGCTGTGGGCAAGGTGAACAAACAGGAATTAATCAGACACCTGTATACATATGTCACATGAGTCAAATCTACATAGGTTACAGTGCATAGCCTGAAAAGAAAGATGAGTAACATCTACAATACAAGGTACATATATAGGCCCTGCAACACACAGTTGGTTCACCCACCATGCCACTGAGAAACTATGGAGAGCATGACACATTTGCAAATGACATGATATGTATTTGGACAGAGGAGCCAGGCTCTGGGGACAATCCAGCACTGCATCTGCACCACACAGCGTTGCCGTAACTAGGGATGAGCAGGGACCATCTCCATGAACTTGAGGCACATGCTGCAAAGGTAATACTTAAAGACATGCCCAACATGAATGGGTCACTGCACCTTGAGTGTATGTCCAGACAAACATCACACACTGGCCAGACCGAGCAATGAGATATCAGGTGTCGACATGTAGGCCTTGCCCGCACCAACCACCCCCTACATGAGACAATTTGATGAGACACAGGAAGCACTTGCATCTCTTAGTCTGGGAGAAATACACATGGGCTGCCAGAAACCCATATTGGACCCAAAATACCCCATGTGCGCCTGTACAACGATCTCATTTACAAATGGGCATCATCAGATAATTGTAACAAGACACACAGGCACTGGCCACCGTGAGCATGAACGAGGAAAATTAGGTCAGGCTGTACAGTGGACACTTGTAGAACACGTTACGTAAATATACATGGTGCCAGGGGACAATGGCACAGAGCACATCCTATGCTTAGACACTGAGAGTGTCCACATATTGTGATGACACACGTGATACCTAGCAAAATATGCCCCAGGGGACAGTAGTGGCCACAATATTCCATGGTCCTGAATGGTAATGACTGCAACACAGGCCACCATCCCTGCACTCTGCGTATCGCACACTCATGCACATCATGTCACATGCCACAACATAGGACATGCTTGCTGTAAGGCATTACACTTCAGAGACATACTCCTATGTCTGGACTCAGCATCAGTGCCAATTGACATGGACCCCACAAGTACTGAACTGGACAGGGCACAGGCAAGGTCCCCAAACCTGTTACACACCACCCCCACACATGATGCTGCAAGCATTGGTCACGTGGATAAACTGCCAGCCCAGATGACCTTGTGAAAGAGTGACTACACACAGACCAGGGAACACATGGCAAGGAGGGGAAGGGAGGAAGGACAGCACCGCTATACTGTGGGTGACAGGACCTGCACCGCACATTTAAACACTGGCAGTGTATCCATGCAATTGCGCACTTACAAATGCTGGTGACACACAACAAACACACATGTACCTACCCCCTTCCTGCTGCTGCTTCTCCCGTAAGCGCCTGTCCATGTCAGGAAAGACCACCGCCAGCACACGCTTGTGGATGTGGGTCAGACGGCGACGCCCATGGTTCTTAGGGCCCACAGGTGAGTCCCCCAGCAGGACCCGTGCGATCCTCCGCGTCCAGCACCGGATATCCTGCCAGCGTTTTCTCACCTGGGCCAGGCGCCGCTTGCGACCATCCGTCCTCCTAACGGCACTGACGGCGTCCCTCCAGATCTGCTCCTTGGCAGAGGCGCCTACCTGTGTGGTTGAAAAAGTGAGACTACATCAATATACCTGCCACATGTCACAGAGACACACAGAACAATTTTGCTGGTTTCAACAAGGCATAGTATGCAGCCAAAGCATTGCACCTTTGTCATAGGGACATTTTTCTCTGTGTAAGGGCAAATGCACCACGTGCCATTGAAAGTACACAGGTGGCATGAGGGGTACGACACAATAAATGATCCAGACTCACACTGTGCACCAGAAGGTACACCAGGATTATGTGCAGCACCTCAAAGCAGTCACATGCCACAGGCCACTGACGCTACCTCAGCAGAGTACACAGAGACACACAGGCACAGGAAATCCACCTGCCATTGCCAAATGCAGCTACAAACCTCACTCTGCACATGTGCCACTAGACTGGGGGGGCTCACAGGTGTGGGGCTGGCTCTGCACGTCAGACACACAGCACTGCTCCCTGCTCACATCAGATGGGCAGGGTATATCCATCCCTCATGCAGCTGGGGTGCTACACTCCACATATGCACCCACCCACATGACAGGGGACTTACACATACACCGATGTCCAGGGTACGAACACATCATGTGGACACTCTCAGCACAGGTACACTGAACAAACACACATCTGTGGGTACAGTCACCTGTCACACTGGGGTGACCACAGAATCACATGAGGACTGTAGAAGCAACATTCCCAGGAGGATTAGACAGGCAGAATGTGGCATGCACCATGCAGTGATTGTCACAGTAAACACAATGCAAGTGAGGACGGCAGACATGCACCACAGCATGCTCTGGCTGGGAGACATTAGGCATTCCCCCCCCTGGGACCCACCCTACAGTACAATGCATGTGTGTCACACCTGGACACAATGCCAGAAGTCACAGTCACAAAAAAGGGCCACAGTCTGTGCTAGTGGACTCAGCACTCACCTGAAACCCTGGTCGGCTATACAGCATGGGGTACTGTGGGAGGATGACATCCAGCAATGCCAAATTCTCCTCCAGGGTGAAAGGCTGGGCCCTCTCCACAGACCTTGACATGGTGCCAGGGAATCACGAGCAGCAGCAGTGTTGTGGAATCAAAAGATGTGCAGGCAAGTGCTCTCTCATGGGACCTGGCTGCCTTATATCTGCCTTGCTGGCCTGTTTCATGCACAGGAGTACAGAGTGATTGGTCACTCACATTTGCATCCTATGTTTCCTCCAATCCATTTAAACCTACCCCTGTGAGGGGGTTAGATTTTTTTAGAATTCAGCATGATGTCATTTCAACAACAACTTTGCAACAAAGTAGATTATTTCAAACCGACTTTTGCAGGCCACCTCATTCAACAAATTCAAAGTTTAAACTCGGTCTCCATGGCAACCAGCATGCATCTCTGGCTTCATACTTGTCCCTCATGTGTCCCCTATGTAATTTGGAGATTCACACACAGGTACGGTGCGTTCCGGGGCCCTAGGGCACCCCAAATGCATAGCAACGGGCCGTACAGGCGTGTGTACGGTCCGTATCACTATGGGTACGCATACGCGAGCAAACCCATACTGATACGGACCGTACACACGCGTGTACGCTCACTATCACTATGGGTGTGCTCGCGTATGCGTACCCATAGTGATACGGACCGTACACACGCGTGTACGCTCACTATCACTATGGGTGTGCTCGCGTATGCGTACCCATAGTGATACGGACCGTACACATGCGTGTACGCTCACTATCACTATGGGTGTGCTCGCGTATGCGTACCCATAGTGATACGGACCGTACACACGCCTGTACGCTCACTATCACTATGGGTGTGCTCGCGTATGCGTACCCATAGTGATACGGACCGTACACACGCGTGTACGCTCACTATCACTATGGGTAGGCCTATGGCAGCACTCCCATAGTGATAGGGAACGTACACACGCCCTCAGAGCGAATGTACGGTGCCTTTCACACATAACAGTGGGGAGAGGCAGCACACAGAAAGGAATAGAGCTGACATACTTGTCCATGGATGGACATCAAGGCATTGTCTGTGCAGTACTACATGTGTGGGGCACAGGTGTGAAAGGCTGTGATGTGGCACATCACTCCTGAGTTGTGAAGGCAATAGATGTATGATGAGATGTGTACAGATGTTGTGTGTGATGGTGCACTATGTGACAGACATGCCCTTCACACCTTTGACATGTGTGCATGTCGTACAGAACACTTGAGATAAGCGTCACTGGCATGGCACAGTCAACAACACACGCAAGTGTCCCCTGATGCCCGCTACAGGGGTTACCACACCTGACATGTGACTACCCACGTTGCACGATGTGACTATGTCATGTATGTGTGGTGTGTTACCATTAGCTTGATGTTGGTGTTCCCTCAAATGCATCTGCAGTTGCTGCAACCAACATGTGTCTGTGTGTAGATGGCCATGGCACACTGTTACGCACACCAGGCCACATGTGGTATCGGATGTAAGGTGTGTATGTATGCATGGGACACGGAGTAGCGTAACAAGGACCTGTCTGCATACTCTCAATGTATGTGTGATCAGTCATGACATGTACACCTTCATGGCAAGGTGTGTGGGCTGTCCTAGTGTTATGTCATGTGACCTGTGGCTCTAGTGTTCCGCTACCTGTCTCTGCAATCAACATCCTACATCTGCTGATATGTTGATGTATGTCACTCCTGTATTGCGTCTGGCTGTTCACTTACACTGGGACACAGCTAGTCCCATGCCATGGGATGTGGAGGTTCACAATCTTCGTGTGTAGCTGGGTCTTGGTAGGAGTGTCACCTGGCAGCCATACGTGTCCAGGGCATGTAGCACATACCTGACTCCGTATGTAGCATATGTGTATTGACAGATTAACATGTGCTCAGTACATATAAATTGTTGTTGTGGTGCACTCACTCTTCCTTGTCACTTCCAAATTACTGCAGAGCGCCGCCTCTTCCCCGACCAATTCCGGACTTGGCTGACATGCGGGAGAATGACTGTAACGCTGCTACCGCTTCCCCCAACCGTTGATTGAGGAGTTGACGGCAAGGCTGGCACCACACCTGCAACCGCTGCACAGGTATCCTACGGCACTGACACCCAAGCTGAAGGTAATGGCAGCCCTACATTTTTTTGCCACGGGTACCTTTCAATATACCATAGCTCATGTTGGTGGCATGTCCCAGACCATGTTCAGCCGTGTGCTGCATGATTTTTTAGAGGCCATGTTGCTTCACCTGGATGAGTTTATCCATTTCCCAACTCCTGAACAGTTGACAGGTGTCAAGCGTGGATTCTATGCCCTGGGAGGGATGCCCCATGTCATTGGGTCCATAGATGGGACACATGTGGCTTTGGTACCACCACAGGCACAGGAGGTAGCGTACAGGAATCGCAAGCACTACCACTCCATCAATGCCCTTGTGGTGTGTCTGTCCAACATGGTGATTTCACATGTCTGTGCTCGTTTTCCAGGATCAGCACACGATGCCTACATCATGAGGCGTAGCAGGGTGCCTGAAATGATGACGCAGCTGCGCAACGAACGAGCATGTGTTGTTGGTGGGTACACTCTGTCTGTCCTGTATTTTGCGTAGACTTCCTGCCCGACTGCTTCTCCTGTCCTACTTTTGTCCATGTGGCTATCCCAATATGCCATGGCTGATCACACCTCTCCGCAACCCCAGCAAGCCGGCCCAGCTCCGCTACAACACCGCCCATGGCCGGACAAGGCGAGTGATAGAGAGGACATTTGGCCTCCTGAAGAGCCGATTCAGGTGCCTACACAAGACCGGTGGCGCCCTCCCATATGCCCCGGTGAAGGTCTGCAAAATCTTCATGGTCTGCTGCATGCTGCACAGCATGGCAGTTGAGAAAGCTGTGCCACTCATCCTGGATCAAGATGATCAGGACCATCCACCCGTGGAGGACGAAGGGCTTGGCAATGGGGCTAGTGATGTGGAGGATGTGGAGCCGCAAGAGGACATCCGGAGTCGGCTCATACGCGACTTCTTTGCTTAGTGGTGAGTACCAGTGTCTGAGTGTGCACGCATTGGTCCTTGTGTGGCATGTGTTGCAATGTGTGTGTCCATCTGCATGTATGCCATGTGAGTCAGAGGTGTGTGTGGATGTGTCACTCGAGTGATGGTGCCAGTGATGGGTGTATTTCCGCAGTCATAATTGTGACCTAGCATGTTGTCATCCTTATATGTGTCGAGTACATGCACATGCAAGTGGATGAGCTTTTTGTGGCTGACTTCTTGTGTGTCTCTCATCCCCAGGTACTTGCGCATGCCGTCTGCTGGTTGCATTGTTGTGGCACTGCTATTCCTCATGGTCACGTCATCGTGTGCTGACTCAGCGTTACACGCACGGACAAGTTTGGAAGTCTCCTTAGGGTAAGGGATGCATCAGGGGTGTATTGGGTGTGGCAGTTGTTTACGATGTGTGCACACTGCCCCTGTCGATGTTTGGTTCCTCTGCAGACATGTCGCATCACCATGGGACACATGACATGTAGCTGGATTCACCTGAATAGATGGTCAGACTTGTTGACAGTCATCTGTAATGGGATAGTGGATTGTGATGTTATGTTATGTTATGTTAGCCAAATTTATAGAGCGCACAGATGCCCCAGAAGGCATCAATGTGTGTGACACTGCCCTCGGACACATACGGTTTGCATTGGCTTGACATGGTGTGGGACTTCCACATCAGAGGATCAATGGTGTATGGCAGCCTCTCCGTGAGCAGCAGGGGGTGTTTAGCTGTTACCCGACACTTGTGTGCCAGTTCCATGGATATCAAGCATTTGTGGTGCAGAAGGGGGGTGCCAGTGTTGGACCCACATGTTACTCCACATGACCTGTGTATGTGTACTCCGAGTTGCCTCTGCATTCCGGAATACATGACTAATGAAGGTGTCCCTATGCCTCCAAGGTGCCTCTTCTCAGTCAACGCTGGTGTGTTGCCACGGTGCATACGGCATGTCTGGCATGGTTCTCAGTGACAGTGGCTATGTGTCTATGTGTAGAGTAGCAAGATGCAAGCTGTTTGTCTGGGATTAGACTCTGTATTGTGCATGATGTCCATGACTGTGTGGGTATTGTGACATGTGCCATCCCCATGCATCCAACGTTGGCCAGGCCACCATTCTCTGCATCCACCTGACTCAAGCTTGCAGGACATGGTTCTGCCACCTGTCTACACATACCTGGGTGCCCCCCCTGGACACTCCACATGATCCCTGACCTCTGCGCATGACTGTTGCTGTACTCAATATGTCTGTCGGCACGGTTGTGCGGCCACCCCCTCAGCTGGTTTGGCCCATCACGGGTGTGTATGGTGCTCCATGTCTGTCTTGCCTAATACATTGTGACCCATGTGTGTCCTGTGCCAGACTCAGGCCCCAGGGTATGGATGGTTGAAGTCATATGAGAACTCAGGCATGGTTAGACTTTACAAGACACATGTAATGTAATAATGCAAAATGTAGGCATCATCTCTTGATCGTGTAAGTTTTTATTTGTGTTGGGGTACGTGTTGGAGGGGGGGTATGACAAGAGGGGCTTTCCGGGTGTGTGGAACCCAAAGTTCACTGGGGGAGTTGGTATCCTTGCCATTGGAAATCATCAGAGTCCATGCCACAGTGTTCGTCAATATTGGTCAGACAGTGACCAGCAAGTTCATGTGGCAGAGAATGTCATTTGCTGATGTGCTGCTGTTGGGCCAGTGGGCCAGGTGCCAGGCCAGGTGTCCTGGGAGATGGTGCGTTGCGCCGACCCTCACGGTCTTTTCCGTGGACGACCCGCCCTCCTGCGGGAACCCTCAGAAGCAGGCCGTGACGATGCTTGGGATGCTCCGTCGGATGTATCCTCCTCCTCCTGATCCCTCCCTGTGGGTGGTGATGTTCTTCGCCTGGTGGCACAGGGAGGGTTGCCCATGTTGTCGGCTATCCGACGGAGTGAACGGTTAATTCCCGTGAGCACCGTCACGAGCTCAGCCTGTCTGTCCTCCATCCGTCCTTGGTGTCGCTGTTGACAGGCATGTTACTCCGCATGTTGCTGGGCCTGCTGGGTCTTGATCTCCTCGAGGGTCCCCTTCATCTCGTTGAGGGTGGACACAACCTGGCTCATGCCCGTGGTGTCCTGCCGGTATGTGTCCAGGATGTTTCTTACATGGGAATATACCGGTTCCGCAGCCAACTGGTCAGGCTCGCGCCTCTGCCGTCCTCCACTCCCACCACCCTTGCCCACTTGCGCCTGGCCTGCCCTTGTGGGCAAATCGGGTCTCCGAGACCCCTGAGGGGTGGCATTTGCGTTGTCGCCTGCCTCCTCCTGAGTGCCCGGTACACCGTGTCCCTCCTGGTCAGCCTGGCTGCGTTGTGGTGGTGGGGCAGGGATCCTGGGTGTTTCCTGGGATGTGGCAGGAGTGGGGGTGGTGGTTGGCCCAGTTGTACCTGACGCAGGTGCTGCAGGTGGTTCGACACCAGAGGGGCCAGGTTGGTCGGGGTCGTCCACAGAGTGGTGAGAGTCGTCGCTGCCGGTGGGATCGTCATCCCGCAGAGACAGGTCCTGTGAGTCTTCCCCCCCAGTGTTGGGGGGTGATCCACGACGTTGACCTGTGTGTGAGAGAGACAATGTTATTTTTGTTCCATGCAACATCCATGTTTCATTCGTTTCAAAGTTGGCACATTTCCTCTGGGTATTTGGATATGTCTTGCATTCCACTCACAGTGCACTTGTGCATGGGTATGTCCCTTGGCCACAGCTTTTGAGACTTTACCTATGTGTGACACAGTCTTACTTGCTGCGTCAATTGTGACTGCAGTCAGCAGTGGAGTGAGCAGGTGTGGCGAGCCATGCATTGGCGCCTTCCGTGTTGCACTGTACGTTGGCAAATGGAGTTGTTCCACACACTTATATAATGCAGGTAGCTGGCGTTGTGCTCGTGCACAGGTTGACACATGGCCCAGTGTTTTGCCATGGAGAAGAGAGGGGGATTCAGGCACTGGCCACCCTTGTCTACATGCACGCAGTCCACCTGCTGACGAGCAGACATTCCCACACCACCCAAGGCTGAATTGGTCTCCCTGTGTCTCCCTTTCTCACTCCCTCTCTGTCCCCCTCTCCCTCCCTCCCTGTGTCAGCCTCCTCCCTCTGTCCGTCTCCCTGTGTCTCCCTCCCTCTCTCTCCCCCTCTCCCTCCCTCTGTGTGTCACCCTCTGTCACCTCAGCCCAGCTTCCTAGGCACACACTGTTTGCAGATCTTTGAATGGCCCTTGGCTTGTTCATGTGAGTTTGTTTCTGATCTCCAGGCACCCATTGGGTGTAGTGTCTGTGTCTGCGCTGCTGCTGTGGTGGTGTGTGCTGCCACTCTTTCACAGTGTTGGCTGTTCATTAGCTGCTGTCATGTGCAAAAAGTGCCTTCACCCCCATGTCTTCATGCAAGGCGTCCGCCATTTGCAGGCAAGTCTTTCCTGTGTGGGGACACACTGTTTGTCTGGCTGTGACCTAGGCCATATGGGCTGAGGGCATTGTTGTCTGCTTCTGAGTTGCACTATGTGATTTTTGAGGCCCACACTCCCGCCATCCGGGTTACCGTGTCTTGTGTTGGTGTTTTCTGTGGCCTGTGACTTGGCATTGTCTAGCTGGGTGCATGGGGCATGGTGGCGCTAGTGGCATGTGCGTGTTTATGGAGTGTGGTTGAGTCATGCGATAGCTTTGCAGTGGTTGCGTGCATGATTGTGAGTTTGGTTGTGGATGACGTTCCCCCCATGTGAGGTGAGTTGTTTGTGTACTCACCAGGCTCTCGGAGTCCTTCTACTCCCTCCACTCCCACCACCGGCAGCATGGCCATCACCATCTCCTCCCAGGGATGGTATTGTGCGCGTCTGCGGGGCGGCCCTCCTCCAGTGGTGTTGGCCTGGTTGTGGTCGTCGGTCATTTTGCGGCGGACCGTCCTCCGCAGATCGTACTGGCTTGGCATTCATGCCTGGTCCTTCTGGTGGACCCAACAGCATTCACAGCATCGACAATCGTCTGCCACATGGCTGATTTTTCGGATATGCTGGTCCGTCTGACCAATGTTCCAAAGAGGTGTGGCTCGACTCTGATGATTTCGACGACAAGGACCTCCAACTCTCGGCTAGTGAACTTTGGATTCTTGTTAGTGGGCATGGTGAGGGGTGTGGGTGTGGATGGTTGTGGGGGGTGTGGGCGTGGATGGTTGTGGGTGTGTGGGTGTGGTTGTGCAGGTGTGTGTGTGAATGTGATGAGGGGGTGTTTGTGAAGATGGTTGTGTGAAGGTGTGCAGGTGTAAGGTGTAGTGGAGGTTGTAGTATGGTGCAGTTGTTTCTCTGTGTGGTCTGGCAGCAGTGGGTCTGTTGCAAAGGATCATGGTTTGTGTGTGTTGGGCCTTTTTATTGGTCCATTGGTGGGTGTGGCTGTGTTTGAACTTTGGGTGGGTGTGTTATAAGGAGTGGTTGTGTTTTGGGCCTCTGTTTGGGAGTTTGGCAGTTGCAGGTCAGTGAATAGGTTGTATTTGTGCTTGTTGGACATGTTTTGTGGCTTAGTGCGATTCGAATGGAGTCTTCTTGTGTTGTTTTGCTTTGTCCTGGTTGTGATCGTGTGTTTTTAGCGTCTGTATGGTGCGTACATCGGCCATTTTGTTGTACAGTGCTGTCCTTGTCTCTGGCTTGGTACGACTCATACATGCGCGATGTTGGGTGAGGGTGCTGGTGTTGGGGCCTGGGGTGCGCTCCGTACTTAGACTGGTGGGGCGTGTGTTCGCTCCGTACATACACGGGTGGGGGTACGGTCCGTACATCCACTGTTGGGGTGGGGGTATGCTCCATACATACGCGGGTGGGGGTACGGTCCGTACATCCACTGTTGGGGTGGGGGTACGCTCCATACATACGCGGGTGGGGGTACGGTCCGTACATACACTGTTGGGGTGGGGGTACGCTCCATACATACGCGGGTGGGGGTACGGTTCGTACATACACTGGTGTACATACACGGGTGGGGGTACGGTCCGTACATCCACTGTTGGGGTGGGGGTACGCTCCATACATACGCGGGTGGGGGTACGGTCCGTACATCCACTGTTGGGGTGGGGGTACGCTCCATACATACGCGGGTGGGGGTACGGTCCGTACATACACTGTTGGGGTGGGGGTATTGTGGTAAATATTTTATTACCGGTACTATTTTTTATGCGGTAAAGTCTAGTAAGAATAACTCAGTATAAATAAGAGGCAGAATCCGTGGTATTAGAGGTTCTGAAAGGCTTTATTCCTCTATAAAGGAATTATGGTTCGAACCATAGGCATCAAATTCCATCACCGCGAGGGTTCAGGAAGGGAAGGCAATACATTATTGACAAGTAAAGATATTTATATAAAAAGCATTACATTAAGACAGATGCAGGAGGCGTAACAGCTGATAATACAGATAATACTACACATACGTAATGAAAATAGGCGTAAACATAGGCGTAAACTAAAAACGTCATTAAACATGATGTCACAGGTGGGTGGATCCATAAAAAGAATCCTGCAATGTCAGCAGAAATACTTAGCAGAGATGCGTGCGCAGCCGCATGACATGTGATTGACGTGCACCTAGAGGATGAAGGGGACTTGACATTTAGCTCTACATGTGGAGACAGAAGTCTGAGGGGTCATGTCAACCTAATCCCAAATCATATCTAATATCTTATGTTTAAAGAACTGTATTATCCAAAAGGAAAGGTCTCTCGGACGGAATCTATTCTATACTGACTGTTAGTGCGTGTACAAGCGTCTAAGTGTCTACATGAGATGCGAGGGGGCAGGAATCTTCCATAGTAACAGGGGCTATGAATTACTTGCGAGAGGACAGTGAGGCCTGGCCCTTTGCTCGGTAGCTGGAAGAATGTTTACCTAAAACTACTAGACAGGAATGCATCGGATGAGGAGCGGAGCAGATAATCTTGAAGGTGAAATACAGTTTTTTGGCAGGCAACGGGCCGGATCAGGCATTGTTAGCCGCGCAGGGAGTAGGACAAAGTTCATGGATACAGATGCGGGCTCGGACTGGAGCTTTCAGAGGCAGAAAGCAGGAAAAGGCTTGATGGCAGAATTCAGGGCCTACTCGCCTAAATTGTAAAACGTGGAAAGTGAACCACATAAAGTCGGTGGCCTTTCATACTTAGGAACGGAATATCCGACTCATTCATGGCGGATCTGAAAGAGGACATGTTGACGGTGGACGCACATGTATTTGCGTCTTCATAACTAGAACTGGAGGGAACATACATGTACTTGTGGTATGTACATGGAGCCGTTGGGGTCTAAGATAGGGGACATAACTGATCATAAAATTCATATTTCCTCATTCCCTCCTTGTCCCCTACGGACCCTCAGGAGATATCGATCTTCATCAATCCATCAATCTGTTCATATAGCATCATTTGTTCTTCTTTTTTCTTCCGGGATCTTGAGCGAAAACTTGAAGGCGGGATACACGATGTGGCACACAGACCACAAATCGCTGGCCCACATTGTAGACATAAGCAGCAACTGAATAGTATGAGAAAGCCAATACCTAGGAAGGATAGAATCCTCCATCCCCAGGCTGACAACACGCTCCAGAACCAACCGGACCAAGTCCAGGTACCTGGACTCTGGTGTATCTGGCTTATAATCTTATGAAGGCGAGTTATGGCTTTATATACTGACGGCGAGTTTTCTGGTATGAAAACACAGCAACTTGATCCGATGACCCTACAAGCTCCGCCCCTATCGGCCAGAATGACGTCAAGGACAAGACGATTTTGAAGAACAACAATCCGCATTGCAGACTGCTCCTCTGTTAAATTGCCTAGGGCGGAAGTAGTCTCATTCACTACTGCTTCAAGGGTTCTAGTTAATCTACGTATCAGTTTACTATTAGTGACTGTACCTATATAGGGAAAGAAACCTTTATTGAAATCTGTGTATTGCTCCCATGCCGTTTCAGTGTAATCGACAATCGGGAGATCTCTCTGCTGTCTATTGTGTACTAAATGGGTATTCCTGTGATAGTCAGGAGGGGCTAGGAAAACAGGTGGCAGAAGGAATGCTATGTAACAGGTACCATCCCAATCTAGAGGTAAACGTATATATGCAGTCTGGCCACATATGAAGTAGGAATGACGAGAAGCTCTGAATGTAGACTTGCCTTGATCACTGAATTTTATCACAGTGGTACATTTACTTTGGCCCAGGTGTATGGAACCATTCTTTCTTACACATAATTCACCTTTAACTGGAAATACTGACATAGCGGGCAAGATTGGTGTAGCTTCGGATTCAACATTCAGAATCATGAGGTTAAGCGTAAAGTTACCTAATCCATATACTTCATTTTCTAGATCAGTTCCTGTTCTTTTGGGAAGTCCCTCCTTGTTAGGGTAGCAGACTTTAAGCAAAACTAGGTTTAGGTTTCCCCATACCCAGTTGTCTTGATAAACTACGGAATTTGAATCTAGGGAATTAATCAAACTAAACCATGCTCCACAGGAGCCATTGTGTGTGAACGGATACGGAAAGAGAGGCAAAACTCCCTTATAGTTCTGATAGGGAGGGAGTCGGCCACATATCCAACAATTGGTAGCATTGCTGGTCTGATGGGAATGATGTAGCATACTAATAAAAGTGTTGTTGCGCAGCGCAAATCTATAAGACAACTCATGCGGAGGTAATTCGCTAAAAGAATGTTCAGCAGTAGTATTGTAAGCACGCTTAGAAATAGGGTAATACATATGTAGCAATACACTAGAAATGATGATCAGAAGACTTAGAAAAAACAAAATTAATAATGTCATTATGCAGTGACTACGAAGCGATTTACAGTACGCATGTTTTTTAAGCTGTATCTGTCTATTTTTCTCTCTATTTCGGTCCAGAGGATACATGTCAGAGACAAATTCAACCGATTCACCTTGGAGAGGACTTAAACAATCAAATTGTCTGACTTGCTAGATCTGAGTTTCAGTTTATAGAGTTCGTTCCCCGACCTTTCAACCAAGGGGAGCTTTGAGTCTGTCTGTGAGGGAATACAGGGCTGAGTGTTCACATCGGACGGTAGTCCATAAAATTTCTTGATATGGCTCAAGTGCAACCACCCTTTACGTCCCTCAATCTTCACGGCTGTCCTTGTAGTCAGCAATACGAGTTTGGGCGACTTCCACCTGGGCTCCAGCTGGGTCTTCCGGTCAAAATTCCTCACAAGAACCAGATCACCTGGAACCACGTCATGGGGCTTCACCTCAGTGTTATCGGGAAAAGCTGCAGCTACCTGTGAACGACAAGATTGTAGTGCAGACATCAAGGAAGCCAGGTAATCTGTCAGCATATTACAGTCAACATCAGTGATTTTACGAGGTATAGGCGTCCCCCACATATTTGGTGGTCTACCGAAGATCACCTCATAAGGGGATAGCCCTGTTCGAGAATGTGCTACCATTCTCATGTAAAAGAGCGCAACTGGTAAGGCTACTATCCAATCGACACCTTTTTCTCTACATATTTTGGACAATCTAATTTTCAGAGTTTGATTATGACGTTCCACAAGACCTGCTGCCTCGGGATGTCGGACACAGTGAAATTTCCATTGATAACCTAATAAGAGTGAAACGTGTTTCATCAGTTCGGATGAGAATGGCTGGCCGTTATCTGAGTATACAACACGTGGTAAACCGTACCGTGGGAAGAATTCTCGAACTAACTGTTTGGCAGTAGTCGGGGCAGTGTAATCTGAAACCGGGTAGGCTTCTGTCCAACGGGAAAGAGCACAAACAACTACGAGAACATATTTGAATCCTCGACATCGTTCCATCTGGATATAATCCATCTGGAGGACTTCAAAAGCGTGCTCGGGAGGTTGAAATCCACCCTGCTCTACGGGAATGCTTTTACCTGGATTAAACTGACAACATATCATACAGGTACGTACTTTCTGTTTGGCTGCTGCTCGCAAGTGTTTGTTGAACCAAATGTGTTGAATGCTGTCTAGCATAGCTTTTTCTCCTAGGTGTGCTGGACTATGTATTGTGTTAATGATGACTTGAACCATGGAATCGGGAAGAAACCATATAGATTTTCCCTTCGTCATCCATCCTTGATCCGTTTGGATCCCTCCTAATTCAGTCCATTTCTTTATTTCTTCTGGTGTAGCATGTGTCTGTATGTCAATTACATCAAGGGCGGGATCCTTAACTGTCATGCAATGTGTTGGTGTCGGGACTATTGTCTTTGTCGTGTCTGTTGTATGAGTCTGATTCTGAGCAGTCTGTTTAGCTGTTCTGTCAGCTAGGTCGTTACCCTGAGAAATGATGTCGGTAACTTTTGTATGGGCTTTGCATTTCATAATCGATATTGCAGTAGGTAGATGAATTGCGTCTAATAGGGCTTGAATGAGGGGTCCGTGTTGGATGTGGGCACCGTGAGAAGTTAAATAACCTCTCTCTCGCCACAGTACGCCGAAGTCATGGACGACTCCGAATGCATAACGTGAATCTGTGTATATGTTGACTTTCTTATTTTTGGCTTGAATACAGGCTTGTGTCAGAGCGATGAGCTCTGCTGCTTGAGCTGACAAAGTGTTAATACAATTGGTTTCAATGACTTCAGTGTCTGTTGTGACTGCGTAAGCGGCCACTAACTCTCCTGTACTTGTTCTCATACATGAACCATCTACATACAATGTCAGGTCCGGATCTGATAAAGGAATATCTGTCAAGTCTTGTCTGGGTTTCGTCGTGATGGTAATGACTTCAATACAATCATGTGCTAATGGATCTGTTCCATTTACTGGCAAAAGTGTGGCAGGATTTAATGTATTACAACGTCTGATTTCTATGTGTGGCTGAAACAATGTTAATTCATAACCGGTGAGTCTTGCTATAGTCAAGTGTTGTGTTTGTGTGCGGTTCAAGAGAACCTCTACTGCGTGTGGTACTTGTACTGTCAATTGATGTCCTAACACTATGGCATCGCTTTGTCTGATTGCTAAAGCTGTTGCTGCCACTGATTTCAGGCACGCAGGAAGAGCCTGAGCTACGGGATCTAATGTACTAGAAAAATAAGCACATGGTTTGTGTGATCCTGCTTGTTCCTGAGTGAGTACTGACAAGACAGTACCTTCGCGTTCTGTAACAAAGAGTGTAAAAGGCTTACTGTAACATGGTGTTGTTAAAACAGGTGCTTGGCATAAAGCTTTCTTTAAGCTTTCAAAGGTTTGTGTATGTTCTTGAGTCCAAGGGAGGACAGTCGATGTGGCTGCCTCCTGTGTTGTCAACTGAATGAGTGGTTTTGCTAGAAATGCATATTGAGGGATCCACTGCCTACAGTATGAAGTGAGACCTATAAAAGCCCGCACCTCCTTTTGTGTCTTAGGTGGTGGCATGTTGGCAATTAACTGGATGCGGTCGGGTGTAAGCTGTCTTCCCTCCTTGGACAGCAAGTGTCCAAGGTAAACAACTTGCTGGACACAGAATTGCAGCTTAGAAGGGGACACCTTGTGCCCCTTTTCGGCTAGAAACTGTAAAACCATCAGTGATGCTTGTTCACATTCAGGTTCGCTTCGGGCGGTGATCAGAAGATCATCGACATATTGAAGCAGGGCAGTATTAACTGGCATGTGGATACTGTCAAGTTCTCGTTTCAGTGCTTGGCTATAGATGCTGGGGCTTTCTGTGAATCCTTGAGGAGCGCGTGTGAATTTAAAACTCCGTCCATTTAAACTGAATCCGAACAAATATTGACTTTCCGAATCTATTGGGACGCTAAAGAAGGCGTTTTTGAGATCAATTACAGTAAAGAACGTTGCTTCTGAATCAATAGCTGTTAATAATGAAGAGATATCTGGGACCACAGGGTATTGTGGTACAATACATTTATTTAATTCGCGCAGATCAATAACTAATCGATATACTGGTGGTGCTTTTGGATCCGTTCTTTTAAGAATCTGAATTATCGGTGAATTACATACATTGGAGTCGGTTTCCACAACCACTCCTTGTCCAATGAGCTCGTCAATGATTTGCAGTAAAGCCACAACAGCATCTGGTGGTAACTTGTATTGTCGCATTCGGGGTAATACCACTCCTGTTTTTAGTGTAACTCGATATGGTGTAAGGTTCATGCAACCAACATCAGTGGGGCCTTGTGCCCATAAATGTGTAGGTAAATTCTGCAGCCGGTGATCCATGTCTCTGGACACGTAGTGACCTTTGAAGTCACGTAAAAATAATCGTACTCCATCCGGAGAACAACATATTATCGCTCCTAGAGCTTTCAATGTTTATATATCTTACAAGTTTTCTGGACATGATTTAGTAAGCAATAAATCTGTAGTTCGTGTCAATGGACCAACCGTAAGTGGTAGGGGTTGCGATACTTCATTAATGATAGGCTTTCCTGAGAATCCAAGGGAAACATTCTGTGAGCCTGAGAGGGGTGCCCCTGGAACTTCACTGCGTCGTATAGTTGTTCTGCTTGCCCCTGTATCAAGTAAAAACTTTCTGTCTTCCCCTAATAGTTCACTGTGTACATAAGGTCCCTCTTGATCTACTGGAACCTCAATAAGGGGTAAGCCAACTTCCCTCTCTAGGCTATTTCATGTGTATCGCTGATAATCGGGATAATCAGTTTGTGCATACTGGTACATCTGTTGTGTCGTTGCTTGTGTTGCAGCGATAGGCTGCTGCTGTGATGTTGCTACGGTCTGTTGTGGAGCTGCCTGTTGCGGAGCTGGCCTAGATTGTGCATGCTGAGGGATTTGTTGTTGGTTCTGATCCTGTCTAGGTGGACGTGGTCTTTCCTGGGTTTTACCCGTGGCGATATTATGTTTCAGAACTGCACAATCGTGTATATAATGACCTTGTTGTTTACAATAGTTGCATGTCCCTTTCGCCGGACCTGCGGAATCACCCTTTTTATGACCATCAGCTGGAACTGACTGAGCCACAAGCCTTTTAATTTTCGTGTCTTTCATACGTCTTTGTTCATGTTCTTGTTCTTCTCTAATTCTATTGTGGTGATATTGTAACATCTGTAACATCTGTGACGGGGTGTTACCTTGCCAGGTACTCTCAAATTTCAATACTCTATTCTTAACTTGCGGTAGGGAATTTTCAACTAATTTTGTCACAAACAGATGTGGATATGACTCGCTACTTGCTTTTATGCCACTATTTATACCAAAACATTTTTCAAATCGGGAATAGAAATCACTAGTGTCTTCATCTTGCTTTTGTTTACAGGCTGAGATTGCACCCCAGTCCTCCTTTTTCGTAGTTAATAAACGTGGCAATACCTGCACTAGTAATCTTGGTAGCGCTGTAGTCTTTTCCCCAAGCCCTGATCCTGCAGCTCGGGCCTTCTCTGACTTTCTGGTAAATCTTTGGTGTAGTCCACCCATAAATCAAGAAATAATACGGCATCTAGGCCATGTTTATGATACATAAAGTACCCTGGAGTGTCCCTAGGTGGAATGGGAACAGCTTCTTCGAGTACCCCTTTTCTGGTTTTGATCTGTCTTAATTTTGAAAAGAGCGGCATTTTTAGACCCTATTTACTTAATCTTGAACACACTTAATACAATAAACACAATAATGAACAATCATTCACACCACAATATGTAGAACGTATTGAAACATTTAACATTTAACAGTTAACGAACAATGATAACTAATAGGAAACTAGTTACTGACATAATACTAATACTAGATAATACTGATTTATATGCAAGACATACTAGATATACTGCTAAACAGTACAGATACACTGCTGAAACAGTGCAGACCGGATTTGTGTACCCAAACCCGTCTTGACCGGCACAACCTATGTGCACGTCTGAATGCCTCCCCGGCAACGGTACTCACCGGGTAGCACGGAACGGAAGGCCTCGGAACTGAACTGAACTGGACCGGACTGGACTCGACTCGACTCGGAACTTCGGAACCTGGTGGGCCTCTGTATACCTCGGATCTTGCTCTCTCAGCTAGGCTCTGGTCGGGATACTTCGCACTTCTCACCGCCTCGTCTGGGTGTTGATCGCAGCCTCAGTCACCCCCGCTTGGCCAGAGGGAGATACAGGAAATCCTGCGGGTACGCGTTTTTGTCCGTCCGGCTGTGGCAGGAGACCGGGCCTGCAACGCACCTCCGGCGCGTGAGATGAGAAAGTGTCCCTGTTCGGGCGCCAATTTATGTGGTAAATATTTTATTACCGGTACTATTTTTTATGCGGTAAAGTCTAGTAAGAATAACTCAGTATAAATAAGAGGCAGAATCCGTGGTATTAGAGGTTCTGAAAGGCTTTATTCCTCTATAAAGGAATTATGGTTCGAACCATAGGCATCAAATTCCATCACCGCGAGGGTTCAGGAAGGGAAGGCAATACATTATTGACAAGTAAAGATATTTATATAAAAAGCATTACATTAAGACAGATGCAGGAGGCGTAACAGCTGATAATACAGATAATACTACACATACGTAATGAAAATAGGCGTAAACATAGGCGTAAACTAAAAACGTCATTAAACATGATGTCACAGGTGGGTGGATCCATAAAAAGAATCCTGCAATGTCAGCAGAAATACTTGGCAGAGATGCGTGCGCAGCCGCATGACATGTGATTGACGTGCACCTAGAGGATGAAGGGGACTTGACATTTAGCTCTACATGTGGAGACAGAAGTCTGAGGGGTCATGTCAACCTAATCCCAAATCATATCTAATATCTTATGTTTAAAGAACTGTATTATCCAAAAGGAAAGGTCTCTCGGACGGAATCTATTCTATACTGACTGTTAGTGCGTGTACAAGCGTCTAAGTGTCTACATGAGATGCGAGGGGGCAGGAATCTTCCATAGTAACAGGGGCTATGAATTACTTGCGAGAGGACAGTGAGGCCTGGCCCTTTGCTCGGTAGCTGGAAGAATGTTTACCTAAAACTACTAGACAGGAATGCATCGGATGAGGAGCGGAGCAGATAATCTTGAAGGTGAAATACAGTTTTTTGGCAGGCAACGGGCCGGATCAGGCATTGTTAGCCGCGCAGTGAGTAGGACAAAGTTCATGGATACAGATGCGGGCTCGGACTGGAGCTTTCAGAGGCAGAAAGCAGGAAAAGGCTTGATGGCAGAATTCAGGGCCTACTCGCCTAAATTGTAAAACGTGGAAAGTGAACCACATAAAGTCGGTGGCCTTTCATACTTAGGAACGGAATATCCGACTCATTCATGGCGGATCTGAAAGAGGACATGTTGACGGTGGACGCACATGTATTTGCGTCTTCATAACTAGAACTGGAGGGAACATACATGTACTTGTGGTATGTACATGGAGCCGTTGGGGTCTAAGATAGGGGACATAACTGATCATAAAATTCATATTTCCTCAGTATGCTCCATACATACGCGGGTGGGGGTACGGTTTGTACATGCACAGGTGTACATACACGGGTGGGGGTACAGTCCGTACATACACTGTTGGGGTGGGGGTACGCTCCATACATACGCGGGTGGGGGTACGGTCCATACATCCACTGTTGGTGTGGGGGTATGCTCCATACATACACGGGTGGGGGTACGGGCCGTACGTACACGGGTGTATATACACGGGTGGGTGTACGGTCCGTGTACATACGAGGGCTGGGGGGGTGGTTCGGCGCGTACATACGGGGGCTGGGGGGGTGTTCGGCGCGTATGTGGGCACATGTCTCCATGGTTGCTATGGGAGTTCGGTGCGGACGGTGTTTTTTCCATACGGTTGTAACATCGGACGCACGGGATGGATCGTACTTGCGCGGTCGGACTTCACTTTTCACATTTGTACGGTAAATCATCCGGGGACGTGTCGGACACATTTTCCGACCCGAGGATGTGTGGGGAATTATTCCCAATGCGATTCGTATGGACTTTTTCCCATGCGAATCGTACTTGGCAGTTTGTACGGCATTTGTACGATTCGTACGGTAAAAAGACCGGATACGAGTCGTACGGGGAAATTTTTTCCAGGATCCGAATCGGCACCTTAATGTTGAACAGAAACAAATATATCAACAAGTGAAAGAGCAGATTGACCATGGATTACTTCATGAAAAGAAAGGGTGCTCATTACATCACTTCAACCTATCCGAATGTATGTGAGTGGTCAAGCTGGAACAGGAAAAAGTTTCTTAAAGTAATTACAAGTTATCTGCAGACAACAACTGAGTCGCATTTGTCTTGTGTTGTCACTGCTCCAACTGGGTTGGCAGCACATAACATTAAAGGAATTACTTTACATCATTTACTAATGCTACCAGTAGAGCATGAGAACAAATTGGAATACCACAAGCTATCTGGAGAAGCTTGTTGTGAAGTTTCAAGAGTCCTGAAGAAAATGAAAATTCTCATTATTGATGAGGTAAGCATGGTCTCAAACTTGATGTTTGGCTTTGTGCATTTAAGAATGCAGCAAATTCTTAAAACAGAGTATGACGTTTTAATTGGAGGAAAACACGTCATAGTTTTTGGAGATCTACTGCAACTGACTCCGGTAAAAGGACAACCGGTATTTAAAACACTTGCACATGAAGATACCAGAAAGTCTCTTGGTAGTGTTGGTAACGTGAACATTTGGACATATTTTGAATACAAAGAACTGACAACAAATATGCAACAGGCAAATGATGCTGAATATGGAAGTATTCTTGAAGATATAAGAATTGGAATTCTGACAGAACATGGCAAACGAGCTTTGGAGAGTCGTAGACTCGATTACTTTCCAATTTGTTTCCAAATGAAAATGAGGTTCCTGAGAAAGTGTACATGAAAATTGCAGAAAAGAATTCAGTGATCTGCTTAATGCCAAGACTGTGCGAGTGTTCTATATTCAACGAAGAACTATTGAAACTGGAAAATGAAGAAATTATAAAAATGGAAGCCATCGATAAAATAGAGCATGAAGGAATCACTATTATTTTGACGGAAAAGTTGAAAACAAAACGGCTGGTTTAGAAAACACACTATATGCATGTGTAAACTGTCGGGTAATTTGAAGGTGTAATTTGGATGTAGCAAAAGGTTTAGTTAATGGAGCAATGGGTAAAGTGGTGGATTTTGTTAATTATCAGAAAAAAGAAGGAATTGAATTTTTAAAAATTAAATTTGATCAGATTGAAGAAGTTAAAGAAATTGGTCGTTGTTCAGTTCGTTTTTTGTTTGTTAAAGATTTATATGTCCGTAGGAAACAATTTCCATTTTCTCTGGCATATGTTGCTTTGTCGCGAGTCAGAGCATTATCTGGTTAGTTTTTGATTGATTTTGATGAGACCAAGGTTACTGCAGATGCAAACTGTGTAAAAGAGTATAATAGGTTAAGAAGGGCGTATGCACCCAATTTAGGTCAATATCCTGTATTTGAAAAGCGTGTGGTTGGTCGAAAAAGAAGGTTTGAGAATATCTGTAGTGAAGGTGTAGAGAAGGGAAAAGAACAAGGTAATGTTGTGATAGCAAGTAAAAAGAAAAAGGACACTATTGAAGAGATTGTTGGTTATCAGTTTGAAAATAGTTCTGGTGTCAACTGCTATGCTAATGCAGTGGTCAATGTTGTTTTATTATCTTGAAGGTTTGCAAGAACAAATTATGCAGAATCGGGAAAAAAGATTTTGTTCTCTGTTGCATTCTATTTATGAAAAATTGACAACAGATACAAGTAAAATACAAACTGTTTCAGATGTTCGTAATCTTTTGGATGTGTGTTATGGTTCTACACAATTTACACAAAATATCCAACAAGATGCTCAGGAATTTTTAATGTATATACTTACCATTTTTGAAAATGAAGGTTTAGAAATAGAAAATATTTTTGGCCTTTCTTACAAATGGGAACATCATTGTGAAAATTTCATGTATACATCTAGCATTAATGTAGACACTGAAAGATTTCTGTATTTAACATTACCAGACTGTAAATCAGTGTCTTTCAATAAATTAGTTAAAGGTGCAAATCAAAACATGGAGTGTAGCCAATGTAAATCAGAAATGTTATTCACATTATTTAAAAAGAAATATGGACAATACATAATTTTAATGATGCAACGTTGTACAGCTGATAGAAGAAAATTAGATACTTTAATAAAGCAATTTGAAGCAACACAACTATCAATATCAGGAAGGACTTTTGTAGCAATTACAATAATTTTCCATGATGGTCCTTCCACAACATCTGGACATTACACTAAAATGTGACAAAGGCTGGACACTTTGTAATGATGCCCAGTTGATTTTCAAATAACGTTTGCCTAGGGAATTACCAAATTCCTACCTAATATTTTTAAAGTCAAAGTTTTAGGAAGATAATTCACTCTCTGAGGAATTTATTATTATAATTTAATAGGATTACCATTGGACAATTTACTTAAAAGGAGTGCAAAAATACCATTTGGCCTCAAGGAAAGGTATATGTTTGAATTATGGACTTTTTCGTGCTCATTGACTCGGTGAATATTTTAAAGCGACAACATTTACAGTGTTTATAATTTAAAGTTATAAAATGTTGTTAGCCATAAGCATTTCATATATGTGTGATTTGTATTTTCTGGTATTTTACTGAGAATAGCATGCTGGTTTTTTTTAAACAATCTTTTTGATTGTTTTTTTTTTGCCCGCTGTTATGTGATGAGTACGATTGAAATCACTATTTCTAGTGAAATTCAATATATTCTGAGAACAGCAAAAAAGGCAAACAAATCACTTTGTTTAAATTATGCTGTGTTGTTAAAAATGTATTATTACATGTTATAACTATTTTTTCTTTTCTTTCACAGATCCTAATTCTAAAATAAGCAATTTACCCCAATTTACATTACAAAAAACATCTGAAAAAAATGTGTACCATTTTTTATTTTTATTACTGTGAAGGTAAGTTTAACTAAGTATTAATATGTACAATGGGCAGATCTGCAAGAAGCTACAAAGTTTGAGTACGTTTTTCAAAACACCCTGTTTATACCTATGTAGGTTTTGAATCTCCCTGTCATAGGATATCATGTGACCTGCAAAAAAAACAGATTTGAGTGGTTCATAATATTTCCCATTGTACCTATTGAAGGACCGCAATCATTTCAATCATTCTTCTTTGAGCATCTTTGCAGACAAAACTCTGTGCTTACCTTCTATCATTCGCAAGCAATTTTCCAAACAGAAATATGTCACTTTTTGTAACATAGTTATTGCGCAAGACACTCTTTCATATTTACAAAGATAGGAAAAGGCACTCTGTGTACCTTTTCTACTCCATGTAAATACAACCTCATCATACACACCACGGGGCGTTCTATAAGTGTTGTTGTGCGTGATTGCACTGCATACTCATAGAACAAGACACATCTCCAGATTTATCAGAAATCATAAATCTCGACATGTGTGTGAATGCTGCACCATTCTCCAATTGGTGTAGGAAAGCACAACAAGGAGAATTGTTTTAATTTCTCCTTATTTCTTAACCTTCAATGCATACTAAAATGTTCAGCATACATTGAAGGAGAAAAATATGTTCTCTGATTGTTTTTGTGCAGGAAGGTGTGTCTTCCTGCACAAAAACAAACATCACATGACACAGATATCCTTGCACCATGGTGCAAGGGTGCCTGTGTCATCTTATGGCTGCAGTTTAAACCGCCATGCAGAGAGAAGCATAGATTTGCAACATATTTATGTACATATGTTGCATCCCTGTGCTTCGGAAGTACTACAGCACACTGCAGTTAAAGAGGTTACTGTGTGATGCTGCAGCACTTCCTCATAGTTCTGCACTTATACTTTCACCATACGCTATTAATGCATTCATTCAGTCAATTACGTACTACACATACATTCATCTAAACTTTCACACACTAACAAACAAATATAGCTCTTTTTTTAAACCAGGAAAGTTAGTTATTAGAAGAACTTTTTTTCTCTTCTTTTTACTTTTATATTTTTTTCTTGGTTTTTTGAACAATTTTTAATTTTTTTTGGTTTTTCTTGAAAAACAAAAGGAAAAAACATAACTGGAGGAACAAAACAATGAACTTCAGGGAAAAAAAAACTAGCAATGATGATTCTCTTGCTTTCAACAGATAAGATCAATCGACTGCTCTACATAGCATAGTACAGCATTGCATTTTATGCAGAGCACTTTTAGGGTTGCAAACTGTGGACGGATGTCCAAGTTTTGCACAGATGGATCCACCCTTGAAGTGCTTGGCTGCGATGGATCTGATGGAGCTGGAAGAACTCGCATTCTTTGGCATTCCTCTCGAGCAAGGTTCACCGGATGGAGGGTCCTCAGATGCTTCATCATACTTGCTGTTCCGCAGGAATATTTTTTGTTGGCATCCCCATGGGAGAGCACTCGCCAGCACATCTTACAGGTCACTAAGGTGGCATTCGTTTTGGTTTGCCCCTCAGGAAAAGTGAAACATTTCCACACCACAGATGAATATCTTGGTGGGCGTGGTGGTTCTTCCAAAAAATCATCCTCAGATGAATGAGGAGATCCTAGAGAGGCCTGCTGACCTGAAGCCATTGTTTTAAAAAAAAAGTTAGAGCTAAGTGTAAACTTAGTCCAAAAAAGGTTCTTCTCTGCAGAGAGATGCTCCTCCAAAGAAGGTCAAAGAAGAATGATTGAAATGGGTGGGGTCTTTCAATAGTTAGAATAGGAAGTGTAATGAACCAATCAAATCTCTTTTTTTCAGGTCACATGGGATCCGTGCACCGTGCGCATAGGCAGCACGCACCAAGCGCGAATGGGCGAAATAGAATTTAAAAGGAATATAGGATTAGAAGTAAAAATATATTACTTTTATGAGTAGTTTAGATTATGTCTTTAATTAATATTCACATGAAATACATATATATATGTTTTTTGACATTTAAAATATTTCGCGGGATTCGCGCACCCACCGCGTTAAACACGCATATGACGTATCGCGGAAGCGTCGCGTAACGTGCTTCGTACGTGTCGCGTATAGGCTTGGAGTCGCGTACCGGTTGCATAGCAATCGTGTACAAAAATACGTACCCAATGCATACCGTACGCGGATGCTTCCGCGCAGGGATCAAGAAAGGTGCGCATAGGGTGCGCGAATCCCCCAAAAAACGCAAAAAAATAAAATAATAAAGTATTGAAAATATAGATTAAAAATATTCTGACAAATATCAAAAAAATATTTTTTTTAAATGTACATTTAAAAAAAAAAAAAACATTAGAAACAAATAATATTTTGTAATTTTTAAAAGAATTAATTGAAAAAATAAGTAAAAAAATGGTGACAATAAAAATTAAAAAAAACATAATTAAAGGAATTGACACACTGCAATAGAAAAATTTAGAAATCCAATGAAAATCACTAAACATCATAGCTTTAGAGATGAGTTATAGATAGGAATTAGCATTTAAAAAACCTTTGAAATTCACTGAAAAAACCATAGGACTCATGCACATTATAGTTAGGAATTGGCATTTCAAAAACCTTAGAAATTCACTGAAAAAACCATAGGTTTCAGGGGTGTTATAGTTAGCTGGGCATTTCCCTCGTACAAAACCCTAGAAATTCCCCCGTTATAGTTAGTTCAGCTAACTATAATTCACGCCCCCGCAATGCACTGCTGATGACGTCACATATTACATCACTCATGACATGGTCAGTGACATCACTGATGACATCACTGATGACATCTCAAATGACATCACTGATGACATCACTGATGATGTCATTCATGTGATCATTTGATGCTTCGTCTCACACCCTAATATAACCTTTGATACAACCACTCTAAATTACAAACTGCCACTCTCAAAACCATAGACACTCCAACACCAAAAAGTACATACCCCATCACTGACTCTTAGGTCTAAACACTCATCCACTCACTCACCAGTACAGTCACTCATACTTATGGCAACAGAGAACAAAATCTTTTTTCCCGATTCTGCATAATTTGTTCTTGCAAACCTTCAAGATATAAAACAACATTGACCACTACATTAGCATACTATCATATGCACTCATACACCTATATAGACACTCCCACACCGCTAGTAATTAATCACACTGCCATTTACTCACCTATACAATTATACACGCACAAGCTCAATTACTCATACAAATACTAGCAAATTCTTATGGTCTTCTACAATCAATGATACAAGCATACACTCATCCATACAGCCACTCACACTATCACACACTCTCAGTTATAGTTATTTCTGTACTCAAACATACATATATGTTGTCTGCAAAGATGCTCTTAGAAGAATGAATGAAATGATTGCGGTCCTTCAATAGGTACAATGGGAAATATTATGAACCACTCAAATTGGTTTTTTTGCAGGTCACATGATATCCTATGACAGGGAGATTCAAAAACTACATAGGTATAAACAGGGTGTTTTGAAAAACGTACTCAAACTTTGTAGCTTCTTGCAAATCTGCCCATTGTACATATTAATACTTAGTTAAACTTACCTTCACAGTACACATTTTTTCAGATGTTTTTTGTAATGTAAATTGGGGAAAATTGCTTATTTTAGAATTAGGATCTGTGAAAGAAAAGAAAAAATATTTATAACATGTAATAATACATTTTTAACAACACAGCATAATTTAAACAAAGTAATTTGTTTGCTTTTTTGCTCTTCTCAGAATATATTGAATTTCACTAGAAATAGTGATTTCAATCGTACTCATCACATAACAGCGGGCAAAAAAAATAAATCAAAAAGATTGTTTAAAAAAAAACAACATGCTATTCTCAGTAAAATACCAGCAAATACAAATCACACATATATGAAATGCTTATGGCTAACAACATTTTATAACTTTAACTTATAAAAACTGTAAATGTTGTCACTTTAAATTATTCAGAGAGTCAATGAGCACGAAAAATTCCACAATTCAAACATATGCCTTTCCTTGAGGCTAAATGGTATTTTTGCACTCCTTTTTATGTAAATTGTCCAATGGTAATCCTATTAAATTATAATAATAAATTCCTCAGAGAGTGAATTATCTTCCTAAAACTTTGACTTTAAAAATATTAGGTAGGAATTTGGTAATTCCCTAGGCAAACGTTGTGTGAAAACCAACTGGGCATCATTACAAAGTGTCCAGCCTTTGTCACATTTTAGATAGGCAGTGTAATGTCCAGATGTTGTGAAAGGACCATAATGGAAAATTATTGTAATTGCTACAAAAGTCCTTCCTGATATTGATACTTGTGTTGCTACAAACTGCTTTATTAAAGTATCCAATTTTCTTCCATCAGCTGTACAACGTTGCATCATTAAAATTATGTATTGTCCATAGTTTAAAAAAAATAATGTGGATAAAATTTCTGATTTACATTGGCTACACTCCATGTTTTGATTTGCACCTTTAACTAATTTATTGAAAGACACTGATTTACAGTCTGGTAATGTTAAATACAGAAATCTTTCAGTGTCTACATTAGTGCTAGATGTATACATGAAATTCACAATGATGTTCCCATTTGTAAGAAAGGCCAAAAATATTTTCTATTTCTAAACCTTCATTTTCAAAAATGGTAAGTATATACATTAAAAATTCCTGAGCATCTTGTTTTGTATAAATTGTGTAGAACCAGAACACACATCCAAAAGATTACGAACATCAGAAACAGTTTATTTTACTTGTATCTGTTGTAAATTTTTCATAAACAGAATGCAACAGAGAACAAAATCTTTTTTCCCGATTCTGCATAATTTGTTCTTGCAAACCTTCAAGATATAAAACAACATTGACCACTACATTAGCATAGCAGTTGACACCAGAACTATTTTCAAACTGATAACCAACAATCTCTTCAATAGTGTCCTTTTTCTTTTTACTTGCTATCACAACATTATCTTGTTATTTTCCCTTCTCTACACCTTCACTACAGATATTCTCAAACCTTCTTTTTCGACTAACCACACACTTTTCAAATACAGGATATTGACCTAAATTGGGTGCATATGCCCTTCTTAACCTATTATACTCTTTTACACAGTTTGCATCTGCAGTAACCTTTGTCTCATCAAAATCAATCAAAAACAAACCAGATAATGTTCTGACTCGCGACAAAGCAACATATGCCATACCCTCTTTAAATACGGTAAATCCAATGTTCACCAATGCACTGTCTACACTTAATCCTTGAGATTTATGAATAGTTACTGCATATGCCAGAGAAAATGGAAATTGTTTCCTACAGACATATAAATCTTTAACAAGCAAAAAACGAACTGAACAACAACCAATTTCTTTAACTTCTTCAATCTGATCAAATTTAATTTTTAAAAATACAATTCCTTCTTTTTTCTGATAATTAACAAAATCTACCACTTTACCCATTGCTCCATTAACTAAACCTTTTTCTACATCCAAATTACGCCTTAAAATTACCCGACAGTTTACACATGCATATAGTGTGTTTTCTAAACCAGCTGTTTTAGATATTTTTTTTCTAAAGAATCCAGTTTTGTTTTCAACTTTCCCGTCAAAATAATAGTGATTCCTTCATGCTCTATTTTATCGATGGCTTCCATTTTTATAATTTCTTCATTTTCCAGTTTCAGTAGTTCTTCGTTGAATATAGAACACTCGCGCAGTGTTGGCATTAAGCAGATCACTGAATTATTTTCTGCAATTTTCATGTACACTTTCTCAGGAACTACATTTTCAATTGGAAAGTAATAGACTCTCCAAAGCTTGTTTGTTCTGTCAGAAGTCCAATTCTTATATCTTGAAGAATACTACCATATTCAGCATCATTTGCATGTCGCATATTTGTTGTCATTTATTTGTATTCAAAATATGTCCAAATGTTCACATTACCAACACTACCAAGAGACTTTCTGGTATCTTCATGTACAAGTGTTTTAAATACCAGTTGAACTTTACAGGAGTCAGTTGCAGTAGATCTCCAAAAACTATGACGTGTTTTCGTCCAAATAAAACGTCATACTCTGTTTTAAGAATTCGCTGCATTCTTAAATGCACAAAGGCAAGCATCAAGTTTGAGACCATGCTTAGCTCATCAATAATGAGAAGTTTCATTTTCTTCAGGACTCTTGAAACTTCACAAGCTTCTCCAGATAGCTTGTGGTATTCCAATTTGTTCTCATGCTCTACTGGTAGCATTAGTAAATGATGTAAAGTAATTCCTTTAATGTTATGCGCTGCCAACCCAGTGTCACGACTATCACTCACCTGAACTCCTGAACCTTCTCTTGAGAGATGAACGAGCCCTATTCCCCTCAAGAACCGGTCCAACAACCGAACTCAATTAATTCAGCTGTGTGAAAAGGTTCCCAAAGGGAAAGGGGAAGTGGAATAACAAAGAGACAAGAGAAAACTTGAGTGCACGTCGCTGCCTTGCACTTCTTATGGCGCCTTTTCTGACTGGCTTAACTTCTTATGACTTTCTTCAGTCTGGCAACATATGGTCATGCAAATCTACAATATAACAAATGGTAATAGTTAGACAATTATTATGTGCCAACATGCAAACCTAATCACAACTCTTCTAACAGCAGGTTTACCTAGTGCGTTATTAAAACAGCAGCTATAATAATACTCTCTTTTCTGTACAAGTTCTTCTTGCCCTGTAAAGAAAGATAATACATTAACTCTTGAACACAATGTCCTTGGAAATAGGCTGGTAGCTTGAAGTCCAAATGTTCCGATGATTACCTTTATTTTGTGGTAATTGCTTCTTACCACTTGACTTGTTTACCAAAGTAAATCTGTAATCCTTGTATTGCTAAGTCTTTAAAGTTCCAACTAAATTATCAAGTCTTTTACTGTTTTCAAAGTCCTTTGCATTGAACAAACATGAATTTTTCTTTAAAGATATGACTCACCGGTGCGTCGTTGCTTTGACTGTTGTATTTATTTTCACTTATCTGAAACTCTTCTGTTCTTGCAGAGATCGAGATGTGAAGCGTGTTCTTCCATAGAACGAGAGCGCCACCTCATGGACTGGAACGGAGGAGAAAAACAGAAGCCAAGTCTCGCTTCGAAAATATTCAAGAAGTTGTCCGGGGGGAGACTCGATCGGCAGGAGTGCAGGTAAGGAAGTCTAATGATGAGACTAAGCATTAGGGTGCTTGCGAGAGCGATTTAGATACCTTTGAAATCCGTGTGAGGAAGATTCCAGTTCAGGCACATGTAAATGCAGAAAGCAGACCTGATAGTTCGCGTGAGCCGCGTGAGCCTGTTTCCAGCTTGTCTCGTGTACAGTTTTATAATGCCATCTGTCTTCCTATGCACGTGACAAGGAACTCGTGTTTATGCCTATGGTTTTTTGAACGGTACATGTGACAAGGAACTCGTGTTTATGCCCAAGTTATGATACATACATTCAACGTGCAATGATTAACTTTACGATTGGCTTTTCTGATAAATAAATTAAAGAATACAAATAGGCATGATTATTCTTTGCAATTAAGAATACAATTAGACATGATTATACATGGCACAGGTTAAGAACATTTAACGTGGCACAAGTTAAGAACATTTGGCTTGATTGAGCTTCTGCGTAACCGCGACAGTTCTCCCCCGCAAAGGCCGCCCTATGGGTTTTGGTTTACTTGGATAGCGGGCGTGAAAAAGTCTTGTTAATCTTGGGGCATTAACATGAGATGCCAGTTCCCAGGACCGTTCCGCTGCATCGTAACCTTTCCAGTCAATCAAATAATACAACTTATTATGTATTCTTTTAGCATCTAAAATCTGTTTGACTTCGTATTCCAGGTGATCATTCACAATGATAGGGGGAGGAGGATTATCTTTTCGGGTTCCCTGCTGATAGGGTTTCAGTAAGGAAACATGGAAGACTGGATGTATAGAATATTCTGGAGGTAATGAAAGCCTAATTGACACTGGATTAAGGACATCTTGAATTGGGAAATGTCCAATAAAACGGGGCTGTAATTTCCTAGGACCTTCTAATCGGATATTCCGAGTAGATAACCAAACCAAATCACCAATGTTATACAAGGGTTCTGGACTTCTATGTCTATCTGCTTTTTTCTTTTGAAGGGCCTTACTCTTTGCTAAATGATGTCTTATTTTTTCTTGGAATAACTGCAGCTGTTTAATTCTTTCGGAAACAGCTGGTAATTCTTTTTGATCATCCGATAGTACCTGTACAGGAATATTACGAGGATGATAACCAGTCATAAAATAGAAAGGAGAGCAGCCCAAGGAAGAATGTTCATTATTATTATACACAAATTCTGCCAAAGGTAATGCTTTGTCCCACTGGGAAGTGAACGTGGCTAAAAAACATCGTAATGATTGTTCTAATATCTGGTTAACTCTTTCTGTTTGGCCATCGGTTTGTGGGTGGAAGGCCGATGATAAAGCCACTTCAATTTCTAATTTTGTACATAAGTGTTTCCAGAATTTTGACACAAATTGCGGGCCCCTATCAGAAATAATTTTACTTGGCAATCCATGTAATTTTACTACATTGTGAACAAAAATATCACAAAACTCAGTAGCAGAAGGTATTTTCGATAAGGGAATAAAATGACCCATTTTTGATAATAAATCTACTACCACAAGAATTGTAGTAAAACCATTTGACAGAGGTAAATCAGTAATAAAATCGACACTAATAGTGTGCCAAGGGACTGGTGGAATTGGTAACGGTTGTAAGTAACCAACCGGGGCAGTGTGTTGAGATTTATTACGCGAACACATGGGACATTTTTTAACATAATCTTGGACATCTTTTCTCAAAGTATCCCACCAAAAGGTTCTCAAACACAATTCTTCAGTCTTATGAATGCCAGGATGACCAGTAAGGGTGGTATCATGATGCCACATCAAGATTATTTGACTCAATTCTTCTGAAGGAATGTATAACCTTTTTTTATAGAAAAACAATCCATTAGAAATTGAACAGTGTTTTTTAAGTACCCATGATACCGAATCAATTTGTTTTGACTCATCCTTCACTTTCTGCAAAAAGGAATCAGATTGAGTAACAGCTACAATTCTGTTCCTTGGAAGGATATTTTGAACCTCTTTTTTGGACTCTTGAAAGTCATTCTCATGCAAACGAGAGAGGGTATCTGATAACAATTGCTTTTGCCCTGGTCGGTAGGTGATTAAAAAATCAAACTCACTAAAAAAAAGCAACCATCTCATTTGCCTAGGTGTTAATGCCTTGATAGACGTGAAAAATTGTAAATTTTTATGATCAGTAAAAATTGTAACCGTGTGTTTAGCTCCCAAAAGATGATGTCTCCACTCAGCAAAAACATCCTTTATGGCCAACAATTCTCGCTCAGCAATTGTGTAGTTTTGTTCTGCTGGCAATAATTTTCGTGAAAAATAAGCTAAAGGATGAAGGTGTCCAGTGTTTGGGTTCTTTTGCATTAAAACCCCTCCTACTGCAGTTTGAGAGGCATCAGCTTCAACGAAAAAAGGTTGATCAGGATCTGGATGACTTAATACAGGAGCTGAGGTAAAAGCTCTTTTTAATTCAAGAAAGGCTTCATTAGCTTTTTGGGACCACTGGAAGTTTTGTCCTTTTTTCAGTAATTGTGTAAAAGGAGATACAATCCTTGAAAAATGAGCTATAAACCTCCGATAAAAGTTAGCAAAACCTAACACTTTTTGAACTTCTTTTACTGAGGCTGGAATTGGCCAATTAGTGATGGCTTCTACTTTTTTCGGATCCATTTCTATACCTTTAGGTGAAAGTACATAGCCTAGGAAATCTACCGAATGGGCATGAAAAACACATTTCTCTAATTTAGCAAACAAAGAGTGTTCTCTCAGTCTTTGTAGGACAGTCCTAACATGTAATACATGTTCTTCTTCACTCTTAGAAAAAATCAAAATATCATCGATATAGACGATGACAAAAACATCTAAAAGATCGTGAAAAACTTAATTGATGAAATACTGGAATGCCGCTGGGGCATTGCATAGCCCAAACGGCATGACAGTATATTCATAGAGGCCGAACTTAGTACGGAATGTGGTTTTCCACTCATCACCCCCGCGCATTCGAATCAGGTGATAAGCGCCACGTAAGTCAAGTTTGGTGTAAATTGAGGAACCCTTGCGCTGATCCAATAATACAGGAATCAACGGCAATGGGTATCGATTTTTAATGGTGGCCTTGTTGATGCTTCTACAATCTATGCAAGCCCTCAAATCTCCTGATTTTTTGGCTACGAAAAAGAGAGGAGAGGAGGCCGGGGAGGAAGAATGTCGAATAAAACCTTTTTCTAAAAGGTCATCAAGGTAGTCTTTCAAATACTTCTTCTCTGGTTCAGTGATAGCATAGATACGACTGCACGGAAGAGGCATTCCTGGAATTAGGTCTATCCTGCAGTCATAAACTCTATGAGGGGGGAGCTGCGTTGCTTGGACAGGATCGAACACATCTGCATAGTCTTGGTATATGCTTGGTAAACTACACTCAGGACTAAATGTGGAAGCACAATTTAAGGGGAAAATGGGGTCTTTAGCTTCTAGATAGCAATGTGTCCTACAGAACATGGAATCAAGACTTACTGTTCTCTTAACCCAATCAATCTTGGGATTGTGTTTCTCTAGCCAAGGAATGCCAAGAATTATTCCAAAAGCTGGAGTGTCAATTAAATCAAAAATTACCTGTTCAGTGTGTCCATTTTCGCTAACAAGAGTTAGAGGCACAGTATGTGACCGAATAAGACCAGAAGATAAGGCCGAGCCATCGACGGCTCTGACAGGCTCAGGTACTTCTTTGCTTATATTGGAAATATTCAATTTTTCAGCCAGGTTTATATCAAAAAAAATTCCAGTAGCTCCAGAATCTAGAAGAACTGGTAAAACATGTCTTTGTTGTATCGCTACAACAATTGTCATAAGAATCATCATGTGTCTAGCAACATTAGCCCCTGTATTCAGGACATTCCTCGAGATCTCTGTTTTTGATTCGCTCAAAGAAACGATCTCTTCTTTCTTTGAGGAATTTAGTTTTCCGATTCGTTTTGATCAGCCAGAGCAATGTCTTTCTTTCTCTTGGGTTTTATTATGCATTCTCTGGCGAAATGTCCGCCCTTGCCACAATACAGGCCTAACTTTTCTTTTCTTCGTCTATCTTTTTCTTCAGGAGTAAGTGGCCCTCTGATTCCCCCTATTTGCATAGGTTCTGGATCTCCTGCCTTGTCATCCTTTTCTTTATCTTTTCTTTCAGTCCTTGAAAACAGGGGTCTATTATCTATTTTAAGTCTAAAATCTGTTCTGGATTTTTCTCCCTTTCTCTCATTTAACCGATGATCTAATTTGACCACCAAGTCAACAAAGTCTCCGTACTCAATTGGTAAATCAATTATATGAGCCAGTGAGTCTTTCAATTCCTCTCTTAACCCACGGTAAAACAACGAGGTACGCTTTTCCTCGGGCCAACGTGTCTCTGAAAGCAGTCTATTAAAGGTGGTAATGTAACTAAGTAAATCTTTAGAACCTTGATGTAGGTTAAGTAACTCATTGTCACTCGTCTGAACAAACATATGACGAGCAAAAAGTCGAGTCATGGCGTCCTTGAACGCATCATAGTTTTGTAAGATAGGACTGTTTGAGTCTACCAAGGGAATAGCCCAATCTGCTGCTACACCACCTAGATAAGAGATAATAAATGCAGTTTTGGTGGAATCTGAATTAAAAATCTGAGGTTTGCAAAGAAAATGCAATTGACATTGATTAATGAAAGCTGCAAATCGCGTGGAATCTCCTAAAAAACGTTCTGGGTTGGCTAGAGGGACCGGTGTTGGAGTGACTACAGTAACTTGAACATTAGAATCAGTATTGTGTGCCACTGGATTAACTGAGGCAAAGGTGGTATTCCCAAACTTTGATGGAGATATTACCGGACGTTTTTCAGGACCCTTTGGATCTCTCCATTGCATAAAACCTTGTTTTGTCTTCACTAATTCTTCCCTAAGTGCATCATTTTCCTGTTTCAAATGCTGCATTTCTATTTGTAAATGCCTAACTAGTGCAGATAAATCTGAAGTATTGTCTGCCACATCCATTTCGTTGATCTCTCAGAGAAGTGGTGGCTTAGTCTTCTGTCACGACTATCACTCACCTGAACTCCTGAACCTTCTCTTGAGAGATGAACGAGCCCTATTCCCCTCAAGAACCGGTCCAACAGCCGAACTCAATTAATTCAGCTGTGTGAAAAGGTTCCCAAAGGGAAAGGGGAAGTGGAATAACAAAGAGACAAGAGAAAACTTGAGTGCACGTCGCTGCCTTGCACTTCTTATGGCGCCTTTTCTGACTGGCTTAACTTCTTATGACTTTCTTCAGTCTGGCAACATATGGTCATGCAAATCTACAATATAACAAATGGTAATAGTTAGACAATTATTATGTGCCAACATGCAAACCTAATCACAACTCTTCTAACAGCAGGTTTACCTAGTGCGTTATTAAAACAGCAGCTATAATAATACTCTCTTTTCTGTACAAGTTCTTCTTGCCCTGTTAAGAAAGATAATACATTAACTCTTGAACACAATGTCCTTGGAAATAGGTTGGTAGCTTGAAGTCCAAATGTTCCGATGATTACCTTTGTTTTGTGGTAATTGCTTCTTACCACTTGACTTGTTTACCAAAGTAAATCTGTAATCCTTGTATTGCTAAGTCTTTAAAGTTCCAACTAAATTATCAAGTCTTTTACTGTTTTCAAAGTCCTTTGCATTGAACAAACATGATTTTTTCTTTAAAGATATGACTCACCGGTGCGTCGTTGCTTTGACTGTTGAATTTATTTACACTTATCTGAAACTCTTCTGTTCTTGCAGAGATCGAGATGTGAAGCGTGTTCTTCCATAGAACGAGAGCGCCACCTCATGGACTGGAACGGAGGAGAAAAACAGAAGCCAAGTCTCGCTTCGAAAATATTCAAGAAGTTGTCCGGGGGAAGACTCGATCAGCAGGAGTGCAGGTAAGGAAGTCTAACGATGAGACTAAATATTAGGGTGCTTGCGCAAGCGATTTAAATACCTTTGAAATCCGTGTGAGGAAGATTCCAGTTCAGGCACGTGTAAATGCAGAAAGCAGACCTGATAGTTCGCGTGAGCCGCGTGAGCCTGTTTCCAGCTTGTCTTGTGTACAGTTTTATGATGCCATCTGTCTTCCTATGCACGTGACAAGGAACTCGTGTTTATGCCTATGGTTTTTTGAACGGTACATGTGACAAGGAACTCGTGTTTATGCCCAAGTTATGATACATACATTCAACGTGCAATGATTAACTTTACGATTGGCTTTTCTGATAAATAAATTAAAGAATACAAATAGGCATGATTATTCTTTGCAATTAAGAATACAATTAGACATGATTATACATGGCACAGGTTAAGAACATTTAACGTGGCACAAGTTAAGAACATTTGGCTTGATTGAGCTTCTGCGTAACCGTGACACCCAGTTGGAGCAGTGACAACACAAGACAAATGTGACTCACTTGTTTTTTGCAGATAACTTGTAATTACTTTAATTAAGAATCTTTTTTTCTGTTCCAGCTTGACCACTCACATACATTGGGATAGGTTGAAATGATGTACATGAGCACCCTTTCTTTTCATGAAGTAATCCATGGTCAATCTGCTCTTTCACTTGTAGATATATTTGTTTCTGTTCAACATTTAGTTGTTCTTCCAAGTTTCCTAACTGTATTACATCTTCTTGAGCTTGATACATTGCTGTTTTCACCTCATTCATGGCAATTGTTGCTTCATTTTCAACAATTGGTTGTCCTGGTCGATCTTGACTCAGTGCAGCAGAACTTTGACTGTCTTGAGAACTGTCTCTAGCAATCTCATCTGCAATTGTAGCTTCTTGATCAATTACATCATTCAACATTTTCACATAATTTGCAAAAGCACTGCATTGTATGGTATCTTTGCAAGCATTAAATGAATCTTCATAGCTCTGAAAATCTCCAAGTAATTCCAGTTCTGAACGCCAAATAATAAAATTCCTTTTTGTTAACAGTGTCGCAACTCAGTTTCCTGTGATTAATTACATTTCCTTTCCTTTGTTTCACCAGACATCCTTCGGAACCAATCACTGCATATTTTCCATCATTGATGTTCTCTGTAGTATTCCGTTTAAAAGTGTAGTTTTGCAGCACTTCATAGAGACACATGTTCTCAAGATGATGGCTTCTGTTTGGGTAATATGCGTCCAACATATTCGTTTTCAAAATATCTTTACTTTCTGGTTCTTTTTCTGCTAAATATTCAATTTCTTGAACAGATTTCAGTACCCGATTTCACATTGCTGCAAGACCTAGACTCACCCAAATGATTCTTCTACTGTTGGAATATAGACTTGCAGATGATAACCGATCTGAGCATTCATATGCTCCAATTCCACGATGCGATAACATCTTCAAACTGAAACTGTATAATTTCTTACTTAAGAGTCTTCTCGTGAGAAATCTCTTCCCATATTTCTTTCAATTCCGTCTTTTATGATTTTGTAATGTAGGACATTACATATCGAGCAACAGCAATGGAATTGTCTGCAACATACTGAATATCCATGTTAGCGTTCCACATGGATAAAATAACTGGATTGTAGTCATTTATGTATTTTGACTCTTCGCTTCTTCTTAAGTTGTAGGTATTTTTTGGAGACTTTCTTGTGATGGTATGTCGCATAGCTGACATAAAACTGTTCACTCTTCCTTTGGATAATACCGGACGTGGAAATCCAAAACGACATTTGGTATAGAACTTATTCTTTGACTTGTACTTTCGTCAACAGTATTTTCCACACCTATGGCTTTGGAATCGTAAGACTTGTTGTTTTAATTTTTTGTCTTCTCTGCTATTGGGTACGGCACATGTTGCATAATCTTCAATGAAAGACAAAACAGTTTCATCTGAATCTGTTCCAAATTTTGGGGCGTCCTTGATCCATAACAACATATGTATATGAGGAGCACCTCTTGCTTGATACTCCTTTCTCCAAAAGAAATTCACAACTTCTCCAAGTGGAGGATTCTTTATATTGCAGATGAAAGACATCATAGCTTCAAATCTATGATTGAAATATCTGCATACATTAACAGGATCCAAAGAGCACAATTCTCCAGGTGTCTTGTATTCAATATTTTTTATATTGGAATTTGCCTCTCGAAGAAATTCAAGTAAATCATCCCAAGCATACTCAGCACAGCTTAGTCTAACAAACCATGTAGGAGTTCCTAAGTTCCGTAGCATACATTTCAGTTCTCCATGACGACGGTACCAATATTCATTAGTCCCACGCTGACATGCCATCAGATTAATCAACTGAGATTCTAAATGATCATCTCTCTGATGCACTTTATCCATAAAATCCTTTGCAGTTACATTTTGCAGATGCATTCCAGTTTTTAAAATGTGATTTATTGCATATGAAAGTCCAGACAAGTCACTTTCAAACAGAAGATGAAACATACAAGGGATACATTGTCGAAATCTTGGATCTTCTGCATATAATCTTGTTGTCCGATATTCAGATGCAGGAATCTGCACAGGACGTTCATCATATCGTCCACCTTTTCCTGTTGGAAACAACTGCGGGAAACAACGAGCTTCCAAGCTCTCTTCCCATACACTCATGAGACTTCCTCTTGCTTTTTTCATCTGGAATAACTCAATCGTATTCCCCATCACCTCTTTGGAATGAAGTGGATGTACACTGTAATGTTCATAGATTTCTTCACATCTGGACATGTCTACTTCTTCAATTTGTCCACTTAATGTTTCAGTATCTTCTGCTTAATCTATATCTTCTTCTCCTACAAACACATTTCTATAGTACTCATTATTTTTTATCAGATACAATGATGCCTTTTGCACTTTTCTAACATCCACTAACTCTTGCCAGATTTTCTTATTCTTAGTAGGAACACCATTAACTAGAATGACTAGTGGTTCATTTTGTGCATGGTCTACACCAATAGTTTCAATGTTTTTCTTTGAATCTAACGGTAAATACACAACTCTTCCTTTCAATCCTCTTTGTAACTCTGATGGAGGTAATTTACCTATTTTAGGCTCCATACGAACGATAGCCTGAAACGGGTGCACACATTAAATGAAACTAGATTCATACGTATTTAAATCTATCAGCTCTGGAGGAATAGCAACCAACTCTAGATTTTTATGAACAGCTCTAGCAGGCATTTTATTCTCATCTAATTTGTTATAACAATATTTGCAAATATGTTGCTCAGATCCCAAATCAAAACAATCCTCTACCAACAAATAAGTTGCAAATTCCTTCCACTTTTCATTATTTTCTGTTTCACTTTTTAAATACAGATTGACACTCCTAGTCTGATTTTTATAGTGACTTCGCCGACAACAAATACAAGAAACATTTGGTCTTTCACCTGAAATTTCTTTAAACTTTGTGAATTGATCTTCAAAATTTTTTGTACTCACGGGTTCTACATTGTCTTCAACATTTTGTTCTACTAATGTGTCAGTTTCTGCACTCTCTTACTGAGGACCAAAGTAACAAAACTCAATATCATCACAAACCTTCTTCACATCTGATACTGACCCACGCAAAAGAGCACTGTTCAACTCATTTAACTTTAGTTCTGGACTTTTTGCATAATACAGTCTTCTCACTAACTTCCGCATTTGAGTATGATGTGCTGCCAACATCCTGAAATGGTGAAAAACACTTTGACAAACTTTCCTAGAAAGACAAGCCAGAGAATGACCTTGCGAACCAGTATTTTTTTCCACTCTGCAAGGGCCTAGTCCTTGCAACACCTTAATCTTTTGTTTAACACTTTTTTTTACTATATGCTTGTAAAAAACGACATAATTTATCAATATATTCTTGTCGTACACTACAAATACTACTGCAATCCCAAGTGTACACAGGGTGTTTAGGACGTCTCCCTAGAACTTCATCAGCTATCACTTTCCTCTGCATTTCTTTCAACCATTTTGTCTTTGTCAATTGGACAACCATCTCTAACCTCATAACCTCGACCACTGGTGTCAACTGCATACAATAAATTATTGCTATGTAAATAACTCTCCTCATTAAAGAAAGACTCTGAACTGGAACTGTGTTTCCATTCTCCCAAAAAAACATCACAAAAATGTATTCTATTAATTACTCGTTTCCTCCTACTTTTGGCCTTCATTAAATTGATTGGTTATCTAGTGATCGAATTCTGTTTAATACTAACATAAATAGTTTCCTTTTTACTTCAAAAGCCTTTTCAACAATGGTTTCAATATGCTTCTTCTTTTTATAAAATAGTGCTCTCTTTTTATATTTCTTCACATCTTTCAGCAAATTATGCACTACTCTCTTGTAAAATATTTTTTTGCATATTTCCTTATACTGATTCTGCCTTCATTTACCATACTTCGTCTCCTTTGACTGTCCATTTGCTTTTTTGCTTTTCCTATTATTTTGAATTTTTTTTCTAGTTGAAGCATTCTCCGAGGTTTCAGCATTCTGTACAATTTGTCTGGTCCTCCAAACATTTTTAATAAATTGCTTTGTGATCTTACCAGAAGATTTTTTATTTTTAGCCACATTATGGGGCCGATTCCGATCCTGTAAAAAGGCTGTACGAATCGTTGTACGGAGCGTATACCCCGTACGACTCGTACCCGGTAAACTTTCCATACAACCTAGGAAGTACGATTCGTACAGAAAGCCTATTTCCGTACGTTTCGTAAAAAACCCCGTACAGGTCAAAAAAACCTACGATTCTGATCCGGAACAGCTTGTACACGACGTCCGGATGTATTCAGGCAGCTGTTTCCGGTCCAGCGAGTACGATTCGTCCCTACGTCACTCCGTACGGCTCTTTTTTTACGGGAGTCGAACACAGCCGGAAAAGCAGAGTCCGACGCGAACCTCTACGCAACGGAGCCCCGGTACGCCATGTACACGCCATGAACCCCGTCGTACGTGTCATCCCGGTCCTCTTGGCCTACGACCTGGTGCACCGCACCCGACGCACACGCCACAGAAGGTGAGAACAATACCCAGGGGCCAGGGTGGGGGTGAGGGGCAGGAAACAAACCCCATACTCAAAGCCAAACCTATAATATGGAGGCCATACTTTACCACCAGGGTCTGGTCACTTGGGGGGGCGTGGCCAGCAATCCCAGCGTACCGCAACAACGGAAGTGGATGTGTACGGTGCGTTGCACACGTACCCCTACGGCACCATTAGAACAGTGATACGGACCGTACACACGCAATGAATGCGTGGGTACGGTGCGTACCACACGTACCCCTACGGCACAGTAGAACAGTGATACGGACCGTACACACGCAATGAATGCGTGGGTACGGTACGTGTCACACATACCCCTACGGCACCATTATAACAGTGATACGGACCGTACACACGCAATGAATGCGTGGGTACGGTGCGTACCACACGTACCCCTACTGCACAGTAGAACTGTGATACGGACCGTACACACGCAATGAATGTGTGGGTACGGTGCATTTCACACGTACCCCTACGGCACCATTAGAACAGTGATACGGACCGTACACACGCAATGAATGCGTGGGTACGGTGTGTACCACACGTACCCCTACGGCACAGTAGAACAGTGATACCGACCGTACACACGCAATGAATGCATGGGTACGGTGTGTGTCACACGTACCCCTACGGCACCATTAGAACAGTGATACGGACCGTACACACGCAATGAATGCGTGGGTACGGTGCGTACCACATGTACCCCTATGGCACAGTAGAACTGTGATACGGACCGTACACATGCAATGAATGCGTGGGTACTGTGCGTACCACACGTACCCCTACGGCACCATTAGAACAGTGATACGGACCGTACACACGCAATGAATGTGTGGGTACGGTGCGTGTCACACGTACCCCTACGACACCATAAGAACAGTGATACGGACCGTACACACGCAATGAATGCGTGGGTATGGTGCATGTCACACGTACCCCATTACGGCACCAGTACATTTGGGATACGAGGCGTACACACGCCAGGAATGTGGGCTTAGAGGACTGGCCCAGCATGTTACCTTCATATTGGTGTGTGTGTAGGTCTAGGCCAGCAGTGTACTGCTCCAAGGGGGTGCATGGGTGGGTGCAGAGGACTCCCAGCAGTGGCCTGCAATATGAGGGGTGGGTGCATGTGACTCCTAGCAGTGGACAGAGATATGAGGGGTGGGTGCATATGACTCCTAGCAGTGGACAGAGATGTGAGGGGTGGGTGCCTATGACTGCCAGCTGTGGACAGAGATATGAGGGGTGAGTGCATATGACTACCAGCAGTGTCCGGAAATATGAGGGGTGGGTGCATATGACCACCAACAGTGGCCTGCAATATGAGGGGTGGGTGCATATGACTCCCAGCAGTGGCCTGCAATATGAGGGGTGGGTGCATATGACTCCTAGCAGTGTCCAGACATATGAGGGGTGGGTGCATATGACTCCTAGCAGTGTCCAGACATATGAGGGGTGGGTGCATATGACTCCTAGCAGTGGACAGAGATATGAGGGGTGGGTGCATATGACTACCAGCAGTGGCCTGCAATATGAGGGGTGGGTGCATATGACTCCTAGCAGTGTCCAGACATATGAGGGGTGGGTGCATATGACTCCTAGCAGTGGCCTGCAATATGTGGGGTGGGAGCATATGACTCCTAGCAGTGACCTGCAATATAAGGGGTGGGTGCATATGACTCCTAGCAGTGGACAGAGATATGAGGGGTGGGTGCATATGACTCCCAGCAGTGGACAGAGATATGATAGGTGGGTGCAATTTGTCCCTGAAGGCATTCCTACATACCCAAAACACAAGTACAGTGACTAGCAAGGATGGGACAGACGATTCAGCAGGAGACATCGGTGAGCAGGCATGGCCATTGTTGAAGGGATCCGTCACCAACAAAGGAAATGTGGACACAGGTCAGCACAACAATTGTGCAACTGTTTGCAGGGAAGATGTCAGGTGCCACAGAGGAAGGAACACTCCTTGGGACAATGTCTCCAAACTAAATGAACACACACTACCAATGATTCTTTGCAGAGACATTGTGATGGCACACAGATATCATGGTCCACCTCATGACCATCATACAAAAACATTTCTCAGAACCCTAACTCCTAGCAGTGTCCAGACATATGAGGGGTGGGTGCATATGACTCCTAGCAGTGGCCTGCAATATGAGGGGTGGGAGCATATGACTCCTAGCAGTGGCCTGCAATATGAGGGGTGGGTGCATATGACTCCTAGCAGTGGACAGAGATATGAGGGGTGGGTGCATATGACTCCCAGCAGTGGACAGAGATATGAGAGGTGGGTGCATATGACTACCAGCAGTGTCCAGAAATATGAGGGGTGGGTGCATATGACTCCTAGCAGTGGACAGAGATATGAGGGGTGGGTGCATATGACTACCAGCAGTGGCCTGCAATATGAGGGGTGGGTGCATATGACTCCTAGCAGTGTCCAGACATATGAGGGGTGGGTGCATATGACTCCTAGCAGTGGCCTGCAATATGAGGGGTGGGAGCATATGACTCCTAGCAGTGGCCTGCAATATGAGGGGTGGGTGCATATGACTCCTAGCAGTGGACAGAGATATGAGGGGTGGGTGCATATGACTACCAGCAGTGTCCAGAAATATGAGGGGTGGGTGCATATGACTCCTAGCAGTGGCCTGCAATATGAGGGGTGGGTGCATATGACTCCTAGCAGTGGACAGAGATATGAGGGGTGGGTGCATATGACTCCTAGCAGTGGACAGAGATATGAGGGGTGGGTGCATATGACTCCCAGCAGTGGACAGAGATATGAGGGGTGTGTGCATATGACTCCCAGCAGTGGACAGATATATGAGGGGTGGGTGCATATGACTACCAGCAGTGTCCAGAAATATGAGGGGTGGGTGCATATGACTCCTAGCAGTGTCCAGACATATGAGGGGTGGGTGCATATGACTCCTAGCAGTGGACAGAGATATGAGGAGTGGGTGCATATGACTACCAGCAGTGGCCTGCAATATGAGGGGTGGGTGCATATGACTCCTAGCAGTGGCCTGCAATATGAGGGGTGGGTGCATATGACTCCTAGCAGTGGACAGAGATATGAGGGGTGGGTGCATATGACTCCTAGCAGTGTCCAGACCTATGAGGGGTGGGTGCAGAGGACTCCCAGCAGTGGACAGAGATATGAGGGGTGGGTGCATATGACTCCCAGCAGTGGACAGAGATATGAGAGGTGGGTGCATATGACTACCAGCAGTGTCCAGAAATATGAGGGGTGGGTGCATATGACTCCTAGCAGTGGCCTGCAATATGAGGGGTGGGTGCATATGACTCCTAGCAGTGGACAGAGATATGAGGGGTGGGTGCATATGACTCCTAGCAGTGGACAGAGATATGAGGGGTGGGTGCATATGACTCCCAGCAGTGGACAGAGATATGAGGGGTGTGTGCATATGACTCCCAGCAGTGGACAGATATATGAGGGGTGGGTGCATATGACTACCAGCAGTGTCCAGAAATATGAGGGGTGGGTGCATATGACTCCTAGCAGTGTCCAGACATATGAGGGGTGGGTGCATATGACTCCTAGCAGTGGACAGAGATATGAGGAGTGGGTGCATATGACTACCAGCAGTGGCCTGCAATATGAGACGTGGGTGCATATGACTCCTAGCAGTGGCCTGCAATATGAGGGGTGGGTGCATATGACTCCTAGCAGTGGACAGAGATATGAGGGGTGGGTGCATATGACTCCTAGCAGTGTCCAGACCTATGAGGGGTGGGTGCAGAGGACTCCCAGCAGTGGACAGAGATATGGGGGGTGTACATCATCATCAGATGACCACACCTACATGGTGGTTTGGACGCATCCCTAACTTTGGACTATGATTTTACTGCTACTACAACACATCACTGACAGCAGGGTCCCACTCCCAGGACGATGGATGTCTGTCACACACTGCATGACACACCACATGTGGGTGTGAGGACATATAACACATGCATACCCACCCATGGCGGATGCAGCACAATACACACCCTGATTTCATGTCAACAGACTGTATTGTCATGTAACTGAATACAAAACTAAGATAGCCAAAGTGAACACACACTGTCACGCACTTCCCAGGAGTGTTAGGTATGTACAGGTGCTGGTCCAGCCACCAAGATGTTGTCTCTCATGGAAGGAATAGGGTTCAATTCCACCAGATACAATGCCCACAATTGTGAGTCAGGTGCCCAAATACCCTGCATAACAAGTACCATTTGCGTGGTAGGCCGTGATTACACACATGCATAGTGCTGAAAAGGGCCAATTTGTCCCTGAAGGCATTCCTACATACCCAAAACACAAGTACAGTGACTAGCAAGGATGGGACAGACGATTCAGCAGGAGACATCGGTGAGCAGGCATGGCCATTGTTGAAGGGATCCGTCACCAACAAAGGAAATGTGGACACAGGTCAGCACAACAATTGTGCAACTGTTTGCAGGGAAGATGTCAGGTGCCACAGAGGAAGGAACACTCCTTGGGACAATGTCTCCAAACTAAATGAACACACACTACCAATGATTCTTTGCAGAGACATTGTGATGGCACACAGATATCATGGTCCACCTCATGACCATCATACAAAAACATTTCTCAGAACCCTAACACATTACCAGAACACCGACTCCCGGAGCCTCATCACCAACATCAAGTACCTGAAATGCAATAGTGTTGAAAGTAAAAGAAAAGGCTTTATTCAGCACCAACAATAAATACATTTAAAAGATACTATGTACAAAGGCCAATGGCCAGTCCATTTCTCAAGTCCAAGGGTGGACGTAGGGGACCGCGTCCACCCCTACCTTGCCTGCACTAAGGAACCTCAAGGTTCGTCGACCAGGGGGAGCATCATCTGTGGCAGGACCAGATACCGCAGGGACATGAGGGGGAGGGGTAGGTGTGGTGGGTGCAGCGGTGGACGTCTCCACCACAGGGGGTGGGGCAGCGCCAAAGGTGGAGGTGAGCACGGCGCTGCACACTGCTGCTAGGGCCTCCATCCTAACCCCTGCACCTGAAGATACCCCAGGGCCAACGGAGGGTGTGGTGGGCAAGGGATGGGGTGCCGTGCTCTTGGGGGAGGGGGTGGACATGGTGGGGGACTCAACTCCCGTGCCCGGGGACTTCCTCGCCCGCTTGTGGGGTGGTGGCTCAGTGGGGGCGAGGCCCAGCTCATCCATATAGGACTCCTTAGGTGATAGTTTGGCAGGGGAGCTAAGGGGAGTGGTTTTGGAGGAAAAGGGTTGTGAGGACTGTGGACTGCGACTGTGGCTGCGTGTATGTCGTCTGCCCCCAGCCCCTGTGGGTGTGCCTACATCCCCCTGAGTGTGCGTGCCAGGAGGTGTGCGCTGTGCCTTACTTGGGGGTGTGCTGGATGTGTCTGGTGGGGTGCGTGCCTGTGACTGTCTGGGTGTGCATTGGGCAGGCATGGGAGAGGGCAGTGTCAATGGGCCCGGGGTAGGGGGGAGATGGAGCGCTGCAGGAGAGAAACTGCTGCCGTCAGGGAACAGTCCATGGACCGCAGAAACCTGCGTTGGTCAGACATCGTTGCTGACATGCCCTCCATGAAGGACACCATCTGTGTGAGCAGTTTAGTGTGTCCATGGAGGACAGTCAGCACCGATGCCTGCCAAACCTGCAACTGCCTCAGTATGTCCACAGACTCTTCACTGAGGGCAGCAGGGGTGACAGGGGCAGGGTGTGCGGTGCCTGGGCCGAAGGAGACATGGTGGGACTCTGCACAGACAGAAGGGACGGGAGCAACTGGGAGGGTGGATATGGTAATGGAGGAGGCGGGGACAGATGTGGGGATGCTGCCAGTTGGTGTTGCTGCCTACGCCTCCTCAGGGAGGTCAGCCTCGGACCCGTCGGCGTCGTAGCTGCTCTCGCCTCCAGACAGGTCCTCCGACTGACTCCCCTCGCCCTCCTTGCCACTGGCTCTTTCTGACTCCACAGCACTGGTGGCACTGTTGCTGGGTCCCTCCTCCAGGTCCATGCAGGTGTCTCCCTCGGTTGTGGATGATGATGCTGTGGGCAAGGAGAAGAAACCGAAATGCATCAGTCACCTGTATACATCTGACACATGAGCACAAGAACAATTGGTCACAGTGTATATCAACCAATGCATCATGAGTAACAGCTAAATAACTCCGCACATATGTAAGCCCTGTACTGCCCAGTTGGTAGACCCACTATGCCACTTTGACACCAGGAAAAAAAGAACACAAAAGGACACAACTTGAATGAGAAATACACTGAGAAGCTAGTGTCTGTGAACCGGTGAGCACAACAATACAATGAAGTCATGCCACCTCTTGTTTAACCTGTAAGAAACAGTAGTGGTGCACCCAATGTAAACTGACACACCTCAATACTCACGGTGTCACCACACTCAGAGACCTGTAAGTACTTTGGAACACAAAACGAAAAAATGTTGCTACCTTACGACTCACAATACTTTACACGATCTACATGTTTTGAATGTGCCAATTCGCCATTTTGTGAAAAGAACACTCATGTGCCTGCAAGAAATATGTCGCACAAGGCAGTGCACACAAAAGTACATTTACACTGTCATTGAAGAAGCTGGCACCTTTTCTAAGAAGCCACTGTTAGAAATTAATGGTGTTGCAGAAAGTACATATACATGGGCCCACGGAGGTCTTAATGTCTTGAGACTCGTCAGTTTTTATCACCAACAACAAAGGAGTCTCACAAAATCAAGAGCACTGTGGGAACATGTATATGGAGAATCTGCAACACCATTTTATTCTAACAGTGGCTCCTTAGAAAATGTGCCAGTGTGTTCCATGAAAGTGGAAATGTCGTTTGGTGTGCACTTCCTTGGGCGACTTTTTTCGTGCAGGCACATCAGTGTTCTTAACACAAATCATCAAATTTCCACTTTTAAAACATAAAGAACTGTTGATAAGTGCTGTGAGTGCCAAGGTACAATTTTTTAAGAGTAACAACTTGAATTATGTCAGTTGTCACATGGCCATCCGTCACCTGATTCCACAGTTGGCCACACATATGACCTACTGTCTGTCATCTTGAGTGGCACACATGTCCACACCCAGGACAATGCATAAGCTAATGGGCCTGCAATTGGGTAGAAAAAAAGCCTAGCTGTACTGTGGGGACACCCTCATGGCAAGCCAGAATGTACACACAGATGTCAGCACACAAAGTCCAAACAGCGTTGCATCTGAACCACACACAGGTGCTAAAAATTTATGAGCAGGAATCATGTTTTTTAAAAACTGACACAGGCTGCAAAGCAGGTAAATTAAGCAGTGGCCAGCATCACAGGGACACTGCACGGTGATTCTTTGTAAAGCCAAGTCTCACACACAAGTCAGACCTGGCAATGAAAAATCAGGGTTGCACATGTATGCCTCTCCCGCACACCCCACCTCATACCTGAGTCAATGTGATTGATACAGATCAAGACGTGACACCTCTTATTCAGGGTTACAATAACTGTGCTGGAAAAATAGCTTCATTTACACAACATCACCTCGTGGGGCTGGCAACACATATTTGTGACAAACAACCATCAACAGATTGTTGTGAATAGCCACACAGGCACTGCCCAGTGTGAGTATGCACAAGCAAAATGATGCATCCCTGTCCAGTGGACACATGTAGCACACATGTGCAAAATACTAACTAGGCCAGGGAACAATGCCACAGAGGCAGACCTATGCTGAACACACAGAGAATGTGCACAGTGTTGGATGACACACATGATTAGGAGGCCAGGGTGTCTCAGGGGACTGTAGTGGGCACACTGCTCCGTGGTCCTGGAATGAGCTGACTGTACCATGTTCAACCGTCATGGCAATATGCATATCTCCCACTCATGCACATCATGTCTGAGGCCACAACATTGGTCATGCATGCTGCAAGGGTGTTCATTTGAAAGCTCACACTCCTATGTTGAGAATCATCATCAGTGCCAACAAATATAGACCCCCAACATAGTGAACAGGTCATGGCACAGGCAAGGTACCAATACAAGTCACAGACCACCCTCCCACATGATGCCAAAAGCAATGTGCACTTCGATTTACTGGCACCCTAGATGACCATGTGCAAATGTGATTACACACAGACCAGGGGACACATGTCAAGGAGGGGAAGGGATGAAAAAGAGCACCAGGTGACATTGGGGAACAGAGAATGCACTGCACATATTAACTCTGGGAGTGTATCCAGGCTACAGAGCACTTCCAAAAGCTGGCGACACATAACACGACAAACTGCCCTGTACCTACCCCCTCCTTGCTGCAGTCTCTCCTGTAACTGCCTATCGAGCTCAGGGAATACCACCGCCAGGACACGTTTCATGTGGGGGGGTCAGGCGTCAGCGGCCGTCGTGGGGGCGAGGACTGTCGAGCCCCAGCTGGACCCGGGCGATCCGCTGGGTCCAGCACCGGATGTCCTGCCACCTCTTGCAGACCTGTGGCAGCTGCCGACTACGCTCCCCCTCAGATTTCACGGCCCTGAGGATCTCTTTCCAGATCACGCCCTTCTCGTAGGCAGCTATCTGTCAGGATGACAAAGTGACACAACATCAATACACCTGCTCCATGTCCCAGAGACACACATTTGAACATCATTGAAATGTTGAACAGGGCATAGGATGCAGACAGGAATTACATCATACACAATAAGAAATTGGCCTGTGTGCAAGCCCCAATGCACTACATGGCATTGAAAGTCAACAGGTTGGCATGAGGGGTGCGACACACTCACTGATCATGCCACACACTGTGCAGCACATGCAACAGCAGGCTGAAGGCCAGCACGTGCCAAGCAGTCACATGTCCCACTCCACTGATGCACCATCAGCATACTAGACAGACACACCCAAGCACAGATCACTCGCCTGTCATTGACAACAGCGGATACAACCCTCACTCTGCACATATGCCACTTGCCAGTGGGGTGTCATGCTAGCTCTGCAAGTCAGGCACACAGCACGGCTTACTTGTCACATCAGATGGGTTGATCTGCTGCCTCCTCCATGCAGCTGTGGTGCAACACTTCACATAGACACTCACCCACATGACAAGGAACATTCACACACATCACTGTCCATGAGGTCGTACACATCATTTGGACACTCTCACCACAGGGCCACTCAACTCATACACATCTGTGGGTACAGTCACCTGTCACACCGGGGGGACCACTGAATCACCTCAGGACAATAGAAAAAAAAACCACCAAGGATTTGCCAGGCTGAAAGTGTCATGCACTATGCAGTGAAAGTCACAGTAAGCACAATGCAAGTGAGGAGTGCACACAGGAACTACATCATGCTCTGCATGAGAGACATCAGCATGTCCCCCCCTGGGACCCACTCTAAACAACATTGCATGTCTGTCCCACCTGGACACAATATTGACAGTCACACAACAGGTGCATAGGCAAAGCTAGTGGACTCAGCACTCACCTGCTCCCCTGGTCTCCCATACAGCTTGGTGTACTGTGGGAGGAGGACGTCCAGCAAGGCTTCATTCTCCTCCTGGGTGAATGGCTGGGCCCTCTCCACAGTACGTGACATGGTCCAGAGGAAGCAAAGACAGCAGCAGTGTGGTCGACTGGAAAGTTGTGCAGGCAAGTGCCCTCTCATGGGTTCTGGCTGCCTTATATCTGTCTTGCTGAGGGGCATTCATTTAGAGGAGTACATAGTGATTGGTCAGACTCATTCGCATCCTACGTTTACTCCAATCCCTTTAAACATACACCAATTACTTTAAACATACACCAATGACAGCATTCGCATCGTTCAAATTTTGAGCATCATTTTAAGTCAACAACCACTTTGCAACATTGTATTTTGTGGCCAACTGACTGTTCCAGGACACATGATTGACACTTTTCAACTGAAAACTCTGTCTCCATGACAACCAGCATGCATTTAGGACCTAATACTTGTCCCTTATGTGTCCCCTATGTTATTTTGAAATTCACACACAGGTACGGTGCGTTTCACACGTACCCCTATGGCACAAGTACAATGGTGAAACGAAGCGTACCCACGCGATGATAGCGGGTGTACGGTGCATTTCACACATACCCCTACGGCACAAGTACAATGGTGAAACGAAGCGTACACATGTGATGATAGCGGGTGTACGGTGCGTTAGACACCTACGGGTACGCACTAGTTCACACGTACGGGTACGCACTAGTAGTACAGTGTGTTAGACACCTACGGGTACGCACTAGTTCACACGTACGGGTACACACTAGTAGTACAGTGCGTTAGACACCTACGGGTACGCACTAGTTCACACGTACGGGTGCGCACTAGTAGTACAGTGCGTTTGACACGTACGGGTACGCACTAGTAGTACAGTGTGTTAGATACCTACGGGTACGCACTAGTTCACACGTATGGGTACGCACAAGTGTTACAGTGCGTTAGACACCTACGGGTACGCACTAGTTCACACGTACAGGTACGCACTAGTAGTACAGTGCGTTAGACACCTATGGGTATGCACTAGTTCACACGCATGGGTATGCACTAGTGTTACAGTGCGTTAGACACCTACGGGTACGCACTAGTTCACACCTACGGGTACGCACTAGTAGTACAGTGCGTTAGACACCTACGGGTACGCATTTCACACGCTTACAATGGTAATACAGGCACACATATGCCAGGAATGGAGGGCTACGAGTCCCACAAGGATGTCCATCAAGTACTTGTCATTGCATACTGTTATGTGCAGGCCCTAGGTGTGGCAGCCAGTGATATTGCACAGGTCATCTCATCTAGTTGCACAATTGATGTGTGATGACCTGTGGACACATGTCATGTGTGATGGGGCACTATGTGGCACACATCACCTTGACACTTGCCACATGTGTGTCCGTAGTCCAACTGTGTCATGCACAGCAGCAGTGGGATGGCACAGTCATCACCACCTGCACCTGTCTCCTGATACCAGGGACAGGGACACTCAATCAACTGACATGTCACGATCTGCGTGCCCCTTTGTGACTATGTCAGGTGTGTGTCATGTGTTCCCATAAGCTTGATGTCAGTATTCCGTCAACTGCATCTGCTGTTGGTGCATCCAACATGAGTCTGTGTGGAGATGGGCATGGGACACATCTACGCACACCATGCCACATGTGGATTCCCACCGCTGTAGGGTCTGTGTGCATCGGACATCATATTTTCCCAGTCTTACAGGTCTGCGTTGTCTCAATGGCTGTGTCTTTCTCTTGTCACGTGTACCCCTTCATCGCAATGTGTTTGATATGTACATTTGACATTCCTTGTGACCTGTGCGTGTGCCTTGCAGTCAGCTGTGTGGATGAGATGACATTCTTCCTATGCAGCTATGTGGTTGTGTGTCTCTCCGGTGATATCTGTGGCTCTTCACTCAGACTGGCCACCAACTCATTTCAGGGCATGTCATGTAGACTTGACAATCAACAGGTGTATCCGGCTTTTTGTAGGAGTGCCAGCAAGCTGGCATATGTGTCCTGTATGTATTGCACACACCCAACTCCATAGTTACCTGATGTGTATTAGCAGTGAAGCATGTGCTATGTTCATTGACATTGATATTGGCAGACTCTCAATATTCATTCTTACAAACAATGTCTTGCAGGGCACCGCCTGTCCCAAGACCAATGCCAGACTTGGGTGCCATGAGGGAACGTGCCTGCATCCGACTTTACAGATTCACTCAACAGTTGATTGAGGACTTGACCGACAGGCTGGCACCACATCTCCAACCGCGACACAGGTATCCTACTGTGCTGACCCCAAAGATGAAGGTGATGGCAGCCCTACATTTTTTTGCCACAGGTACGTTTCAATTCACCATAGCTGATGTTGGTGGCATGTCACAGACAATGTTCAGCCATGTCCTGCGTGATGTTTTAGCAGCCATGTTGGAGCACCTTGATGAATTCATCACATTTCCTACGCCTGAGGAGTTGACAGATGTCAAGGGTGATTTCTATGCCCTGGGAGGGATGCCCCATGTCATTGGGTCCATTGATGGTACACATGTGGCTTTGGTACCACCACAGGCACAGGAACAAGCCTATCGCAATAGAAAACATTACCACTCGATAAATGTCCTTGTGGTGTGTCTTGCTAACATGCTGATTTCCCATGTCTGTTCACGTTTTTCAGGATCAGCATACGATGCCTACATCATGAGGCGTAGCAGGGTGCCACAAATGATGCTGCGGCTGCACAACGAACGAGCATGTCTTGTTGGTGGGTATACTCTGTTTGTCCTGTGTGTTGCGGTATCTTTGGCTCTTACGGCATCTCCTGACCCACTTTTTTACATGATGTTTCCATGTAGGGGACTCTGGATATCCCAACATGCCATGGCTAATGACACCTCTCCGCAACCCAAGAACAGCTGCAGATTACAGGTACAAAAATGCACACAGGCAGACCAGGTGAGTGATTGAGAGGACGTTTGGCCTCCTGAAGAGCCGATTCCGGTGCCTAGACAAGACAGGCGGGTCCCCCCCTTATGCCCCGGAGAAGGTCTGCCGAATCTTCCTCGTGTGCTGCATGCTGCACAACATGGCAGTTGAGAAGGCAGTGCCACTCATCCTGGATCCGGATGAGCAGGAACATCCACCCATGGAGGATCAAGGGCTTGCTCACGAGGCTAGTGATGAGGAGGAGGAGGAGGATGATATCCGGAGTCAGCTCATACGCAACTTTTTCTCAAAATGGTGAGTCACTGGGTATGAGTGTGCAAGCTTGTAGCATTGAGTGGCATGTGTTGCAATGTGTGTGTCCAGCTGACTGAATGCAAAGTGACTTTGATGTGTGTTCTGATGTGTCACTCGAGTGATGATGTCATGCCACACAGTTTTGCAGAGAGACTTTCTTTGAAATTTACATGTGTCCAACATTGTTCATGTTTTGTAAATGTCCCTGTGTGCGGCGAGAATTCTTTTAGGTGACTTCTTGTGTGTCTGTCTTTCCCAGGTTTTTGCGCCTGTTGTCTGCTTGTGTCATCTTTGTCCTCCTGCTATTCCTCATGAGGATTGCAACGTGTGCTGAATCAGCGTTCCATGCACGGACATGTGGAAATGTCAGTTTGGGTAAGGATAGCAGCAAGGCTTTTTGGTGGTGGTACGGGTTGGGAATGTGTGGGCCTGCTTCTGTGCATGTTGTGGTACCATGCATACATGTCTTCTTACCATGGAGCGTATAACATGTAGCATCACTCCCACGACATGATAGTCACCATTCTTGACTGTCATCTGTAGTGGAGTGTGGCGTCTGATGAAGGCATCAATGTGTGTAAACCTTGCCTCTGAAACATTGCGGATGCTACGGGTGGACATAGTGTGGGACATCACAACAACAGGCTCTGTTGGGAATTGCAGCCTCTCCGTGTGCAGCAAGATTTGTTTGGCTCATCCCCTTGACTTGTGTGCCAGTTCATTGGGATTGACATCATCCGTGTCGTGAAGGGGGGGTCCAGCGTATGTCCCACATGTTCTGTCAACTGACCTGTGAGTCTGTTCACATGGATGCATTTCCCTTTGTGTGTGTATGTGGAATAAAGGTGTTCAGCACAATCCAAAGTGCCTCATCTCTGTCACTGCAGCTCTCTTGCCAGTTTGCATGCGTCATCTATGGCATACTTGTCAAATATTGAGCATATGTGTATGTCTACTTCGGCAACATGCATGCAGTTCTTCATGGCTAATAATATCTATTGTGCATGAAGTCCCTGGTTGTGTATGTATTTGTGCAGGTTGCTCCACACAACGGAACGTGAACACATGCTGATGGTGTGTCTCCTGTGCGCAGCTCTGCATTTTGTTGCCTGACCCTGTGACCGTCATTTTTGGTGATTGGTCATACATTTTCTCGTAGTGACCCATGAGTTACCTGACACTCCTTCCTTTACATACACCTGTTGCACTGTGCCTTTCTGACCTCCTTGTCTTTGTGTGCTACGTTTTGCCTAGTTTCTCACCCATTCCGCCTGCTGCTGCCTCACCTGCGGCACCGCCCCGCCGAGTGCCATGATTCTGCAACCCACATGCCTCCAAAATGCTCCTCCCTTCCCCCCTCCACCCATTCTTAATGCAGCCAGCAGCTTGTCTGTGCCAATGTTGCGCCAACGCCGTGCCAAAGGCAGGACAGTCTGCGCCTGCAACGTGCACAGTTGCCGAGCCTCTGGTCACACAACAGGCTCATGCTGCAGCCAACCTCCAAGCAATGTCCTCCACACAATCATCCGCCTGCTATCAGGCAACCCCTAAGCAAGTACACCCTCAGAGTCACAAATCCGGGTTTGCAGCAACTCCCTGGCAACCCTCAGAGTAACACTCATCTACAGATATCCAGGCCTACTGTTGGACCTGTCAGCCCTAGGGTGGTCTCCCCATTTATTTTTGATCGTGCCTCATTTTTCCACCCTCATTTTGATGTTGGACTTAGGTCTCCGGGCACCTTTTCATTGCCAATCAGTGTTAAGGTGCAGGTGCTCCCTTCTCCCAAGATGGCTGCCACAGGCCCCTGCTACTGCAAAGGGGTCTTTATTAGTAGCACCCTAGCTGCCAGGAGCTGGCTGGAACCCCACAACAATGTTGCGACACCAGCCTGCCTTTTTTGTCCCATAGGTAGAATGGGGAAGCTCCTGGAATGTGCTGGAACCTTCTAGAAGGGAGGTGTGGTTTTACTTTTGCCGCCTTGGCTAGAGGTCACCTGACCTAGGGATACATAAGTGAGAGGGGGAACTTTTCTAGTCAGTTGGCCAGTGGGGTAAAGCAGAGCTGGAGAATCCACGCAGGAGTGTAGGCGGTAGGGCCTAGCCAGGGACTTATGCCTCTGAGAGTGACAGGATTTAGGTGCTGCCTCTTAAGTGAGTGAGGGATCCTGTGAAACCCACTGATTTTGCCCAGCAGTAGGAGGACCCAGGGAACATCTGCCCAGCCTGACTAGGAAGGACCTAGTCGCCAACTCACCCCCTACCCCCCTGTAACAGAACCCCTTAAGGGCGCCAGATACATCTGCGCCATCAAGACTTTCAAGAGCAACTGATTGCCGGAACTGAATGCTGAGACTGCGTGTCCAGACTGAACCTTGAAACTACCTACCTAACCAATTGTGGTATCGCTGAGGATCAACCAGGTCTTAGCGCTGTGACCCCTGCGCTCCCTGACCAGGCCTGGGATCCCCGGCAGCGTGCTCCGTTAAGCGTGGAGCCTCCCAGCTTAATTTGAGCCCCCCCCCCCCCCGTGGCGCGGAGGCTGAAGCGCACTCACTGCTGCGGCCCGAAGGCCGGAAGAGTGCCCCTCATCGTCGCGAGGAGAAGCCCGGAGCCCGTCGCTGCCGTCGCAGCTGTGGTGAAGGTGCGTGAGGCCGTGGCCGGCCCCCGTCGCAACAGGATCGCCTGCGGACTGCGGAGCCGGTGTGGACGCCCCCGACGTCGAGCAAGGTAAGCCTGGAGGCTTGGGACTGACCCCGGTGCGCCCCCTACAGGCTGGGAGCCACACCGCACCCTGAGCCCGGGTTCCCTCTCTGTGGGAGTCCCCTGGTCACCACGACAGAGAGACCCCTCCGAGGGATTCGCCCCTTGTTCCCCACTGACTATTCAGGAACTTTGTGTCTCCCGAACTGCACCGGAGTACGAGAGGCTCGCTCCGTGCGACTCGTGGTGCTCCGTGAAATGCTCCGTTCTGAAGTACTCATTGCTACTGATTACGAGAAGCGCTCTGTTCTAAATGCTCCGTTCTGAAGTATTCCTTGCTATTGATTACGAGTAGCGCTATGCTCTAAATGCTCCGCTCTGAAGTATTCATGGCTATTGATTACGAGAAGCGCTATGTTCTAAATGCTCCGTTCTGAAGTATTCCTTGCTATTGATTACGAGAAGCGCTATGTTCGAAATGCTCCGTTCTGAAGTATTCATTGTTACTGATTACGAGTAGCGTTATGTTCTAATGCTCAGTGCTGACGTATTCACTGCTTACTGATTACGAGTAGCGTTATGTTCTAATGCTCTGCTCTGAAGTATGCACTGCGTGCTGGTTACGAGTGGCGCTATGTTCTAATGCTCTGCTCTGAAGGTGTTCGTCAGATTTGTCCCAAGGTAGCGGTAGGCCCGCGAGGTCTGCCCTGGGTCCCTGCACGCCCCTAGGAGTGGCGCTACAATCCCCAAACCCTACCACGGGGAGTAAAATATACAAGGTACTGGTGAATATCATACTGGTGAATATCATACTGGTGAATATCATACTGGTGAATATGGTGCTGGCGGATCAAACGCTGACATAAGTGAATTGCCATTGTCATCTCCTTAACTGAATTTATATCTCCTGAAGTGCATATATATCTTATGAATTGCCTTGTTATCCCATGAACTGCATTTATCTCGAACTGCTTGGATGAACTTGAGTTATTTGCATAAATCTCTACAGTGTGGCGTCCCTTATTGTGTGCGTTCCTGGCTTCAGTGGATGTGTGTGTTGTATGGTCGCTTTACACACAAGCCTTTGGGTGCCCAGCCGCTTGTGTCACGTTACCCCCTTAGGGCCAGGAGACCCCAGGTCTTACACCTACATCCACAATTGCGCTAAGCCATCAACATGTACATCTGCACACACGCCCTCACCTCCACAGGCTACATGTGGCTGGGGGCCAGTAACTTCTGCCTGGAGGACAGCCACACCACAATCCATCATTGGTCCATTAACATTTTAATCGATGTCTCCGACAAGCAACACACTGCCCCACACCCTGCTAACGATCCCCCAAAGATGCTTGATGTAAGTCCCCACAGACAAGCTGTGTGGGACACTCAAAACAACACCAACGCAACACCCTGAAACCTCACGCACTGGATCAGCAACTGATCCAACAATCTTTCCACATTGACGGACTTTCCTGTGAAGCACAACAATAGTTAAGGCACCTGGGACAAGGCAGACCTACTGGACTCCTACAGACGTAGCCGGACTCTTGTGCACACCTTGCAACACAAAGAGCCATCATTTACCTTACAGGCCTGGAAAAGACCACACAGCCATCACCATATCATCAGCAAGGACAAGTGGAAATCCTTCAGATAGTGCTGAGACACCAAAACACACGACATCAAGGAGCTCATCAGCATTGTGAGTGAACTGACAGCAGATCTCCATCCAAGACACCCCGCCCTTACAAGGCAGATCACATCCCTTGCAACTTTGTACCACTGCTAGCTCATGGCCATACACAACAGCCTTGGCACACAGAGGCAGACAGCACTATTATCCGCAGGACAAACCCCCCTCAGGTTCTGGACTCCCGTCAGCAGCAAGTACACCACCTGGCTCATGTGCACCATCCACTCTGACTCTCCATCAGGCCCCTTCCCACACAACATCTCAACCACATCATTCCCCATCCTTGAAGCCCATGTCCAGCGCTTCCTGAATGTCTCCTTTGAGTTGGCCACATTCCATGGGTGCTGGAGGCATGCAGAGACCCAGGCCCTTCTTAAACAACGGACGTCAGTACCGCAGGATCTCCTGGTACATCACCTTGCTTCCCTACCCAGCAAATGTAATCCGGAAGACACTCAACAAGCAACTGACATATTTCCTCCACGCAACCAGCTCCAGGCAACCGGCACCAGAACATATTCCACAGTAATCACACCACTGCAACTGTCATCATTGCCACCACCAGCGACAACTTTGCCCTGCTCAACAATATTGAGCCCACCCCCCTTGACCTCTCAACTGCATTGTACACCATGTGCTACCACACTGTCAGCTCACACATCTCCAACACTGGTATCCAGAGGAGGGTCCAGGATTCAGTCAGAAAGTAGCTCACCAGCAAGGCCCAGGGAGTCTGCCTCCACCCTGCAGCATGTAGTACACTGGGGTCATGTGGCACATGCCCCAGGGCTCTTCTGTCAGCGTGACGATCTTCAATGTCTCCATGACCCCCCTCTCCACCATCACATCCACACACGACCTCATCATCATCTCGTATGCCATTGACACCCAGCTGCTCCTCAAACTCACCAAAGAGCCAGCCATTGCCGGATCCAAACTTCAAGAAGGCATGAGATCCGTTGACGAATGGCTGAACATCAGCCACCTGAGGCTGGACTTGGACAGGACTGAGGTCATCATCCGAGGATTGTCCCCTTACGGCTGTGTCAACTCCTTGTGTCCCACTGGTCTGGGCACCGCACCAGCACCCAGTGGCCACGCACGCAAGCTGGTGTTCATCATGGACCCATCGCTGACAATTACCATGCAACTCACCATCTGTACCTCATGCTGCAACACCCTCTGCATGCTGCAAATGATCCACAGATAGATCCACTACAAGGCAAGACAGACCGTCCCCCAGGTCCACGATACCAGCCGGCTCAACTACAGCACTGGCCTCTACGTAGAACAACAGCAAAACTGCAGGAAAAGTTGTCCACATCCAGGGTGCATCTACACACCTCATCTTCAACATCCCCAGCCCCAGCCACATCACCGTCCACCTGAGATAGCTAGAATGGCTCACTGTCTGCTGCAGGATCACCTTCAGGCTCCCAGTATCGTAGCTGATTTCCCTCCTTTTGATGACAATTTAAACCTACCTATTGCCAAAAGATTAGCAGAGCTTGATCGTAATGTCCTGGTAGTGGTGTAAGGTTTAAATCTGACGGAGAGATAAGCAGGGCCGACTCCCCTTACAGCTCTAAAAGTTGTCAGAAGTAGTTTGAAGAGGATTCTTTTAGGAATTGAGAGCCAATGCAGGGTCTTCAATGCAGCCGAAGCAGATGATTTACGGGGGAGTCCCAGAGCCAATCTAGCAGCTGCATGCTGGACTACCTGAAGCCGTCTCAGGGAGGATTTATTCGTCCCAACGAGAAGGCTGTTGCAGTAGTCCAGCCGAGACAGTATGAGAGCTACTGTCACCGTTTTCCTTGCTGCTGATGGAATAGGATTGAAGAACTTTTTCAGTGTACGGATGTAGCTGAAACAGATCCCCGTTAATTTTAAGACATGGGGCTTAAATGAAAGGGAGGAGTCAAACAGTACCCCCAGATTTTTCGCAACCTCAACCGTTGAGGGGGGGGGCTGCAATATCATCTGGCCACCAATCTTTGGGTTGAAACATATTGTTTTTACCAATGGGAAGAATCTCTGTTTTATCGGTGTTGCAGCAGAGATGGTTGTTAGTCATCCATTTAATGATCGCTGAGAAGCAAGCTTTGAAATTCTCTTCTGCTGTTGTTCATCTATCTTCCAGAGACAGAATGAGTTGGGTATCGTCAGCGTAAGATGTGGTCTCAATTCCAAAGGACGAGATTAATGAGATCAGTGGAGCCATATATATGTTAAACAACAGGGGACTGATAGAGGCCCCCTGTGGGACACCCGTGGAGACCGTGCGTTCAGATGATACACAAGAACCCAAGGAGACGACCTGTTTCCTGTTAGACAGGAATGATGTGATCCAGGCCAATGCCAGATTTGTGATGCCACATGATCTTAATCTGGCTACCAAGATGTTATGGGAAATGGTATCAAACACGGCAGACAAAACAAACCTTGGACGTTTGTCATCCAACTCCATGCAGCCCACCTTGCCCTGGCCACCATTCATCACATCCACACAAACACTGCATGCAGTAGATAGTTCTCCCACCTCGCCAAACAGACCTGGGACTCCCTCCCCGGGCACATCAACATGACCCATGACCTCTACACCTTCATGATACTCTTCCAAATTGGTCTGTCTGAGCAATATTGCAAGCCCCCCCTCAGCAGCTTGAGGCCATCACGGGTGAGTATTGGGCTCCATGTCTGTATTTGGTGATACATTGAGACACATGTGTGTCCTCGACCGGACTCATATCCAAGTATATGGATGGCTGGAGTTAGTTCCACACTCAGGCATACTTTGACATATCCCCACACGTATGTTGTGAACTCATGCTAAATGACTGCAACATCAAATTTCACGTATTAATTATTTAATTATAGGTCTGGGGCGTGATTTGTGCACTGAAAAAGGTGCAATGCAGGGACCATAGAATCCAAAGTTCACTGGGGGAGATGGGATCCTTGCCATTTGAAGTCATCAGAGTCCATACCACAGTGTTTGGCATCATTAGTCAGACTGTGACCAGCAGGTCCATGTGGCAAATGATGTCAGTCAATGAGGTGATGCTGTCGCACATGAAGGCCAGGTGCCAGGCCAGGTGACCTGGGAGATGTGGATGGTCCGCTGCCTCTCACGGTCTTTTCCATGGACGACCCACCTTCCTCCGGGGACCCTCAGATGCAGGCCTTGACGATGCTTGGGACGCTCCGTCGGACAAATCCTCCTGCTCCTCCTCCTCCCTCCCTGTGGCAGGTGGTGGTCTTCGCCTGGTGGCACAGGGAGGGTTGCCCATGTTGTCGGCGATCCGACAGAGTGAATGGCTTATGTCCCTTTGCACCGCCAGGAACTCAGCCAGTCTTGCCTCCATCCGTCCTTGGTGTTCTTGTTGACTGGCGTGTTGCTCGGCCTGCTGGTTCTTGATCTCTGTGAGGGTCAGCACTACCTGGCTGCACTCCCTGGTGTCACGCCGGTATGCCTCCATGATGTTGTTTATGTGTGACATAGCGGTCCCTTCAGCTGGCTGGTCAGGTTCTCGCCTCCGCCTGCCTCCACTCCCACCACCCCTGCCCACACGAGCCTGGCCTGCTGTTGTGGGCACATCGGGTCTACGGGACCCCTGAGGGATGGCAGTGGCAGTGTTGTCTGCCTCCTCCTGGGTGCCCGGCGCTCCTTGTCCCTCCTGGTCAGACTGGCTCAGTTGTTCACTGCGGGCAGGGCTCCTCGGTGTCTCCTGGGATGTGGCAGGAATGGGGGTGGTGGTTGGCACAGGGACTGTGAATCTTCACCCCAATTGTTGGGGGTAGATTCATCATGTTGCCCTGTGTGTGAGAGACAGACAATGTTAATGCTGTTTCATGCAACATGCATGTATCATACACATTCAAGTTGGCACTGTTCCTCCAGGTAGTTGTATGTGCCTAGCATTCTCCTCAATGTTCACTTATGGATGGGTATGTTGCGGGGGACAGATTGATATGTTCTCCTGAGTCTGTGACATGTAGATTTTTGGCTTGGATGCTTCTTTGGCTATGTATTGGTGTTGTTGTGTTACATGTCCATTGTGACAGTGTTTAAATCCATTGCCTGTCCCGGGGGTGTCTGCTTGTGTAAGGGGTGTGTGTGACAGGGCCTGCTGGTGGGTGTAGTGTGATTTGGCACTGGGGCTCCCAGGTGATGTAGCTGTCCCCCCATGGAGCATGCTGCCATGACAGTGAGTGTGAGTTCCTGTCCTAGATATCTGACCTTGTTGTCTTGGTGTTTGTGTTTGCACTGGTCACAGGAGGGCCTTGTGCTGCCTACACCCTGGCCGAGTTTGAGCTATCTTGTCAGTACTTTCCCAATCCCTGTGCATTGTGCATGGTGCATGGGTATGTACCTGGGCCATTTGGGATGAGGGCAATTGTGTCTGATTTGGAGTTCAAAAATGTGTTTTGTTTCACCCACCCTCCCAACATACGGGACATCCATTCTTGGGTTGCTGCTTCATGTAGCATGGGACATAGCATGGCCTTGCTTTCTCAATGGAGCATACACATGTTAGTGGCATTAGCGTTATTTTTAACTGTGATTCTGGCCGGTGAGGGCTTGGGGGTAGTTGCGTGCATTTTGTGTAGTTGGGTTGTGGATGCCATTACCCCCATGTTACGTAAGTTGTTTGCGTACTCACCAGGCTCTGGAAGTCCTTGCAGTCCATGTACTCCCACCGGCGGAAGCAGGGCCATCACCTTCTCCTCCCAGGGATGGTAATGTACTGGTCTGCGGGGCGCACCACCTCCAGTGATGTTGCTCTGGGCGTAATCATCATTCATTTTGCGCTTGACCGCCCTCCACAGATTGTACCACCTGGCTTGGCATTCATTCCTGGTCCTTCTGATGGGTGCAACAGCATTCACCCTATCGACGATCCTCTGCCACAGGCGTGATTTTTTCAGCTATGCTGGTCTGTCTGACCAATGTTCCAAACAGATGTGGCTCGACTCTGATGACTTCATTGACAAGGATCTCCAGCTCCTCCCTTGTGAACTTTGGAATCTTGTCTGTGGGCATGGTGTGGGGTGAGGGTGTGGATGGTTGTGGGTGTGTGGGTCTGAATGTGACGGTGTGGGTGTGAATGTGTAGAGGGGGTATGTGTGAAGGAGGTTGTGTGATGGTGTATGTTAAGGTGGATGGGTGCAGTTGTTGGTGTGTGCTCTCTAGCTGCAGAGAGTCTGTTGCAAAGGCTCATGGTTTGTGTGTGTGGGCCGTTTTTATTGGTTTATTTGTGGGTGGGCCTCAGTTTGAATTTTTGGTGGGTGTGTTATTAGGGGTGGTTGTGAGTTTGCCCCTCTGTTTGCCTGTTTGGATGTGTCCCGGTCAGTCATTTCCATTTTGAGTGCACTGTAGACGTGTTTTGTGGTGTTGTGCGAGTCGAATAGACCCTCCTTGTGCTGTTTTACAGTGTCCGTGGTTCATTACGGTACAGGTGTACGAGTCGTACAGGCACACACCCCCATGCGTTGTGTATGTACGGTGCGTACACGGCCATTGCTATGTATGGTGCGTACACCGCCATTGCATATGTACGGTGCGTACACCACCATTGCTATATACGGTGGGTACACCGCCATTGCTTATGTACGGTGCGTACACTGCCATTGCTATGTACGGTGCGTACACGGCCATTGCTAAGTACGGTGCGTACACGGCCATTGCTATGTACGGTGCGTACACCGCCATTGCTATGTACGGTGCGTACACCGCCATTGCTATGTACGGTGCGTACACCGCCATTGCGTATGTGCGGTGCGTACACCGACATTGCGTATGTGCGGTGCATACACCGCCATTGCTATGTACGGTGCGTACACCGACATTGCGTATGTACGGTGCGTACACCGACATTGCATTTGTACAAGTCATTCCCGATGTACGGGACATTTTCCGTACGAATCTTAAATCGGAAAGCCGGTCCGGATCGTACTTGTACGCTTGGACTGTCTTTTTACGATTCGTATGGAAAAGTGTCCGGGTCCGTCTCATACAACTTTTCGTATGATTCGTACGGATCGGGCCGATCCGTATGTACTTTTTCACGTATGAATAGTACATCACGGGTCGGACGTAACTTGTACGATTCGTACGGAAAAAAATACGGATACGAGTCGTACGGGAAAAAAAAATACAGGATCGGAATCGGCCCCTTTGTTGTTCATTCAATACTTGTGGTTGATTTTTCTTCAAGTAACTCTCCTTTCTCTGTTCTTTTCTTTTTCTTTTTTTTACAGCATGATTTCTCTATTTTATTGGTGAAAACAGTATCTGTAAAAAATAATCACAAATAAATGTATATTAATAACTTTAACATTTATACTTTTCTATTACTGTACAAACACATTTTATATAAATACTGACTAAGAAACTATAGCCCTGAAGCACAACTGTGACTATGGTTAAAACACTACATGTATAGTGCATACTAATTTGAAGCAGTTCATGCCCTAAAGCCTGCCTCACTCAAAGACTACATGCTTACAGACTGAATGATTACAGTACTAAAAGGACAGACACTGGGTGAGTGACAGGGTGTTTGCTAGAAGTGTATGGATACTGACTGGGATATTGATGGTGTGAAAGACAAGTGTGTAGGGGATTAGAGACCTACATGCATAGTGGATACGTGATTGAATCAATCCATATGTTAAGGCCTGACTCACTCCAATAGTACTTGGATACTGACTGAATGTTTTGAGTATTGCAAGGAGAGTGCCAGGATGAATTTATAATTATTTATTTTTTGGCGCAGTAAATACATTAGTACATGGTGCTGAATAAGTCACTGGAGAGGTATAAGGGGAGTGACAGGGTGTTTGCGGGAACTGTATGAAAACTGTCTGAGGTATTAAAGGTGTGAAATACAAGTGTGTAGGTGGGTAGAGACCTGCATGCATAGTGGATAGACATTTGAAACAGTCCATGGACTAACACTTGGATCACTGCAAAACTACCTGAGTACTGACTGAATCATTAGAGTACTACAAACAGAGTGACTGGGTGAATCTTTTTAAGTTTTTGGGTTTTGGCGCAGTGAATAGATTAGTACTTAGTGCCAAATGAGTCAGTGGAGGTGTGCAATTGAAGTGACAGAGTGTTTATTGGAGTTTATAGATACTGACTGGGAAATTGAAGATCTGAAAGCGATTGTGTTGGTACTTAGAGGCCTCCATGCATAGTGGAAACACATTTGAATCAATCCATGTGCTAAGGCCTGCCTCACTCCATTAGTACTTAGGTACTGACTGAATGATTAGACTATTGCAAGAAGAGTGCCTGGGTGAATTTACAAGTGTTTCAGTTTTGGCGCAGTGAATGCATTACTACATGGTGCTGAATAAGTCACTGGAAGAGTGCAAGGGGACTGACAGGGTGTTTGCTGGAAGTACATGGATTCTGACTGTGGAATTCAAGCTGTTAAAGACAAGTGTATAGTAGGTTAGAAGCCTGCATGCATACTGGATAGACCTTTGAAGCAGTCCATGTGGTAATGATTGGTTCACTGCATGAGTACCTGCGTACTGACTGAATCATCAAACTACTGCTAGGAGACTGCCAGGGTGAAACTTTTACGTTTTTCGGTTTTGGCGCAGTGAATAGATTAGTACATGGTACTGGATCAGTCACTGGATGAGTGCAAGATGAGTGACAGGGTGTTTATTGAAGTATATAGATACTGACTAGTTAATTGAAGAAGTGAAAGACAAGTGTGTAGGTGACTAGAAGCTTGCATGCATAGTGAATAGACGTTTAAACAATCCATGAGCTAAGACCTCAGACACTGCATGATTACCTTGGTACTGACTGAATCATTACACTACTGCAAGGAGAGTGCCTGGGTTAATCTTTTTAAGTTTTTGTGTTTTGGTGCAGTGAATAGATTACCACATAGTGCCAGATGAGTCAGCAGAGGTGTGCAAGTGGACTGAACGAGTTCTTACTGGAGTTTATAGATACTGACTAGTTAATTGAAGAAGTGAAAGACAGGTGTGTGGGTGACTAGAGGCCTGCATACATACTAGACAGACGTTTGAATCAATCCATGTGCTTAGGCCTGCCTCACTCCATTAGTACTTAGGTACTGACTGAATGATAAGACTATTGCAAGAAGAGTGCATGGGTGAATTTATAAGTGTTTTGGTTTTGGCACAGTGAATGCATTACTACATGGTGCTGAATAAGTCACTGGAAGAGTGCAAGGGGAGTGACAGGTTGTTTGCTGGAAGTACATGGATACTGACTGGGGAATTCAAGCTGTTAAAGACAAGTGTATAGTAGGTTAGAAGCCTACATGCATACTGGATAGACCTTTGAAGCAGTCCATGTGGTAATGCATGGATCACTGCATGAGTACCTGCGTATTGACTGAATCCTTAAACTACTGCTAAGAGACTGCCAGGGTGAAACTTTTAAGTTTTTCGGTTTTGGCGCAGTGAATAGATTAGTACATGGTACTGGATCAGTCACTGGAGGAGTGCAAGATGAGTGACAGGGTGTTTATTGAAGTATATAGATACTGACTAGTTAATTAAAGAAGTCAAAGACAAGTGTGTAGGTGACTAGAGGCCTGCATGCATAGTGGATAGACGTTTAAACAGTGCATGAGCTAAGACCTCAGACACTGCATGATTACCTGGGTATTGACTGAATCATTACACTAGTGCAAGGAGAGTGCCTCTTTTTAAGTTTTTGTGTTTTGGTGCAGTGAATAGATTACTACATAGTGCTAGATGAGTCAGTAGAGGTGTGCAAGTGGACTGAAAGAGTGTTTACTGGAGTTTATAGATACTGACTAGTTAATTCAAGAAGTGAAAGACAAGTTTGTAGGTGACTAGAGGCCTGCATGCATACTGGACAGACGTTTGAAGCGCTCCATGGGCTAAGGCATGGGTCACTGCATGAGTACCTGGGTACGGACTGAATCATTAGAGTACTGCAAGGAGAGTGCCTGGATGAATCTTTTAAGTTTTTGGGTTTTGGCGCAGTGAATAGATTAGTACATGCTGCTGAATGAGTCACTGGAGGTGTGCAAGGGGAGTGACAGGGTGTTTATTGGAGTATATAGATACTGACTGGGCAAATGAAGGTGTGAAAGATAATTGTGTAGGTGGTTAGAGGCCTGCATGCATAGTGGATAGACATTTGAAGTAGTCCATGTGCTAAAGCCGGGTTCACTACATAAGTACCTGGGTACTGACTGAATCATTAGAGAACTACAAGGAGAGTGCCTCGGTGAATTTATAAGTGTTTGGCTTTTGGCGCAGTAAATGGATTAGTACATGGTGCTGAATGGGTCACTAGAGAAGTGTAAGGGGAGTGACAGGATGTTTGCAGGAACTGTATAAATACTGACTAGGATATTGAAGGTGTGAAAGACAAGTGTGTAGGTGGTTAGAGGCCTGCATGCATACTAGACAGACATTTGAAGCAGTCCATTATCTAAGGCCTGGGTCACTGCATGAGTACCTGAGTACTGACTGAATCATTAGAGTACTGCAAGGAGAGTGCCTGCATGAATCTTTTATGTTTTTGGGTTTTGGCGCAGTGAATAGATTAGTACATGGTGCTGGATGAATCACTGGAGGTGTGCAAGGGGAGTGACAGGATGTTTATTAGAGTATATAGATACTGACTGTGCAATTGAAGGTGTGAAAGACAATTGTGTAGGTGATCAGAGGCAAGCATGCATAGTGGATAGACGTTTGAAGTAGTCCATGTGCTAAGTCCGGGTTCAGTACATAAGTCCCTGGGTACTGACTGAATCATTAGAGAACTACAAGGAGAGTGCCTCGGTGAATTTATAAATGGTTGGGTTTTGGTGCAGTCAATGGATTAGTACATGGTGCTGAATGAGTCACTAGAGGAGTGCAAGGGGAGTGACAGGATGTTTGCTGGAAGTGTATGGATAATGACAGGGGAATTGCAAGTATGAAATACAAGTGTGTAAATGGTTAGAGGACTACCTGCATAGTGGATAGGGGTTTGAAGCAGTCCATGTGCTAAGGCCTGGTCACTGAATGAGTACTTGGGTACTGACTGAATGATTAGAGTACTGCAAGGAGAGTGCCTGGGTGAATTTATAAGTGTTTGGGTTTTGGTGCAGTGAATGGATTAGTACATGCTGCTGAATGGATCAGTAGAGTAGTGCAAGGGCAGTGGCAGGGTGTTTCCTGGAAGTGTATGTTTATTGACTGGGGAATTGAAGGTATGAAAGACACGTGTGTAGATGGTTAAATGACTGCATACATAGTGTATAGGCGATTGAATCAATCCATGTGCTGAGGCCTGCCTCACTCCATTACTACTTGGATATTAACTGAATTTTTACAGTATTGCAAGGAGAGTTCCTGGGTGAATACATAAGCAATGACTAGCTTCTAATTCTACCAAAACTTGAGAACAGGAAAGGTTTTCAAGCAGTTATGTGTATGCAAAGATATGAATTACCCAAATGCTTCTCTCACAATGGTTCCCAAATGCACACAGACACACAGTGTGATTCTAGACAAACAACACTATCCCTTGGACTTTACCAAAACTCATTCACTACTGTGGAAGGGGTAAGGGGACTGCACACAATCTACATATTTCAGTACTGCACTTTGGTGTCAAAGCCTGACTCATTTTATCAATGCATAAGCAAAGACTGGCTTCTAATGCTACTAAAACTTGACAACATGACAGGTTTTAAAACAGTTATCTGTCAGCAAATACACGATGTTACCAAATGCTTCTCTCACAATGCTTACCCAAATGCACACAGACTCACAGTGTGATTCTAGACAAGCAACACTATCCTAGGAGTTTACCAAAACTCATTCACTACTCTGGAAGGGGTAAGGGGACTGCATACAATCTACATATTTCAGTACTGCACTTTAGTGTCAAAGCCTGTCTCATTTTATCAATGCGTAAGCAAAGACTGGCTTCTAATGCTACTAAAACTTGACATGACAGGTTTTAAAACAGTTATCTGTCAGCAAATACACGATGTTACCAAATGCTTCTCTCACAATGGTTGGCCAAACCCACACAGACTCACAGTGTGATTCTAGACAAGCAACACTATCCCTAGGAGTTTACCAAATCTCATTCACTACTGTGGAAGGGGTAAGGGGACTGCACACAATCTACATATTTCAGTACTGCACTTTAGTGTCAAAGCCTGACTCATGTTATCAATGCATAAGCAAAGACTGGCTTCTAATGCTACTAAAACTTGACAACATGACAGGTTTTAAAACAGTTATCTGTTAGCAAATACACAATGTTACCAAATGCTTCCCTCACAATGTTTACCCAAATGCACACAGACTCACAGTGTGATTGTAGACAGACAACTATCCCTTGTACAAAGTACATTTACTAATCTACAAGATGTAAGGTGACTGCACACATTGCAGACATTATTTCTACTACACATTAGTACCAAAATGTTTCTCTCAAAATGATTCCTAAATGCATACAGACTCACTGTGTGATTCTAGACAAACAACACTATCCCTTGCCCTATACCAAAACGCATTTCTTAATCTACGAATACTACATTTTGGTGTAGAAACATGACTCATTTTGCAAATTCATAAACAATGACTGGTTTCTAATTCTACCAAAACATAAAAACAGCACAGTTATCTGTCTGCAAACACATGAAAAAAACAAATGCTTATCACAGAATGGTTTCTACGTGCACGCACACTGTCAATAAGATTGTAGACAAAAAAAAGTACTCCCTGCACTTTAGCAGGAGAAATACATTAGTCTGATTAAAATCAAAATAGACCACATTCATCCCCTCACCTTTCAAGTTGTTTTGTAGATTAAGAAGTATATCAGTCACACACCAGATTTTCTTATACATAATCTCTGCACTGTGCACCTGTCAGCAAAACCAAAGAATGGCAAAGTTTCCCTCTCATTTTGCACACATATACATGTAAACATAAAATCACATTCCTTCCCACATTAATTCAAAAGCTAACGCACATTTCTATTGGTTAAACATTTCAACTCTTGCCAAATGACACAAATTTGAACCCTACAACCAATCTGCCTTCTGCCTGTTACCATAGAAACAGGTCATGGAACACTGAACTGAGCACACAGGTCACAAGTTCAGCACACAATGTTGCTAATCAAAACAGCAAGTGTGCTTGACTTTTCAACATATCAGCTTATCATATATAATGTTCCTTTCAATCACTTTTTGTTAACCAATAAGAATCATGCGTTTAAAAAACAGAAACATGCACCCTAGTTTTCAGTGTAGAAGGTTGTCAAACAACCAATGATTTCTTGTCTTTTTTCAAAACTGCATCTTAGCCACCATTTTAGAAAAATCTTACTTTTCAAACTGCCATTTCATTTACAGAGACCATCTGAGTGCATCCAGACCTCCCTTCAAGATGCTTAGAGTGTGGATTGTGGGACACAGCTATATTTTCTGGAGCCAAAGGTATGCAGAAAACAAAGGCATTCACAAAGACCTAGGTTTGCCAAATGTAGACATTAAATGGATTGGACAGAGAGGGTTAAAGTGGCACCATTTGATGCCATTGGTAAAATCCTTTATGCATCTCCAACACCCTGACCTCATAATAGTGCACTGTGGTGGCAATGACCTAGGCACTTTGACTGGGGTAGGTCTGGAAATGCGTATGAAGGACACCTTTGCAGAATTGATTTAACTTTTTCCCAAACCTGCCTTTGTGTATTCTAAAAATATGCCAAAGGCAGAAATGGAACTGGTCCAATCATTTTTGTCCACAGATTGAGAAAGCTAGGAAACGTGAATAAATGTGTTTCTGCTTTTCTCCGAGACTATAGAATGGGGTCCATTTACAAAAACAATCTGTGCTTTCATATGTAAGAGATGTATAGGAGAGATGAAGTACACTTTACTGCTGAAGGAAACAGAGTCTTCCTCAACAACTTTAGACTCTGTATAGGTACTTACTTATAAGTACCAAAAACTCTCAATGAACACAACGGCTCTTTTTAGAGTCACTCAAGAACAAAACACTTAAGCTTGATGTTTATCTCCCAAAATTTTCAGTTTTTTTCACTTGGAGTCGCGCACCCAACGCATTAGGAACCGCGCACCCTACGTGAGAGAAATCGTGCACCCAACGCGTTAGGATACGCGACTCCTAATTTTACCGAAAAAAAAAAAATAGCCCCTATCACTAATTTTTATTATCCCCGGGGACCCCATCACCCGGGGTTTATTAAAACACGTTGGGGACTGTGGGGGGAGCCCCAACGCCCCCACAGTCCCAGCCGGGTCCCTGCGTCATTCGGGAGCTGGCATTGCTTTTCCAAATGGGGAGCTGCTGACATGCAGCTCCCCGTGTGGAAAAGCAATATTGTTTGGATTTTGAAAGACAGAGCAGGTTTCCCTGCTCTCTCTTTCAAAATCCAAACGAAGTTTGCTATGGGAGGGCGGGAGACTCCCGCCCTCTCATAGAAAAAAACAGTGTCCTGGGGTTGGGCACCCAAGGACACTGTAGGAGCCGGCCCTGGGGGGTGGCGGTCCCCAGGGCCCTCGAGGGCTCCAGGAGGGAGGCCACGCAGCCCCCCTCCCTCAAACAATAAAGCCCCGGGGGTGGTGGTCCCCGGGGCTTGGGGGGCCGTTCAGCCCCCCTACCCTATCTATTTTCTAGCCCCGGGGGGTAGCGGTCCCCATTAATTTTTACAAATTTTGCCCCCGGGTTTTAGCCCCCTCGGGGGCTAATGATTAAAAAGCGGGCAAGCCCGCGCTTCGGGGTTTTTTTTCCAGCCGGATCCGCGCACCCTGTGCGCATTTTTACGTTTTAAAAAAAACACAAATAGGGGGCCCCGGGGGGTCCTTCTGGGACCCCCTAATCAACACTAGAGGGTCAGAGTATTTCTTCCCTGTCCCCTTTACATCTTTCACACACTTATTTCCCTTACTTAATCACCCTCACTTCTACCGAGGCACAAAATGGCTGCCAACAGTTCCTGGTTTCGAATGTAGACAGACACTTGACAGCCAATTAGCAATTAGCATTCAGCATGTGATTGGGAGGGTGCGCGCACGGTTCGCAGAGGGTGCGCTCAGGGTGCGCATAGGGTGCGCGGATCCTCCGAGGCCATAGATATATCTATACTTTTAACTCTAATTTTCTCAGGAACTACTGAACGGATTTACACCATTTATGCAAAAGGCACGAGGCTGAACTGAGGACTATCTCTTTGCCAAATTTGGTGTAATTCCGTTCAGCAGTTCGGACTGTAGCTGCGTCAACAGGTCCTATTGGAAATTGCGTGGGGAAAACGCGTTTTGGGACCCCCCTTTTTTCTCAGCCACATGAATACACATCTCAATCTAAAGGGATTTTTTCCCTGCGGACACTGTAGAGCATGCCGCAAAAGCCATCTGAGAAAAAAATATCAAACACCTACATCAGAGAAAGTTATAGATCAATTTCTCACATGTGGATCGCATTATGTTATCTACATTCTTGACTGCCCATGCAAACTACGATATGTAGGGAGTACCACCTTGGCAGCCAAAAAGAGAGTGATGGACCATATGAGGGCAACAAAGACCCTCATAACCCAGTAGTGAGACACTTTACAAAGTACCACCTTTCGAACAGCTCGCTACTAACATATTTTATGTTTGAGCAAATAGATGCCGCAACTACCATCAATAAAATGTATATTTCCACAGTGGGCTGATGACTTGAATGCTTCTGCCACCCATTTTCTCTGTGCCCACTCTAACAGGACACACCGTTCAACCAGAGCCTCTACCTCTCGCACCTTTGATCTGTAGCTTCCACAGCGGGGCACCTCGCGATCTGAGCCGACCTCTTCACAAACCCATCAGAAACCGCTCTCCATTTGAGGTGCCACACACGATGTGTTTGTTTTCCTTTATTGGCAGGCAACAAGGGTACATCAGATTTCATGAAATCAATACTTGATTCTTGCCGTTAATTTAAAATTCAGACGTGTTTCGGGCTTCCAACCGCCCTTTATCACTAGCCCACTGTGGAAATATAAATTTTATTGATGCTAATTACGGGATCCAAATAAAAACAAACACATCGTGTGAGGCACCTCAAATGGAAAGCGATTTCTAATGGATTTGTGATCGTGAGGTGCCCCGCTGTGGAAGCTACAGATCAACAGCGCGAGAGACGGAGAAGCACTGGTTGAACGGTGTTTTCTGTGGTAAGGGGCACAGAGAAAAAAGGTGGCAGAAGCGTTCAAGTCATCAACACACTGTGGAAATATAAATGTTATTGATGGTAATTGCGGCATTCAAAGAGATTTAATTTTAGTAGAACTACATCTACCATGATGCTTTGGTCCACTATGGCATGATATTTAAAAGAGCGCGTAATCACGCTAAGAACTGCTGCTGTTTTACCGAAGCCAATGCCAGTGATAAAGGGCGTTGGAAGCCTGAAACGCGTCTGGATTTTAAATTAACGGCAAGAGTCAAGTATTGGTTTCATGAACTCTGATGTGCCCTTGTTGCCTACCAATAAAGGAAAACAAACACATCGTGTGAGGCACCTCATATGGAGAGCGGTTTCTGATGGAGATATATATATATATATATATATATATATATATATATATAACCTACTAGGGTTGGCTTGTAGGTGAAACAAAAACGGACTGCCTCATTTAATACTCACATGGCACTCACTTTTCAGTAAGCGGTATGCCGGGAAAGGTAGTCCCAATTCTTCCCCCTTGGTGAGGTCGTTTCACTAACAAAGTTTGACTGCCAAATATTTCAAATGTTTTACAGTATATATATATATACACACACACACACACACATATTACCTACTGGCGGTCGCCAGTAGGTAGTTATAGTTAGGACCACGTTTCCATAGGAAATCCGCAACATTCTATTTTGAATAACTTTGGCGCCGGTTGACGAATCCTCGCGAATTTTTCAAAATAGGTGGGGCGCTACGCTCCGCTCCTACCCTGAAAGTCTCGGGGGGATTCGTCAAGCGGGGGCTGAGATAAAAGGGGGGTTCCAAGACGCGTTTTTCCCATGCATTTTTCCATAGGACCTTTAGACACAGCTACAGCCCGAACGGCTGAACAGAATTACTTGAAATTTGGCAGAGAGGTAGTCCTCAAGTCAAGGAAGTGCCTTTTGTAGGTTTGGTGTAAATCTGTTCAGTAGATTCTGAGAAAATAGCCTTTAAATCAATATATATATCTGAGCCAGCTTACGGTGCGCTTACGGTGCGCTTACCGTACGCGTACGGTGACGTGCGCGAGCGCGATTCTGATTGGCCCTTAGATCTTAGTAAACATTCGAATCGGTCGAAACCAGGAAGCGGCGGCCGCCATTTTCTCTCTCGCACTCTGACAGGGGGTGGAAAAACAAAGCCCCAAAACATGTAAAGGGGCTGTTTAGACAGCTCCCAAGCACCTAGCCATGTCCATGGAGTCCCCAACGACCCCCCCAAGGGAAAAAAGGCAATTTTAATTTTTTCGAAAATTTCGCCGATTACGCTAAAGAATTAAAAAAAAAAAAAAAATATCCACACTCTCCCCACCTTTTGTGCATGGCTTATTAGAGATAAAAATAACACATATTTTAAATATCACAGCGATGCTCATCATATTTCCACCATGTGCCCATGTAGCGTAACGTGGGCACGCGGTGCGCGAAGCGCACCGTGCGCGCACGGAACGAACTGCGTTAAGTGGGCGCGCACGCCACAAATGGCGTAAAGTAACTTAGCATTTAAAAAACCGTACAAATTCACTGAAAAAACCATAGGTTTCACACACATTATAGTTAGGAATTAGCATTTAAAAAACCTTGCAAATTCACTGAAAAAACCATAGGTTTCACACATGTTATAGTTAGCTGGACATTTTACTGATAAAAAACCAATGAAATTCCCCCGTTATAGTTACTGTAGGCAACTATAACTCACGCGACCGTAATCCTCTGCTGATGACATATGTGTCTTTATGAAAAAAAAATATTTGTAATATATGTATAGCTAAAATTTAATGGAAGAAGACATGGGCAAATAAGTGTCTAAATACAGTATTAGCATCAGCAGAGGATTGCGGTCGCGTGAGTTATAGTTGCCTACAGTAACTATAACGGGGGAATTTCATTGGTTTTTTATCAGTAAAATGTCCAGCTAACTATAACATGTGTGAAACCTATGGTTTTTTCAGTGAATATATATATATATATATATATATATATATATATATATATGTTACCTACTGGCGGTCACCAGTAGGTAGTTATAGTTAGGACCTATTTTCCATAGGAAATCCGCAACATTCTATTCCCAATAAGTCTGGCGCCGGTTGACGAATTTTCGTGAAATTTTCCAACCTTTTGGCCAGCTCCAGTCCGCTCCTATCCTGAAAGTTTTGTGGTGATTCGTAAAGCGGGGGCTGAGAAAAAAGGGGGGTCCCAAAACGCGTTTTGCCCATGCAATTTCCCATAGGACCTGTTGACGCAGCTACAGCCCGAACCGCTGAACGGAATTACACCAAATTTGGCAAAGAGGTAGTCCTCAGTTCAGACTCATGCCTTTTGCATGAATGGTGTAAATCTGTTCAGTAGTTCCTGAGAAAATTAGACTAAAAAAGATAGGTATATCTATGGCCTCGGAGGATCCGCACACCCTAAGCGCACGCTATGCGCACCCTCCCCGAACCGAGCGCGCACCCTCCCGATCATGCGCTGAATGCTAATTGGCTGTCAAGTGTCTGTCTACATTTGAAACCAGGAACTGTTGGCAGCCATTTTGTGCCTCGGTAGAAGCGAGGCTGAAGAAGTAAGGGGAATAAGTGTTTAAAACATATAAAGGGGGCAGGGTAGAAATACTCTGACCCTCTAGTGTTGCTTAGGGGGTGGGCCCCCTTTTTAAAAAAAAAAATAATTGGCTAAATGCGCACAGGGTGCGCGGATCCGGACGAAGAAAAAAAAACCCAAAGCGTGGGCTTCCGCGCTTCGTTAATAATTAGCCCCCGGGTGGGCCAAATCCCGGGGGTAAAATGTTTGGAAATTAATAGGGTGAGGGGGGCTGTGTGGCCCCCCTCCTGGAGCCTTTGAGGGCCCTGGGGACCGCCAACCCCAGGGCCGGCTCCTACAGTGTCCTGGGGTGCCCATCCCCAGTACACAGTTGTTTGCTATGAGAGGGCGGGAGTCTACCACCCTCCCATAGCAAACTTCGTTAGGATTTTGAAAGAGAGAGCAGAGACACCTGCTCTCTCTTTCAAAATCCAAACGATATTGCTTTCCACACGGGGAGCTGCATGTCAGCAGCCCCCCATGTGGAAAAGCAATGCCGGCTCCCGAAGGACGCGGGGAGCCGGCTGGGACCGTGGGGGCATTGGGGCTCCCCCCACGGTCTCCAACATTTTTTTATAACCCCCAGGGGATGGGGTCCCCGGGGATAATAAAAATTAGTGATAGGGGCTATTTTTTTTTTTTCGGTAAAATTAGGAGTCGCGCATCCTAACCCGTTGGGTGCACGTTTCCTCTCGCGTTGGGTGCGTGGTTCCTAATGCGTTAAGTGCGTGGATCCAAAGAAAATGTTTGGGTGGGGAGATAAACATCAAGCTTAAGTGTTTTGTTCTTGAGTGGCTCTAAAAAGAGCTGTTGTGTTCATTGAGAGTTTTTGGTACTTATAAGTAAGTACCTATACAGAGTCTAAAGTTGTTGAGGAAGACTCTGTTTCCTTCATCAGTAAAGTGTACTCCATCTCTCCTATACATCTCTTGCATATGAAAGTGCAGATTGTTATTGTAAATGGACCCCATTCTATAGTCTCGGAGAAAAGCAAACAGATGTATTCACATGTTTCCTAGCTTTCTCAATTTGTGGACAAAAATGATTGGACCAGTTCCATTTCTGCCTTTGGCATATGTTGGAATACACAAAGGCAGTTTTGGAAAAAAGTGAAATCAATTCTGCAAAGGTGTCCTTCATAAGCATTTCCAGACCTACCCCAGTCAAAGTGCCTAAGTCATTGCCACCACAGAGCACTATTATGAGGTCAGGGTGTTGGATATGCATAAAGGATTTTACCAATGGCATCAATTGGTGCCACTTTAACCCTCTCTGTCCAATCCATTTAATGTCTACATTTGGCAAACCTAGGTCTTTGTGAATGCCTTTGTTTTCTGCATACCTTTGGCTCCAGAAAATATAGCGGTGTCCCACAATCCACACTCTAAGCATCTTGAAGGGAGGTCTGGATGCACTCAGATGGTCTCTGCAAATGAAATGGCAGTTTGAAAAGTAAGATTTTTCTAAAATGGTGGCTAAGATTCAGTTTTGAAAAAAGACAAGAAATCATTGGTTGTTTGACAACCTTCTACACTGAAAGGTAGGGTGCATGTTTCTGTTTTTTAAACGCATGATTCTTATTGGTTAACAAAAAGTGATTGAAAGGAACATTATATATGATAAGCTGATATGTTGAAAAGTCAAGCACACTTGCTGTTTTGATTAGCAACATTGTGTGCTGAACTTGTGACCTGTGTGCTCAGTTCAGTGTTCCATGACCTGTTTCTATGGTAACAGGCAGAAGGCAGATTGGGGGTAGGGTTCAAATTTTGACATTTGGAATGGGTTGAAATGTTTAACCAATAGAAATGTGTGTTTGGTTTTGAATTTATGTGGGAAGGAATGTGATTTGATGTTTACATGTATATGTGTGGAAAATGAGAGGGAAACCTTGCCATTGTTTGGTTTTGCTGACAGGTGTACAGTGCAGAGATTCTGTATAAGAAATTCTGGTGTGTGACTGATATACTTCTTAATCTACAAAACAACTTGAAAGGTGAGTTTTTTAATTGTGAGGGGATGTATGTGCTGTATTTTGATTTTCATCAGACTAATGTATTTTTCCTGGTAAAGTGTAGGTAGTACTTTTTTTGTCTACAATCTTATTGACAGTGTGTGTGCATGTAGAAATCATTCTGTGATAAGCATTTGTGTTTTTCATGTCTTTGCAGAAAGATAACTGCTGTTTTTATATTTTGGTACAATTAGAAATCAGTCATTGTTTATAAATTTGCAAAATGAGTCATGTTTCTACACTAAAATGTAGTATTCGTAGATTAAGAAATGTGTTTTGGTATAGTGCACGGGATAGTGTTGTTTGTCTAGGATCACCCAGTGAGTCTGTGTGCATTTAGGAATCATATTGAGAGAAACATTTTGGTACTAATCTGTAGTAGTAGATTTTCTGCAATGTGTGCAGTCACCTTAGATCTTGTAGACTAGTAAATGTGTTTTGTACAAGGGATCGTTGTCTGTCTACAATCATACTGTGAGTCTGTGTGTATTTGGGTAAGCATTGTGAGAGAAGCATTTGGTAACATCATGTATTTGCTGACAGATAACTGTTTTGAAACCTGCCATGTTGTCAAGTTTTAGTAGCATTAGAAGGCAGTCTTTGCTTATGCATTGACAAAATGAGTTAGGCTTTGACACTAAAGTGCAGTACTTAAATATGTAGATTGTGTGCAGTCCCCTTACCCCTTCCATAGTAGTGAATGAGGTTTGGTAAACTCCTAGTGATAGTGTTGCTTGTCTAGAATCACACTGTGAGTCTGTGTGCATTTGGGAACCACTGTGAGAGAAGCATTTGGTAACATCATGTATTTGCTGACAGATAACTGTTTTAAAACCTCTCATTTTGTCAAGTTTTAGTAGCATTAGAAGCCAGTCTTTGCTTATGGATTGATAAAATTAGTCAGGTTTCACACTCAAGTGCAGTACTTCAATATACCTTCCAGACTAGTGAATGAGTTTTGGTAAACTCCTAGGATAGTGTTGCTTGTCTACAATCACACTGAGTCTGGGTTCCTTTCGGGTAAGGATTGTGAGAGAAGCATTTGGTAACATCGTGCATTTGCTGACAGATAACTGTTTTAAAACCTGTCATGTTGTCAAGTTTTAGTAGCATTAGATGCCAGTCGTTGCTTATGCATTGATAAAATGAGTTAGACTTTGATACTAAAGTGCAGTACTGCAATATGTAAATTGTGTGCAGTCCCCTTACCCCTTGCACAGTAGTGAATGAGTTTTGGTAAACTGCTAGGGATAGTGTTGCTTGTCTAGAATCACACTGTGAGTCTGTGTGCATTTGGGAACTGTGAGAAGTTGGCCTGATATATAGTGCCCACTATTCTAGTGATCACGGTGTATCATACCAAACGACCCTTATTGATGATTGGTTGTAAGTCAACCTTATAGACCAGCTATCCTAGTAGCATGGACAAGAGCAGTCTTTAAGCTAAACTCTAAAGGGCGTGTTAAGCCAGCTGTTTTACCATCACATTTACCCCTTGAACACCAAGTGAAAGGACACCACACAAGTTGTTATGAAAATAAAGGATATTTATTTATAACAAGATTACCCTGGCTCTTTATGAGTCAGGGAGTTAAGCACAATACAAAACTCTTATGAAAATACTTCAAGTTGCACAATTTACACAAATGCCCGAGGGGCACGAAAAACCATATACACTAAAAGTGGAATGCGAAATGCTAGCAGGTAAGTAACCAGATCCAGAGGCTTCAGGATCGCTAGGACTACACTACTGAACTCTAAGGTTGGGAGCAGGAGGCCTAGGGAGATCGGGTGCAAAGTGTGCACTCTCACGCGAGATGCGGGAAGAAGTCTATGGATGCTAGCGTTTCTAAAGTTACTGGTTCCGGACTAATCCGACCAGCTAGACTGAAAACGAAAAAGGATCTGGACACTTAGATAGTAAACCTACGTTGGAGCACCGGAATGCTCGGGTTACCTAGCCCAGGGGCTGCGGCTGCATAGGGTTCAAAAGACGTCGGGAATCCTCGTTGAAGTCTATGGAGCCTGAAAGAAGACGTTGCTGGCAGGCGACCAGTGTAGATATTCGGAGGGATCCAAGCCTGGATCGATGATGGAGATGACCTGAAAGCAGAGGGAACTCAGTTCTTAATCACTAGCCAGTGATTGTGTGGGCACCAGGATGGCACCGGAGGAGGTCACCTCGGCCAGGTGAGTGGGCGACGCTGGACTCTGCTGTCCCTCGGACCAGGAGGCGTTGTCGGCGACCAGGCTGGCGGGGCGAGCTGTCCCACGAAGGTGTCTGCTGTCGGCGATGCTGGGACCAGGATTGGAGCAACAAGCCTTGGCAAAGGCAAGCCCACGCAGTGGAGTCAAGATGGCGTCTGGAGTGGACCAGGAGGGTCCGGGCGCTCCTCTGTTGGAGGGGAGCAAGGGCCAGTCTGGAGCAACCAGACCAGTGGTGAAAACGTCGTGGTGCGTCGGCAGGAGGGCCACTAGCCAACGGCAAGTGACCAGACAACGCGGTGAGCAGCAAAGAGCAGAAGGGCCCCCACGGAGTTCTCGTGGATGCTGGGGGGGCTGGACTTCGGTGCTGGGGCTGCTCAGGGTTAGGGTTTCTCAAACCCCAAAAAGCACTCACTCGAGGATCCCTCGGCGGTCGTGCTGGATAAGCGTCGTGCAGTTTCAGAAGATGCCGGTCCCGCAGGTCTCGTCACACCCACGAATCTCAGCTGGGCTGATGATGCAGGTAGAGGTCAGAGGTGGCAGGGAATCCGGGTCTCGTCGAGCTGGTCAGTCAAGTCAAGTCAAGTCAAAGAATCTTTATTCGGTGATTAAAAAACACCATAAAAGCACACTCATATTTACATGTTAAAAAGTCATTAAACATTTCAGGGTTCTTTGTACAGTGAATTAACAAAACATAAATACAACAATATAGCCATATTTAACACTTAAAAGTTAAAGTAAAAACATTTCAGTCTTCTCCTCTAGTAAGCCTTAAACGAAGTGCTACCTTGATAAAGTTCATAATACTACACAGTGTTAGGGGTTCCTCAGCTTTCTGTAAGAATACAAGTGCCTCCCTAGCGAGGACCAAATTAGCATTTTTCAAAATATTTACAAGGTATCTGCGTCTGGGCATTGAGTAAAAGGGGCAGAGTAGAACAAAATGAAGGGAGTCTTGCGGAGACCTGTTGTCGCAGCCGCAGGGCCCCTTCTGTTCTATTGATGTAGCAAACCCCGCTGGTGATGCCAACATAAATGGGAGAAGGTTCAATCTGAAACGGCACATCAGGAACCTATCCTGTGCATTGTACATGAGGAACAAGTATGGCTCCATACCTTCCACGCTCTTCACTAGGTGATGGGCCCTCACTGTCTTTTTGCACCCTTCAGCCTCATCTCTGCGTAGGTTTTTCCGCTCTAGAAAAATTCTCCCTACATGCAGTTTATTCTGGGCTACAATAGTTACAGGATGAGTAAAGAGGTTCCCAAAACATAGCTCCTCCAGGGTATTCTTCACATAAAGGAGCCAGGGGATGCGCATACACTTGTCCCTTTTTAGGCAGTCCGATAAGATTTCTCTACTAAGTGTCGCATCAGGATTGTACCAGATTTTTAACCAAGCGATAATAGGCCTCAATTTTATCAAATCTTCTATATATGGTCTCCCTAGCTCCCTATGGGCAATCAAACCAGCAGTACTTTGTGGTACCCTCAAGAGTGATTTCAGATATTTATTTTCTTCACGTTGGATACTAGTGGTATTGACAAAGCCCCATACTTCTGCCCCGTAAATTACCTTGGAGCATGATACTGAGCTGTACAGATTTATCACCTGTTCCGGGGACCATCTTCCTAGCCTCCTGCCATAGCTAGCAATTGCCCCGTTAGATGCAATCATTTTACCACAACGTTCCTCCACCAGGGTATCAAACCGCAGGGCACCATCGAATGTTACACCAAGGTATGGAAACGTTTTGACCTCTTCCACAATGTGGCTCCCTATTTTGTATGTAAATTTAGAGGTGGTTTTTTTCCCCGCCAGGAGCACATAGGATTTACTCAGATTTACAGAAAGGTCCAGGGCACTCATGAACCTAACAAAACCATCAATCAGGATTTGTAGGCTCCTTGGTGTCCGTGCGATCAGTACCGCGTCATCTGCATAAAGCAGAACAGGAATATGACGCGACCCAACCCTTGGGCAATCTGCCCTCAGACCCAACAGAAACTGCTCCAAATTATTAATATAAAGGGAAAACAAAAAGGGAGCAAGAATGCAGCCTTGTCGGACTCCACTCTTACAGGGAAAAGAACTAGTCAGCCCCCCCTCCCTATTAAAGCGGACTTTGGCGGTGGTGTCACTGTGCAGTTCCCTCAATATATTAATTAGACCACTCTCTATCCCCATACTAAGCATCATGCCCCACAATTTTTCCCTATTGACGTGATCGAATGCTGCTGCCAGATCCATGAAACCCATGTAAATGGATTCATCACTAGCCATGGTATACTTGGCAGTCAGCAAATAAAGGTTCAGGCACTGGTCACTAGTGGACCTCCCTGCCCTAAATCCGTATTGAGTGTCCGAGAAGATGTTTTTTTCCTCGGTCCACTCGGACAGTCTATTAAGAATTGCCCTCCCCAAAAGTTTTGCTGACACATCAATCAGGGAGATCGGGCGGTAGCACTTTGGGTCATCCCTGTTGCCCTTTTTGAAAATCGGCACAATTACTGCCGTGGACCAAGACGGGGGCAGGCCACAGATGATAGCAGTATTAATAACCCTTGTCATTAGGGGAGCCCAGAGTTCGATGTTACTCAAAAAAAGATCAGGGGGGATTCCATCAGGCCCCGGAGCTTTATTTTTGGTCAGGCCCTCAATCCCTGCAATGATCTCCTTAATGGAGAATTCTACCAGTGGAGCCTCAGTTGGAATGGCCGGTAGGTCTACAGTAGAACCAGGCTCATGATTGTACAGGCCCCTATAGTGGTTGACCCACTGCTCTGGGAGAATATTGGCCCCTATATCCGGGGTATCTTTTTCCTGGAAAGTTGGGTTATTAATTATTTTCCAAAAGCCTGCTAGGTCCTTTCTTTCCCCCGCTTCTCGTAAATCTGCCCATGCTTCCGCCTGCAAGGCAAGTTTCCTCCTCTTAATTTCCTTTTTATAAATTTCTCTGCACACCTTAACTTTGTGGGGGACCCTTGGTTTAGTTTTAAGGCAGCTTTTCAGCTCCCTCAAAGCTTTAGAGCAGTCTTTGTCGAACCATCGGGGATTCCCGTGGTTCTTAAATGGGACACTAGTCTTTAGCAAACCATCGACCAGATTAGCGATCTGGTCGAAAGCTTCCATTATCCTCGGTCCGCGGACTTCTGTGTCCAAACAATCATTAATAGCAAGTATGCCTGCGTCCACCAGGCCCTTGTAGAACTTTTCCCCGTCTATTTTAGCCCATTTTAGTCTCCTGCCTTGGTCTGTTGCTCTCTCAGTGAAGGTGCGTTGAACTCTAATACTTAGACCCACCATATACTGCAGCTCCAAAACAAGAGGGTTATGGTCACTAAAGCCACTCCATTCGATCCCTACACTAGTTGTCTTATTAATTAAGGACCTTGAGACCAGAATGTAATCTATGAAGGAAGAGCATCCTCTACCCTTAAATGTGGGGGGGAGTGTGCCATCCTCCTGCATCCCTACCATATTAATGGTGTGTTCAAGGTCATATTTAAACCGTAAGATTCTGAAAGCTGAGCCCAACGGCGTATGAGAGAAATGCGGTCCCTTCTCCATAGGGCATCGGGACCAATCTGTGCTTATTTGGATCAGTACCGGGCACAAGTGGCAATTATAATCTCCCATAACCACCAACCCATGTGGCTGCCCATTTTTTTGGCCTGTTATGACCTGGCCCAACCTATTATCTAATTCAGTAACAAGAGAGATGTTAGATCCCGCTATCTCGTTGTTATAAAGGTTTACTGCAACAAATCTAAGACCTTTCCCAGTGAACCTGACTGCCTGAATCCTGTGGGAATTCCAATCAAGGCAAGTGTAACTTCCCGGAAGGCTCAGATCTATATAAATAGCTAAACCTCCCATGGCTCTCCCTGATCTTGATTTTTGAGCAGGAACAAAAAAACACTTATACCCTTGCAGATGGAAATTATTCTCCTGGGCCCAGGTCTCCTGCAGACAAATTACATGGAATTTTCTGATATAGTCAAGCCACTCTTTGTTATTAAATTTCCCAGCCAGGCCAGCTATATTCCATGAGATGATTTTTAGTGCCTCACCCCCCTGGACCCCTCCTCCCTGTGACCCACCAGGTGATTCTCGCACTTGTTTTCCCAATTCCGGTCCCTGTGCGTCACCTATACATGCAATATCTACAACCCTAGGTTCATCCAGCACATAACTCCGGGCGCAACTTGATGACTTTTGTTTTGCCTCGGGGCTGTGCTTCTCCCACTCAGCATTTGGAACCCCTCTACCCCCTATACCCCATATACCATTATCTCTTTGTCAATCTACCCCCTCAAGACCATCCAGGCAGTGGAACCGATTGAATGTGTGGAAGGGTAGCTCTGGGCGGCTAAATAATGGCCTGGGATTGAACTCGTGATGAACACCCCTTCGACCCACCCTTTCCCAGTTGTCATATGAACGGGTCACGTGTACAGGGGCTGGGGTGGGGGGAAAGAAGAAAGACACATGAAGTGTTTGAATTGTTGTTACCTGTGATCTATTCTTTCCCTGGCATATGTGAGCAACTGTTCCAGCATCCCTGAAGCTCACCAATATGCAATCCCCTATGATGGATTTGCGTGTTCTCCCTATCCAAGGCACCCTTCTGACCATTATGATCTCATTGCTTAAGTGTACGGGTAAGGGTCTATTCAAATTTAGCCACTTAATCACCCTACTTTTCAGAGCACAGAAATCCTCGGCTTCACCTGCCTCTAGTGGTGGGACGCCCGCCATGACTACTGTAAAGTCATTCGCCTCTGGTGGTAAATTGGGTCTACGTGGCCTGGGGGGAAGCTTCATTAGTGGAGTAGGTGCAACACTATCTGGGGGCTGTACCGGGGGAACAGCATTTGCAGGGGGTATAGGTCCTATGGGGTTAGGTGGCTTATTTGGGGCAGGGTTATTCCTCTGGGTTTGTGGTGGGGCGGCCGCAGTTGCAACCTGTGAGGGAGCAAGATGCATAACACTTTTTGGAGCTGTTGGGGTGGCAATAGGTTTAGGAGCCCTCTCATGAGAATTGGCCGGATTTTTCATACTGCTTAGTGTAGCCTCAAGAATGGTTAGTCTGATTTCCACTTTTTTGATGCTTTCACTAATTGGTAACAAAAGTGACCTAAGCAGGAATTCCAAATTACCCAGCGGAGCAACAGAGAGGGGGGCATTAACAATGTCGCTAGCCGTCTCTTTAGTCAGGACGGGAGCCACACCATCCTGTGCAGCGGGTTTAGAATGTAAGTCAGCCACCGTTGTCACAGTTGATATGGAGGGTTTGGATGACTTCCCAAAATCAGAATGAGGGATCTTTGGTTTGTTTTTAGCCTGGGCACCCCTCGACTTCCTCCTACGTTTGTTTGGTGGGGGCCCAAAAACCCCTTGTGCTACAGCTATTTTAGGTTTGGCTTTCCTAGACTTTGATGCTGGGGGCGGTTGAGAAATTAAGTCAATCGTCCCCCTACTTGGGCTTGTGCTACTCACTGGGGTTGAGCTCATAAGTACCACTGGGGGCGTTTTTGTAACATCCCTAAGCAGGATCGGAACATCTTCATTTAGTGTCAAGTCTTCGCTAGGTGTGGGAGGATAGTCTCCTAGAGGTCTACCTTTCAAATTATCTATAGAGCGTCTCCGCTCAGCTCTGAGCCGGCTTAATGTGTTCTCCTTGTCCCCATCTCCCCCCGCCCGAGGAAAGTAATTCTCTAAGGTCATATTTTTTGTTCCTGCCTGCCTTATGGGGGTACTTTCCTTTACCGGGGACGGCATGGTATCTTAGAGTGTGATGATAGCTATGTGGCAATTTATCAGCTTGTAGTGCTAGGGACTTGATGGCAAACGGCAGAACCAAGAGGGAGGCCCAGCCCGGCCTACTCCGGCCTATGACGGCCACAGACGGCCCCGCCCTTGTCCCGGGCTTCTCCCGGCGCCCTCCCGCGCGCTCCCGCGCAGCGGGATCCTAGTGCAAAAATAAAAGAGAAGGAGGTGGGGCGGGGGGCGTGGCAGTCAGGGAGAGCGACCCAGGTGTTGTGGGTTGACCTCACGCAGGGGCTCCTGGGAGTTGGAGTCCCTGCGGGTCCGCTCGCAGCCCTGTACTTGCCTGCCAAAGCCCAGAGTCCGGTGTCCAAGATCAGAGCCCCTCTATGCTCAAGGCGCCTCTCTCCACACCGCGAAGCGGGACCCGCGGAGCGGGTCCGGCGAGGAGCTGCGGCAGAAGAAAAACACCACAGGTGCAGGGAACAGCCCACGGCGAAGTCCAGGCAAACAAGGTATCCCACGTCGATCAGGAAGGGGGCTGCTTTCAAGTGCTAGGGCGGGGGCGTGGCAGTCAGGGAGAGCGACCCAGGTGTTGTGGGTTGACCTCACGCAGGGGCTCCTGGGAGTTGGAGTCCCTGCGGGTCCGCTCGCAGCCCTGTACTTGCCTGCCAAAGCCCAGAGTCCAGTGTCCAAGATCAGAGCCCCTCTATGCTCAAGGCGCCTCTCTCCACACCGCGAAGCGGGACCCGCGGAGCGGGTCCGGCGAGGAGCTGCGGCAGAAGAAAAACACCACAGGTGCAGGGAACAGCCCACGGCGAAGTCCAGGCAAACAAGGTATCCCACGTCGATCAGGAAGGGGGCTGCTTTCAAGTGCTAGGGCGGGGGCGTGGCAGTCAGGGAGAGCGACCCAGGTGTTGTGGGTTGACCTCACGCAGGGGCTCCTGGGAGTTGGAGTCCCTGCGGGTCCGCTCGCAGCCCTGTACTTGCCTGCCAAAGCCCAGAGTCCGGTGTCCAAGATCAGAGCCCCTCTATGCTCAAGGCGCCTCTCTCCACACCGCGAAGCGGGACCCGCGGCAGAAGAAAAACACCACAGGTGCAGGGAACAGCCCACGGCGAAGTCCAGGCAAACAAGGTATCCCACGTCGATCAGGAAGGGGGCTGCTTTCAAGTGCTAGGGCGGGGGCGTGGCAGTCAGGGAGAGCGACCCAGGTGTTGTGGGTTGACCTCACGCAGGGGCTCCTGGGAGTTGGAGTCCCTGCGGGTCCGCTCGCAGCCCTGTACTTGCCTGCCAAAGCCCAGAGTCCAGTGTCCAAGATCAGAGCCCCTCTATGCTCAAGGCGCCTCTCTCCACACCGCGAAGCGGGACCCGCGGAGCGGGTCCGGCGAGGAGCTGCGGCAGAAGAAAAACACCACAGGTGCAGGGAACAGCCCACGGCGAAGTCCAGGCAAACAAGGTATCCCACGTCGATCAGGAAGGGGGCTGCTTTCAAGTGCTAGGGCGGGGGCGTGGCAGTCAGGGAGAGCGACCCAGGTGTTGTGGGTTGACCTCACGCAGGGGCTCCTGGGAGTTGGAGTCCCTGCGGGTCCGCTCGCAGCCCTGTACTTGCCTGCCAAAGCCCAGAGTCCAGTGTCCAAGATCAGAGCCCCTCTATGCTCAAGGCGCCTCTCTCCACACCGCGAAGCGGGACCCGCGGAGCGGGTCCGGCGAGGAGCTGCGGCAGAAGAAAAACACCACAGGTGCAGGGAACAGCCCACGGCGAAGTCCAGGCAAACAAGGTATCCCTGGAGCTGGTCAGTCTTGATCCGGAGGACAGACGTGCAGCAAACCGCAAGCGCTTAGGTGGTGCCTGCTGGTGCAGCGTGGCTACTCCTTAGCCACAAGGGAGAGTCTTCAGAATAGTCAAGAGTTCCTTTCGTGGAAAGTAGTTCAAGATTTTAGAATGATCTAATTTGGGAAGGGGGCCCGCTCCTACCTTTATCCTAAGAAAAGGGGCTGGCCTGTGACTAGGTCCTGCCTATGGGTGGGACCAGGAGGGGGGTGGTTACACCCCTCTCCTTTGTCCGGTCTCTCCCCAGCTCAGGGGCTGGGGTGCCCCTGGGACTGGTTTGAGCCGGCCTATGCACAGTGAGCACCGGGGTGCCACTTGCAGTCACCTTCCTCTCAGCCCTGCCTACCTGGGATACACAAAACCCTGTCTGGGACGGTGCTAGCACCGTCCCTGGCAGGAAACCCTTTGTCCAAGCTCTCCTCGCTGGAAGGACTCCCAGCAGCAGGAGGTTAGACTTGTGTCTGTGGTGGCAGCATCCATTTTGTGATGCTGAGGCGTGAGTTAACTTTAACCGGGGTTCACAGTTACATACATGTCGTGTCCTTCTAGAAGGGTGGAATGCTAACCCCGTCACCAGAATTGGCGAGGGGTTAGTATTCCAATTCGTATGACACCTTACTCGACATGCTTGGATAATGCGATACCAAAGTTAGCAAATAACCGCGAGGATTATAATGCACTTAAGAGTATATGGTACGCGTTATCCTGGAACAGCTATTAGGACTTGGTTCCGCAAGCTGCAGACGGGCTCAGCTCATGCCAGAGCACCATCTCACATAATTCCAAGCACTCTGCCTTCAGGATTGATAAGGCCTGCCATAGGAGTGACTGATAGGAATACATGTGTCCATTTTAGGGTTAGATATAGGAATACTATATCTAAAGCAAAGGGTGATTACACCACCTTGCCCCAGCCGTCGTGCAGCCAGTTGTGTCAGATTTGGGTGGCCAGTCAGGGGTGGCATAATACATGCTGCAGCCCCTGGTAGGCCCTGGGTACACCTATGCCCTGGATACCTAAGGTATGCCGATACAGGGACTGATAAGGTGGCCCAGTTCCAATTAGTAGATGCACCTAAGGTACATGTGTGTCAATTTAGAGAGAGAACAGCTAGGCTGTGGGTCTGATTAGCAGGCCCACAGCCAGGGAAAGTCGTAAACCAATGAAGCAAAAAGCAAAAATCTGGGGTGATCATAGGATTGCAGACCCTACTCTCCTACATGACCCCCCCCCCCAAACTTTGGGACAATAAGCTAACCTTGACCAGGTGAGTCTTCTTGCTCTAAGTGGAAATACCTGGAGAGCCCATCTGCATTGCCATGATCAGTGCCAGGTCTATGCTCCACTGTAAAATCCATCCCCTGTAGGGAAATGGACCACCTAAGTAGTTTGGGGTTTTCACCCTTCATCTGATTTAGCCACAAGAGGGGCTTATGGTCGGTCTGAATCTTGAAGTGAGTGCCAAACAAGTATGGCCTCAACTTCTTCAGGGCCCAAACCACAGCAAAGGCCTCCCTCTCAATAGCTGACCAATTCTTCTCTCTGGGGGTCAGCCTTCTGCTAATAAAAGCAATGGGCTGGTCATGACCATCAAAATTCAGCTGAGATAGAACAGCTCCCACACCCAACTCAGAAGCATCTGTTTGGACAATGAATGTTTTGGAGTAGTCTGGACTCTTTAGTATGGGTGCTGTGCACATGGCCTGCTTTAGGTCATCGAATGCCTTTTGACAGCTTGCTGTCCACTGAACTTTCTTTGGCATTTTTGTACTTGTCAGGTCGTTAAGTGGGGTCACAATGGATCAATAATTTCTGACAAATTTCCTGTAATATCCAGTCAGGCCCAAGAAAGCTCGAACCTGAGTCTGGGTGGTTGGAGGAGCCCAGTCCTTGATGGCCTGTATCTTGCTCTCCAATGGCTGAACCTGGCCTCCACCTACAAGGTGGCCCAGGTATACAACCTGTGTCTGCCCTATCTGGCACTTAGTGGCCTTGATAGTGAGACCTGCTTTCTGCAGTGCCTCTAACACTTTCCTCAGGTGGACCAGGTGATCTTCCCAGGTGGAGCTAAAGACAGCTATATCATCCAGATATGCTGCACAGAAGTCATCCAGCCCAGTGAGAACTTGATTCACCAGCCTTTGGAAGGTGGCAGGTGCATTTTTCAAACCAAAGGGCATTACCACAAACTGATAATGCCCACCAGGGGTAGAAAATGCTGTCTTGGGCTTGGCCTCCTCAGCTAACCTGATTTGCCAATACCCAGCTGTCAGGTCAAATGTACTTAAGTAGCCGGCGGAAGCCAATCTATCTATAAGTTCATCTGCCCTTGGTATTGGGTGGGCATCAGTCTTAGTGACTGCATTGAGGCCTCTGTAGTCTACGCAAAACCTCATCTCTTTCTTACCACCCTGGGTGTGAGGCTTTGGCACTAGAACTACCGGACTAGCCCAAAGGCTATCTGAGGGCTCAATGACTCCCAGCTCCAACATTTTCTGCACTTCTGTCTTGATGCAATCTCTGACATGATCAGGCTGTCTGTAGATTTTACTCTTGACTGGCAGACTGTCTCCAGTGTCAACCTCATGGGTACACCAATTGGTTTGACTGGGTGTCAGAGAGAACATATGTCTAAAGAATTGAAGAACTTGTTTGCAATCCTTTTGCTGATGTTCAGAGAGGCTGCCACAAAAGACAACACCATCTACTGACCCATCATCAGGGTTCTGAGTGAGCAGGTCCGGGAGAGGGTCACTCTCCTCCTCCTGTCCCTCATCTGTGGCCATGAGCAAGCCCATGTCCTTCATGTCGACATATGCCTTGAGCCTGTTCACATGGAGCACCCTGAGGGGGCTCCTGGGAGTTCCAAGGTCCACCAGGTAGGTGACCTCTCCCTTTTGCTCAATGATTGTGTGGGGTCCAGACCATTTGTCTTTGAGTGCTGCTGGGGCCACTGGCTCCAGCACCCACACCTTCTGTCCAGGCTTGTACACAGTCAGGACAGCCTTTTGGTCATGCCAAGCTTTTTGTAATTCTTGGCTTGCCTCAAGGTTTTTAGATGCCTTTTCCATGTACTCAGCCATCCTGGAGCGGAGACCAAGTACATAGTCCACAATGTTTGATGCAGGCTTTTTGAGAGGCCTCTCCCATCCTTCCTTTACCAAACAAAGGGGTCCTCTTACAGGATGCCCAAACAGAAGCTCAAAAGGGCTGTAGCCAACCCCCTTCTGTGGGACCTCTCTGTAAGCAAACAAGAGGCAGGGTATCAGGACATCCCATCTACGCCTGAGCTTTTCAGGTAGTCCATGAATCATCCCTTTGAGGGTCCTGTTGAATCTCTCAACAAGCCCATTGCACTGTGGGTGATAGGGTGTGGTGAACTTGTAGTTGACACCACATTCCTTCCACATTGCAGTCAGATATCCTGACATGAAGTTGGCACCTCTGTCAGAGACCACCTCCTTAGGGAAGCCTACCCTGGAGAACACTCCAACTAGGGCTCTTGCCACAACAGGTGCTGTAGTGGTCCTAAGGGGTATAGCTTCAGGATACCTGGTGGCATGGTCCACCACCACCAGTATAAACTTGTGCCCTGATGCTGTCTGGGGTTCCATTGGACCAACAATGTCAATCCCCACTCTTTCAAAGGGCACCCCCACCACAGGTAGTGGTATAAGGGGGGCCTTTGTTGTGCCACCTGACTTACCACTGGCTTGGCAAGTGACACAGGAGCGACAAAACTCCTTGGTATCTTCGTTCATGTGAGGCCAGTGAAAGTGTGTGACAAGTCTGTCCCACGTTTTATTCTGGCCTAAGTGTCCTGCAAGGGGAATCTCATGGGCCAAGGTAAGAAGGAAACCCCTCGGAGACAAGGGAATGACCAGCCTACTGGTCGCACCAGGCTTGGGGTCTCTTGATTCAGAGTACAGGAGTCCATCATCCCAGTATACCCTGTGGGCACCTGTGGCGTTCCCTGCAGCCTCAGCAGCAGCCTGCTGTCTGAGGGGTTCAAGTGAGGGGCAGTCTAACTGTGCCTTCCCCAGGTCTTCCCTGGAGGGTCCCCCTGAGCCCAGAAACTCAACCTGATCAGGTTCAAGCTCTTTAGGCTCAGTTTCCCTCAGTTCCTTAAGGTCAGCCTCCTCAGAGACTTGATCCACAACCTGGGGCAAGGGGGAAGGCGATGCCTTACCCTTACTGCTCCTTCTCTTGGAAGGTGTCTGGTCCATTATTCCAGGATCCAGCACCTGTTCAGTGGGGCATCTTTTGGCCTGTGACCTAGTCACAGCAAGGACATGTGCTGGCAAGCCTAACATTTCCATGTGAGTCCTCTGCTCCACTTCTGACCATAGTGATGTTTCCAAATCATTGCCCAACAGACATTCTACTGGGAGGTCTGAGCTAACCACAACTTTCTTTTGGCCATTTACCCCTCCCCAGGACAAATCAACAATTGCCATACTATGATGGGTAGTGACATTGCTGGCATTGGTCACCAGGTAATCTGTACCTAGCATGATCTGTCCAGGGTCCACAAAGTTAGGTGTCACCATCGTGACACTGGCACAAGTGTCCCTGTAGGCCTGAGCCACTTTTCCATTAATTAAAGGTGTCTGCCTGTATTTGCCCAAAGTATTGGGACTGGCATCAGGGGATATATCCACATCCCCTGTACAGACAAGGACAGCCTGAGTGAGTGTGCCAACTAAGTTGTCATACCCCTCAGTTCCCAAGGTTAACCCAACTATTCCCTTGGGAGGTGCACTACCACTGCTGACTGTACTAGGGGGTGCAGGTGCCTTAGGGGCTGCAGTGGCAGGAGAATGCCCTCCTTTCTTGGTGCACTCACTAAACCAGTGAGTCTTACTTTTACAGTATTGGCACCACCTTTTTGACTGGCCTTCTTGAGTCTTCTTTTTCTGCTGTGAAGCCTGACCCCCACCCTCTTTGGTTTGTTGGGGACCTGTCGAAGACTTCTGGTCATATTGTTCACTCTTGTTACTACCCCTTTGGTCTGCTTTCTTCTGACCACCCCGGTTCTGAGTCTGGTTCTGCTTGACCCTTGTTCTGACCCATCTGTCTGCCTTCTTTCCCAATTCTTGGGGAGAGGTCAGATCTGAGTCAACAAGGTGCTGATGCAACAATTGGTTCTGACAGTTGTTTAAAATCTGTTCTCTCATGATAAGATTATACAATCCTGTGTAATCAGTAACCTTGCTACCCAGCAACCAGCCTTCCAAAGCCTTAGTGGCACAATCGACAAAGTCAGCCCAATCCTGAGACTGAATCTTCTGGGTGTCTCTGAACAGCAACCCTTACTGCTCAGTTGTTAAGCCAAACCCATCAATTGGTGTATTCTTCAGGACTTGGTAGTTGTTAGCATCCTCATCTCTAGTAGTGAGGAGCTTGTCTCTACCTTTACCTTCAAAGGAGAGCCACAGTATAGCTGCCCACTGACTTGGGGGGACGCACTGGACAGTGCAGGCCCTCTCCAAAGCAGTCATCCATTTGTGGATGTCATCCCCTTGTTTAAAGGGGGGCACTATTTTACTCAGGTGTCTAGTGTCTAAACTCCTGTCTTTCTCTCTAATGATAATGCTGCCACCAGTGGGGTCTGCCCCACTCAATTTCTGCTCTCTGGCAAAGGCAAGTCTTTCTTTGGCAAGGGCAAGTTCTTCCCTCTCAATCCTCAGATTGACTTCCCTCATCTTAGCTTCATGCTCCCTTCTCTGAGGGGATGTCATTCCTCCCCGAGAAGATGCCTGAGAGTCATGGGTTCGAACAGATCTGTTAGAGCCTCTGGAGAGAGACCTGACTCGTCCATTCCCAATGTTAAGCCTGCCTGAGAGTGGGCCTGGGGCTCCCCCAGTCCCATTCTCATGCCTGCTTAAGTTGGTCCTTGTGAGCCTACTGACTACTACTGGACCTTTGTCTGCCTTGTCCCCTGATAACTCCTCTTCCTCTTCCTCCTCACCACGGAGGCCAAGGTCAGGGTCACCAAGGGTTCCCTCTAAGGGGGGCATGTTCCCATCAGGATTAGGGGGGCCTGTGTTAGAGGCCCTTCTAGCATCATAAGTCTCTAAGAGACCTATCAGAAACGTGATGGTAGGGTTAGAACCCTGTTTTAGCTTCCTGGAGGTACACAGTTGTCTCATCTCCTGGAAGCTAAGAGCTGCATATCTTGACGTGACCTGTGGAGGGTCAATGACCACTAGGGGAGTCTCTGAAGACTCTCCGCGGTCAGACATGCTTTCTAGTGAGGTGTGAGTGATGCACCTACCTACACTATGGGTTTACCTACTGATCCCTTGCTAAGAGTTGTAGTCAGGGTGTGCTTAGCCCTGTTACACTACAACAGCTGGTTCAGTAGAACTCAGAGTATTCTAAGTTAAGTTATATGTACCTGGGTACTTATGTGATCTTTCAACTGATGTTCTTAGGATACGTGGGTGGTAAAACACAGCAAGCTCAAATCCCAACCGCTGCTCACCAATGTGAGAAGTTGGCCTGATATATAGTGCCCACTATTCTAGTGATCACTGTGTATCATACCAAACAACCCTTATTGATGATTGGTTGTAAGTCATCCTTATAGACCAGCTATCCTAGTAGCATGGACAAGAGCAGTCTTTAAGCTAAACTCTAGAGGGCGTGTTAAGCCAGCTGTTTTACCATCACATTTACCCCTTGAACACCAAGTGAAAGGACACCACACAAGTTGTTATGAAAATAAAGGATATTTATTTATAACAAGATTACCCTGGCTCTTTATGAGTCAGGGAGCTAAGCACAATACAAAACTCTTATGAAAATACTTCAAGTTGCACAATTTACACAAATGCCCGAGGGGCACGAAAAACCATATACACTAAAAGTGGAATGCGAAATGCTAGCAGGTAAGTAACCAGATCCAGAGGCTTCAGGATCGCTAGGACTACACTACTGAAGTCTAAGGTTGGGAGCAGGAGGCCTAGGGAGATCGGGTGCAGAGTGTGCACTCTCACACGAGATGCGGGAAGAAGTCTATGGATGCTAGCGTTTCTAAAGTTACTGGTTCCGGACGAATCCGACCAGCTAGACTGAAAACGAAAAAGGATCTGGACACTTAGATAGTAAACCTACGTTGGAGCACCGGAATGCTCGGGTTACCTAGCCCAGGGGCTGCAGCTGCATAGGGTTCAAAAGACGTCGGGAATCCTCGTTGAAGTCTATGGAGCCTGAAAGAAGACGTTGCTGGCAGGCGACCAGTGTAGATATTCGGAGGGATCCAAGCCTGGATCGATGATGGAGATGACCTGAAAGCAGAGGGGACTCAGTTCTTAATCACTAGCCAGTGGTTGTGTGGGCACCAGGATGGCACCGGAGGAGGTCACCTCGGCCAGGTGAGTGGGCGACGCTGGACTCTGCTGTCCCTCGGACCAGGAGGCGTTGTCGGCGACCAGGCTGGTGGGGCGAGCTGTCCCACAAAGGTGTCTGCTGTCGGCGATGCTGGGACCAGGATTAGAGCAACAAGCCTTGGCAAAGGCAAGCCCACGCGGTGGAGTCAAGATGGCGTCTGGAGTGGACCAGGAGGGTCCGGGGCGCTCCTCTGTTGGAAAGGAGTAAGGGCCAGTCTGGAGCAACCAGACCAGCGGTGAAAACGTCATGGTGCGTCGGCAGGAGGGCCACTAGCCAACGGCAAGTGACCGGACAATGCGGTGAGCAGCAAAGAGCAGAAGGGCCCCCACGGAGTTCTCGTGGATGCTGGGGGGGCTGGACTTCGGTGCTGGGGCTGCTCAGGGTTAGGGCTTCTCAAACCCCAAAAAGCACTCACTTGAGGATCCCTCGGCGGTCGTGCTGGATAAGCGTCGTGCAGTTTCAGAAGATGGCCGGTCCCGCAGGTCTCGTCACACCCACGAATCTCAGCTGGGCTGATGATGCAGGTAGAGGTCAGAGGTGGCAGGGAATCCGGGTCTCGTCGAGCTGGTCAGTCTTGATCCGGAGGACGGATGTGCAGCAAACCGCAAGCGCTTAGGTGGTGCCTGCTGGTGCAGGGTGGCTTCTCCTTAGCCACAAGGGAGAGTCTTCAGAATAGTCAAGAGTTCCTTTCGTGGAAAGTAGTTCAAGATTTTAGAATGATCTAATTTGGGAAGGGGGCCCGCTCCTACCTTTATCCTAAGAAAAGGGGCTGGCCTGTGACTAGGTCCTGCCTATGGGTGGGACCAGGAGGGGGGGTGGTTACACCCCTCTCCTTTGTCCGGTCTCTCCCCAGCTCAGGGGCTGGGGTGCCCCTGGGACTGGTTTGAGCCGGCCTATGCACAGTGAGCACCGGGGTGCCACTTGCAGTCACCTTCCTCTCAGCCCTGCCTACCTGGGATACACAAAACCCTGTCTGGGACGGTGCTAGCACCGCCCCTGGCAGGAAACCCTTTGTCCAAGCTCTCCTCGCTGGAAGGACTCCCAGCAGCAGGAGGTCAGACTTGTGTCTGTGGTGGCAGCATCCATTTTGTGATGCTGAGGCGTGAGTTAACTTTAACCGGGGTTCACAGTTACATACATGTCGTGTTCTTCTAGAAGGGTGGAATGCTAACCCCGTCGCCAGAATTGGCGAGGGGTTAGTATTCCAATTCGTATGACACCTTACTCGACATGCTTGGATAATGCGATACCAAAGTTAGCAAATAACCGCGAGGATTATAATACACTTAAGAGTATATGGTACGCGTTATCCTGGAACAGCTATTAGGACTTGGTTCCGCAAGCTGCAGACGGGCTCAGCTCATGCCAGAGCACCATCTCACATAATTCCAAGCACTCTGCCTTCAGGATTGATAAGGCCTGCCATAGGAGTGACTGATAGGAATACATGTGTCCATTTTAGGGTTAGATATAGGAATACTATATCTAAAGCAAAGGGTGATTACACCACCTTGCCCCAGCCGTCGTGCAGCCAGTTGTGTCAGATTTGGGTGGCCAGTCAGGGGTGGCATAATACATGCTGCAGCCCCTGGTAGGCCCTGGGTACACCTATGCCCTGGATACCTAAGGTATGCCGATACAGGGACTGATAAGGTGGCCCAGTTCCAATTAGTAGATGCACCTAAGGTACATGTGTGTCAATTTAGAGAGAGAACAGCTAGGCTGTGGGTCTGATTAGCAGGCACACAGCCAGGGAAAGTCGTAAACCAATGAAGCAAAAGCAAAAATCTCCCGGACAGCCCTACAGTTTGAGCAGTCTGAGCAGATTCAATAGCTCGGAATACCCGAAAATACCCGCTAATACCTGCTAATACCTGTCGATACGGCCGGGATGATCGAGCTGGAAGTAGCCAGGGGGTCCTCAGTGCGGGAGAAACTGGAGAAGCCGGAGAAACCGGAGCAGCCCAGCAGCCTAGCAGCTTAGCAGTCTAGCAGCCTAACAGTCCAGCTCGTCTCAGGAGCATCGATGTCGATGTCTGGTGAGCACACCAATCGTATGGAATAAGAGTTAATAAGAGACAACAGATGTGAGCTAATGCGCTAAGTTCGTACTGTTCGTACTGCGTTTAAGAGTTTGGAGACACGGCTATACTAGGGAACCATCGACCTGCCCAAGTAACCTAAGTAGAACAATTAAAAGATAAAAAGGCTAAAATTGAGCAGGACAACATAACATAACATACAACATACAACAAACAACAAGCGGATCTGGCTTTTGATTACCCCGCGCGCCCGCCCGCACACCCGCCCGCTGTTGGATATGCTGGACATACTGCATGCGCTGTTGCCAGAATTAAAGCAGCGGTCTATACAACATTCGCTGCACCCGCAGCTCGCAAAACCCCTACATACTCTCTGGGCCCTGGAAAATCCCCAATATTCCTCCAGCAATCGAAAGAAACGATCTCTGTATACTCACCGGGCGCGGAGACAGAAACAGTGCCTACGTGCTCATTCACTCGATCTGCAAAACGGCTTGACAGTCACTATAGCAACCGGCGAAGAAGGTGGGAGAGAAAGAAAGAGAAAAAAAAACGGCAGAGAGTACAACCGTGACTCCAGATACAAATGGGGGTATGAAGTGGCAAGATTTGCTGGGCCTTGCTCCTCAGGGGTAACCAATGTCTGGTTACTCTGTTACAGGGGTGTGACACAGAGAGAGCGACGACTGGTCATGACGGGAAGAGATCCAGGAAAGGCAGGCAAGCTCAAACCTCAAGTGGGGGACGATCAAAAGAGCGAAGAGAGTGGAGATTATAAAAAATATGAAAATTGCAACCCCCCGATCTACTACCCAACAGGGAAAAGATAGGCAAACCCTGATAACTAACACATTTACACCAGTACACAGGAGGGATTCATTGGCCCTTGAAGCTGGATCTGAAACTTGTAATAAGATAGTGGCTCATGAGAGAGGTGCTGGTAAGGATCAATCGGCCATAGTCATAGTCATGGGAAGCGGCATAGACACCTCAAAGGGGGCAGATAAGGTTGTATCAATAAATCCTCTGACCCACAAGGACAAAACCGCGCCTACTGCGATAAGGACATCAAAGACATCAAAGACAACATCAAAAACAACATCTATACCACCTATACCACCAGAGGAGCCACAAGCAATGAGCCAATTACATGGAGAGGAATCCTCTATCACCACTCTCAAGATACATGAGAGTTGTACTGGAACAAGAAAAAACACATCTATCAAGGCTGGAGAGGCCAGAGAGACTACCAGCAAGATACCATCCAACTTAGAGAAGAAGAGAAAAGATGAGGATGACGATGAAGATGAGGATGAAGATGAAGATGAAGATGAGGATGACACGGACCTCTCTGTTAGTCCAGCAGCTGATCCCCTGGCCCTTGATTTTGCCACAGCAATTGCTACATCAACCGACGATTCTGAGAGATACAAGACAGGGATCTCCACGTCAAGCAATAGCCTCAATCACCATTATAACATCACGGACATAATTGCTAAAAATAATGGTTCAAGGCGGGAACGAAAACCTGAGGAGAGAAGCAGAAAGCTGAAGAAAAAGAACAAACGGAAGAAACAGAAAAAAAACAAGCAATGTCGGACAGAAGGATCCATTGGCAAAGAAAGCGAGAGTGAGAGTGATACTAACAGAGATCATAGCCCCATATGGAACTACTCATTATCATCACAAAGTATCACTACCACTCCCTCAGACCGGACCTTGTGCTCACAAAATATCTCAATCCTAGAGAGACATCTAAGAGAAGAGAAAGAAGATCACACCAAGAAAAATGAGCCTTCTATGACAGATATCTTGAACTCTATAAAAAGCCTTCATGGAGATATCAAAGCTGATAGCAGAAAAAATCAGGAAGCAATTCGTAAAGTACAGGCTGATTTTAAAAAAGTGGGCAGTACTTGTACTGAAATATCGGATCGCATGGCTATGGTGGAAGCACGCACTGAGTCCATAGAAAAAGATGTTTCATCCCTTCAATCACAAAGTCAAGAGCACGATGGCATCATTAAGGACATTATGCTCAAAGTGGAAGATCAGGAAAACAGGGCACGTCGGAACAATTAACGCCTGCTGGGAATCCCTGAAGGAGTGGAAGGGAACGACCCACGGACATATATTGTGACACTTCTTAAAGCAACGTTCCCAGAGCTGCAAACATGGGATTGGGATCGGGAGATCCAACGGGCACATCGTTTCCCTCTAAACCTTCCAAAACGCCAACAAACACCAGAACAATATCCACGAGCCATGCTAATCTATTTTGGCAACTTTTTATTACGCCAATCAGTTTTTGATCTTGCAAGACCAAATAAAAAGAGGGAATACAATGGTTATTCCTTCTTTAGTCGACCTGACTTTGCCCACGCAACAGTGGAACGAAGATGGCGGATGCGCCAGCTTTTTTCACCATTCCAACAAATAGGTGCGACGGTATACCTACAAAAACCAGCACGACTAAAGATTATTATCAATGGCACCACACGGACATTTATCTCAGAAATCCAGGCTCAAACATATTTAAACGAACTAAAAGATATCCACAAGGGTAACCATAAAGGTCCAACCAAAAATTGAAAAGTACAGAACTATAACTAACAATCCTAGAATGAACCGTGTAGACTGTATATAGCGACATTCTATTAACACGCAAATTGATATATGTAAAACTTTCACCCAAACTAGAAGATATAGCTCAAAAGAATCAGAGGGCTGAGAAAACGTTCTATAATATGTATATCTGTACTGATCCAGCTGGGTGGAATGGGAGTGAGGGGGGGGAACGGGACGCGGACACGCGTCTGCACAGACGTCATCACACTGGTTCCTTCTGAACCAGATTGCCACCTTGGGAGGTGGGGGAGGTGTGGGTGGGGGGGGGGGGCATGGGTGGAGGAGAGCAATCTCAGACAAAAATGGGAAGTTAACACTAAAGAGGGAAGTAATACAAAGGTCTAAAAAGGAACTATACATTTCTATACATATGCTTCTGATTACACAACTGAATACTGCACCAGACAAAATTATCAAAAAGAGAAAAGAGAAAACCATATATATATGGCTAGGCTAAAGATTCTCTTTATGAATGTATGCGGTCTTAATGACCAAAATAAAAGACAAAGGGTGGCGATAGGACTGCAAGCAACTGGGGCCAATATTATTTGTCTTCAAGAGACACATATCGAAGGCTCACAACAGCATCTCCTAAATACACTGGGATATAAATTAATCACAGCCTCAATGCAAGGATCAAAAACACGAGGAGTGGCAATCCTATATAAAGGGGGCGAGATACAGTTCTCCAAATCGATAGCTGATAATCAAGGATGTTGGGCAATAACAGAGTGTACACAGGGGAACGGCAATAAAATAACTCTATGTACTATCTATGGTAATACTAGTGACGATCCAAGTGTATTGGAAACTGTCTCTAATGAACTGGTACAATGGCCACTGCCAATAATCATTTGTGGGGATTTCAACTTGAACCTTTCATGCAACTGGTCAACGGACCCCAGATATACTTATAAGGGTAGAAAACCAAAAGTATATAAGGCCTTTAAAGAGATGTGTCAAACACATGGCTTAATAGACTGTTGGCAAATCAAACATCCAGATGACCCTGTCTTCACATTCTTTTCTAATCCACATCTAAAACATTCGAGATTAGATTATATGTTGATGTCTGGTTCTTTGATAGAAAATTGCTTAATAGACAAATTACCAAGAGTCCTGTCAGACCATAACCCCCTAATTCTTAATTTAGAGAAAGGTGAAATGGGTAGGGAGATGCCAAAATGGACATTCGAAAGAGCACTGCTGCTGAATAAAGAGTTTTGTCAGCATATGAACAGATGGATACCCGAATTTTTGGAGGACAATCTTGGTAGCACTACGATCGAGGTAGTTTGGGATGCCCTGAAGGCTGGAATTAGGGGGGAAACCATTCGGTTTTCATTTAATAACAATAGGAGGGCAAAAGAACATATGGAGACTCTCCATAATATTCTAGTAAATGCTGAGGAACACCTAGCAATGGCAGTACAAATAGGAGAAGATTTTGAAGAACAAATAAGACAGGTGGCATTAGCTAAAAATGCTATCATAGATATCTATACTGAGAAAGCAATAATTAAAGCAACACTAAATAGAGAATCAGTATATGAACTAAGTGAGCAAGTAGGGCACCAACTGGCGGTACAAGTCAGACAAAAAAACTCTGCCAATATAATAAAAGAAATAAACGATCCAAGGGAGGGACTCACAACAAATATAAATAAGATAAAACATGCATTTCAAATATACTATCAAGATCTATATAAGGAAGAGGGTAAACAACAAGATAAGCTCGATGAATATCTAGATCAACTCTCTATTACTAAGGTAGAACAAGAGGATGTAGATAGCCTTAGCTACCTACCATCTTGGGATGAAATACTACTGTCTATGAACAACTTGAAAAATGGAAAGGCAGCAGGAACTGATGGAATCCCTACAGAATTCTACGTCACCTTTAGTTCACCTCTAAAGAGAATTTTAACTGATCTATTTATCCACGTCTTTCAAGGTGAACGGCCCCCCGAGTCATGGTCTAATGCAAAAATTGTCGTCTTTTTGAAAAAAAATAAGGAGGCCCAAGAACTCGGATCTTATCGCCCTATCACCCTGATTAATGGCGACTCCAAAATATACTCAAAGCTACTAGCTAGTCGCTTAGCTCCGATCATCAATAAGATAGTGTCCCTCCAACAGCATGGGTTTATACCCGGAAGATCCACCGTGGATCACATACAAAGAGTAATTACCTTGTTCGACATGACCGGGGTAGCAGGAGACCCTATGGCGCTTATACTGCTAGACGCTGAGAAGGCGTTTGATAGGGTCTCCTGGACCTATCTCTGGTCAGTCATGTCAAGAGCTGGACTCGGGGCAACCTTTATCAGGGCAATCCAAATGATGTATATCAAACCTCATGGGGTAGTCATGGTAAACGGATCTGCCTCTGGAAAATTCAATATAACTAGAGGGACAAGACAGGGGTGCCCATGCTCTCCTTTACTATTCGCACTATTCATTGATCCGTTTATCAACAGACTCGAAAATAATATCATAATCAACCCGATCAAGATAAGAGATATAGAAACCAAAACACTTGTCTTTGCAGATGACATAGCGGTGGTAACGTCAAACCCTACAGTCTCTATCCTGGCCATAGAAAGGGAGGCGGAAATATTTGGGAAGATCTCGGGATATAAGCTGAACCAAAACAAAACACAGATAGTGCTTAATGATAACCTTAAAATCAATGACATCCGAGTAGTGGATAATGCCATATACTTGGGGGTTAATATTACAGCGAAACTAGACAATTTTATTCAAATTAATCTTGATCCACTAATACAACGGACAGATAAAGATCTGAGAAGATTAAATAATCTTCATCTATCTATTGTAGGTAGATGCAACATGATTAAAATGATTTATCTGCCTAAATTCCTATATCTATTTAGAACCATCTGTCTTGATTTCCAACCACAATGGTTTAAATGCATTGAAAATATGTTTTCGCAATTTATCTGGGGATACAAGAGATCCCGCAGATCATCCAAATTTCTATCACTACCAAAAGACAGGGGGGGACTTTCCTTGCCCAATATTAAACTATACTATTGGTCAACTATAATGACATACTGTAGAGAGCTACTATCCATCACACAAAGAAATAGACCAACTAACGAAATCCCAACACCACAAGAACTAATATTAGGGGAAAAAACTAGAGGGTATCTCTGGCTACACTTATACGACAGTTACTATAAAAGAGTACGATTCAAAACTCTCCTAGGAATACTTAAAGCATGGAGTAATATTCGTAAAATATTGGGGATTGGAAGGCTTTCTCACTATACATTATTACTAGATAATAACAACCTATCAGAGTTATTTAGAGATGTATATATGAAAAGGTGGATAGTAGCAGGGATTACACATTTGGGCTGTTTTTTTACATCTACAGGTATAAAATCCTTCGAAGAAATTAGAAAAGAATATATGATGAGTTATAGAGACTTTTTCAAATATCTCCAAATCAGGGACTTTATATCAAGAAAAGGTGGTGGCAGATCGAAATTCGAAAAGATTCAATGCATAGAATTTGTGAATCAAGGAAAGTGGACTAAAATAGGAGAAATATATAATCATCTCTTGGGCCTATGTCCGGATGATATGGATAAATACTATATAAAATGGCAGGAAACTTTAGATATGTCGGCCTCCACAGTGATTAAATCATTCGAACTTTCTCAAACATTTTTAATGTCTACCAGATTACAAGCACAATACTATAAAACATTCTTTTTGTTATACTATACACCAAGTAGAATATCAAAATGGTGGACCGGAATGGGAACAAGATGCCCTAGATGTAATCTCTACAAAGCAGACATTGTACATATATTCGCCACATGCAACACCCTACAGGGGCTGATCAAAGACATCTCTGATTTTTTATCAGAAATCTCTCATACTAAAATTGAAATCTCTGTGGGGGAAATCTTGCTGGGCATTGATGATAATAATCGACCAAGTGAAATAAAAGGATTAATATTTATCTCAATGTCAATTTTAAGATTATGTATCGCTTCGGCATGGTTAGATCCAACACCACCAGTATTTCAACAATGGCGTTATCGAATGTTAGCGACACATAGCCTAGAACTAGCTATATATAGAAGAAAGGGTAAAAACAGGAGGTTAAAAGGATTAGAGATATGGGATCCTCTAACCCAATGGATAAAATTCTAATGATATTGAATTAAGTATTTAATATATATATGTATGTATACCTTCTTTTTTTTCCCTCTATGTTTTCTATTGACATATGTAAATACTATCATAATGAACTATTTTGTCTGAGAGGGGGTGGGGGGTGGGTTGGGGATGTCTTTGTTTTAAAACAATAAAGAACTTTAAAAAAAAAAAAGCAAAAATCTAGGGTGATCATAGGATTGCAGACCCTACTCTTCTACAGGAACCACTGTGAGAGAAGAATTTGGTAAAATTATGTATTTGCTGACAGAAAATTGTTTTAAAACCTGTCATGTTGTCAAGTTTTAGTAGCATTAGAAGCCAGTCTTTGCTTGTGCATTGATTTAAATGAGTCAGGCTTTGACACTAAAGTGCAGTACTTAATTATGTAGATTGTGTGCAGTCCCCTTACCCCTTCCAGACTAGTGAATGAGTTTTGGTAAACTCCTAGGATAGTGTTGCTTGTCTACAATCACACTGTGAGTCTGTGTTCCTTTCGGGTAAGGATTGTGAGAGAAGCATTTGGTAACATTGTGCATTTGCTGACAGATAACTGTTTTAAAAGCTGTCATGTTGTGAAGTTTTAGTGGCATTAGAAGCCAGTCTTTGCTTATAATAATAATCCACATTTGTAAAGCGCAAACAATCACCCGTAAGGGTCTCTAGGCGCTGGGGGCCGTCGGGAAGATTAAGCAAGCTATTGCCCAGAGTCACATGGTGCTGGACTAATCTGCCTCTGGTGCCGGGGATCGAACCGTGATCCCCAGATTCCGGAGTCACTCGCCCTGGCCGCGGCGCCACAATGAGTCAGGCTTTGACACTAAAGTGCAGTACTAAAATATGTAGATTGTGTACAGTCCCCTTACCCCTTGCACAGTAGTGAATGAGTTTTGGTAAACTTCTAGGGATAATGTTGATTGTCTAGAATCCCACTGTGAGTCTGTGTGCATTTGGGAACCACTGTGAGAGAAGCATTTGGTAACATTATGTATTTGCTGACAGACAATTGTTTTTAAACCTGTCATGTTGTCAAGTTTTAGTAGCATTAGAAGCCAGTCATTGGTTATGCATTGATAAAATAAGTCAGGCTTTGACACTAAAGTGCAGTACTTAAATATGTAGATTGTGTGCAGTACTCTTACCCCTTCTAGACTAGTGAATGAGTTTTGGTAAATTCCTAGGAAAGTGTTGCTTGCCTAAAATCACACTGTGAGTCTGTGTGCATTTGGGTAAGGGTTGTGAGAGAAGGATTTGGTGACATCGTGTATTTGCTGACAGACAACTGTTTTAAAACCTGTCATGTTGTCAAGTTTTAGTAGCATTAGAAGCCAGTCTTTGCTTATGCATTGATAAAATGAGTTAGGCTTTGACACTAAAGTGCAGTACTTAAATATGTAGATTGTGTGCAGTCCCCTTACCCCTTCCACAGTAGTGAATGAGTTTCGGTAAACTTCTAGAAATATTTTTGCTTGTCTAAAATCACACTGTGAGTCTGTGTGCATTTGGGAACCACTGTGAGAGAAGCATTTGGGTACTTCATATGTTTGAATACGCATAACTGATTAAAAACTTTCCTGTTCTCAATTTTTGGTAGAAATAGAAGGCAGTCATTGATTATGTTTTCACCCAGGAACTGGCCTTGCAATACTGTAAACATTCAGTTAATATTCAAGTAGTAACAGAGTGAGGCAGGCCTTAGTACATGCATTGATTCAAATGCTTATCCACTATGCATGCAGTTCTCTAACCATCTACACAGTTCTTTTTCACACCTTTAATTCCACAGTCAATATCCATACACTTCAAGCAAACACCCTGTCACTCCCCATGTACTCCTCTAGTGACCCATTCAGCAGCATATACTAAACCATTCACTTTGCCAAAACCCAAACACTTATAAATTCACTCAGGCACTCTCTTTGCAGTACTCTCATCATTCAGTCAGTATCCAAGTACTCATGCAGCGAGCCAGGCCTTACAACATGGGCTGCTTAAAACCCCTATCCAGTATGCATACAGGCCTCTAGTCACCTACACACTTGTATTTCACTTCTTTAATTAACTAGTCAGTATCTATATACTTCAATAAACATCCTGTCACTCATCTTGCACTCATCCAGTGACTGATCCAGTACCATGTACTAATCTTTTTACTGCGCCAAAACTGAAAAACTTAAAAGTTTTACCCAGGCACTCTCCTAGCAGTAGTCTAATGATTCAGTCAGTTTCCAGGTACTCATGTAGTGAACCATGCATTACCACATAGAGGGCTACAAATGTCTATGCAGTATGCAGGCAGTCTTCTAACACACTATACACTTGTCTTTAACAGCTTCAATTCCCCAGTCAGTATCCATGTACTTTCAGCAAACATCCTGTCACTCCCCTTGCAGTGTTCCAGTGACTTATTCAGCACCATGTAGTAATGCATTCACTGCGCCAAAACTGAAACCCTTGTAAATTCATCCAGGTACGCTTCTTGCAATAGTCTAATCATTCAGTCAGTACCTAAGTACTAATGGAGTGAGGCAGACCTTAGCACATGGATTGATTCAAACGTGTTTCAAGTATGCATGGAGGCCTCTAACTACCAACACAATTGCCTTTCAGACCTTCAATTTCTCTGTCAGTATCTATAAACTCCAATAAACACTCTGTCACTTTAATTGCACACCTCCACTGACTCATTATCACTGCACTAGAATCCAAAATCTTAAAAAGATTCACCGAGTCACTCTTTTTGTAGTACTCTAATGATTCAGTCAGTACTCAGGTAGTTTTGCAGTGATCCAAGTGTTACTCTATGGACTGTTTCAAACGTCTATCCATTATGGATGTAGGTCTCTAGCCACCTACATACTTGTCTTTCACACCTTCAATATCCCAGACAGTATTCATACAGTTCCCGCAAACACTCTGTCACTCTCCTTATTCTTCTCCAGTGTCCCATTCAGCACCATGTACTAATCCATTCACTGCGCCGAAAGTCAACCATTTATAAATTCACCCAGGCTCTCTCCTTGCAGTACTCTAATCATTTAGTCAGTATCCAAGTACTATTGGAGTGAGACAGGCCTTAACATATGGATGGATTCAAACATGTGTCCACTATGCATGTAGGTCTCTAATCACCTACACACTTGTCTTTCACACCATCAATATCCATGTCAGTATTCATACACTTCTAGGAAACACCCTTTCACTCACCCAGTGTGTCTCCTTATAGTATTGTAATCATTCAGTCAGTTAGCATGTAGTCTTTTAGTGAGGTAGACATTAGGGCATAAACTGCTTTAAAGTAGTATGCACTATGCATGTAGTGTTTTAACCATCGTCACACTTGTGCTTCAGGGCTATAGTTTCTTAGTCAGTTTTTATATAAAATGTGTTTCTACAGTAATAGAATAGTATACATTTGAAAGTTATTAATATACATTTATTTGTGATTCTTTTTTACAGATACTGTTTTTCAACGTTAAAATAGAGAAATCATGCCAGAAAAAAAAAGAAAAAGAAAAGAACAGAGACAGGAGAATTACTTGAAGAAACATCAACCACAAGTACTGAATGTACAAGATAATGTGTCTAAAAAGAAAAAATCTTCTGGTAAGATCACAAAGCAATTTATTTAAAATGTTTGTAGGAGCAAACAGAATGTACAGAATGCTGAAACCACTGAGAATGTCTCAACTAGAAAAAAAATTCAAAATAAGAGGAAAAGCAAAAAAACAAATGTTCAGTCAAAGGAGACAAAGTATGCTAAAAGAAGGCAAAATCAGTATAAGGAATTACGCAAAAAAATATTTTACAAGAGAGTAGTACATAATTTTCTGAAAGATGTGAAGAAATATAAAAAGAGAGCTCTATTTTATAAAAAGAAGAAGCATATTGAAAATATTGTTGAAAAGGCTTTTGAAGTAAAAAGGAAACTATTCATTTTAGTATTAAACAGAATTCGATCATTAGATAAACCAATCCATTTCTTGAAGGCCAAAAGTAGGAGGAAAAGAGTAATTAATAGAAAACAAATTTGTGATTTTTTTGGGAGAATGGAAACACAGTTCCAGTTCAGAGCCTTTCTTTAATGAAGAGAGTTATTTACAGAGCAAAAAATTACTGTTTGCAGTTGACACCAGTGGTAGAGGTTATGAAGTTAGAGATGGTTGTCCAATTGAGAAAGAGAAAATGGTTGACCGAAATGCAGAAGAAGTGATAGCTGATGAAGTTCTAGGGAGACGTCCTAAACACCCTGTGTATACTTGGGATCGCAGTAGTATTTGTTCTGTACGACAGGAATCTATTGATAAATTATTTAGTTTTTTACGAGCATATAGTAAAAAAAGTGTTAAACAAAAGATTAAGGTGTTGCAAAGACTAGACCCTTGCAGAGTGAGAAAAAATACTGGTTTGCAAGGTCATTCTCTGGCTTGTCTTTCTAGGAAAGTTTGTGAAAGTGTTTTTCACCATTTCAGGATGCCTGCAGTACATCATACTCAAATGCGGAAGTTAGTGAGAAGATTGTATTATGCGAAAAGTCCAGCACTAAAGTTAAATGAGTTGAACAGTGCTCTTTTGCTTGGCTCAGTATCAGATGTGAAGAAGGTTTGTGATGATATTGTGTTTTGTTACTTTGGTCCTCAGCAAGAGAGTGCAGAAACTGAAAATTTTGAGGATGAAATCACAAAGTTTAAGGTAATTTCAGGTGAAAGACCAAATGTTTCTTGTATTTGTTGTCGGCGAACTCACTATAAAAATCGGACTAGGGGTGTCAATCTGTATTTAAAAAGTGAAATAGAAGATAATGATAAGAGGATGGAATTTGCAACTTATTTGTTGGTAGAGGATTGTTTTGATTTGGGATCTGAGCAGCGTATTTGCAAATATTGTTATAACAAATTAGATGAGAATAGAATGCCTGCTAGAGCTGTTCATAATAATCTAGAGTTGGTTGCTATTCCTCCAGAGCTGATACATTTAAATACGTATGAGTCTATTCTCATTCAATGTGTTCACCCGTTTCAGGCTATTGTTCGTATGGAGCCTAAAACAGGTAAATTACCTCTATCAGAGTTGCAAAGAGGATTGAAAGGAAGAGTCGTGTATTTACCGTTAGATTTAAGGAAAAATATTGAAACTATTGGTGTAGACCATGCAGAAAATGAGCCACTAGTCATTCTAGTTACTGGTGTTCATACTAAGAATAAGAAAATCTGGCAAGAGTTAGTGGATGTTAGAAAAGTGCAAAAGGCATCATAGTATCTGTTAAAAAATAATGAGTACTATAGAAATGTGTTTGTAGGAGAAGAAGAAATAGATTTAGCAGAAGATACTGAAACATTAAGTGGACAAATTGAAAAAGTCGACATGTCCAGATGTGAAGAAATCTATGAACATTACAGTGTACATCCACTTCATTCCAAAGAGATGATGGGGAATACGATTGAGTTATTCCAAATGAAAAAAGCAACAGGAAGTCCCATGTGTGTATGGGAAGAGAGTTTGGGAGCTCGTTGTTTCCCGCAATTGTTTCCAACAGGAA